>NC_141397.1:41336614-42056614 GCF_034619465.1 Leptosomus discolor
CTGGGGAGGGCCCACAAACCAGCGTCACAGCCTTTTGCTGCTCATAGGGGTTTCCTCCTCTGCAACAGAAACAGCAAAGTACGGTTAGTAGCATTCAACAAGCTGTTTCTGCGCAAATACTCAAGAAAATTTCAGTGCAGTCCACTAAGACAGAAAACTCTAATTTTTACTATTAACTGCTCACCACCAACTAGGAACGTTGGTCCCGCCTAATATTCAAGAAGCATGAAGAGATTCAGTTGAGTTACACCCTGAGACTCTCTCCCACCTGATAAAAATGACAAAGACACACACTTGCAAACAAAAACAGTGAGCTCCTCTTCCATGGAAGTGAAATCTGCCAGCCCCATAGAGAAAATGGTCTGACTCAGTCTGACTTGTGGGATTCAGCTCTGCTTTACCAGCTCCATCCTGTGCAGCTTCCTGCTCCTACTATAAAACAAGGACCCCCCGACTGCAATACCTGCTAACGCATGCTGTACACCAATGCTTCACATTGCAGTACAACATAACTTGTTGTTAAGCCAGGAAAATGAGAATTGCCTTCTTGGGGTTTTGATGGGGTCCACTCGATGTACTCATTTTACTTAGTGCTGCTGTCTTATACAAGAGCTAACTACAAGCTGCTGATAAAGAATTTACGTAGCTTTGGTAGAGTAGCTTGCTCATCAATTTAATAGGTCCACTCAATTTTCTTAATAAACCCCAGGAGACATCTTCTGCATCCCCTAAGTGACCTATTCTATGGGGCCCCAAACAGAACAACCCTTTCTTTTCTTCAAAAGCTGATGGCAGTAATAAATTGCATTTCCACAGATGAAATCAATACATCACAGAAACACTGCAATGCTGCTCAGAGAAGAAAAGCTTCAAAAGAACACCAGCTCATATAAAGCAAACCTCACAGAGCTCAGTAGCTGTTGGAAAGGAGAAGCACCTACGTCCTTGCTAAACAGGCTTGCTTCCATGTATCAACCTCATGCAGAAGCTGACATGGTAGAAGTTGAAGATCCTGTGGCATATTTCACAAAGAGCAAGGATCTCTTGGAATAGGCTTGCAACCAGTTCTCCTCATTGTATTGATAACACAGGTTTGAATGCTCAAGGCTGTGAAGGAACAGAAACCATTACAGCTGCTACACTTGCCTCCAAAGCCATAATAGCAAGATCTTTCGGAGCATTACATTAGCGTCATCCTGAAACACAAGTACCTTAGACACAGCCTGTCTCAGGGACTAATCTGGATTCTAGAAAGTAAGGCAACTCTGAGAAGAAGCTGTTAACAACGAAGCACTTGTCCCCACTTGTGTGATGGCTTCCACAGCTGGAGAAACTCTGAGTCCAAAAGTGCCTGTGAGTCATCTAGGCTGACCAAAATTTTTCATGTCAGAAACAGCTAATTTAATCAATTGCATCACAAGAAGTGCCATAACTTGCATTTTGGTAATGCATATCTTCCAAAAGTGTATATAAAAAATAGATTCCATTGCTCCTATCAGAAATATGTTCCAACAGCTAATCTTCCTGGGTGCTAGAATACGCACCTTAGTTAACATGGAACTGATTTTAGCACTCAGCTTGCCTGCTAGCAAGTGTAGCACAAGTAGGAGCCTGAGAGAGTTGAACCTCTCAACCAAGCTCATTGAAACACATTGGGTAGGAGCAGCTCTAGTGGAGAAACATTTGTCCAGGAGTTTAGCAGAAAGCACAGAGTTTCTCTCTCTTTAGGGTACAGTGGAATATTTCAGACACCAGCAGCAGAGGTCAGGGTCACGATCGTACTCTGAAGCAACCCTGTCTGAAGAACTTGGGCATCCACGATGAACTGATGGAAGACATGTTTTGCAGAGGCACCCGTGAATCCCTCTCATGCACGGAATGAGCTCTTTTAAAATCACACAAATCCTGCAACATTATCAGTGATGCTGTGATTGCTCCCTGTCTTTCAGATGAACATTTGGCACTAGTGTCTTCAGGGCCAAGGACTATCTCTTTGTCCCATATTTGTACAGCACCTACTAATTTTGAATTGAAGCTTCAATAAGTGCTGTATTTGTATGTCTCTGTATAGCCACTACTTCAGTCCTGTTGTTACAAAGCCTCTCAGCAACAGAATGAATGTTTACTCAACTATATTTATTTTCTCTGAAAGGATATTTCATTTTGTTAGTGTTTTTTCTAAATCATGCGCTTGTATTTTCTTGGCAAATGGTGCGAAGGAATGAATGGAAAAAAACCCTTCAGCAAATGGTGCCAAGTAATGGCAGAAATTAGTTTCGTCATCCTACACCTCTTCAACAGTTCTTTGCCCTCCAAAACAAGCCCCCTTTCTCTCTAAGACCTGAGAGCGCTGGTGCCCGTGGTCATTACAGAAATGCTCACAGTGCCACAGCCTGCCACAGCTGATGACAGCTCTATAATCTAGTTGCAATCGGGTATGTTGCCATGCTTAAGTCAGCTGGTTTGTGTTGGGAGGTTTCAGCATGGCATGCCTCCGAACTGATGTAATCCTCCATGTTTTGTCTAAAAAGTGTGGCTTTTTGTCAAGCTCCTCTGGAGCCAGATGAAAGAAACCTATATTTTTGAAGCCCTCCTTGGCTGCAGTGATAGTCAGTGGGAGGCTGCCACATGTAATTCAGAAACTCAGGCTCACGCCCGCAGAGAGCTGACTTTCAGCTGAAACCAACCCAAATTACTGCCTGACTTTAAAAGAAGAGATTCAGTCACTCAGAAGCAATAGAGTTTTGCCAACCCAAACAAAGTCCCTCCAATAAATTAACTCCCATTTGTTTATTACCGAGTGTTTACCACCTTGCAGTACCATGAAAAGCTGAAACACATTCCACTTGGAGAAACTGCCAGGGGCTGTTTTGCTGAGAAAGGCTGACATGCATATTCCACTCTTGCTGATGCCATGGGGGCCACCCCTTCCAACCTGTGCCTTTTTCTATAAAACCAAAACCCTCAAGCACCATTGGTCTTTTCTATTTGCAGCCGATGATTGCATGCTGTCCTTGCCCTGGCAGGCTCTGTGGTTTCCTCTGACATTACTAGAATTTCAATGCCATGTTGTCAGCAGGCATAGAGAGAAGCTAACACTCTTTGTCTTCATCCAGTGAACAGGTTCAAGACCTACTACATCAACCAGTATTTTAACAGGCTGTGCCCAACACTGCTGCTGCCTGTGAGCCACAGAGAGGCAAGTTTGTGAGCTCTGCTTGCCCACTCCAAAGGATAAAGGCTTTATACAGGAGTGGTGTTGGGCAGGCTTCAGAAGGCACCAAAGCACTGTCAGCCTGTGAGATGAAGGGTGTCAGAGCTGTACATTACTATCAGGGTATTGCAACTGGCGATTTTCAGTTTCTGTTTAAGGGGAAAATAGGCTTCTATATACCATTTGTACACTCCAGTATCGGTGGCTCGGGGACCAGCCCATGGCTACCCTGAATAGAAAATGGAAAATGAAGGGCTGTTCTCTTTTGAAACCTCATAAATGACAGCAAATCAAAACAAGAACATCCTTGTCTCTTGCTACAGACAGATCTGAACAAAATAGTAGGATTCTCTGTAATTAATTGGTACTGTATCCAAAACAGCAAATCATCAATTTTCATCTGTTACCTATGCAAGTTTCTACCAAGGGAAATGTAAATTTAAAGCTGGATAAGAATCACTTCCGAGGACTGTGCAACAGCACTGGAAATTATTTATTCCTTTACACTACTTTTTAAAGATACCTTTATTCAATTTTAACACTCAGCTACAATTTTTCCATATAATGTTGGATAAGTCATGCAAATTACCACCTTACTGATATGGCATTACTAGCAATCAGCTCATAAATCACAAACGCTTGGCTTTTTCTTACTAGGTCACTACTACAGAAAGACTGTTTCAGAAGGAAAGTAGTGGACTAATATGCACAAAAAGGTTTTTTAGGGCTGAATGTAAGACCCAGCAAACAAAAGCAGAGATGTCAGTAGCTAAAGGCAAACAGCAAACTTCCTCTGTATCTTTTTCGCTTCAGGCAAATTATTGAATATACAATACATAACACAAGCCTGTAATGGAGCCACTCCAAAACCTTGGCTACTAACACTACAAATGCTTCCCAAGCACTGCTCTTTCATACCTACTCACACTGCATTTCATAATCTAGCAAGGTATGCAAAGTTAAAAAAAAAAGAGCAACTGCAAGTGACCTTTGAAAACAGCAAAATGTTAATTTCAGCTATTGTTTTATGTATCTGCACTAATTTACCCATGACCTGACACAGCTTCCTTGAGATCTTCAGCCTACCTGTTTGTGGTCATGCATGCGTAATACGTGCTTGGCTACAGTGGTGCCTGCAGCACATACCGCTGTCACCAGCATTCCTCCTTGACCTTGTTTCCCTATAGCAGAGCTTGATGCTTTTGACAGGTCTACCATAACTATCTAAGCAAAGCAAAAACTGGCGAGCCACGAATAAAAGCACCAGGAACAAAAGCTGCTTGGTGAAGCAGAAAAAGAGAATGACTGAGAACCTAGGCAGACATCCCTTACATACAAAGCTGCAAGTGTAGGTTGGCCAAGGCGAGTCTCATGGCAGTAGGGCAGCAGTGAAATTACAGTCCTGGTGATGGCCTTGCTGATAATGCTCAATGAGTTTTGTGCGAATACAGAAAGATTTGGCCATATCAGTATTTAATTTTTAGTCATATTTCCCAATACGGTATATGCTTTTGGTGGTGTTTCTTTTTTTTTTAACTTTACATAGATCATACTGTTTTGTTTATTTGCCTATATACACGCACATAGATACAAAGAGATAAGGAAAGTATTTCGGCTTTAAGAGCCAGGATTTGGGGCTGCTTACATACATAATGTATATGTTACACACAAAGCCATGACTAAGGCATTGTGGTAACCTTCAGAAGAGTCTCCAGGTGATGATGCATAATTAGGGGGCTTGCTAAGCCTAAAGCTACTGAGAAAAACAAGTTAGAGTAAAACCAAACGAAAACCAAACCCCTGTTATACTTAAATCTAGTATTAGACACCTGTTGTGGGGGATTTATAAAATGCCCTTAAACCAAGTGATTCACAGGCCATAGGCAAGTGACAGACAGCTAAGATACAGAGCAAAATAAGCTGATGTGAAGCTTGGCAGTGTGCTGGTAGGCCTCACACAAAGTACCAGTCCTGCTACCCTGACACACCCTCCATGTTCCTTAAAAATGGCATGACTCAAAAAATCAAACCACAAAAACATGTTTCATAAGAAATAATGTGTGATGGCAAGTTGCCTACAGCAACATTTAGTATTTTTTCTTCTGTCAGCAGGAAATCTAGAATTCACTCCCTTGCCAGATGAAGACTGTCCACACTGAAAGCCAAGGGCATGCAGTGCTGCATAGTAGGGAATAACACTTCTTGGTTGCTTTCATTAAAATGACTTACTTTTCACACTACTTAATATAACCCAGCTTGTGCATCAGACTTCTCTTCAGAACTCATCCTCTGTACCCAGTTGAGAAAACTAATTATATCTAAACATTTAAAAAAGCTTCCTGGGAGTGTAACAGATGATCAGTGAAGTCTAAACCTCAGGATCACTTCTGTGCATGTGAGTCTTCCCATGTCAACTCAGATCTTTTAATTTTTTGGAGATGTTCTGGGATTTGAGCCTTTACTTAAGCCAGCATTTTCCATTCTCAACTGTTCAAAACAGGTTTTTTAATTAAAGCCAAGTGATGCCACAGTGGGAACCACTTGGATGATGAGCTGCTATAGAAGTCAGTTTGTCAAGACGAATCAGTTTGTTATATATCAACTTAGAAAAATAAACTCTGTATTCACAGCAGAACTCATTTAAGTTAGCAACAGATTATGGATACTTCCCTCAGTATGACATGCACCCTCAAGATAAGGTTATTTGCAATTGCTGCACAGAAAAAAAAAATTGCCAAAGAAAATTGTTCAACCTGCCCGCAGAAATGAACAAAACCCATATGTAAAGCCAAATGCTGCTGCACACGTGTACCCTGCTAAATACACTTTAATCGTATTTGCACTGCAAACACTGTCTTACATAAAGTCAATATAAGGAAACATTAACCAAATCACAATGAAGGTCCTTTATGTATGTCAAGAAAGGAAAGAAATGCAACAGATATAGAAGAAAGTACAGTATGTTGAATGAAACAAGACACAGTTAGCTACTCAGCAATTTATGTGAACAGGCAGACAATATTTGCAGTTAGGGGTCTAATTGAAAGCTCTGTAAAAGAAGTGTTCCTACTGACTTCAGCGGGATTTTGGATCAGATCCAGTGGCTCCTGAATACTGTACATTATGCTATGATGGATGTGAAAACATGCCATCACTAACACTCAAAAATGTCACCTTTTAAAAACTTTATATACAGAAACATATAGAGAAGAGAGCGAAATAGGAGGACACATGTAAGAGGAACTGCTGAAGTAAAAATCAAAGTTACAAAAAGGCAAACAAACAAATCATTAATGCTCTTAAGACTGATCATGTAATTTGGTGATGGGGAACACATCTCAGAGGCAGATGAAAGTCTGAGCTGTGGGTCAGGTTCCCACACTCTCAGACACTAAAATTGAACCACCAGCTTCCTGGTTTGCACAGAAGCCTATTCAAAGGGTTGAGTTCAGAGAAACAGGCAGAAAAATTGCTGCTCGTTGCCCGTTTATCCAAACACATCCACACCACTGTCCTTATGTTGTTTGTATGTGTTCTTCCCACTTATTCTTTTGAGATCTCTGTGTTTCCACACCCAGATGAAGTGTGGTAAGACAAGCTGACAAAACAGCCATACAAGCGTTATCCTATTTCTAACTCTCAAAACTTGCTTCTGTCTAGTTTCATTAGGAACAGGGGATGGATTCTTACTTTGTTTAAATTTTTTCTTCTTACTTGAAGTTTTCTCTTGACATTGTAAACAGTGTTTTAGGCAGGCAGGTAATTAAACACTCATTAAAATAACTAATTAGGATAGCACCAAAAATATGAGATTTTTATCTAGTGCCTTAAGGGCTAGGGTCTTCAGAGTGAAAAAAGTTGATTTGAACCAGAGAAGTGACAGAAAACCAGGGTCTGTAATAGAGTCTCAAATGAAGTCTAAGCTGCAATTGATGTACTGGAATTATAACATCTTCTGTGGTCACCAGCAGATGTTATTGAACAACTTCAAAGCTAAACACTAAGTACAGAAGAAAACAAATATTCTTCTGTGCTAAGAAAGGGATTAGCACATCACAGCAAAGTCTGCAAAATAAATATCTAATTTCTAATTGTAGCTCTCAGCATTCTAATTACTTATTTGCCCACCACACACATACACGTACACCTTTATCGAAAACTGCAGGACGGGTCTATGTACACTGATTTGTTGCACATTAAGTTGTACAATCGTATTACATGTGCACTGATTACAGCTCACAGCAGAAGAGCTGTGCTGTGGAGATGCTGTTTACAGAGCCAGCTCAGTTCTTGTCACGGGCAGGCAGAAAGGGCAGACTCACAAACTCTTGTTACTTAAAAGTTTAAAAAGAATGCAGAGGTTTGCCCTTTGTGTATAAGATGAGACGTATTCTGTTAGACAGTTTTCAACATCATTTGCAAATAAATGCTTTTATAAAACTGCAGAGACTGCATTTATGATCTGATATAAAAATCAACAGATGACTGTTAAGTTGTTATAATGAAGAACTATTTGACAGGATTACACTTATTATTGTGAGTTACATCCTATAAATCTCTTCTTTGGGGATTTACTTTAATTTTCCTTTGTCTGGCAGTGGTACTCATTCTGTTCCTGCTATGTTGGAGATGAAAGTTTGAAACATCTCACATATGTAGAATGCATAAATATTACAAGACAAGCTGAGAAAAGCTGTCCCGTTTGTCAAATGCCTTTGGCTAAAGGAAGTTTTGAGCTTCTTGTACCATCTGTGTCTGTATCCATATACACTCACACAGTTCCAGCCTCAGAGCCAGGTCCCTTAGCCAGATGCGGCTCGGCAGATCTCAGTGGATCTTGGCTGATTCCTGTCAGGTGAGAATCTTGCGTCTTACCCCAGGAATGATTTCTATAACTTTATGCAGATGCTGCAATGCTGGAAGAAGAATCACAATGACCTGAAAACAATCTACTAGTGCATCAATGAAGGAGAAGAAACACAATAAAAATGTGGCATCCTGGAACAGGGCAAGGATAGATTTCATGTGTCCTGAGCCTCCTGTCTCCAGTGCTATAGAAGAGAAATCCAGGCTAGGGTGGGCCTAAAGCTATAGGAAAGTATTACAAGCAGAAAGCATGGTCACATTCGATTTGCAATCATGCTAAATCAAAGAGGAAAGGTACCTGTAAAGTCTGGATAAACAAAGTTTGATGTGGTCCAGAACATAGAATCAAAATCAAAAGGAAAATAATGCCAGGGAAAGAGACCTGGAAATGGAGAATAGGTCCATCACAGTCCTAAAGACTTCAGGTACTGCTCTGTAATTAAAGCTTGTCTCCAGCTGAAGTCATCTTCAGTCTACAGAATGTAATGGGGAGATACGAATGAATAAAAAGCATTTAATGTGTGACAGGTTGCAAGGCTGAGTCCTAATGCCTGAGCTCTTGCCTCAGTAACTCCCAGATAAACCTGCTGCTCAGCAGCATCATGTGCTCCAGCCTCCTTACCAGAAATGCAAAAGGAAAGCTGGTTGACTTCGAAGTTTGGATGATCACTGCAAGCTTTGTCTTGCCCTTATTCCTTTCACTGTGTCTTGGATTTCAGTACAAACTTCATGCACTTAGATGCAAAGGCAGAATTTTGAATGGTATCTCTTCTGCCTCTGAAGGCCTCTCAGGGATGGAGGTCCTGTTCCCAGAAAGTGCAGAGTACGATATGAAACAGAGTGTTAGCCAGCTTGGACACGTGAAGTGTGATATAACTGTGTATCAATGTATATGGTAGAAAGGGTATTATCATAGTTTGAAACGAAAGTCTTTAAAAGTGAAAACTAGAGGGGTAAAAACTGATATCAAACTCTGAGTAAGTTTCACCTTGAAATTAGCCCTTCGGGAACCATAAGAACGAAACAGGATCAAGTTGAAGGGGAACTGCACTATCTTGGCAAACCAACCATGACCAAAATTGGTTTGGATGAGTGAGGGAGGTTTGCAAATGCCTGCTGGACCCTGCATGCCATGCTGGGTTCCTGATGGGAAGTTAAAACACAAAATGTTCTAGATAAAATCCCTGTCTACTCCTCAGAAAGACTGAATCCTACTGACTTCTCCACATCAGAAACCATGCTATGGAAAAGATGAGCAGCATCTAGGAAAGTTCTCTAGAACTTCATAGTTTCCTTTTTTTTTTTTTCTTTTTTTCCTAAGAGCAGCTAGACTATAGAATAACCCAGGAGAGCCAGCAAAAATACTGTGCTTCCAAAAATACCCTCCCAGCTGGAGCTCAGCAGACAGGCATGCTTTCTGAAGGGCCACAAGCCATGTGTCCAGCCATGGAGCAACCAGCCTTGCCATCCAGTGAGGCCTCTAGGCTTTTGGTGACACTGATGAGTGCTGTGGCTGTGGGTAGCTGAGCAGCTCCGGGAAGCCTAAGCATCTTGTGTGCCTGCAGCTGAACAGCTGCACTACAGCAGCTCCTGGATAATCATTCCCATCCCTCTCCTGGTCCCAGAGGGGGTCGGTGACTGCTCCCTTGCCTCCATCTGGAGGAGCAGCTGGACGTGACATGCCAAAGGAAAAAAATCCAGCAGGGCAAAAATAAAAATCTCTCAACAAGACAACTTTTATGCTAGGGAATGTTACCAACCCAACTCCCATAGGGTCTCGCTAACTAGTAATTTAATTATTCAAATCCCTTTCCAAAGGTGCAGTTTTTCCCCCTGAAGAACAGGCTGGTGACCGGCAGCCCTGTAAGGAAAGGAATGTCTATGTGGTTTTTACATTCCTCTCCCTTCCCTTCTCCTCCCAGTTAAAGCAACTTTCCTTCACTCAATGAATGCTTATTTTGCCGCTCAGACCAGCTTTTGTACAACGTGTTAACTGCACGCACCCCACATGTGGCAGGAGTGGTGGGGACCTGCATGGCTGTGCCTAGTCTGTGCCCTGGCTTTGCTCCCACCACCCATTTGCTCTCTGCAGTTTGAGGTGTGGTGGGCAGTGGCTCTCCCAGCTACTGGGGGACACCAACCCCAGGAGACCCCAGCCCTGTCTGGCTGCAAGCCTAGGCAATGCACCCCAACCTGCTTTTCCTGAGCTAGATGGAAAGCCTGACCCATCCACACTGTGCCACCTATGGCAAACTGCAACAATTTGTCCTGTGCAGAAATGTATGAAAACACCCTCCAGGATGGAAAGGGACAGTCAGTCACCAAAAATAACCAAGTCTTTAGCCACAAGGCTCGCAATACCTGTTCTTGTTTCAGTAGGCTGTACTTCCCTCTTCTTCAAAACCTGGAGTCAACTCACTGAAGGCAAGGCTCCTTTGGGGAGGTTACCAGGCTTTAAAATAGGCAGCTTACTCTCCAAGAAAATGAACAAACACATCAGCCCTATATTTCTCCTGGAAACATGCATTGTTATCTTTAGCAGAAAGATAGAATTTTTATTTTCAGGGAAAAGCTTCAGGGACCAGTGCTTATAACCAAAACCGTATTTCTCAAACAGTAAAGAATAGCTGCCTTCATCCGGGCTGATCTTGAAATGGGGATTTTTCAAAAAATGACCCAGTATCTTTAGAGAGGGATGGACAGAAGTGCCAAGAAAAACCCTCTAAGGAATGGAATTCAAAAAGGAACACTTGACTAAACTACACGGACCCCACTAAAAGTGCAATCTCTCCATACAGCCCCTGTGGGAGCTGCCCAGAGCCCTGCGCCCTGCTGCTGGGTATCGTGTGGCAAGCCAGCTCCCTCTGCCAACATCCCTGCCCTGGGGAACCGTACAAGACTGCAAAGCCCACTGACACAGCTCAGTGGTACATCTGGTTCCCAGTGCAGTGTGGGCTTTGATGACTGTAGAGATTGGAAAGCGTGTTGCCTGGTCAAACTAACAAAATGCACTGTGAGAGCAACAGCTTTCCTCTCCTCCCTCTGACTTCACAGGATACTTGAGCAAGAAAATTTGTTTTAAGTTGGAAGTTAATGTAGAAATAGGATGTTTAAAACCATGAAACAATTTAAAAACACAACTTTAAGCACAGCCTTAATGCGTTGAACCATTGTATCCCTCTGCACAGGGAGAATAGCAAAATAAAAGCTCTTGGCAGCTCTTCCCATGATGGACTAGTTCTTCCAGCTGCAGGCTGCATGGCAGGCAAGCATTCCCCTGGTCTCTCTAACACATCTATGCTCTTATCCCCACAGAGCCAGCTTTCAATGAAAACAAGGTTAGTGAAACATTCTGATTTGTGTCAAAGCTCTCTCAATATTTTACCTATGTAGACACTACCCAATGAGCAGGTTCAATGCTATACACAGCATTTGGGACTACGCTTTTCATTTCTGATGCTCAACCTTCCATCTTCCCACACTGTACCTGTTTTTAGATAGACCTTTCTCTTCTCCCAGTCTACCACTTCCTGCCTCAACAATCAAGTGCAGAGGAGTCACATACAGTCATCTGGTGACGCCACCTCAACCATGCAAGCTCCAACAGGGAGCAGTGTGAATGGGGAACCCACCTGGTGACCACACTTGAGTGTAGGAATCACCTTCTCCTTTCCAATGGGAAAGTTGCCTCTGCAGTACAACTCTCCTTCCATTAAAGTGAGACTCACCAGAACACAGTGCAAGCTCTTACAAATTGCTGTTTTATGGACATGTTTCTTTTATTTGTACAAACATCCCTGCTCCACCTGCTCAGCTTCAGGCACATTATCAATGCAGTGGCAACCTGAAAAGCCTCCACTCCCTGCACAAAGAGCAACGTGACTTCAATGACAAGATTTCTGAAAGGAGCTGGCACCAGTAGGAGAAACAAGAAATTCACCATTGGCTATGGTGTGAGCAGAAGAACAGCCTTGGGGGTGAGAATATGCCAAGGACTCACCAAAGAGTGAGTGGAAATGGAGGCTTCCCAGAGCATATAAGGCTTGGCAGAAGCAGTTGTTAATACTGGTGGTGGTTTCCAAACTTAAGTCATGAAAGTAGGGCTATGAATAGAAAAGGTTACAGGGATAAATGCTTTGATAAACCTGGAATCCTGGAACTATAGTTAAGGATGAAGTATGTTTCCCAAACCAAATGCTTATATTCCAATTTTTCATAATATGCCCATAAAAAATGAGGAGCAGAGAGAGACAGCAAGGACCTCAGCTAGTATACATAAGCATGCAGAAGCCCATTTTGGGCTCATCAAACTGCCTGGCAGCTGCTGTGGTTGGCAAGCCCTAGCTTGTTGCGACCATGACAACATCAGTGGCCACGATGGGAATGGTTCCAATTCCCTCTGATCCTCTGAGAGGCCGGCCACTGAGGATAGGCCCACAGGAGTGCATATAGAGAGACATTGACCCCCCCTTCCTCCTGAGAAAATGGTCTCTCTGTGAAAGGAGACCTCAGAGGACTTATTCCACGCCAGCTCTCCACCTCTCTGTGCTTTTCCAGAAGCACGAGTAATGTGGCTGCCTGCTTTGAGCAGTGGGACAAAGGCAGAAGGCACATGCACAGCTTTATCGCCAAGGGCAGAGCAGGTTAATTCCCCTCTCTGAATGTCCATGCAACAGCAAAGGCTATTCAGAGACTACAGGAGAGACAAAACAGAGACTATGCCTGAGGTACTTCTGGTTGACCAAGTCTTCCTGCCTTGCTTTATTTTTGCTTCATCATTCAACCTTCTCTGGTTTTGGAAAGCTGGAGCAAAATCAATGCAGCTTGTATTCAGCTGGACAAGCCTAAAACTATGCCTTCTCCCCATATGCGTGGAGCAGAAATTTTTGTAGCTGTATGGAACTCCTTAGATTGGAGGGTCAGTCTTCAGCTTAGCTTTGCTGATGTTCAGTACCTTTGCCACCCTACACCAGCTAAAGAGTTGGTAGAAAACATATCTGTGTGGCGCAAACGTTCAATAACATCCTATGAAATCAAAAGCAAATACACCAAAACAAATAAACAAATCTAATAAAACTATTATATACTGATTGGTTTTTCCTTTCGTGTGCGTTAAAAGAAAACCAGTAATTCCTCTAGATGACTCTTGCAGTGCATTTTTAGAGGTTGCAAACAAGGACAATTGATTAAAAAGCCTGAAGCTGAATGTTCCCAGACACTTCCACTATCTAACAAGACATGGTTTGGAAAGAGAACTAATCTCCTTTATGACACCAGCCTCACAATAAAACCACAACCTTCCTTTTTGTTGAAGTACAAGCCTATATAGGGTCATGCTATTAAAAACACAGTCAAATTCCAGTATCAAAATGGGCACATCTGGACCAAATTACAGCCTCTTATAACTGAAATAGATAAGCGTAAAGATAAAGCATTTAGAAAACAGGAAATTTTAAAGTTTTTTTATATTTTTTTCTACGCTCACGTCTATTGTTAAATACTCAGGTTTGACTTTATTTATTTATTTATTTATTTTTTCTTGGATTCCAGATTGTGACACTGCAAGTAAGCCCATAATAAAGGGAAATACGCATTTTTAGAAGCAATAGATAAGGAAAGAGCTGAATGTCCAAGAGACTGGACAGAATATAAACTTAGAAGTAGAAAACTTGGCCTGATTCTTGTATCTAATAGTTCGAACATGGTGATGGAGGCAGGTTATTGATGGCTGCCTTAGCCAGCCATCACAAAAGAGAAATAAGGTAATGCAGAATTATTTCATGTTCTTGGGTTGAACGGAGAGGGGGAAAAAAGAGTGACAAGCACTCAGAAAGCTTAGGAGAGGAGAAGAGATAAAGACAACTAGACCAGAAAGGAAACAAACTGGAGGGTAAGGAAAGCAGAAGTGCTGACAGCACTAATATAGAAGCAGATGACAGGGAAGACAAGGAAGACAGTTTGTGGTGAAAGGTAGGATTTACATATCACACTTCTGGCACCGTCCCTGAACATTTCTGAGGGTACAACCTCCAAAAAGAGCTAAATTTAATGTAGAGTATATTCAAAAAGCTTGTGCCCCTCTAGCTGCCTCAGCTGCTGACTCCAAGGTTTCCTCTTCCCCAGCTCAGCTCTCCTGTTTGTTTGTTTGACCCTAGCTGGGCTCTCATCACAAATTAACAGGCTTGCTAGTTACAGCACAAGATGATGAACTAGCTGAATGCCTTCAACCAGTGCAGAAGCCCTCATCTACTTGAAATACCTGGTTAATTTCTTATGGGAGTCAGTGCTAAATGCCAACCTTTCTTTTCCCACAGCTCCTCTGATACTGAAATGCATGGCAAATCTCTTCACAGTTTTCAGAATGGTTTGTGTAATATATCTTAACGGCCTGCTAAAACATGACCATTTGCTGAGGTCCCAGTGGATTCACAGGAAATTTGGTCCCCCCTTCTAACCCCCACTAAAGAAAAAAAAAAATAACACCAACACCTCCACCCCGACGTGAAGACTATGCAGAGAGATATCCCTTACAACAGCAGCCTCAAACATCAGAGAAGAATTATTATGGTCTTCTGGGGCTATAACGCTAGAACAGTGCTTCTTTGTTAAGGCAAATGTCAGAGGCAGACACTGAACACTTCCCTCAGACCTGAGCTCTTCAATGTACAACAGCCTCCAGTGAACAGACTTGCTCACTTCATGTCATTGAAACGTGAGACCCATGGCGCTTCAAGTGCTAGAAGTAGCTGCCAGCCAAGCTTCAAGCACTAAACAAATGTTAGTTAAAAAAAGAAATAAATAATCATTTTGTTATCTACAGGTACCATTGAATCATCACTTCTGAAAACTTTTCCAGAAGCTCTGAGGTTCCAATGTGCAAAACAGCCCACAGGGAAGAGTTTTGCAAGCTGGAGCTGGGGCACCATCAGTCATTCAGCAGCTTTGGCTTCCACCATCCGAACTGTTTTTCTGTAAATATTGAATCAGTTGCTAAGGGATTTCACTGGACAATATGATATCACTCTGTTATTTCACCAGTGACTATACATCATCCCTTGAAAACAGAACAGCGTTGTTTAAACCCAAATTTGTCAATACAGCTGTGGTGGGAAAGTCTCGAGAATCCATTTGGTGAGCCAGCTTCCTTCAGCTGCTGAGCCTGCTGATGGCACTTTCTCCAACATGAAATGCAGTATCTTCCCATTACAATGGGAAATCCTAGAACAATTAAGACAGAGCTTAGGATAAAGCATATCTTCACCAGCAAATATAACCTCTCCACTCTAAGCAAATATTCAGAAGTTGACAGCAAAAGATGTGTGGTAATAACACATCACCTCCCAAGAACAGAACCATATTCATGAGAGAAGCTAAACAATGGATTTTATTCCCTTAAAAAAATCTGGTTTAAGTTAATAATTTGTGATATGGGATGGATATGCATGTTACAGACAAGAATACACTAGACAACTACTTAATCAATGATCCTTCTTAGGTACTGTCCTTTTATTTGAAGGTATCTAATGATTTTCATGGATTCTTTTAATTTTATCAGCTTTATCACAAACTGTTTGCAAAGAATAATTGTTGCTCATATTATAAGCTCCAAGGAGTGCCAGTCTCTCCAGCTCCTGGAGGGAGTTTCAGTTTCCCAAGCTGGATGAAAGCGTCTGGAGCTTTTCAACAGCTGAGTGAAAGATGGTGGAACAGCAGCACTAGGTAACAGCTCTCCTTTCATGGACAGCTACATTGGCACAAGCACCTTTCCAAGGGAAAGGGGATGAGAGTTAAGAGTTAGTTCTTGGATTTAGACTCTATAGTTAGGCTTCTGCATGATACCCACAGCCTGAGCTGTGAGAGAGTGGGGAACACTGGTCTCGTGCTGCTTTTAAGCAGTGTCCCGTCCCATGCAAATATGCCACTGCTGCCCTCTTTCCTTGTTGTCACAGTGCAGCATGGGTAGTCCTACCTGCACAGGGTACTGTTGGATGCTACTCTCAACCAGTTAACTGCTAATGCCAGGGCTCCTCAGCAGTTTTTGTCAAGCAGTATCTCTTGATGCATACATAAATGCTAACGTTAACACGAATGCTCAAGTGGGCACATTTAAAACTCTCTTCCACATCGCGCTGTTGCAATAAACCCCTTTCTCAGCTGTTCAATGGACTCATAGGGAGAAAATGGCTGAAGCATAATGATTTCAAAACACAGCCACTCCCAGATATCACTTAGTGATACTCTCAGTGGGCTGAGGTACATCTGTGCCCATTTCTCAGGGGTTTTACAGGGCCAAAGTATGTGAAAGTTTGCAAAAGGGCTTCTTGTTAGAAGTGGAACTTCCCCCAGCTCTCCCAGTGGAGTCGGATTCCTCTGGCAATCTTTCCTGCTCCCACCCAGGGGCTGGGCTGCCCCAGCCGCAGCCGCTGCCCTCTTCCTCCTCCTCCTCCTCAGCTGGGCCTGGCTGCCTTGCAGGAAAGGCAGCCCACATACCTACAGGTAGGACTGGCTTTTTTAGAGTCAGCTTGGACAAGAGTATATAAAGCAAGTCACAGATGAAGGGTACATAATTAGTGATAAATAACTTTCTAACACGACCAGCACATTTGTTCTTAATTAGCCTCTATTCACATTAAGTGAATTTATGTTACTGCCGTTATTAAAAATCTTTGCAGAGGACAATCAATACAAAGTTATGACAGCAGAATGCTAACAGGGAACGTGTTACACATGGATGCATTTTGAAAATCTCCATGCAGTGTGAAAATGACCTTCAAATTGAGGAAAACAACATTTGCACTTCTAGTGGTTGCTCTTCCTAGCAAAATAGATTTTACTGTACTTTTGGGTAGATCTCTTCCCAGTCCCCCTCCCTCTAAATCATTTAATGTGGTGGAGATGATTAGGATTGCTGACCTGCCCAACTATGAATATTTCTGACATCATCCTCCAGGGGAAAAAAACAAACCACCACCACCATCAAATGCAACCCAAACCAAAAGCTGACCCCGTGTTTGAAGGGTCTCAACTCACGCTGTGTGACGCATGCAGCCAGGGGAGATGCACAGCTGTTGGACTTTTGCAAAATGCAAGGTGTGACCCTATTATGATTAAAGCCTTTTTGTTTGTCTCTGTGCTGAAGCAAAGCAGGGAGTTTTGCTGGGTGGGGATGAAAAAAAGCGATCAGAAAATTCTTGCTACCGAGTCATGACCTGATGGAAAAATATAATTTAGTTATTTCATATGCTTGGGAACAAAATAATTTCAGCCAGTGGAGACAAATAGGGATTAACTAAATCAAACACAGAGAAACATCTGACTCCTTCTGGTATTTCTTGTGTTTAAGTACAAAATACTGTGACGAGTTGCCCCTGCAAAATGTTCTATACTTGATCCAGCTTCTGCGGGCCTGAATTTCAGCGTCTTGGCAACAAGATATGTTTATAACAGTACCAGTTATTTTTTCCCCTCGAAAAAGCTTGACCATCATTTACTTTAATAATTATCTACCACATCTGGAATTCTTTCTACTGAGATGAACACTGAGCAGTGTTTTAACTCCCTTCCTAGTATGGACCAAACAATATGGGAGAATACACACTGAGAGCCACCCACAATTGCACAGACAGCCCCATCTCTTGTGGTGCAACACCACCACAGAGGCTACAGCAACACCACAAGAAAAAAAGAAACACCTACTGTTTGTTGGACTTTAGAAAGGGGAGAGAGAAAGAATGGGCTACAATGTCTGCCTTCTGCTGATTAGCATTGTTAGGTGAATCCTGCTTTACAAAACACCATCTATTTTAGATCCCAAATTAGCAAACTTTCAAGAGTATTAAACAATGATTAATAATTTCTTGAGGAACCAAGTAAATTAAATACATATCATCCTTTTTGACATGCCAAGGGGAGAATAGCAGAATATAGGTGGGCGATGAGAAGTAACATACACAAACTGACTGACTTGAAAAAAAAAATCAATAGAAGCTTAATCACAGAAGAATGTAACCAATATATATCTAACCCACTGAGATGTTCACAGGGGATTTTCATTTTCAGCAATGAACCAAATTAATTTCAAGTTAAACTAATATGGAAATCTTGAATTGATTACTGAAAATGAAAGCAATGTGAACTTCAAGTTTTCAAAAGCAAAAAGACATTTAATGAAATTTCTCTCTTTTTTTGCCACAGGAGTAAGGGAAAAATCCAATAATGTATTACCCATGCAATCCTGATAAGTTATGGATTCTTATTTAAAACACTTTTTAGCTTGATTTTATCTTAATATTCTGTACTGATTTGCTGTCGTAATTGAAATTTGTCCTATTGTTAATCATTACCATAAGCAAGAAAAATTATTTAGTTTATAACAAAGAGAACACAACTAACTATTGCTATTAAAGACAGTCTGAGAGCATGTTGCCTGGGGCTAGTACGACCATTACCCTCTCTTAAATAGCAAGTTTGGATTACTTTAACTCGCAAATTGGTCTGAAATAGGAAAGGATGGTAAACATTTTCTATAGAAACTTGTGTTGCTGCAAAAATGCTTTTGAGAAAAGCATTTTGCCAAAAGTGTCATTTTCCAAGGAAGGACCAAACCTGAGATATTTCAGTTTGGACAGCCTATGAAAGGGACTCATAGTTCAGTTCCCCTGTGTCCACCATCCTGTCTGTGGGGTTTTGGTCAAAGCGCATCCCTGGGGATGCTCCCTGCTCCTGCAACACAGTGGTGGAGCTGCCAGCAGGAATGGAAACAATCCACAGCTCCTGGCACCACTTCCAAATAACAACACTCTGGGTTTTGACCCAAATGTTTAATTTTCAATTAAATTTGTAATGTTCAATTTGCAGCTGAAAAGACAAATATGCTTACAGAAGACTGATGCAGTTTCCCCCCCTGTGTTCACTGTAATATTCCATAAATTCATGCCTGTTGCCAAATGATCACCAAAAAGCAGTGCTTAATAGGCTTCAACCTGCTTACTTTCCAAGTGGGCAGCCAATGGCAAACATTTCTGACCAGCAAGCCCTGTGCTGTACCTGCTGCGCACCCACTGAATGCTGAGGGGCTGCAGGCTGCTTGCACCAGGCTTGTCCCATCCAGCCTCGTGCCAGGAAAAGTTCCTCAGACCTAGTTGTCTGATGTCTCACAGGAGGACTAGACTCTGAAATTAGCATCTCATTCCAGCTAATAATAATTATTTTCAACTCTAAGAATACATGTAATATTGGGATTTCTTCTTCAAAAGACAATATGATGAATGGCATGAACAAGGAACATGATCAGAACAGTGAATAAAGACTAAAAATCCAACTGACAATGAAAGGCTGCTAGGAAACACTAATACTCAGCAAGAGCAAATGTTGCCCAGCCCATGGAGTTCAGTTTTGAAACAAAGATGACACAGCTGAAGTGAGCACTGCCTACATTTAAACTTTCTTCTTTCTCAATTCTTTTTGATAACTAGCTGTAAATTTTAAAGTATATTTATAGAAGTCCTACCCACTGACAGAGCACTTGCACAGGACACCTGAGAAAATACAGGCTATGCGCCTGGCATGCACTGGGCTTTTACAAACACACCACCGTACAAGGATCAAGTCCATGCTTTGAAATACCGCAGTAAGAAATTATATGGACTTCTAAACCCCACCAGTTGTATCATAACACCACACCTGTTTGCTTTGAGACACAGCACGTCCCCAGGATGGTGCACACAGGCACTCAGAGATCCTGGAAATGCATCACTGCAGAGCTCAGTGCTGCACGCCACAATGGCTCACTGCATGGGCAGAGTGCTGCGCCCAGCTGTCCCGGCCTCTCTACACAGGCACGGGGCAGTGTCAGAAGTAAAGACAAGCCCTAACCAAAGCTTCCATGACAGTGCCTGCCTGGTTCAGGCCTGGTGTGCATTTGTCTCAGACACCCTGTGCTGCCATAAGAGACATCTGCCATGCCAGAGACCCAGCCTTTCCAGGCTCCCATGCTAAGCCCTACCTAGACTGCATATTTATCCTTTCAGTGAAAATAACAAGAAACCTTAGAAAGAAGTCATGAGAAAAGCCTTTCCCTTGGCTGAAAGAAGGGCGCTGTGTGAACAGATGCACCAGATGTGTAAACAGCAGGTTGCACACCCAATGTTTGCTTTTCATCTCAAACAAGAAGAATGTGCTTAGTGATGAAGGAGGCAGAGTGCAGACTTTTATCCAGTCACTTCTGATATCACGATTTCTCTTGCACATCCTGAACTGCCTGAAGGCAACTTACAAAACCTCACAAAAGGCATAAGGCACATCATCCTCAAAGTGATGTTTGTTCCTCTTGCAGTTGCCTCGTGCTTTCTTCCCCCACTGCTCCCTTCCTCCACCCTGTTCTCCCTCTTCCACTGCTCTGCAATTTATTTTGCTTCTTCAGAAACATACTACCTACTGCATACATATCTACACAGAGCTCTCGTGAGCTACCCGACACTTGACAGACACTTATCTCCTGCATTCATCCTGTCTTCCCATACTGTTGCAGCATGTCCTTCCAGGAAAGACAATACGGCATTACCTCTGTGTTGTGAAATACCTGGCACATGTCTCAGTACTGTAAAAAGTAAGGATTTTTAAATGCTACATAGCTGCAAGACAAGCCTACACCTCACATCTTTTCAGATGGTCACAAACACTTCTCATATTCTCATTCAAGAGGTCCCAGTGCTTCAAAATAAACACTTGCGAAGGGCCACAGGGCTACCTGTGCTCACCAGCACCAACCTGCCCAATGTCTGATATTATGCAGTGCTGGGTTTCACCACAGAATTGGTATTTATAGCCATACTTCCCTCAAATTCTGCGGTCATTCAGTCCTGGAGGCTTTGGCTAGGGCCTTACTTCTGACACCATGGGAACAGTAAAACCTTGTTTAATATTTAATGCATGCCTTAAAAGTGAATGGGTACCTCCCTTCTTCCTGCTTAAGCACTGGGGGCTTTCCACAGGGCACAGGCGGCCTTTCCCTCCTGACATATGGAAGGCCTGTCTCGGGGACTTCACCTTTTGGAGGAGCTTTCAAGGAGCATCCTGCATAGCGAGTGATGTAGTCTGTCAGCATCACAATTCTGTACTCCAGAACTGAAAACCTCTGACAGAATAGACTTTCATGGTTAAAACACAACCCAACCTCAGGGTAGGAGAGACATTAGAAAACCAGCTTCTCCAGTCCTCCTCGGAGTTGGTAGTGAGAAATTTCCTTACTTGTCACTTCTATGTGGCTGCTTATTAAAAATAGTAATTACCATTGAATTCCTGTAGAAGGAGAACATGACCTGATTAAAACAGGTGTCCCAAAGTGGTCTCTATACAGACCCTCTGAAGAACACCTTTTGCATTCTTGATAGCCCAGTCAGGCCCATGCTCCAGCACAGAGGAAAGTAAGGAGGAGAATCTATAGCCAGATGCAAAAAGGACAAGAAGGATTTTAAGAAAAAAAAACTTAAGGATCTGAAAAGAACCCTCACAATTACATGGAACTACTTCTATGCAGAATCAGGAGACTTGCCAAGATTAACACAAAGTAGAGAGTAATTACATTTGCTCACTATTTAGGAAAATATCAGATGAATGAAGTGCTATCAGAAGGTGATGACCAAATAGTTCTCATTCCAGCAGTAAAGGTAAAACAGTAACAACTGAAATAGCACACTTAAAAAACCCAAAACCTTCAGCTACACAGTATCTGTGAGTGCTAAAACTGCTGTAGCTTTTGTAGTGACTTTAGTAACCCATAAAACACTGGACAAATTTCAAAAGAAGAAAACTACGAATGTTGTACAAATTTCTTAAGAAGGTAAATGAGCAGCTACAGCTCTGCCAGCCTGATGCCAGTGCCCTGCCTGACATGGGGTTTGACTTGTAAGGAATTAAAAGAAGATGATAACTTGTGTGCAGCCTGTCAAACCAACTTAATTCAGGGAATTGTCTATGAACAGTTCTGCCAGAAAAAAAGTCGTGACAATAGCCAGTGACTAGAAGGTAGAGGATTAAGCCAGACTTACTACTTGGAGGGTAAAACCAACCTGAGTCACTCTACAAGCTACAACTGAAAGCTCCATCACAGGAAGGGTGAGCCCAGCTCACACATGCCAGTGGAAGCAGGATTTTGCACGTGAAATTGCAAAAAAAAAAAAAGCTCTCCCTTGCCTCTTAGTCTTGGTCATCGGTCATGCCTGAGCAATGGGGCCTGGACCACATCTTTAAAAAGCCACATGCCGTGCTGCAGGAAAGAGCTAACAACACAGAAACATTTGCGGGCTGGAAGGATGCTGGAGGGACAATTCTTTAGCCTCTTTACACCCTCTTTAGTTTCCTAAGCTGCTTCTGAAATGCCATTTCTTTGTCCTGATATTCTTATCCATTTGCATTCTCTTCCTTATTCTTCTAAGTCTAAATCTTCCACCTCTTTTATCTTCCACCTATCTAGAAATCGGTTGCAATATTCCCACTTACAATACTGCTAAATCCTACCCTACACTCTCTATCCCTTCCTACACCTGGATTTCATCCTAGAAAATCACTTTTATTCTTCTGCAGACCAGTCAGCCAGGTTCCTGCTATTCCAGAGGTGGATGACATTGCTAATGTGTATGTATTACATACAAGCAGAAATTGATGCTGTCTGCGGTACATCTGGATCAATATCATGGAAATAAAAATAGATTCTGGACACATGTATAAAAAAAATATATATGACAAAAAAGAAACCAGAAAATCTTTAAAGAAACCCATAAAATGGAAAGCAGAAAAAAGCAGCAATTCCATCGCATAAATATCTAAATTTATTTGCAGTGCAACTATTTTTAGATACCCCATTTCAGTTCTTAACCTGTATTTACTTTAATGGGGGTTTTGATGGTTTTTCTTTTAACTGTCTGTGGAAGCGTTTTGGTCAGTAACAAGCACTCACCACAGTAATTTTAATTAACAAGGTTTAATAAATTTGCACATGTTGCAATATACAGCTCTAAAAGCACATGTACATCCCCAAGACTGTGGTGAGATTGATTCACAGTAAGGCTCCCCAGGAGTCACAGGCTGCTCTTTGAACATCATATCCACCCCCAATGCTGGCACCACTGCCCGTAGTACCCAGGCGATGCCCTCCGACCTGAAAGATGCCTCCAGCTGCCGCCCAGCCCTGGCAATTGCACCCTGTTCCATCCACCATGTCCAGGGGCTCCTGCAGGCCTGATACTGTATCCAACTCTGCACAGACCACAAATATTACTCCCT
Source organism: Leptosomus discolor (assembly GCF_034619465.1). Lineage (NCBI taxonomy): Eukaryota > Metazoa > Chordata > Aves > Leptosomiformes > Leptosomidae > Leptosomus > Leptosomus discolor. The sequence goes on from NC_141397.1 coordinate 41,359,977, forward strand.
GTTTTGGGTTAATCTCAGTCATTTTGGCTACAGCCAACACGTCAGTCAGAGGCTAGACTCAGTGGCTGGCAGAACCACAGTCAAGCAGCTGTGCCAAAGACGGGAAAAATAAATCTCACTCTTGTCAAAACCTTCCAGTTCCCACTGAAATCGTTCAGTACATTGATGTTTGCCCCCATTTTTTTAACTTGTAAAAGACCATTCACTCTCAGTGTGGGATATGGAGCAAGAATAGAGGGAACAGCTACATTTTTCCCCAACTCTCACAGTCCCCTGCTCCAGATCTGACTCCCTTTCCTATGAGAATGTCACACACTTCAGGCAAGAGCATCAAACCTAATGCAGACACAAACCCCACCTGCTCCTCTCATCCCATGCCCCATTCTGATCTGGTCCCTATCTCCTGGGGCTGAAGTGGTCCCACTGACATCAAAGAGACTGATGTCAGAAGCAGGAGCTTAATGAGATTAGTTTTATAATTTCAAGCAAATCACAGCACAAAGATGCAAAGCTACGCAGTGAGCAGCTTTCCTGGGGACAGCCTTCCCAGCCTGGGCTTTTTGCAGCTGCCTGGTGGGTGTCCCGGGCTCTGCTAGCACAGCCTCTTTGCTGCGTGCTTCTGAATCTGCATAGCTAGCAAAGGTGTTTGAACCAGCCACACAAAGCTGCCACAGATCAGGCAGTGCCAGAGCTGGGACAGGGAAGGAAATCACTGAGTGGGGCAGTAGCCAACAGCTGGGTGTGCAGCTGCCTGGAGTGGGAGCGTGTGTGCAGCCCAGGGAACACACATTACTGACATGTAAGAAAATTCTTTAATAGCACTTGTGCAAAATAAAATTGCCTACGATGTGCAGGTGATCAGTCGAGCTTGCATAACGGTAACGTGGATGATCTCTGCTGCATGTGGTGTGCACACAGCTGGTCAGCGCGATATCCACTGGGACTTCTCTTTTTCAAAGAAGAGAGGAAATGGTTTCAGGTGGGTATTATTTCTTATACATACATCTTTCCCAACACAGATATTTTAGAGGTGGTATTGGTCAATTATCTTTTCTCCCACAGTAAATTGTTTCTCATTTCAAGGGAAACACACAGAAACGGGTGTAATGTACTTATCAATGTATTTATCACATACCAGAAATACTCAGCCATATGATCATGTTTAAGTATTCAGAAGAATTAAATTGTAAATGAGAGAGTATCAACATGTGCTGAACAGAAACAGGACAGCTGCTGCTAGGTTTTGTGAACCTTTCCACAGTTTGGAGAATTTCAGAGAATTATACCCTGCACAGACAGCAACAAGTTCACAAAAGCTTTTTCTATGCTGTACGTTGCGCTGGCATATGGGAATGTTATACGGAGGCTATTAGCCAAGACTCTTGACATGATGTAAAGCATCTAATAATTATACAGCAAATATGACGAGATGGAATTGAACCTGATCTCAATTAGCAACCAGAAGTATCCTTCCAACTGAGATTAATATTGATTAAACCATAATAAGACTAGTACTTGCCAATAAGAGCTCTATAAAATCAAGGAAAGGTGAGGCCAACCTCTAAGTTGGGAGCACTTTGTCACAAGCTGTAATGACAAGTGATTCTCCTCTGGCCTAATTTGTCCTTTTCAAAATGGAAGTTTGGCTCTGTGTAATTCAGGAAATTACAGTCATTTCAGCGGACAGTTAGACTGGCCAGGAGCCCAGAGCAGAGATCAACAGCCTTTGGGTGACGGCTCTGTTTTCCTTTCAACTTTCCCTCTCCCTGGTATGGTATCAATCACACCAAATCCCACTCCTCTCTCCCTTCCCCCCTCTTAGAAATACAAGCTAAGACGTGGTTCCCACTACTACTATACTGAACTTCAAAATACAGTCTTGTGATTTTTAATTCCCCCCCTTGCATCAAATTAAGGTGGATATTTTGGAGTTGAACAAATATATTTGATTTATTGGCTCTTCCCCCGAGTGAGGTATAATAGTTCCACCAGTCAAATCCCACATTTCCTATACATGGAAACGATTGGATCTATTGCTAGCCATTTTTAGATCATATTAAGTCAAACCATAACAACTAAGCACCCTTCAGGGCTTACTGCAGATTATAAAATGCTGCTTGAAAACAGACACGTAAGGGTATGAGAGGCAACAATACAAAGCTTACAAAAAATCTTATTTTCAAGATTCTTGATCCTATTTAAGTAATGTTTTAAAATGTTCACGCCAACTTCAGAGAGCTGTTACACAGCTCATGAAACAGAGTGCTAATATTCTTTAAATAAAAATACGTACACACAGAACATTAATTAGCAAGTACCTGTTAAAGCAAATTTCTTGTAATAAGTTTTTTAAAATACTTTTCTGATAAAAAAACTACTTGCAAAGAACAAAGACCAATGTGATAATTATTAAGTACCTTAAAATGGGGGTAAGAGGCAAATAAAGCCTGGGAACCCCTACAACCTTACAAATCTTAGCTTGGGAAACAATTTATGCCTGTGTTCCTAGGCTGCCCAAACCAGAAACGCTTCCCTAAAAAGGGGCTTGTGTGCTTTTTGACACAGTAGCCACGTGGCCCTGGCCAGGCAGCACAGCCGCAGCATTTCATTAACACAAGCTGCTCTAAGATTTGCATGGCATGCGCTGAAACACAGACCTTGTCTGTCCTCATCAGGAGATGTCTAGAGTTCACTAGCTGAATACAAAAATGCACTAAGAGTCCAGGAGAAAGAGGCAACAACTTTTACAGGCTAGTACTGGAAACATCAACTCTAAACGTAACGTAGTAAGTACTACTGCAAAGATCTAGTAGGCCAGTGAGCTACAGGCACAGCCAATGAGTATTATTTCATCTAGAAACTTTTCAAGCCATTTGAAATTTCACCTGTGCACAACATTGCAATCCTTCAAATTCACAGGCAAAAATCAGCCTAACACGGTAAGGATAATAAAATGTCATACAGAAGCTTATTAGGAAATAAACGAGTCTGTCTCCAGCAGGCCATGACTGGAGAGCATCAGGAAGCCAAGAACTACCACAATGCTGTTTTCATTGGATGCAGCACTGGGACTTCTGCAGGTTACTTGGGACAATGGCATAATACCAGCACAGTGACATTCAAGCGCAACAGAGTTGTAAGAGAGCAATAGCTACCCAAGGATGCATTCATGATTGCTAAGCCTCTAATCCCAGCTCTGATTTCTTTTCTCCTCCATAATCAGTTCAAACACAGCTTGAATTAATCACTGTTTGCAAATTTAAAGGTTGCTTTTCTTCTCCCTGCTTAGGATCTGCCTTAGGTCACACACAGGGCTAGTAACAGGTGAAGAGATGGGCCAGACCCCTCCAGAGTCTAGCATTCCCTCACTGCACATTAACACCCATAGCAATAATAATTATAATGCCATAGTGATAAAAACTGCAGCACCTACTTACTCAGCAATGGCTCTGACTCAGGACACTCTTGTCTGTTTCCTGGATCCATCTCTGAGCAGACCCTTACACCCCCATCTACTGTCTGTCTACTACTACATCTCTGCCCATCCTGGCTCTGGTCTAGCCCAGCTCTGTGGTCTGTTCTCACTCACCTCCTCCCTCTTCTGGTTCCCTCATCCACTTTATTCTTCCTTTGACATCAGATGTGTTGAGGACAAGCCCTGGCCAGGCAGACACGGGATGGGACAGGACAGTACCTTCTCTTGAATGCTGGCCAAGCTGATACTCATTCATATTACGATCCTTGTACCTTGCTCTGGATTTTAGACGGGCATTCTGGCCAGCACAACCGCAACTGATTTCCAATTTGGCTCACCTTCACATCACAACAATGATCAGGATTCAGTCATTAGGTCCACTGCCACTAATGATCTCTTTGTAACTCTTCTAGATGTTATTACATTGCATACTCCTTTGTTTGGATTATCTCAAAGCATCCCATTTCTTGTTATTGTAGAAAGTCAAGAAACATAACATGAGCAGAGCTCCTAAAAATGAGATTTATGCCCAGGTGCACTGTGCAAGCAGAGTTACGGTGCAGGGAAAACGACAGGCAATAAATAAATATGTATATGGATGGAGAATGTCTTTAAATACATATCTGCAAACCATTCTTTGTAATGCTTAATGAGAAACCTATTTCTGGTCCTCTAAAACCATTTTCTTAAGACCTAGAGAACTCTGTACACTTAACAAGGCTTAGTGCACCAGCAAATGCAGTATTCTTCCTTTCCATTTCAAAGGATTCCAGGAGAGGCAGATATTTTCAAATATTGCACTAGCAAAATACTCCTGTTGTTAAACCTGTAAGATAAACTAATTGCATCACCTGCCATAGAAAATCTCGCTATCATTTGGTATGCCACCCGAAGTGCAGAGGGATAGTGGGCATCCCTCCAAAGTACAGGTTACACCCATAAATCCTCTTTCACTCATCCTATGAGCTTCTTTATCTGATTCTCTGGGATCATGTGACACTTCTGGAGCTGACTTTCAAAAACTGGACATAGCTAGGAGTCTACAATAAAGTTTTTTCATCCTTGCCTTCCACAGTCTTGCAAAGCAGGGTCAGTCGGATAGATTGGGCTAATTTGATAGAATTTGATAATTATGAGCCAGCAATGTGCCCTTGTGGCCAAGAAGGCCTATGGCATCCTGGGATGTTTTAGAAGGGGTGTGGTCAGTAGGTCAAGACAGGTTCTCCTCCCCCTCTACTCTGCCCAGGTGAGACCGCATATGGAAGAGTGTGTCCAGTTCTGGGCCCCTCAGTTCAAGGACAGGGAACTGCTTGAAAGAGTCCAGTGCAGAGCCACAAAGATGATGAAGGGGGTGGAACACCTCCCTTATGGTGAAAAGCTGAGGGAGCTGGGTCTCTTGAGCTTGGAGAAGAGGAGTCTGAGGGGTGACTGCCTTAATGTTTATCAACACGTAAAGGGCGAGTGTCAGAAGGATGGAGCCGGGCTCTTCTCGGTGATGTCCAATGACAGGACAAGGGGCAGTGGGTGCAAGCTGGAGCATAGGAGGTTCCACATGAACATAAGGAAAAACTTTTTCACTGTGAGGGTGACAGAGCACTGGAACAGGCTGCCCAGAGGGGTTGTGGAGTCTCCTTCTCTGGAGACATTCAAAACCCACCTGGATGCGTTCCTGTGTGACCTACTCTAGGTGGTCCTGCTCTGGCAGGGGGATTGGACTAGATGATCTTTCGAGGTCCCTTCCAACCCCTAACATTCTGTGATTCTGTGGACTGCCTGCTGATGCTCAAAGATAATCTGAAAAATACCATCTAGTAAGGTTCTTTCCACACTGCTGTTCCGTCTTGCCCAGAAACTGCCCAGGATTAATGAGCATCTCTTCCTGTCATCACTGTCTGCTCCAGCACATCCCCAACCCCACTTGCATGCCTCTTGGATCCAGAACAGGTTGCTATTACTCTGGCAGGACACCCTAGCACCCAATACGGACAAAGATCAGAATAAATCATGAGCCTTCTGTTGCTTATGTGCACACAAACAGTAAGGAAAGCACTGCTACTTCTTCAGCGGTGTATCTGTCATACAAGAATATCATAGCATGTTTCAGTTAGAAAAAGTCTAAACATATTCACTTAAGTCAATACACAAGTCAGAAGTACATGCTCCAGTCAATAAAGAAGGCAAAGATGTGGAGAAAGCCCATAGGTGACAGACAATAAGCGCAAGAAAGAGTAGAAGATGAGGGTGCAACATCACACTAATTGCACAACAAAGAGGTGGGCTTTGAGATCTAAAACAGGCAGTTAATAAAACCTGACATATTTAAGTTGAAGATATTATCATGAGAAACCTAAAGACTCCCCATGCATCAAGGAAACAAGCTTGAAAATGCGATGACCGGTTGTGCCAGTAATTTATAATACTCTCAGCTGCTGAGATTGTGAACAGTGGCACTTTGTAATCTTATAGGGAAAGCAGCTCTAATGCCATCTGGTCACATATTTCTGGCCAAGATCATTTAGTGGAGCCTGTAATGAAAAAAAGTTGCGCATCCTCCTAAAAATCCAAATTATGCCAGCTGTGCCACAGTGTCACTTGTGTTTTCAAGGAGAAGGACAGCTGTCATTCCCTTTCTCTGAAGATAGGAAGCAGACTGCCTTGCTTAAGAGACCTAATTTTTCTTGGATCACCCTAAATTATCTTACCTGTGGCTAGGACAAGAAAGGATGAAGTACCTATTAACATTTTTTGTTTGATTTTTGGTGACATACATATAGCACTTCCGTTTTTATACCCACCTTGCTGAGCTACTGTGAAGAAGGTGATACTCATACCTTAACTCTGATCTGAAGCCAGTACAAAGAGAGTATGGGCTGTACAAAAATCAACAGACCTGCCTTGGCATAAAACCAGTTTGAGAGAGGGTGCAGTTAAGCTCGTCAACTTCACCTCTCTTAACGAATGAGACATTTCATATTTTAGATATTGCCTCAGCAACTTACTGCCAGTTTTAAATTGTTCTGTCATCTCAGATTAGCACTCGTCATTCATGCTAATGTAAACTAAATGGTAATCCTGAAATAGGTGAAAAAAGAAACAGCATTACAGTGAGGGTTGCAGGGCATGAAATTTCTAATTCGTGAGCAATTAATTGTTGTAGGTACTTCTTGGTACTTTCATCCACTGAGCCATCAGTTTGAACCCATATATTTGCTATTATGTTATTTTAAGGTCAAATCTTGTTTGCCTTAAGCACACAGCTACTCCACTGGCTCCAAGGGGCTATTTACAAAAGCCTACGTTTCCAACCTTATATACAACCTCAAATGAGCAGCAAAAGCGATACCACCACCAAACTGTCTATAGCAAACGTATACACTTCCAGAACACAAGGACTAAGAGAGCGCCTTCAAACCCATGACTCGTCTAGACTCCTCCACTTCCTCACAAAGAAAAGTAGCAGCGGGGAGAATTATAGCCCAATACTCAGTGTGACAGGAAGGAAATAGCATTGGGAAATGCTTATTTTAATGACAGAAAAATATTTGCCCGGCTTGGGCTTAGCAGCAGTAGAAATGTTATTACTTTCCAAGCTGGAAGAGGAAATATTTCAAGGGCTATTTTTTGACACCTTCACTGTGGCTTGATTTCTGCATCTATTAAACAAAAGTCTGTATAGCCTGTGCTGTGGATGCTTTGCAAATTTTTGCATACAACTCCACTTTATGAGGCTACAGTGTGACAGAACTGTGTATAATTTACATCAGGCTGAACAGCTACGAAAAGTGAATATATGTGAAAATACTGAAGTCCCCTTAGTTTTGTTTCCAGAATTAATGCTAAATTCGTCTTCATTTTATTATTTCTCAAGTAGGAAGCAAGACAGAAAAGTGCTCCATGAACCACTGCTTTGTAAAAGGCCTGACTGCATACAGTTTCCTTCCTAATGCATGTTTGCCAGCCTTTTAACCCAAAATATCCATAAAATGTTAAGAAGATAGAAAGCTGTATTTCCTAGCAATTTGCACATTCATCTTCCCAGCATGCTTACATTGAGTGAAATCCATTTACAAATACCATCATTGCAAGCACTTCAAAGCCTAGGAAATGTCTTTTAATTATAATTACTGTGCCTGTCTTGGACCATCCTGAGCCTCCCTTCAAAGGCCCACTGATTTTGGTGGGGCTGCAGAGTACTGAGCAATGACATGGGCGAGTGTATTAGCTCTGTTACACTGCTCTGAAATTAGAGCAGAACCAATATTTCTGTGCTATAAAGTTCCAGTGTAGTAAGTGAATGGCTTTGAAGGATGAACACTTACAAACGTGGGACCAACTAGCTCTGGAAATTACCTCTGAGTTATGGTGGTGTAGTTTAGCTTCTCCCTCATTATGTGCATGCAAGTTTTCAGTCTAATTTCTGGGTTCAGGGCTTTCTTTTCAGAAGAAAGAAGAGATACTAATTTCATTTTGGAATAAAGAGAAATGAGAGAGAAGAAAAATGAGGCAAAGACACGCCTACAAAAATACTTAACATAGATTTCTCCTGGCTATTGCGTATTTCTCAACTGCTCCTCTTTAAGAGAGCCAATCTCTATTTTTAACGCATAATGTTATCTTTCCTCTATCCTACTCCTTCCATGCATAATAAAGTGCATTTATGGTACTTACATAGCTCTTGTTACTAAAGGATGCGTGCACCTCTTTAGTCTATCTATCTTCATAATACCTGTGGGAGCTGGGAAAGTCCTATTACAGTTGCAGGCTCAGAACATCAGAGATATTTAAGGGCCTGCCATGGAGATAAATGGGATTAGCTGCCCCATGGCTTTTCTGGCTCAGAGCCTCCACTGTGTCCCTAAAATCACAAAGGGCATCTTAAATGAAGCAGGGAACTACTCTTAAGAGTCTCACTACCTAGGCTAGGGGGCTCATTTCTAGAGTAGCTTTTCCTTTTTGATTTAGTCTTATGTTGCTAAAGGATAAAGATATTAGATAAGGTAAAAATCATGTCCTTATTCTCTTCTGTCTATACATACCTTAAAAGCTTGCTACTGTTGGCATACACTGCCTACAAGCACTTTGGTGTACTCTGCTTTACTCCAGCCCAGTTTTCTCTCAAAAGGCTCAGCATTAAAGCCCCAAATAACTATACTAAATCTCTTATTTAGCTCAACATCCCTACAGAGCCGCAAATAGCCTTTATTGCCCTTTGCACCTGTCTTTGCTCTGTAGAAGCATCAGTGAACTGTTGCTTCTGCAAAACAGAGTGTGCTCAGGTGAGGTCTCGGTGGCTGTGCAGTGTCTCTACACACAGACCCTTACCAGCATAGCCAGTTTACAAAGGAAATTTCCATCTCTCCTGGAAGGCTCCACCAGTTCCCTGCCCAATTCTGAGCAACAGATGTACAAAACACACAAGCCACCTACTCACATGGCACAACAGGAGCAGCATAGCTTCTGTCCTCCACACTTGGGAATTTGTCTAAACATACTCTGCTTACAAACATAGATATCTATTTTGAACGTCAAACTTCCCAAAAGCAAACAGTGAACTGGTTTGACACAAGGTAACAGTACACAACTTTCATAAAGAAACAAAACTTCACTGTCTCAAAACTGGGCACCTTTGGGTGGTCAAACAAACAGCTACCTGAACCTCTTGCCTTGAGGGGGTTAGTTACCACAAGCACCCTGGCCTCCTGATGCAATGGCACTATGACCTTTAGTGGCCAAATATGCATCAGGACAGCATGGGCGGAATAGTTTTTCTTACTGCAACCACAGGAAGATGTGATTTTTTTCCTTCATGGACATGAAGGAGCCCAGAGTAACCCCAAAATACTGTTCCATCCTAATTGCACATGTGCACGCCTTTGAATAAAGAAGAGATGGTATTTTCCACTTCCTCAAAGTAATTACTTTTGAAGAGATGCCTGAGTTCAATCTTTCCAGGATTTAAATTAAGCCAAGCATTAAATCATCCAAAGCTAACTACCTGAACATTTTCAACATCTTTCAACATCTTAAAAACAGACAGTCTTTCATGCTCATTACTTTAAAGCCACAGAATTTTGTCTGGAAATTGACCACTTAAATTCCCTATAGTGGAAGTTGAGAAAAAAAAAAATCTATTTCCAGACTCAAATTAATATTTTATTATTTATATATTATTTTATTATTTATATACGTTAAAAGTATCTTGAGCCTGTTAGATGGATTTTTATATTAACTTGAGATACTCTAAGATGTTAAAACAGGGGGTTTGTATTAGGCTTATAAACACAACAACCACGTTTGTTATGTGTGTTGGGGGTAGGAGGGATGAAGATGAGAACTCCTTTTATAAAGGATTATATTGGGGTTTTGGACTTGCACTGTTGACTTTGTCTAAGACATTAACATGCTAATATGGTCACAATGGTAGTACCTCAGAGCATGAACACAGGTCTTGTTCATCAGATCAGCAATTCCTGTAAACAAGAAATTACAAATTGTTCCTTGGCTATCAGTTTTGCTAATTTGACAGTGTTGAAAAATAATTTTACTCCCAATAGGAGTTCAAAGTATGACTGCTTCCTTGCCCAAATTGCCTGTTTGCAGCAATCTGAAATAGAAGTATTTTATTAGCTTAGCTTGACACAGTGAATTTCTATCATCAGAAGAAAAAAAACTTCTAGTATCCGATTTCAGGTTCCAAATTGTTTCAGTTCATTGTGAATCTCTGGAAGTATGGAGAAAATATACTCTATTTCCAGTTTAACACTGCTATGAAATACCCTAAACCTGCAACTCTACAGCGAAATGTCTGGGTTAACATATAAAGAGGACAAAACTCTCTCTATGACTGCAGAAGAGACCTGAGAAGATTTAAATGTGCTGTTGGTTGCTGCTTGCTTCCTGGGTTGCTTGGGAAGCTCCCGGTGCAGAACACAACAAATACCAAACAGTCCAATTACCGTGATGAAAGTGCTCACTCATCACTCCCGTCTGGCAGGGAATCATTTTATCCATATTGTGGTTTGCACAGATATCGCCCGCTATCTCAAATGCCTGTCCTTTTAAAATATATTGCACAATAGAGACCTGCAAGTTTTACGACAGCACAGATTCCAATCTTTTTAGTCCTTTTAATGAAAATTAATCATCATACTTTTCTTTATTGGAAAAAGACCAAACTTCAACTGCACCTGCTGACAAGAGTTCTGTGTATCACTCCTAACTCTTTTAACTGTGCTTTTCATGTTTGCACAAAATACTCCTTTTCTCTCTTTGCCTATATACTCCAATCTATCCCTTAGGCGTCCAAATGTGATGGCTGCTGATCAGGCTATTTCCTCCTGACCGCTGCCTGCCAACGTCTCTCTTCTGTGTGCTTGGCAACATGCCTCTAAAGAGCCTGAATGGAGGGGGTGCAAGTGTTACTGCTTACAGGTTATTTTTATATTCTCCTGGTGTTAAGCTACCTCCATCTTCAAAGCAGAGTCACCTTCCACAGAGAATCCTTCTGCTCTGCAAATGTGGAGCGTGTAAAGCAGCAAAATTCTCAGCCCTGATGCCCAGAAGGGACAGCCTCTTAAAACTCACCTCTTCCAGCTTCTTCACACCTGTTTCGAGGTGGTTTTTCACCTGATCTACACAGTGTCTACTTCAGTGTCCATGAAGTGTCCCTCCAGCAACTCCCATAGAAACATAGAATGGTTTGGGTTGGAAGGGACCTTAAAGATCATCCAGTTCCAATGCCCCTGCCATGGGCAGGGACACCTTCCACTAGACCAGGTTGCTCAAAGCCCCATCCAATCTGGCCTTGAACACTTCCAGGAAGGGGGCATCCACAACCTCTCTGGGCAACCTGGTCCAGTGCCTCACCACCCTCACCTTGAAGAACTTTTTCGTCACATCTAATCTAAATCTACTCTCTTTTAGTTTAAAGCCACTATCCCTTATCCTATCACTACATGCCCTTGTAAAAAGTCCCTCTCCAGCTTTCTTGTAGGCCCCAAGGCCTTCAATGGCCTCTGTATCAGATCCTTGCCACGTGTCATGTTTATTTAAACAGAAGGGAGGCTTTACACTCTATAAGAAGGGCCATGAGACTAGGAGTGTGTCTATTCGTTTAGGAACAAATAGCAGAGATATCAGGGAAAGAGTTGCTGTGGGGACAAGCCAGTTTGTTTCAATAGCCTTTTTTTGGTGGTGCTAATCTCTGCCTGTTGCAGGGAGAAGTCAAAGATCCCCCAACAGGGATGGCTGGCTGTGCCCGTCAGTGCAGAATGAGGCATGTGCTTCTTCCTCATCCCTGTGCCCCATCAGCTTCCACAGTGAAACAAGAGCAGCAGCTACCAGGATCACTGCCCTCCAGCACTGCAGTCACTTAATGGCCTTACATATATCCCTTCTTTAATAAGTCTTGCCACAATGCTTACTCCTGGTCTAATAAAGACATTTATTCCCACAGCTATATTTCTGCTGTTGCTGTTCACTCAGCAGTTGGGTTTGATGAGACGACTTCTCGAGGTGACTCCTATTCCACCCTTGGTTCACCCAGGCACACTTCTGAGGCAGCTGTTACCTCGGCAGTGAGTGTAGGTTTACAGGAAGCATTTCACATTTCATGCTGGCTACCTCCTCCCTTCCCTTTGAAAATGCACAAGGCAGGTGCCTATCGACCCTCTACTGCAAACACCTCCAGCAAACGTGTCCCAAACTGCTGCCACGGACACTTCCAGCTCCTCCAGGAGCATTATTGATCTTAGCATCATTGACCAATGAGTTCCCACCTCTGAGACTGCACAGGCAGCCCCACCAGCACTCAGGACAAGTCAAGAAAGTGGCTCCAAAGAGCTTAGAGAAAACTGTGGCATGCAGCTATCGTAAGGTGAGGGCTGTGAGCCCTACTGGCTCGCTTTCTGAGCTCAGTAACTACAGACTCAAATAACTGATAATCGGCTCTTGTAAACTCATTTCTGGTTAGCTCTGCTGACCAGTGGTTTCTTTCCTCATTTTACACACAGCAGACAAGGGCTTGTTCTATTTTCTTCAGCCTCAAGAGGTAAAATTTGTATTTGTTACTGTGTATTTAATTTTCTGTGTTTCTTTCAGAATGATATAGTCTGTCACAGCTTTATTCCCCAGTGCAAACCTGAAAATCATTGGGCCATGTCCTAACTCAGTTACATCAACTTATTCAGCATCAAAACTTGGTTTAGTTTTACAGAAAAGGCTCTTCAGTGTGTCAGCTTCCCAGTAAATCTTCAGGGATGTTAATCCACAGGCAGATCCTACTCTGGTATGATACATGTACGATGTTTTTCTTGGCTAGGAATGAAACAGAACTGCTTCAGACATACTGTGCTTCAGCTGTACAAAATGTCTTGATTAGCGTTTCTTGTTTTGTTTTCAGAAATAAAAGGAAATAACAATAGACTCCAAATCTCTTTCTCGTTTATAGCTGAAGCTAGCCTGAATAATTAAAGGTGGTTGTTAGCTTCTTAATACCTTAGCATTTTCCACTGCACCTCTAGAGAAGAGAAAAATCCAGACAGAAGAACTATTGAACTGTGAGTGTTCATTCAGCATTCTCAGTAGGCATTTTCCTCTTGTGTTTAAGCCAAACCAGTAAGCAATGTAGGCAGCAAGCATAGAGAGCAATTGCTTACTGGTAACCAAAGGTAAGAAAGGTCAAGTGTTTATTTCCTATGTTGCTCCTACATGTGCAGTGCCCAGAATCTTTTAATTATATTTCATGGTACTCTGAACTTGTACAAGGACATAAAATATATTTATAGCTCACTTAAACTCTTGGTAATGAAACAGCCATCCTATGCAGCACCTCTGCTAATTAACTGAAGACTTTCTGTGCATTACCTTTAAAAATGCAAAAAAGCACTTGGTCATTCTCCAACAGAACGCTTATCACAGTTTAAGGGCAACAACAAAGAAAAGCTTTTTTTAACAGTCTGGGTCTGTATCAGTTCACCTGTGATGTCTGAAGTACAAAAATACAATTTCACTGGCAATGCACATTTACTATAACTGTTATTACAGCGCTGGAAGCTCTCAACCACACTGTGCTAAACACCAAAGAAACATACAATGAAAAAATCACCCCCCGTCTATGTCATTTTCTCCGTTTCATGCAACAACAAAAAAGGGATAATCAAATATAAAGGTCTTTAAAGATTTCACTTAACTAATCATACTTGATGCAAATTTCTGATGAGCAGACTGAAAAGCTCCTGGACTACTCTGCTCCTATAATCATGCCCTCTCAGCAAACTTACCTACACATCTTACACAAACCTTCCATGCTGGGGATCTGCTTTAAGATTTTGGGGAAAGAGATCAGCCAAACATGTTAATTGTTTCCAAAGCTGAGATTAAGGAGAAGAGCTGGTGCTTTATAACAGGACCAGCTAGCTGCCTTTGCTTTTCCTTTTCCCCCAGCAGATGTTGGGCTGCTGCATGCTGGAGTGGGTAGTGATCATGAAGAGGGAGGCAGGCTGGCCCTCCACTTTCGGCTGTGGCTCCCTCTGTACCTTCTGGGCCAGCACACATCCAGCTACCCCGCAAAGCGGGGAAGGGGGCTGTCGGAGAACTGGGCTCCCAAACTGGCTGCTGCCGATTTGATGCCACAAAACAGAATCTCTGGGTTGAAAGGGTGGCCATAATGTTAGATTTGTAAAGACTATAGTCAAGTCTGTCTTATAATTGCAGAGCCAAACATCCCTATCCTTAGGAAAAGGAAAAAATTCAAGTTGCTGGTGAAACCTTAATTCAGCTCCCTGATGCATGTGTATTATGATACAATCTTTAATTAGCCTACAAGGAAATTAAAAATAATGTTCTGAGTGCAGGATTTTGCTACTGTACAGTAAATAATGCACCATGCTACCCAACAAATCATGATGATTCAGCAGACATCATCTCTCATATGCCCTGCAAGAGGCAAGGGGCCTGTGAGAAAAAAGAATAGTCTAGGATCACATCATTAAAGAGTGAATATCAATAGTTTATTTGTGCCAGAGAGGGAGGCACAAATTAAGTCTGCACAAGAAATCTCAGCTCTAGCCTTTTGCCTTCTTGCTTTTTCATGATGGACTATGAAAATATTTAGTGCTTCTTATCTGTTTCATATAGCAGACATGGCCAAACAGAAGCTGAACTGTGTACCAGTTCAGGGACCTGATGGTGACAGGTTGGGCATTATTACCTAGAAGGCAAAAGCGCTACTGGGTTGGGATTCACTGTGACCTGCAGGGGGCTCGACACGGTGTGGGGAAAACAGGAAAGCTTGCCCAGCTTAGCTCAATCATGTCTTCTCAAACTTGGCTAAGCAGTACTGTGACAGACACAAAAAGCAGAGGATGCCAAATCCTGCAGAAACAAGAACAATTATATTCCTTTCAAAAGGCTCCTTAAGCTGGACTAAATTCAGGTTTGAAATAGCCAGGATTTTTCTGAGCTGCAGCAAATGCATGCCCAACATTTAAAATACTGGCTGGGTACAGCCAACTACATAGCCTTCCTATTCACTTTAAAGTGCGAAGGACGAGGATCAGTCGGTGCTCCCAAGCTCTTGATGCCAGCCAAAGTGGTGAGTGTTGGAGGAGGAGGAACTCTACCTCTCTACCATTATTAACTGGGAGCCAAAACTGGAGAGCAAAGATACAGACAAGTCCTTGATTTACAGTGAACTACGACAAACAGGATGCTCTACTTCTGCCCTTAGATGTCACAAACAAAGCAGAAAGCAAACAAATTATGGCTATATATTATTCTTCGATATTTCCACCTAAGCCCTTCCTTTTCCTAATGACCAGGAGAGCAGGAGCAGAGCCACAGGCACAGACAAGTGCACTAGAAGACAGCCAAAATACTGCTCTCGGGAAAGTATTTCCAGTCATTTCCTCCATGACATGACATTTACTACATGCTGCTGTACCACTTCTATTGGCATTCATTAGTCCTCGAGGACCAATTTATTCATTTTCAGCAGCATTAAAACAGAGGTTGCATTTTACAAGTGAATCGCTATACTGCTGGGGCTGTAGGAAGCCGCTCAATTATCTCCAGTGTGTTAAAAGCTGAATCCAGACTCGATACTAATCTTAAATTGTAACAAACATTATTTCTCTGAGCTTTGGTAACCAACAGTCTGATCCCCAGCTCACAGCTGTCTCAGGCTTTTGGGGAGGGAGGTTGCAGGTGTTTGGTTTGTTTATTTATTTTTATCATTGCCACATAGCTTGGGAACCTGCAGAGTAGAGGGAGGCACCACTGGGGCGCTCAGCAGTGCGTTACTTGCAAAACACTACTGGAAATGAAAACCAAAAGATCAAAGCCCTAAGTATTCCCAATGAAGTTGCTCCTCTTTTTGTGTCTGATTTCTCCTTCATTTGGAGCTTCTCTTCTGTTTAAGAACAGCTGGAGACCACAATTTAGCATTCACATTTAACTAGATATTTGTGGCATTCCCAAGTCAAATTAAAAAGCTTGTTACCTCTTGACACGTAAATATACTATAATATTCATTCCCAGTAACACCTATAAAGAATACATCAATTCCTGAAATTTGGGCTTGTCCCATTTCAGCTGAAATACACACACCTGCCTACATACGCACATACATGTCTGTATTTCTTTATATATTTGACCCTCTTGCTTAATGAGCATCTCTAAGCCACTGAGTTTCAATGAGTTCACGCTCTTGACTGTACTGCTTTGAAAAATATCACAGCCCTCATTCTTTGTATAAGAATGAAAATCCAAGCAATTTTCATGGCTCTTGTGACAGTAGTTTTTACTATTTTGTTTAATTTTGTTTCAGACTATCATTTGGCAGCTGTCACCAGTTGAGCCAGGTAAAGAGATTATGGTTGTTTTAAGCAGCAGGTATAGTGACCAACATGGAAATGGATGTATTCCTCTTGGAGATGTAGCTATGACAAATGGAGGCAAGAGTTCCAGCATTACATGTAAAAATAAAGCTAGGTAATCGATAAAAAAGTGCTTTGGAGGGAAAAAAGGAATCCTTCTCTTTTCTCTAGTAATGAATGCAGCCTCACTGTTTTTCTTCCAAGGTTCTTGTATGGGCTGCTTTCATGCTGGTCTTTGGATGAAGCGTGCACTGATGTTATCCCTTTGGTCAGCAGGAATCATCGCTGAGCAATGTGGAGCAACTCTCTGCAAAGAACAGATCTTGCCTGGACAGCAGTGGCTTAAAAGGAGCATTACTAAAGAGAAATCTTTGAAGGCCTTTGATGAAAATACCATTTTTATATGTCCTCTCCTAAAGATGGCAATCTAGCTGAAGTAAAATTTGTAGTGTATCCTACCCCTGGCTCCACTGACTCAAAGCACCTGATGCTGAACTCATGTTTTGCAGAATTAGGTCCTTTGGAAGCTGGGTTTTCTGATTTCTACTTCTCTTAACAGTGAAACAAACTCAGCTCATTAGTGTCTTGGCCAAATCTGCAGGTTTCATGAGAATGACTTAACACTACCCAGTTTCTTCAGAAGTAGCTATGAACTACTGGGTAAAATGAGGGTTTTCTTTCCCTCTAACCTGGCTAATTTCAGAAAATACAAGAATTAGAATCAAAATACCCTGACACAGCCTGGAAGGGAAGAGAGGCACTGGAAAAAGCTCTGCACATATTACACCATGTTAACTGTGCTTTTAAATGCACAGCTGTGTTGGTCTGAAGGGAGGAAATGAAATGAGAATAGGAAAGGTGGGGAGAAGTGAAGCATCCTTAAGCCGCCATAGCAAATACAAAGGTGAAATGGTAGTCATCAAAGGCATTCAGCCTCCTTCTGCCGCAACGAGGGATTATCTTTGACTCTCCCTGTAGACAGATCAATTCTCAGCCTAGTTTTCATAGGCACAGAGCACCTTCAAGCTCCCATTGATACTGCTGGTACTCATGCTACACTCTAAAAATCAGCCCAACTCCTGTAATCACACAGATTACCAGATGCTAAAAAGCTCTGTTATACGCTTGTCCCCATTCATACAAGTTGTTTGCAGACCTCCCTCAATATTGTGATCATTACCTTCACTTTGGAAGGAGTCTTACAGAAAAAACACTCATACCAATGACCCAAGGAGCATTTAGAGCCAGTGCCTATTCCCTCTTAGGTTGGGAGTGCTGAAAATGAATGTAGGTAAAGGTCTTGGTTGATAAACCCCTGTAAGACATAAAATGACACGGTATCTTTTGCTCTTCTACCAGAAGAGGATCACTGGGTTTTATGAACTAGAAGGACTTCTGGTACTCCTGCACCTTACCAAAAGCCAAGGGACTTGAACTCTGTTCGCACCTCTAGGACAAACCTATTGAATGATCTTCCACTCATCTCTCCCCTCCATAGTCCACCCACTCAAACCTTGTTTGCTTGTTTTGGGTTTTTTTGCTTTTAAACAAGGTCCTTGGACCACAGGTTGAGTGTCAGATAGGCAGGATGCCCTGCAGTGCGCTACGGTAATAAGAAACTTCTTGGTTCTGTGGATGTGCTACTCCAACGCAAATAACTCATAAAGCAGAATCAACAGTTTGCTGCAAGCATTTCTGGTGAGAGAGAACAAAGTTCTTCTGTCATCTCAAATGAGAATAGATCTCGAAGTACTCAAAATAACGGAACCTCCTATGTCAGGACTATTTCAGCAGCGTATTTTCAAGCTGATTCTGTATGCTGATCTGTAAGCAGGGACAACATCTTGCTGCCAGAGCCCTTGATGATCCCACCTGGCTAGGAACAGAGATGTAATTCTTGGCAAAAGTCAAGCTGGGTGGGAATTACCAACTCAAGAGCTGATTCAGAGCACCTACATTTCTTTGCAATAAAAGTAGCCCAGGAAATCCTAGTATTTTTGTTTTATGAGAAACATTGAGCACCAGAGAGCTGAAGGGTGAAAACTGCCTCATGTGGAAATCAGTAAACCAGTTGGAAAATGACTGAGTGTAAACTGGTTCAAGACACAGGCTGTTCTGCAAAGCCAGGAAGAAAAACCTCAGCTGTTCACCTCCCGTTTCACTGCTCTGACCTCCATCTGGCCATCTGGGTGTAACGCTTCTTCAGTCACTGAAGGCAACATCCAGCGCTTGTAACAAACGTTTGGCTGCTTACTTTGTGAAATCAAAGGTTTTCAAAGAGATTCGTGCATTGATTCCTGCACATTAAAATAAACTCTGCCAACGCTTTCTTCTGAAATTACTATCTGGACATCGCTAATTTCTTACAAAATTAGATGCCTGTGTCATCCAGTATCTCAGAAGAGCAGGTGCTTTCTTTTATGTCCCCAAGCAGATGCATATTTCACTGTTCTCTGAGGCAGGTTTTTTTGAATGTGTGACAAGATATGGTGACAGCTGCTGAAACCGAGATGCCTGATCTACCTTTTCTACCTCATCCAACTTCTGCAGGGATGAAGCAGCTCACGTCTTGGGGTGTGCAAGCCCTTGAAGGATGCATCCCAGTGCAGTGCTCTCATCTCATCCACTGCCTCGTTCTGTTCTCTTTTCATTCTATAAAAGAGAATATTGTGCCTATGCCATCTGTTAAGCAAAGTGCTGCACGTACATTGCAATATACCCTCCAGCACACAATGGAGCATTGCAGATTAAATGTGAAGAGAAGTGGCTGTAAGGGGAGAGAAAACTCCAGGTGCTGGAGCTGTTACAGGTAAGCCTAAGCATTTGCTTCCCCAAGGCAGCTACCTGTCAGGATTAATCTTGCCGAGCCCAGGAATGCACCTCGGTAGACACCGCACCCCATTCCAGGAAACCATAAATACCAAATGAGATGCTCAGCACCACACATGAAAGCATCTTCTTTCTGCAGAGCATGACTGTGGGGGAGTGACAGCCGGACTAGCATCAATCCTGCCTTGTGCTGGGGTTTTCTTAAGGTGGTTCTTTGGGGGAAACAAGGAAGGAGGCAAGCACAGGTTGCTTGCTCCTAAGGAGGCCTCCAAGGGAACCCCCTGTCCTGGATCCACCTGGGACCCTGCTTTTTTATTTCCAGGTTAAAGGACGTTCTCTCTCTTTTCTATCCCATCTCAAAACCAACCCTAAGGGAAGGAAGTCCGGGGGAGCCAAAGGAATCATCTTTGATAGCCCCTCTTTATAATTACTTTTGATAGCATGTCCCATAGGCAAATTTGGGGGACAACTAGGCTTCTTCTGAGTGATGCTGCCCAAGTGTCATGCAGGAGGGGGCACCAAACAATTAATGGTGCTTTGAATAGCACAATTTTGCCAAACAGGGTACCCCTGGCATGTCAGAGAAATGCAGTGCAGGTGATGAACACTTATTTAGCAAAAGTGATTGACTCCCAGGTTTCTTTTCCTCCTGTTTCTTTGTCATCTCACTAGAAAAAAAGACCATTAAGCTTCCTGCTTATCCCAAATGCCTTCCTCCTCTTACTTTCTCCCTCTTCCTCCACTTCCCTGACTCTACTGGCTTTTTGTTTGGGGCCTGAAGTGGTTTTAGGTCCATTTATTCTTCTTAGTTTGCAAAAGATGCCTGTGCGCAGACACTGCTTGATAGTAGATGTTCAGTTATGAGACCAGACCAATGCAAGACTGATGTTTGGAAAGGCAAACATCAGGTGAGCTGAGGAAGCCATCCTGATGTCCCCACCACATACTCAGACGGATGGCTGAGCCTGCTGCCCTGCAGGGAACTGGGACTCTCTGCTGCCTCCTGTCTGCCCAAGGATGTCCTGGAGGTCAGCACTCTCCCGCAGAGCTGAGCCCATGGCCAAGGCCACCAGCTGAGCCCACACACCACACTTTCAAGGGCAGAGCCCCAGCGTGGGGAGATACCACAAAAAAGAGCGTTGCCAGCTAATTAGGGGCTTCTGCATCAAAAGCAACATATTTGAAGTTCAAACTCAAACGCTTGGCCCTAGGGAGGAGACAGTGCTGATGCCAGGCACAGCAGGAGGCAGCCAGCTCACCGAGCTCAGGCTGGGAATGCCAGAGGGACACCACTGAGTCCAGAAATGCTCCTTTCCACAACCTTTGAAATGAAGGAAATTATTTCAAAATGCACCAGCATTTCCATATTTTGAAGCATAACCAGCTCCTGGAAGATTTCTTTCCTGTTTCTACATAAAACCAGTATCTTTTAGACAGCACCTCACCAAACCCAAACCACGTGATGCCTCCACAAAACACCCACAGCCAAGAGCAGTGGCAGCAGGGCACTGGAAGTACAGAGCAGTTGTGTTGGAGCAACATGTTTGAGGACACAGGCACTGCAGTTCCCGTGGCCCAGATAATCACTGCTTTGGTCTTGTGTCAACCACTTTCTGCACAGAGTAGTCCCACATCTCTCAGAACACATCTTTTGATGTGTGGGCCACCAAATTAGGATATCTTAAAATTTCAGGCTGGCAGGGCTTTGTTCATGTTATCATCAACTGAAAAAACACCTGCAAAATTCAGATTCAGGTCTGGATTTTGTAGTCCAGGCTTAAAGTCAGCAGGGTAGGACAGCGTTGTGCCTACTGGGCTTACTCCACAGCCTCCTGATCAGTTTCCTTAAGCATCCACAGTATATGTAAATAAATAAATGTATATAAGCCTCTCTCCCCGAACAGTACTTTTAGGGGCTGAAACCCTAGGTACTGTGCGTTAAGTCAGTCAGTGCCTCTGACAAAGGCACATTCGGTTGAATTTTAAACAAGAGGCCTTTAGAAATCTCTAAAATTTTAACCATCAATGTTTAACAGCTTCTAGGACATTCCCCACCTTGTAACATTTAAAGCAATGATTCATTCTCATAAGAAATATGCAACTGGCTAAAACTAACTCCGAGACAATGCTCATTATCTGCATGGTCTATGTTTCAGCATATGCAGTTTCCCGTTACCAACATGGGACATTATGAAAGCTTTTACATGACATCAGCTTTCCAACAAGCAGCCACCTATAAAATACGTAATTTTTAAATCTGCATTTGATTGACACAGCTTAAAATTCCCAGAATTTATGAAAGCTACAAGTCATTTTCAGACTGTGCAACATGGAATAAAAGCCAAGATTTTTGGTTCAGCTTGTTGATATTTCCTGAAAACATGAAACAATTCTGAAAGGACAGATTTCCTGGCTCACAGCTAAAGGTCAGCAGTCACACAGGGAGCGCTTGCTAAGTGTACCAAAATGATTGGGAAGGAAAGATTGGCACAACATTGCAGTATTATTAAAAAGTGATTTAAGTGGGGAAAAAGGGAGAAAAGAGACAGACAGACAAGGATTAGACTCTCAACAAGTGAGCTTTCATCAAGACTAGAAAAACAGCCTTGTTCCTTGCTGCTTGCAGCCCTTCACTGTCACTCAAAGCACCACTTGCTCTTGCTCCCTCTTTCCGCCCCCTCTGCCAGCTGTGCAGCCCCAGCCCATGCTGTCATCCCAGGCTGCACTGGCTCTGAACGTGACTGCTCTGACCAGGCATCACAAATCACTTCTCTGGCCTTTCCTGCATGGTCCAGAGGTTTTTCCAGGCTCATCACTGTAACAGATTATGGAAGCACAGGTTTCACTGGGAAGGACAGGAATTTGAAAGTCCCATGACTTCGTGCAACACTGACATACAGTTTTTTGTGATATGCAAAAAAAAAAGCTCATTTTCCCAAGGAATCTCTCCCAAACCTGTCCAATGTTTATAACTTGCTGTCAGCACAATTCAAGAACCAAAGCACTTTACTGGCTAACTCCTGATCTGCAGCCGGCAGAGGGGGCAACAGGCAGCTCTCACTGTTTTTGTGAAACCATCTGCTTGAACCAAGTTCCTTGTCAAAGTATTTCATTTACAATAACAGATACCAAAAATTGCCCATCCACTGAGATGATACTAGTTTGAAAACAAGCACATTCTGCAATTAAAATCTCTGAGGCACGTATAATATTGGTAGCATCTTTAAAACAATATTCAGTACCAGTCTCAACAGAAACTGTCCCAGCTTCCTCCAAGACTCCCAATCTTGGTTTCATTTTTATTACTCACGTTTTTCTTTGAAAGTATAGGGCATGTACAATTTCCAGGCAAATAAACTCTGACTAAAACCAGCCTAGCAGCCTCCAGCAGGTCCCCACCACAGACTGTGCACCCAGGTAACTACACCTCCATCTCTGCCTGACCAAGAACCATGGGACATCAGAATTAACAAAGAATTTGTGCATATAATCCTGCTAATGAAATACCACTACTCTGACCTCAATATCCTCCCTAACACTTATCAAAAGCATATGCTCCCATCACTCATGGTCTGTGCTTTTTTTTTTTTTTTTCTTTTTTAAATTAAAACCGAATGGTTGTAGAGAAAAATACTACCTTTTCAGGTAAAAGGTTAACAGCAAGCCAATGACCATGTATGTAGCTCAAATCTGATGCCCCCAAATCCTGCTAACTACAGTAAACTAAAGCAAAACAACAAATGCAGTAGCAAGCAGCTAAGCATTACTGTAGGCTGATATACTTTAAATTTAGCCCTGGCAGATCCTGGAGGAAGGACATCCCAGAAGGCATGTGTCCTCTGTTATGTCGAGAAAGCACACAAACCATAGGATCCTATTCCACATATATCACTTTTGAATATATGGCTATACCTATCGTATGTCATCTGCATTTCATATGTATATTTTCTCTAAATATACATACTCTGCTCTTGGACAGAAAGTATTTGCCTCAAAAGCAGATGAGTGAGACTGAAACAACAGATTATAATTCCTTGCAATGGGACAAAGCCGTAGCTCAGAGTAGAGGTGCTCTGACAATTTAGGGCTTTACAGACCACAAACTGCAAGGATGAATTATTCTTCAACGCAAAATGTTGAACACTAGCATGGAGAATATTACTTCAGAGGCAGATTGCTGTAGCCTTGCTATTTTCTAGCTGGAGCTCCAGGGCAATTTAGAAGTAAAGACTATTGCCATGATCAGTAGTGAGATTAGAGAAGCAAAATTTGCTGTGATGAATCTAAAAAAGACAGCTCCAGGCCTAAAGTTAATGTGCCATACCTGCTAGCAGAGAAAATATGAATAATCTGATCTCCAGGTTGCATATAGTATGAGAAAGGGCTGGACATCCTCATGCAGTGGAGCCTCCCCCACTATGTCCTCCTAAGGCCAAACAAAATCAATAATATGAAGACAAGCTGTGCATCGCTACCTCCGCAACCTCAAAACGTGCACTCTAAGCTGCTGCTAAGGAAATCCAGCAAAACTAGGCATCTGGTGCCATGATGACTAGAACTCATCAATCTGACACTAAAAAACTCTTATTGAACAGCTCTAAACACTACCTGCAAAAAGTCTTGTTAACTGTGAGATTAAGATAGGCTGGTTTCTATGGCATTGTTTCAGGAGCTGAGGTGATTCCATTGCCCCACCACCAGACTCCCTGCATTTTAAACCATCTATACAGTAGTTAAAGAAAAAATAACAATTCTGCTTATACGTAAAGTCATCCTTGAAACTTGGACAAAATATGATCAATTTTTTTAAAAAAATCATGTCTTGCATAAATTATAAACTCTGTATTGAGTGCAAGGGTAATTAAGCAAACTAAAAAGGTCTAATGGGAGCAGGAGACATCTTGGCCTTGTGGGCTCAAGTGGGGTTATTCCCACTGCAAAACACCACTGATCTGTGCATTATGGTCTGTTAAAGTAATACCTGACTTATCGAATGTTTACTTTGTTCGATGCTTAAAAGAAACTTGTGTATGCACCACAGAAATAAAGCTCTATTTTTGTAAAATGCTGGGGAATAAAAACAGGGAAAAAATAAAAAAGGAAAGCCCTTGCAGCTCTAATTGGCAGCTCAACAAAAGCATCCCCCCATCACATGCCTGGTTTTGCTTATTATTATTCTTAATCCTGTTACTATTATTAATCCACCAAAACATCACACTCATACTAAATTAGTTCTTCAGTAGCCAATTTCTGCTTGTCAATATAATCCTCAAAGCTTCCATCAAATTTTGCACTCTCTTACAAGACAGATAGAGAACTATGTTCTTTTGACTGTCTGTAGCAAAAATAAAGAGCAGATACACCAGCCAATGCTGCAACAGGCAGTGGAGAGAGGGTGTAAGGCTGGTGGATGTTCTGCGTTAACCCCTGCGAAGGGCTGGATTTCAGAGATCTGTGAGTGCGCTCGCGGCGGCTATGTCAGGTCCGATTCAGACATCAGTCTGAGCAACCAGCATTGTAAGGCTTTTTAGAAAAACCTGGTTATCACTTTATAATGCAGGTGAAAATCAATTAATTTTGAGCTTTTAAAGGAATGCCTTTGCTGTGATCAACCTTGGCCACAGAGTTACAATGCATTTTGCAGAGATGCACTGCCTTTTCTTTCTATTCAGTATAAAAGCACTTAATCTTGGTTATCAGCTCCCTGAAGGTCAGGCTTATTCCTTTGGATCTATTATTTACTGCTTGAAATTTCCAGTTCCACCTTTCTGGCTATTGTAGCTTCTTTCTGTAACTCCTTTTCACTATAACTCCATATGATGACTGTTGATAAAGTTGGGAGAACTGTGATTCTAAATGTCTGACCTTCTTCAAAATCTGATAACGGATACAGTTTCTGAATCATAGGTCATCTCAAATTTGGCAATAAACTATTTATTTCCAGTGGCCTTCAGACCTTGAGGCTTACTGTGCACTGCAAAATGGATTCTTCAGGGAACAATAAAAGTAAGAGAGTCATCCTTAGCCTTTGCTTAGCATGTTAGGAAGGATACCGTACTTCGGAGACTATGTTTGCCCACAACACCTTACGCACCACACTCTCTAAGACCTTCATCGCTGTACTACATTTTCTGATATTTGTATGAAGCTGTAAGTTATAAGCATCTAATATGAACTAACCTCCTTTTTATTTGCAATCTACATGGAAAGGACAAGAAAAATCCATGCCTCCTTAAACACTCCCCATGTACTGAGGGCTATCCAGTCACATTTACCATATTCTTCAATGTACAGCTCAAGGCACAGTGCCAAGTTTTACTTTACTACCTCAAATGTTGCGATGCTGTGCTAGGACCAGATTATGCCATGCTTGTAAAAGCTGTGCTGGTGCCAAGGTACACGATTTGTTAGTACAAGTGCCTGCCAGCATCTTTCAACGGCAACACTGAAATGGAGTTCCCAAAATTACTTGGTCTTGCAAAAACGCTGTCAGAGGTACAATTCCTATTGAAGGTCAACATTTCATGCAAACTATTGAGCAAGATGCAGAGAAAGGGGTGTCGAACACTAATCCCTGGCTCAAACAGTGCTTGGAAAGTCAAGCATCCTGAGCAGGGGGAAGCAAGCAGGTTTTACTTACTGTCAAAGCTTCTGTGCTGTGCTGTTAGGGTCACCTGCACAGAGCGACTGGCCTCTTTCATCATGGCTTCAAATTCACTTCGGCTTTTGTTTGCAAAGTTCTCCTCCATCTCACTGGTGCAGCAGGTATAGCCTTGTGGGCAGATTCGCAGGTGCTCCCCTAAAATGAGAGAAAAAGTAGCTGAAAGGCCAGGTCTGGGAAAGGAAGGATTTCACCCCAGACAATCTCAGCATAAAAATATTCTAGTTCCCTAGTAACCTGGATCTGCATCAAGCTTTACATGTTTACCCCTAATTTGAATTATCCTGCATTAGTATAGTGATTGGTGTGAATGCAGGTACAAATTTTCTCACTGCTGACTGTGAGGGAAGGAAAAGTGAAGGAGATAAAATTCATACATGGGACAAGCAAAAGGGAAATCCAAGTGTCTCCTGCCATAGAATCCAGCTCTGCTTAGAATGCCAGAAGACATAGAAGTCTTTGATTAAATGAGATACTAGTCATCCTCATTAGACTTAACATGTGTATTAGAAAAACTGTTTGAAACTACTTTGTCAAGGAAAAAAACTCAACTCCAACATGCCGCCCCCCCACCCCCCCAACCTATCCTGAGAAGGCATTTCCATAATCAGAGAGGTGAGCCTAGTGAGAAGTTTTCAAAAGACAGAGACATGCTGAATGCCAGTGGAATTTGGGTGACCAATTCCCCTCCATACATTTTGAAATATGCCAATTTACTATTTCTTCAATGAAAAAATTATCTCCCAGAAAGAGACAAGACCACCCAGAAAAGGGTTGCTATGACAATCACTGACTGAATATATCCTTTGCTATAGGGAAGGACAGGAAAGGTAAGAGGACTCGGCAGTCAAGTTGAAAAATTCTTCAGTAGGGGAGCTCCTCCTGCCCTCTGCAATCTCAAATCTAAGTGTTTGCATAGGCAGAGTCAGCAACATCTTAAAAATAATTGCTTAAGTTCTTAGGAGTCCCTACAAACAAAGACACATCCACCTGCAAACACACCCTACGTTTCTCCTTACCTAGCAATAAGAATTCATTTGAATGAAATCAAAGACCAGGGTTGTTTTTTTCAAAGAATAACCCCCTTCTTGTCCCAAGCATGCACTGAGATAAACCAATAACAAAGAAGTTACCATGCTTAACATAATTTGATTAGGATTGCCAATGATTTTGCTGGCAGTTTTACAGGACTGCTGTCTTAACATCATAGATGAGCTGAAATGTATATTTAAAATCGTGTTTTATCATGTGTGTCTTGACAGCTTCAAATCCTCAACCTGCACAGTTCTTAGCTATTTTCAGTGTAGACAGACCCCTTAACAAATGGGTGCCTTAGAGTAAAAGGTCTTTGAAACTGGACATGTGTCCTTCCCTTGTGAATGCCATGTCATTAGTAGCCTGACTAAGAGCAGTTTTGACAGGAGTGCTCTGTAGTTGATGTATTTTAGGCAGAAGCAATTCAGGATGAGTCTGCATTTTGCTGGCCCTCAGGTCCCTGCTCACAGACAGCTCTGGAGCAACCTCTGCAGGGCGCTGGGGTGGGCCTGCCCTTGGAAAACAGGTCATTGTGTGCTTTTGCACTGACAGAGCAGCCTTCCTGCCTATGTGATGGGAATTGCTGCTCACCAGCTCTTGTAGGAGAAGAACTCCTATCATCAGGCTTGTGTCGTGCTCCCAGCTGAGAGGAGCATCCCATCTCCCATGGGACCCTCTCCCAGTCCCTGTGCATACCCAGGCACCACTGCGCCACGCCATCAAAACAACAGGAAAAGCAGCAACTTGCTTCAATATAAAAACTGAGAGTCAAATACAAACATCATGTGGCTCAATGCTTGCCATACCAAATGCAATTTAAGTTACAGTACTTGCCTAAGCCTTTCCTTCCTTCATAGACTAGATTGTTGCAATTCATTCTCTGAGCTCATTTCTGTAAAGCTGCATTTGTGCAAGACAGTCATCGTGAGGATTGCTGAATGTGACAGACAGGCAGAAAAAAGGAGCTATAATTTTTTGACAAGACACAGCTTTGTTTCCTGTCAAATTTAAACTTTCTTCTTGTCCAGCCTCTTCCAATCGATTTCTGGTGCCATAGGATTTCTGACAAGGATCGAAGTTCTGTTGACAGTTGTTTTACTGCAGTTGCCCTTGGTGCCTTCAGGACAAAGTGAGGCCTTTTCAGTGCCCAGCCTCTCTGAAAGACCTATAAACAAGGAAATGGATCCCAAAGGATCCAAATGGTTCCCAAAGACTGCCATTACCACCACTGGCTCAGTTGCTGATAAATTTTGCAGATGAGGTACTGGTCCCGCGAGCCCTTGCACTCGGTAGGACCTAAAAGCATGAGTGCTGCTGACACTTCTTCATGCACGGTTACCCACCAGGGCTTGCAGGTTCAGCCTAAGCCACAAACAACCCTTTACAAATCCCGTGTTTTGGTAAACCAAGATAAAGCAGTGGCAACCAACTGCCTGGCCTGCTGCCACCAAGGAGGGCCTGGTTGTGCAATGGTCTCCCTCAGGTGGGATTCAGGCAGGAGGCCTGCCTGAAACTAGGAAGAGCAAACATGGCCACCTGAGCAAGGAGACACCTTCATGTTTATCACAGCTGTTGGTCAGGCAGGTTCCCCCACCTGGGCTTTAGAAACAAAAGAAAGGGAGAAAGTGTGGGGATTGCCGCAGGGGAAGAACAGGGCCTGCCCCCAGGAGGAAGATGGAGGGGGAGGAAGTGCCTGGTGCTGTACCCGAGCTCCCTGATGAACAATGAGGAGCAGCAGCAGTGTGAGGCATGCTAATTAAAACATGACATGACCAGACAAAAACCTTCATGCTCCCACCCCAGGCAAAGCAGAGAGCGCCTTTCAGCAGGATGGCATCAGTCCAACACCTTGCTGTGCTAGCAGAGTTTCAAATAACTGCCAGCCAGCCAGCACCATGGAACAGGGAGGGAAAGAGACAGGGGGAAAAAAAGACAGAAAGCAAGGGAAAAGTCACACCCGTAGCTAAAATCTCTTAATTTTACACAACTTTGTTAACTGAATATAGTATATACTTAATGCTTTAAGTCAGAGCAGTTTCAATCCCTTCTGAAGCAACATTTAGCTTAGCTTACTGCAGGCATCTGTATGGTACTCAGCACCACAGCATTTTATCTCAGTGGAAAGCAAAGTTTTTATCATTTGTCTTTGTAATTCAAACTCAGTGCACACAAAACACTCTTATAGAACTATGAAAATGCTTTGCTTTCTTTGCTTTTTAACCTGACCCACCCTGGAAACAGTTACTATTATTATTTAACCTTTTTTTCATTGACTCCAAAATAAAGACACTCTAAATCATATTTTCGCTTTCCTTGTATTTCAAAGTTCATTTGTTTGCTAACTTGCCATTATGTCATTGCTGAAGCTGCACTATAAATATCTCCAGGTTCACTTGGCAGGAGATTATCTGCCGATATCTATGAAGGGCTAGAGGTGTTTTACAAGGAGTAAATCTGCAAGTTACAGTGTGTGTTCTCCTCTCCACTGCTGTGTCAGAGAAATTTCCCCTTGTATACAGCTGCCATGTTGCTAATCTCTTGCTTGAAAGTGCATGCTCCCAGTCCCTGGAAAAGCTTTACAGAAAGCAAGTGATCATGGCAGAAGCCAAACAGGCAGCAAGCAGAGGGCTGCTCTAAATCTCCTTGAAGATAACGGATACACTCCCAGTGACTCAGGTCATTTCTGGGTCAGGTCCAAAGAGAATTACACTATCCCATACGAGTCTGTAACTGAAAACCAGCCATCTCTCCCCAGCTCCAGCCTGCAAGGGCTGAGCACTTCTGGCAGTGGAACATGGAGGTGCACAGGATGCATTCAATGGCTCAGCTCCACGCTGCCCTAAGCACTCTGGATTTAAAACACATTCATCAGTAAGAGAAGATGTACACTTTGGGATGCGTGGCTTCCCTTCAGAAAACTATCAGCTTGCCCAAACCTTCAGCACCCAAAATGCGTGGTTCATTCTGGGCATCCCTGGAAGAGCTGGATCTCCTGCAAAGGCTGCTAAAGTTGGGGTGGGATGTAACCTACCCATGTCACGGTCTCTTGGAAACGGAGACAGGGCAGAGCATGCATGAAAACAGCATCAAATAACTATCTTATTTATGATTAATTGCCCTGGAGTGAAAAGGAATAAGCAGGAGGCTGATGACAAGAAAATATCACACTACCTAGCTACAGGCTTGGATCCTCCTTCAAATACCCTCTCAGCTGGTTGGGTTAGCAGATCATTTTGGCTATCAAATTCATTACTGCGTTCAAGAGTGCTGAATATTAAATCGCTTGACCACTTCCCCCTTGAGGACAGAGCTAGGCTGCTTTGTAGCAGGGTCCCTGCAGGTGGAAAGGTGGAATAGCCCTGCCTGCAGTTACCACTGACATGAACTGAGACAGAACTCAGCTCCCTGCTTCTTCCCTGTGTGCTCCCAGCCTCACTACTCTGGCCCACACAGGCTCCCCTTGGCCATGGGCCCGCCTGCCACGGACTGTGCCAGGAGCTGCTGCAGCCACAGCATGTGGTGTAACACACCGGGGCAGCAGGATCTGAGCTGAGTTCAGAAAAGCTCTCTAGCTGTTCACTGCTGCTGTGTTTCACCTCACCACGAGGCTCTGTATCCATGAAAACAAAAGAGAAGAGCAGTCCCAGGGGTGTAAAACGCAAAACTGAGAGAAGAGTCCTTGGCTCCTTTAACCATGTAAACAGTGCTATTTCTATCCCTCTCTCAGGATGTCGGAGATTGAATTCATTACAATATTTGCAGACAGTTTAGGGTTATTTGGATGTGTCAGAGTATCTAAATGCAAATTATTACAAAATCATTCCACCCAGAGGTTCATTTATTTCAGGCTCTGATAAATCAGTCACGATTCTTCCCTCATATTTGTAACCCTCCTCCCACTTGCTCTCCAAACTGCTCCAAAATCTCATCTCATGCTCCTAGACCAAGCCTGACCCCTGGCTGCCTCAGTCCAGCCCCCCATGTCAGGACACCTACAGCCCAAACCCCCTTCTCAGCTGTTTCTGGGTGGACATGTCTCAGTCAATCAGGCTTGCTGAAGTCCCACACTGCTAAGACCCCCCCTGCCAGGCATGGCAGGGATGCCAGGACACAGCCCCTGCTGGGTGCAGCCAATGAGCATGAGAGCACCTGGCAGCTGAGGAGCTCCAGTTCGCTCCTACTGTCCCTGGTAGGCACTACTGTCTGTTGGCCTCTCCCTCTTCACACCTAAATCCCACCCAGGCTAATGAGCATCACAGCCAGGAACTGAGGACAAACCAGTGTATTTCAGACCATGGCTATTTTCTTTTCTCCTCTTTCTTTTTTAAACATTTCAGAGTGTCTACAGCTGATGCAAAACGAGCCTGCAGGTCGTACAGATGTTAAAAATACCTTGCAAAGAGGTAGTGCAATGAAAGTGAATCCCCTTCCTTACACCTCCCAGCTTTTCCTGCTTCAGGTGTCCCCATCTCTGTTGAAAAACACATCTTTAAAGAGAACACAATTTTAGCACATGTTGATAACTAACTGACATCCCAGCCTCTAGCACTAGAATGATG
The DNA here is from genome assembly GCF_034619465.1 of Leptosomus discolor. Lineage (NCBI taxonomy): Eukaryota > Metazoa > Chordata > Aves > Leptosomiformes > Leptosomidae > Leptosomus > Leptosomus discolor. The sequence continues at coordinate 41,391,411 of NC_141397.1, forward strand.
ATGCTACCTTGAAACCCACTCTTGCAACAGATAACTCCTAGAGGAAACGGGGGTACCTAGAAAACATTTGGACTAGGAAACAATCCTGTCTAACCACTCTAGGAAGAGCTCTTCATGCCCTTTTCATTCTAGATGCACTGAGAAACACCAGCTGGCAAGCCACTTCCAAACATCTATGTCCCATAATACTTGTGTAAGGTATCTCAGCATGCAACTGGTCTCTTATAAGTAGCTAACATCAAACTGAACCAGCTACCACACTGCTCTACTAAGGAGAGTGCAAATCAGGAATTTTCCCATATTGCAAAGGCAGGTGTTAGCTAAGTGCTGCGCAGCCTGTTTCTTTGATTTGCAGTCAGCTGTCGGCAAAATATATCTTCTATTTGCTGATTATGTAATAAGAGAATCGTCTTTTTTGGCTTTGGTTTGCACTTACTGTCAGGGGAGTCACAGCAGGCAAACCTTCACACTTTGATGAGAATGCACCAAGGCATGTTTTCTCTGGGCTAAGGATATGCCTGGTGGGGCAGGGCTATGGGCTGGCCAAGAAATCAGAGGCAGAATATGGTCACAAGGAAGGGCTGTGCTCGTGTGAAGTCATGATTTTCCTGCATTTTCATACCAAGAAGCAGTCTCAGGATAAGAAGCAGAGGTGGCAGTGTGCAGCTGGGAACCAGTCCTGCCATGGACTCGGTAAGCATCTTGGATGAGCCAGACTGGGAGCTAATGCAGTGAGGGGGAGAGAAGAGCCAGAGAGAAGTTGTTCACTTCACCAGCACCCTGCAGGAACCCCTCACGGATCTCAGCGTATGCTACGTAGCAAGACCCAGGTTAACCTCAGCCAGTCCAAGGCCACCACAGAGCAGTGTCACAGTTCACACACAGAGGACTGTGGGGAAGAGGCAGTCACCATCTCACCTTCTGCATGCATGTTGGCCTCCCCACGCACATTGCTGCTGCCTCTTGGCCTCAGTAAGGCAAGAGGGATTTGGCTCTAGCACAACAAACTATTTCTCTTTGCTGCTGCTGAGGGAGTAGCTGGGTATCTCGAGGGACTGATAACAAGGGCATGAAGTCTTTTCAAGCTGCACACCACAGGTCTGAATTTGCCCAATGTCAGCAGCTTTTATAATGCCTTACCATCTGACAGCTGATCAAATACCTTGTGCTACCTGAAATGAACTAACGTTTTTGTTCCAGATAAAGAAAACAAGCACTACGTTCCACATCAGTGATAAAACCAGCAAACTGGAAAAAATAGCTAGAGAATATGATTATTCTGTTAAAGCAATCCACGTGTTTAAGATGAGACAAAAGCAAAACATTAAATGCTTGTTCCCACAGCTCACCATTCAGAACAGGATTATACCAACAGAAGTGAATAACCAAGAGCAGATAACCCATAGTATTTACTCTTTCCACTCCTTACCTTTCTACTCCTACCAGAATTTAACAAACTATCAAACACTGTTAACCAAATAAGACAACTTAATCTGGCTACTGTGTGGAGTTGTTGGCTCCCTACCGGTTTAGCACTTCTCTGTAATTGCATTACAGTGAAACCCCAACACGGTGAATAGATATAGATATTTCTGAGAAATACCACAACTGGCATCCTCGAAGCAGAAAACCACTGATGGGTGGGAGGGTTTAGGGACTGCCTTGTTTCCTACCAACACAGGCCGTTCAAGTCAGGAGCCTGGCTTCCAGGGAACTGGGCAGGAAAGTGGGGGAGAAGCTGAATGGGAATTTCCTTTGTATTTGCTCTGTCTGTGTGTTGAAATACTTCAGACTCGGAGGCTGTCAGCTCAGTGTCATGCTCACACACTGGACGTGTGGTATCTATTTGTTTAATCCTAGATCCTGATGTCAGAGGAATTTGTAAGGCAGGCAAACATGGGCAAATAATTAACAGAGGAGAAAGAGCCACCTCAATGTCCTGGAAAAATATTAAATACAGAGTAGACAAGAGTGCCTTCAGAAATGACAATCTGAAAATCCTACTGTCATCTGTGTATGTTACAGCGGCAAATTACCCAAAGGAAAGGAACAGAGAAAATGTTACAAATGCTGACAACAGACTTGACTCTCACTGAAAAGATCAGCATGAAAGCACTTCACCCACGCATTGCTCCTTTGGGTTTTGGGAGTGTCTTTATGAATGAAACAGAGCACCCCTTCCCATTGCTCTGCTCCTGCAGTTTCTCGCTCAGGACCTGGATCTGCCCTTAGCTATATGGGCCTGGCTCTGACTCCAAGCTGAGCACATGCAGCAGGAATCATCACAGGGTGCAGTGATTCAAGCCTGTGTTTAAGGACAAAGTACGAAACGCCTTATAATTTGCAGTAGAAAATATCTTTTTCAGCAGTTTGAGAGAAGAGTGAAAGAATGAGGGCCGAATCCACACATACCATAAGCAACGGAGGACCTCTATCTAGCAGAATTGACTGAACACACCAAAACCCAACGCTCCTAAGATCCTCTTCTGGGCACTGGACCCACTGTTGGGGAGCTCCTGAGCAGGTTTCTGCTCCAGGAAAGGAAACGATCCATTATGAAAGGCTTCAAAGGGGAGACAGGACATGGTCTACAATCAGCAATCTTCAAATAAATCAATCTTGAAAGAGGCCTTCGGTTCAGACTAGACCAGTTGTGAGGATCATGAACAAACACACACGGAGTTCACTGTTACACTCTTTCCTGTCCATTTCTCTGAAAAACAGAAAACTCCTAAAAAGAATCTTAGACAAGGGAAGAATTATCTTGTCTCTTCACATAACACTTGTGGGGATGCATTGAAGTTGTGTGTCATAATCTATCACTATCAACTTCTTTCAGAGTCGTCCTGAGCACATCAGCTTCTCAGCAGATGTTTTGGTTCTTTTTTTTTTTTTTTCCTTCTTCTTGGAAGAAAGAGTCTTTTTATCCTCAGTTTGCTGCAATCTAAAATAAGATCAAAATGGAAACCTAGCACTCTTATCAGCTGCAGCTTCATTGGAGGCTTCATAACAACATAAATATGTTATTACACAAGAGGCAAAGCAATTCATTAAGCAGAACCTTTTCTTCCAATTTCTTCTCAGAAAAATGTCTACTGGAGAAACTGTGAGCTCTTCCCTTGCCCTGGCAGCTTGCTGCCAGAAGGATCAGACTAGAAGAGGAATCTCAGTAGTAAACTGAGGATTAAAGATTAGTTCTCACTAAGAGGTTTAAGAGTTCATGTGAAGCTTTTGGTTTATTCTCCATTAAAAAAAAAAAAAAAGCTTTGGGGGAATAATTTCTGTAATTCGTGACAGGAACTTGAGGACGGGTTTGGTCAAAACCAAAAGGCTTTTCCAGTCCCCCTGCTGAAGCCCTGCAAGGAAAATGGTGATACTATACTTTGGGCTATTTTAGCATAAAGAGGCTAAGGAGCTTCAGCAAGCTCGTAAGACTGTTGCTCAAGAATGGGAAGTGCTTGTGCCAGTCCCAATCATTCCAGTGCAAAGAACAAACCTGGATTAACCTCTCATGGAGAAGTTAGCATTTAGAGCACATTTCCTTCTAACCCCAGCAAACCTGCTCAAGCAGTAGATGCTAGTGCGAAACCCATGAAAATCACCTTTCTGGGTTTCAGACACATGCTTGACACCCGGTTCCTGCAAGGTAACCCCTATCTTTTATCCTTCTGTCACCCTCGCAGGATACTGTGATGAGCAGGATGTACCAGAGAACGAGGCTGGGCATGATGCACAAGTGGGCTGCCATGGCTGCCCACCTTGATGAGCCACACTCCTGGCTGCTAGCTTGCCCAAGCGAGGACTGCACACTGCCTCCTCCTGCTGATCCCAGCTACAGACACTGTTGGTAGCACTAGGGACTGCGGGGGTGGCTCATTCCTTTCCTGCAGGAGGATGTGTGCGTCCAAGAAGGATCTTGCCTTCTAGCAACAAAAATCTCCCAAGAGAAAATAAACCAAAAAACCTCAACCACTCTGTCTGCTGGTAAGAATGAAAATGACTCCTGAGGTCACAAAAAACCCTTGTCTTTAAATAGTTATTAAACAAAATAAGTTCTTGGATCTGAATCTGATTCTGAGAGTTTGCAAAACCAAAACGCCTATGCCTAAAAATTTAAGAAATTAGGTTTAATAACACTCAATCTTAAATTCCATAAATGTGTGTACTCTTTTCAAAATTAAAAATAAAAAGATGGATGTAACAAAATGTCCGAACCCCACAAATTCAAGATCATCCTTTTTTAGATCTTTGTAAAAGCATAAGAGACTTTACCTATGCAGAGTCGTTGGCTTGTGCCATAAATTAGCAGTGCTTATACCTCCCCTAAAACTCTTTGCTGTATGTGTTGGCAGTGATGTGGGAAGGTGCAGGATTGGAGGGGCAAGTTCTGGTTGCTGTGGGCTTTTTCACTTTGCAGTTTGAAGCTTTTGTCAGACCCAGAAATGCTTGTTTCTTCTTCAGCTATTGCTTTGCTTTATTTGTCTCATGAATGTTTTGGCCAGCAGCAAAAGTGCTGAACAACCGTGGAGCCCTCTCATACAATTTGATTCACCATGAAAGGAAACTGCAAGTACAGGGTCATCTTCAGGGAACATGAAATTGCAGACTTCCAGTTTGACAAAACTGATGCAGCTGATGCAGAACTTGGAACTCCAACCAGCATCAAGGCTCAAGTCTGCAGAAGCCTCTGACCACTGCGTGTGAGAGATTTGCAGCAGAAGGAATTCAATATGCTGCCTTTCACTTCTGGTTGCAGAAGCATGTAGGTGAAACCTGTGCCATTGCTCCTCTTTTTATGCCTCCATCTGATCTTCCAAAAGCAGATTACAGAAAGCTGCCTGTAAACCCCAAAATGCAATGAATATAGGCAAGAAGCTTCTCTTCTACCCTTAAAATTAATACAGGGTTATGAGGAGATGAGGGCACCAGTCTGGTCCTGACACAACTGTCTCATGAACAGATTTCTGCTTCCACAAGAGTCAAACCATCACCCTTCACTCCCGCACAAAGGGGTGACCCAGAGTACCAGGTTCAAACTGGGGTGAACATTTAAAACTCCAACGCCCTGCTAGATCTCTGTGTGGCTCATAACGCATATGCCCAAAATTTTACCAGAGAAATTTATTTTAGGGAACTTCTGTGTGAAAACTTAATGGAAGTGTAGCTGTTCTCCCCTGAGTGTCAGGAACAGATGACTAAGAAATGTTGCCAGTATCTGTCTTTCAGTGAGATTAGTGTTGGGTTTGTGTGGTATCCTATTTATAACTTTGACAAACAGCTCACCCAATCATTTCGTACTTAATCATAGTGTCTGTCCAGCTCCCTTCAGAAAAAAGCTTTTCAAAAAGTATGTGCCAACATAATACGAACAAAAGGAAGCAAACCACAGTCAAGAAAAAAGGACCTTGCTCCCAAAACCAGCAAAAGCTTACGAGCTATAGAGAAACCAGGTCTTGGTAAATCCTAAGACATAATTAAAGCGTCATTATTCATGGGACTGCATAGCTATAGTTAGTGTTTCCACTGTAAAGCCCCATTTTCACCGAGGTTTGCAGCTCAGCTGCAAGGAATTAGTCTGTGATGAAACTTGGCAGTAGAAATTTTAGAGAAGGATTATTTTTTTAAAACCATTTAAAGACTTCCCACTACCACCACTTTCAATTCCCCTCTTACTTCTGAGGCTGTAGCAGTACTCATAAAAGAAACAAAAACCACTTCTGCATGCTCTTTGATGTTTGGTTTGTATGCACATCTCTGTGTGGTTAATGGGACCAAAAATATCAATTTAGCAGGGATTTTCAAATATATAAATCTTAAAAAATTGAAGTTGCGATTCCCACAGCAATTACAACTCAACTTTCCTTTGGACGTATTCTATCCAAGGTGTTAATTGCTACACATTAAGAGGCCTTTACATTCAGAGTAAACCCTGCATATTCATCTAGTGCCAAAGATGGGTTTATATTCCATGGGACAGAGCTGTTAGATTTCCTTTTCATTTCTTTACATCTATCTTTCTTTGAAATAACATTTTCCAGGGATTATAAGAGATTACTTTCTGCTGGACTCGCCCCTAAAACCTAGCTTTGCCTGGCTGCTTCCTCCCCTGCCTACCTGACTCTTCCATTAGGGCTCACATTTCAGTACATACATAGGCATGGTTGGGACCACTAAAAGGAAGCATGAGGAAGGGAAAGGGACAGGAGAAACATCTCACTGGGACATTTTATCCCAGACAATGTTAAATTGCATTCGTAAGAACATCAGAAGAATGCATTTGCTCTTTTCCAACTAGGTCTAGCTTAAGCATCCTAGAGATTCAACATCCCTGGATATGAATGAGATTTACTTTCACACATACGGACCACATGCTGGCAAGGTACAGTAGCCTCTGGGCACTATGCCTGGTTATCACTGCATGCCACAAGCACCACACGTCAGAAGGTACCTGCTGCAAGTGCAGTCCCAGCTCAGAGTGGTGGAACAGTTATCCAGCTTGAAAAAAAACAGTGTAAAACTTTGAGCTTGAAGACTTACAAGCTTCAGTCTGGAACTGGGTCACTGTCAATGGTCTGAGTGTTCATATCAATATCTTTGGTGCACAGGTTTTTCAAGAACAGACTAGTTTATCCAGGCAATTTGACATTCTAGCAAAACAGATGCCACCATGTAACACCACCATGGTTCCCTGTATTCCTGGACCCTGATTTTGGCATTTGGGAAACTGGGCCACCTCTGAGCTTCTAACACCTTGCAGTGTTCATGCCTTCCTTGGAGCTCCCCACCCCAGCACTAATAAGCTTCCCCTCAGACAGCTTGGCAGAGGTGACAAAGACAAGAGTGCCTGCAAGGTACCATGCAGCATTCCCGACGGCAGCTGCCTCCAAGCTCCCTGCAATCCCAATGCATGTTTCAGAGGACTAGAATAACACCACCATCTTTTCTGATTGGGAGGAAACCAGATACACCACCACCTTGACCACTATGATTTGTGAAAACCATAAAAGAAAAATTCTCCTTTTAGACTGAAAGTACTTATCCCTGCTACAAATTGTAGCAACCACAGTATTTATGTTGCAGTGAGGATCTGAACTCCTGCCATGTCTTAAAAAGAGTACAAAGCAGAATTCCTAGATAACCTACTTGAATCTACTTTTCAAGGTGGTAGTTAGAAATTAACAGACAAATGAACTCAGTAAGATTACTCATGTACCTTCAATCATTTACAGGAATGTTAGCAAGATCTCGGCTTCAGAGGGCTGGATCATGCTTTCCCACTGCAACCATTATTAACGTGACATAACTTGTTCACAGATGCTGTAACTGGTCTCCATAGAATATGGTTATGATTAGGGAATATCTTAGAGAAACTGCCATTCATTAAGCACTTAGTGAAATGCATAAAAATGGCTGAAGGAAAAAGCTCTGCAAGTTCAGGAATTTATAACTTGAAAAAGGTCAGTTCCTGACATTTTGGCTATTGGATCCTTTTCACTTGAATGTTGCTAAGAAGTTGCAGATTCAGTTTAAATGCAAACTGCACAACTTTTTTCTTCACCTCATTCAGTCTTCTGGAGCCATCTTAAAACACATCACAGGCCAATCAGTAAAAGATGCAACTTTTAAAACCTGAATTTAGTTCTCCCAATACTGTGTATCCAAGTAGGTATGTTATTTCCATCTGGGAAAATCTGTACTGCTTCAAAGTGCATCTCATACATCAGGACCCAGATACTTAACTAAGTCTAAACCCAGGATCCCAGTCAAAGTGGCAAGCTCTCCTTTTGATCCCTCTGTTCTGTGAGCTCACTGACATGCTTTTGCTCTTGAATAATCACATTCCTTCTGCATCACAGCACAATAATACTGTCACCAAATTTTTCTTTGTTGTCTTAACAAGAAAGAAGGGACCATCCCCAGGGTTCAGAAAGCAGTTGTATCGAGTCTGCAAGTCAACTCCACTTCCAGTTTCAGTTAAGCCAGTGGGAAATGTTCTTGGCACTTTTAAAGATGTGATAGACTACCTCCACACATTCACCAGTCTGGCTGCTATTAGCATAAGTCATGAATGTAATTCAAAAGTACTTTCTTTTTTTTGCATGATCTTTGGAAAAATTTCATACCAGTCTGACCAGTAAGTAAATGACACTATGAGTACCACCACGATCAATATGTTTAACAGCAATGTCTTGCAGCATTATTTCCCCTGGCCCTGGTTTGTTCCTGAGCTACTGACATAAAACCAAGTACCCACAGAGAAGCAAAGGCTCGCAGAGCAGAAGACTGTTCTGCAGAGCAATCACACTTGTGTACAGGTTGCTTGCCTCCCACCAGCTAACTATGTTGCCTTTACCGACCAATTTGGTAGGAAAGTATTTGCTCCTCTGAGCACCCATGGAAGTAAACACTGTGCAATTCTTTCGGGTTTGGTGTTTACAAGCAAGTCAGGTTCCAGCCTTCAGGCTTCCCCAGGGTACTGCTGAGGGACTGCTCCTCTTCTACCATATGTGCTCACACAGCTTGAATGCCAGTCACGGTGAGCCTCAGTGAACCTGCGCTGGAGAAAATCCAAATGGGAAATCTCATGGGAACAGGTGTTGTCACTGGGGATGCTTAGAAACAGGTTGGGCAAACAGCCCTAAATGCATTCTACTGAGCAACTCTTATTTGCTGTACCTGCTGAGACCACATGGTTTCAGAGGACTTTTTCATCCTCCATTTCCCAAGACATTATGATTGACTGTCCATCTTCCTGGCTGGGGTGTCAGGCAATGGTATAGATCACAGGAGAGGCTCTTGCACCTCATCTGGGAATCAGGACAACACATCCATCATGATGCGAGACTGACAGTCAACTATACTTAGCATTAGAAATAAGAGGGTGCAACAAGATCTGCACCTTTAATTGCATCCTCATTCCCTGTGACAGCTGAAAACCCCTTAATTAATATACTTCACACACTGTCTATTTTTGAACTAGTTCAAATTCCAACCATCAGCAGAGGATATTTGTCCCATTCCTGCTGACAGCCCCCCTGGGATTTGTGATGCCCATCACTCAGCCTCGCTTGAGCAGGAAGACAGCAGCGGACACCTCTCCCCTGCTATGAAATACTCCCCTCCCCTCCTTTTTGAGTATGACTGTCTCCCTCAGCTTCCTCAGCACTCTAGATCGCCCTCCTTCACTTAGCATACAGAACTTAACCTTTTAATAAAACAAACTCCGTCTTCCACTTCTCTTTCAGCCTTTTCTCTGAAATTTGAGACTTCTTTATTACATTTATGAAAGGTATGTGACTGGTCTCCTGTAATCAATAGATTCTACATGTCCTTGCATGCATAGGGCTCATCAGCTGTGGACCATACTGCATTACGTCAGGAAGAAGACTGCGTGGCGGATGGGCAACTCGACTGTCACCTCTTCTTGTTCCTTCCGAGGCTCTTCTCTCTGACACAGATTACCACTCACTCCTCCTTCTTCCTTGACCCCTTTCACTCCAATCCTATAGTTCCCCACATTTGTACTGAGCAAGTGAACAGTGCTGGAGTGGCAGCACAGCAGCTATGCTCTAAACTCCACAGCTCCTGCGAGTTAAAATCTTTGATTTTCTCTAAGTCCCCACTTCCCTTGCAGCATGTTGCAATCACCTGTCTTACCAGGGACACAGAGGAAACATCCTTGCTTCTATCCCAGCATGACCTTTCACTGACAACCAGCTCCTGCCTCTGCTTACAGAGTTCTGTATCTGCCCTAATAAGATATTTATTAGGGTGCACAAATAACAAAACCGCGCTTTGATCAGCAGTTGCCTTAAGCCAGCAAAGATACCGAAGTACTGATTTCTGAGGCAGCATCTGACAAGGAGAACAAATGGGAATGGATCAGATCTTCTTGCAGAGGAGCTGCTCTTACAAACCCAGCTCGTTTTCAGCATGACGCAAAACATTTGCTTTAACGCCAGGTTGTTCCCACCTGAGGCCTGAAGCCACTCCCACTGAAGTTGATGGCAAAACTCCCACTGACTTCAAAGGCAAAGGGACTGGACCCCCAGTGCTCTTCACACCCTCTGTGTGTTTAACAGCAGGTTAGGCAAACTGGGAAGAGCTTTCATATCCATCAGCCCTCTCCTGAGCAGCAGAGAGAGGTTTGTCCAAACACAGGCAAAGCCTTTTGCTCAATTACTTTAATCACAACCACCATACAGCAACTGGCCTGATGTCAGGAGCTTGAACAAAGTGCCACTTTTCAGAAGTAAAGCATGCTGCAAGTAAGATGCTTTACAGACACCACTGGCCTGAATCAACAGTTCCTCCAAGGTGGACTTCACATATTCTGTGCCAAATGGCCAACTAGTTGCTAGCTATGACCCTTTAGACTCTGTAATTAAAGATAGTGGCAAAGATGAGCTTCCTTCACAAATCCCAAAAGTATTCTGATTTCATGCTTTTTGCCTGCCAGAAAATGCAGACTTCTAGATGGATTTTAGGGTTGTTGTTTTTTTTTTTTTCCCAGGTTATTTCAATAAAGGGATCCAAGGGTCACCAGAACAAGTTAGCATATACTTCCTAAGGCAGTTCAAAGCTACCAAGATTTTGCATGAAAACAAAAACAGTAAAACAGTTTCAGGACAGGAAAATGATCTGAAAACCTTATCACACTCTAACATGGGCAATTTTCAATGTGTCCCTTGTTCATATTATCTACTTTAATTCCTAGCAAATTCCACTTTCATGGCTGATTAGTATTCAGAGAAGCCAAATGGAGCAGCCTGCAATGCAGCAGAAGTACTGTACTTTTCAGGACTGCTGTAATTTTGGAATATCCTACTCCTTCCCTCTTCCCTGGATGTTTCACCAAAAAAAAAAAAAACCAACCCACAAAACCCCAGCAAACCCACACAACTACTGCGATTCTGATGGATTTCTGTTGTCTTTGGAAAACCCTCTCCTATGATCATATATTTATCTGACCAAATGGGCAGTAGGAAAGAAATTTAGATACTTTTTCTCTAAACCCCCAGTGTTATCGGGAAGTACCAGGGCAGGATGTTCCTGAGCACAGTGAGTAGAAAGACCAAGTCCAAAGAGAGCTTGTCTGTTCAGTCTCTGTGACCCAACACTGAACACAACCCTGGCTCCCCTTTTCAACTGCTTTCTTAGCTCCCTGTAAGCAACTCCTCAGTCTGCTCCCAGCAGTGGGTCACAGCTCTCTTTCTACCAGGAGTCCTCTCCCTGCTCAGCTGCGTGAGGCTGAGATCAGCTGCCAAAGCAGAGGCTTTGCCTTGAAAAGGAATTAATGCACACTGATCCTGTGGTATGGCACTCCAGAAGATCACAGTCCCTTGTAGCTTTACCACCTACCAGTTAAATTCCTGTGACCTGTTGCTGCTGGGAAACCTTTGCATTACAGCCACCCGTGGCATTCAGCCAGCCTTTCCTCTCCTCAGCAGTCTGTTCTTCTCTCATCTCTTCCTCTCACTTCACCCATTCAAACTGCTTTGCCATCATCTGTCCTTTTTCCTCATCTCATAGACAAGCAACTTGACAAAGGCACACTAGGGATTTTAACTACCTGAATGCAATGCTGAGGTTGCTCGCTTGGTAGGAAGAAATAAACCTAATCGGCTGCAGTGCCATGGATTCATTGTCTCTGCAAGGCAGAATTGGCATCCCTGTGGTGTTTCTTTTTAAAAGAAAACAAACTTCTCATAGGAAAGCTCTTGGTATCTCAGAAAAAGAAACATTTAATGGAGTGGTCTTAGTGAAAATGTGTATTGCACTAAGGCTTACAATCAAGTCATTTGTAATAATAAATTGTGCTTATCTTCACAAAACCACCAAAGCAAAGGCATTGTTTCTCCCACTTTGAGCTAGAGACCTAAGGCTTCAGCAGTGCTATGTACCCTCAGCCCCAGGCAGGCTCAGGGAAGCCCCTGAAGTGTACTGCTGCCTGCTGGCACCTGAATAGCAGAACACCATCTTCTCAGGTGAGATGAATTATGCTGGTCAAGGACTTCAGCACTGTGTCCATCTTGGACATGCACAGCAAAATGTGGCAAAGATGGTCAAGAACCAGGATGAGAAAAAACTCCACCATACCCACTGAAACAGCTCATTCATAGAAATCTACCACTGCATCGGGCTGGGTGTCAGCACACTCACCCATCCACATGCAATGCATTTCTGCACAAACACATGCCTCATGCAGTGACTCCCCCCTCCACTGGAGGAGCAGCTGGAGAACCCAGTAGAAACAAGCTCAGCAGGTGCAATCCACAGTGCTCCTGCATAACAAGCAACAAGTCTTTCCATAACTGAAGTGAAAATATTGCTTCCCTGAGGAACGGGGTATTAATTATAAGCCTCCGCAGTTTTAGCAATGCCTGCTATATTTATTTTGATCCTCACTACCACACACATAGAAGTGGCAATACCATCTTTCCTTGGAAGTATTAGGCATTACAAACTTTGTTTAAGAGAACAGATTTTGCCAGCAGGCCATCAGAAAGATAAGAAATAACCTGACTACACTCTAGGCCATAATTGTTTCAGGATTTAGCCATTGAAAACACACCTTTTGTAGCCTGCTAGGGTTGGGAGACAGTATCTTTTTTAATCATCTTTGCTCAAGCCCTTCAGATGCTGCTTAACAGCTCTATTCAGATCTAGAAAGCACAACTCTAGGTCGTCTGTCACTCTTGCTTGCAATCACTATCTGTTTCCCATGCGGTAAAGGACTGCTGTCAGCTAGGCTGTATTTTTCCTTTATCCTAACTGATGAAAGTAAGATTGTGGGAGGCTCTCAGAAGAGCTTATAAACCCTTGTCTTTCTCAGCAGCACAGCCACTGTTTTGCTTTTGGTTCAGCTCCCAGATCATGGACCTCTGTGCCAATAAATTCAGCATTATCTGGTGTTTATATCTCCCACTGGTCACTGATATATTTTCCTCCAGGGCCTGACTAACACTCAGCCTTTTCAACTCACGTGCTTATCCCTCATGTTTTTCAGTCACTGCAAATTTAGTTCAGTGTCAGCTAAAGTGGGATCAATAGCCAAGACAAACCTTTGCTCACATTCACACACTAGGGCCAGACCACCATAGAGCCCTGGGTAGGGAACACACCAGAGGGAGACCCACCTTGTCTCCTCTTCACTTTGCCCAAAGTTTCTTGCATCTCCTGAGGGAAGGATGTGCCCCACTGTGAAGCAGCAGGTGCTGCCCCCTTGCTTCCAGAGCACACTCAAGACTCTGAAGCTGTGAAAGCTTGTACTGTTCAGATTCAGGACACTACATAGTTACCGCTACAAACCAGCAGCTGAGCGGCCCTGACATGTGGCAGTCCTTAAACATGTCTCTTGAGGTCAGGGCAGGTGACTCATAAGGGAAGCCCTTAGTCTGGATACCTTCCTGTCCACTCTGGCCATTAATGCCTGTGGTCTCAAAGTATTAAGATAATCTGATTAATATTTTCAAGAATGTTTTGTTATTTTGAGTGACTAACTCCAGGTAAGGAGGCCTAGTTTTCAAAAAGCGCTAAAACTTGCATTCCAAAATTCAGAGCCTCTCTTGTTGCAGCAAACTGAACAAGTTAAGGCAGTGGAAGTAACTATGTAAATCTGGTAGTAAATGATGACAATCGAGAGCAGGTGCTAGTCAGGAGCAGCCATCTTTCTGCAGCCTTTTTTCCATGTTTCTAATGTTACAAATTTAGCTCAATTTCCTTTAAAATTCTCTTTCTGTTGAGAATGAGGTACCCACAGGGGGAAAAAATGCTAAATATCTAAGTTGCTCTTCATGGCAGTTGTAGGCCCTGCAGTGGAGTGAGGCTCGGGCTCCCACCCTGTCGCCTCTCGAGTGAGGCCCGGGCTCCCACCCTGTCGCCTCTCAAGTTCGTGACATGAGGCATCAGGAGGTGAAGCACCTTTGCCACCTCTGCCCTGGAGAGACCCTGCCTGAGCCGTTTCCTCCTCCCTTTGCAACAGAGCTAGCGTGCTCGCTCAGGGCTGCGGGCAGGAGGCTGAGAGGCAGCATACAACGGAGCCGAAACAAAGGGGGCTAGGGAGGGGGCGCAGGCAGGCCATCAGGGAGCGTCTGACAGGCCTGCTTCCCACACCCTGGCCAAGCAACAGGAACCTGTGACACCGAGGGCCACGGACAGCAGAACAAAGCAGCAGCTGCTGGCTTACCTGAGGCTCCAGCTCCCAGCTCTCCCCAGCAAGCGCCTCTGCTTTGCCTCTTCAAAATCCCAGCAGACGCGAGTTCACTGCAGGCAGCGCCTTCCTCCCTCATGGCAGAGAGCAAGGCAGGAAGCAGCTATGCCAAGAGGGCAAAACTGAGGTCCCCCAGATGAGGTGAAAATGTATCTTCATTGAGCACAAAAGGGGGCTGCAATACACTTCAAACTGTGCCTCCACGCGAGGACACACCAGGGCAGTCTGCGTCCCAGAGAGAGGCATCTGTAGAGGGGACAGAGCTGGTGCTGGGAGCTGCATACCTCTGCCTTGCAGGGGTGCCACAGCTCCTGGGGTGAGCAAGGGCTTTGGTTTTGTACTGATTCAGGATGGCAGATGTTGCTCTGAGACCAGAATGAAATCAGCACATGAAGTCTTTTTGAAAACACCAGGGAGCTAAATGGTGTCTTTAAGGACAGCAGTAGGTTTATAAGGATGCTGCTGTGCCCAAATCACATGGTGACAGCCAAGCAGCTAGGGTTGCTCAGCGGGAGAGAACGTCAAGCTGCAAGATCAAAGGGAGCCACCACGCAGAGCCAAATCCATCCAGCCAAAAGTGCATTTTCCTCCCCACCTGCCCTCCTGCTCCCCATTCCACCCTGGGTGGATGCTGCAAGCCCGGGTGGCTTTTCTGCATCATTTGAACGAGCTCAAAACTTTCCTCAAACAACTGCCAGGTCTCTGCAGTGCATCACCCTGTCCTCTTATCTGCTTGGCTGCTGACAGCGTGTGGGAGACGAGTGAGCAACCGGCACTCTGTGAGTCATAGCATGCCACCTCCCAATAACAAGGCTTTGTTTGATCTTCCCCTGATGAGGAGCGGCTGATGCTCTTGTCTTTGTCTGCCATGCTATCACTGGAAAGGAAGAAGAGATGGGGGTGAGAGCAGCCCAGTCCAGCAGAGCCAGCAGGCAGTGTTTGTAGAGCCATGGCAGCAATGCCAGCCCAGGTGGGGAGAGCCCTGCCACTGCAGGAACGGCACTGCTGCCTCCCTGAGTGCCTGGGGCCAATCTTGCTGCCCTCCTTGGCCCCAGAGCCAGCCTCCACCTTGCAGTGAAACCACAGAGCCACCTGCAAGGATCCTCTGGTGCAAACTTTGCTCCTACTCCCCCAGCATAGACAGCACTGCTCCAGGGTGGTTTCAGTCTTATACACTGGCTTGCCTCCAAAGAAGATTCTCCCTAGTCCTTGCGGTATAAAAAACCCTGAGCATTTTGGGCCTCTACTGTCTGGGCCAAAATCCATCAGTGCATTTTGGTATCTAACTGGTCACAGGTATTAGCTGTATGCAGAACTGAGGAGCACCCGTGGACTTGGCCTCAGCAAAATGAGTATACCTCTCACGGCAGAGCAAGTGCACTAAGCAAGTGAACAGTCATGGCCAAAGAGAATTGGGGGCAACAGCTTTCCAGTAAAGTATCCCTGACACTGACATTTTCTACCTGACTCCCTTAATTCAGCTGAAATGGGTTTTCTGATTTAAGAAGCATTTTCCTTATATGCTGGGCTAGCATTTTTTGTAAGGTCTTAGTTGAGTGTGAATGGCACAAGAAGGAAAGATGTCAAGTACAGATACGTTTGGTATTAATTTTATACTATTGTTTAGTATTTTAATACACAATAGACAATTACAAGCTACAGTAGATATTACAACATATTGCAAAGATAGTGCACACTCAGTACAATGGCTCCTAACTAGAACTAGCTCAATTTAAGCAGTCATAAACCCAGTATTCTTGACATTACAGTAGCACACTGTTTTCTGAGCCTGGGTTGTTTTTAAGATATCATCTACCGTTAGCAGTAAAAGGTATTCATGGTTCCTTCTAAACTACTTTTTGGGAAAATGTGCAATAGGATGCAGAAGGGATACTTTGCTATTTGCTGTTTAGGTTTATCTTGAGGAACAGCTCTGAGAGCATATATCCACTGGACAGGTGCTCTTATGTGTGACACGCTGCACCGCGTATCTAAATGTTTTTATCAGTTCTTTGCTTCAGCTGTATATAAAGCAAGCCATTAATTTTACATGTAGAGAGAGCATTTAAGTCAATAAGTGGACTTTTAATATACTTGCAGCTTCAACAACCCAAGAGCAAGAGTGAAGAAGTGTCTGAAAAGCCCTGTCTAAACCACTTAAGGCACTTCACACTACAGTGCATGCCTCCTTTCCTACCACCCCTCTGCAGAAGCCACAGGACCCAAAATGCAGTCTTTTGACTCACTTCCTTTCTGTGGTCTACTTCTCCCTCCAAGACTCCTTGGCATGTGCCAACAATATCTGTAATTTCTTTTTCAGCTCCCATCCAAGCTCTGCACAGGGCTGGAACTGCTTTGCTTGCAAGATTAGACACAATCCTGAGCATTCAGCCCAGGACAGATACCGCAGATCAAACATGCAACTTGTTTCCAAAGACATTGCCTCCTCCACTATCTTTTTCCCAGCACCTCTTTTCACTGGGTTGTCAATGAGATTAAATTATGCTCGGATGATCTGCCTGGCAGTTCCCTTCCAGCGGCACACACAGCCATGCCTGAGAGTATCTGACAGGAACCTTTTCAAGACACCTTTGCAATTCACTGCAATGGCAACTAAAGAAGTTCAAGAACCAACACTGTATCCTCCTACCCCTATTTTCAGCCTCTCCTCATCTCCCCTGCTGACCACAGAGAGAGCAATCTCACAGCCCCTATTCAGCTGAAAAGGTGTGCCATGGAGTTAAGCCTGTGTGTCTTCATGGTTCATCCAAACCACTCAAGTGGCAAGGAGTCAGACAGCCTGCCTGCTGAATTCCCAGTCCCCAAACACTCCCCCAGCACCGTGAAAGCTGTCATTTGCATTCTCCAATTTCCAAGTGTTGAACAGAGTTCATCCATGCAGAATACACCTCTGCCATTGCCTTCCTTACCAGCTGTTCTACCTACAACACACTGCCATTTGCAGCCTTATGCTTCTTGTGTTCCAGTGACTCCTGTTTCACGTGCGCAGAAGCTGAAAAGCAATTAGAGGCCAAGACTCCTTCCCATTGATTCCAGTTGTTGTAGCCTTGTTAGTGCAGCCAGCTCAGGGGAGGAGACGTGTATACATACATGTATGCATGTATGTATCCATGCATACAGCTGACACTTACATTCTTTGCCTAACTTGTCACCTTGCAAATTCAGCCTGCATCTCAACAAACCAGGGAGACAGTTTAGAGGGACTTCTTCTCCCTGGTACCTCCAATATATACTAATTATTAAACCAAATATTCAGCAGGCCTAGTGCAGTTGCACCATCTCATGACTGGAACTGAACCTTTTGTTGAAGATCCAAGAAAAAGCAACTAAACAAGCTCACTCTTATAGCTGCAAGACATGCTGTGCATGAACAGCAACATTTGCTTATTTTGGCTGTAACTCCAGTAAGCCAGACTCTTAATACAGCCTACCTGCACATCTATTGTCCACAGTCATTTTTCAGAGCAGAACTGTTCTTCAGGATCAACTGTTTCAATGAACCACAACTTACAAATTGTTTTTGTTTAAAATAAATCATGGAAGAGTTCCCTGCAAAACAGCAGTGCACTTCGGCAGCTACTTAGGGGCCGTTACTTGTATGCTATTTCAACTCCACCAGGGTCCCTGAACTGGTGTCACTAAATGAGCTCCATGAATGTGCAAGAAAGCCTAGTCCTTCCGAGTTTTTCAGAGGGAAAAATCCTTGTCAAACACCATTACAACCCAATGACAGAGAAGACGCAGCAGGCAGTCTAGCAGCACAGTCTTGGACACAGAAGGCTAAATGCTTCCAACCTAAATTCAGCTGTATGAGCACCACATCCTGCTGCTTTTTGCAACCAGCAATCCTGACAGCCCAGCTTGAAATTGGGGACTATCCTACAGTCCATGAACACTGACAGCGAAGTTGAATCCTTGTTACACTGCTTTTCCTTGTGAATCCATTCCGTTTTCAACACAGCCAATGACATTCTGAAGGACTGCAAGCTACCAGCATCTTAGTATCTCACCTCAGTTCAGACAGGACACACATCCCTGCCAAACTGAAAGT
This sequence comes from Leptosomus discolor, assembly GCF_034619465.1. Taxonomy (NCBI): domain Eukaryota; kingdom Metazoa; phylum Chordata; class Aves; order Leptosomiformes; family Leptosomidae; genus Leptosomus; species Leptosomus discolor. Next base: position 41,409,695 of record NC_141397.1, read on the forward strand.
CTTGTGTTCTCTATTTACCCCTCCAAAAGAAGAAAACAGCTGATTACTCCTGGCCATTAAATACTTTACTGAACCCACTGTGTGGCTCACCATTTGAAAAACAACATCCAAGAAGTGGATTTTTTACTTTTCAAAACTATTGGTTAACATATATTGAAACATAACACACTGTCTTGGGAAATGTCAAGATCTGCAGTCCAAAGGAAAGATTATGGTGTCTCGCTGTCTTCGGCAACTCCTGCACTCTAGTTCTCCTGCATGAAGCACACGAAGTTCTTCAAACAAGACTTGACTCCCTCTCAAGCACACTTTCCTCTGCACCTTCCACTTAGAAGCAGCAGATCAGCAGCTGGCACATCACTTAAACTAGGGCAACCCTCCCCAACTTACTCCCAAGAAAAGCCTGAGCTGTGCCATGGACTCCCATCGTGTGGCCTTCTTTCTATTCATTACTGGTGAGCAGAATTCCAAGCCCTGGTTTCCACCATGCTTTCCCTGTCCTACGCCTGTCTGCTTCGCTCTTGTGAGCTGACAGATTATTGAAGGCTACAAAAGCACAATACTTGTACATAACAATAACCTGCCTATTCCAGAGGATAAGCAGGCTGACCTAGCGGACACCATGTATGTGTCTTGGCTGAGAAATAAGGCCAGAAGAGAGTCACTGGGTATGGGAAGTCTGGCCCATCAGCAATGTGTGTTTGCTGTCGCTTTAAAAATTCTTTCCTGTACTTGCTTCAAGGAATAAGGATTCAAGGATTAGTAACTTTGAAAAAAAAAAATTTTAATAACAGTGATACTCAAGGATAGTCAAATGAGTTGGGTTGGATGCGAGGCCCAAATCCAACCTTCCATTACAGTAACAAAAGCAACAGCCTATTATCAATGGATGTAGTTCTGATACAGTGAATTGGCTGATGTAAGCCAGAGCAATTCAGCTGGCTCTCATTTGCTAATAGCTAGCATCCATTAATTATCCTTATTGCAGAGGAGGATGTGTAAGGGCTGCTCAAATGCAAAGACACTGCACTGCATTGTTTTCTGCTGTCACAGGCTGCCACACAAGGCTAATCCTGAGCAAGCCTCCTCCATGCTATTGCCAAGGAAGAGCTTTTGATCTCCTTGCATCTGAGCATGTATTGGAGAGACAAATGATAGAAGAGAGATGGTCTAGAAGGAGCTGGGCTACTGCCTGGTCCTTGCAAGACTTGCTCCAAGGGTGTGTACAGGCAGATTCTAGGAGGAAAGGCAGATGGGGAAGCGCTCGCTCCTCATTAGTAATTATTTCACTACTGCCAGCAGCCATCAACCTAATATGGGTTCTGGCTGCATGCTTGTATGGACGTACAGTGGAGTTTTCTTAGCTTTGGAAAAGGTCTTTCCACATACCAAAGAATTTACAGCCTAACAGAACATTACAGGAAAAGAGCAGGCGAAGGAAGCTCTGTGAAGAAGGGGCACTGACTTGCTCAAGTTTATGCAGCAAGTCTGCAAGACAGCCAGAAACTGTACCTACAACTCTTGCATCTCATATTTACCCTTTAACCACCAGGCTGTTGTTCTTTGTGAGTCCTTGTGCTATAACTGACAGGCGTGTAGAAGGGCCATCTGCACAGGCCAGGAAAATGCAGTATATCCAGCTCCAGAATCTCAAAACTCCATCTTTATACAGAAGGTTTGCGATAGGAAAAGATTCTGTGAATGTCAGCATTTCCGTATTATGACTGTCTGTACACAGATTGCCATGTCAGTGAGAATTTAAAAGATAAAAAAATGCAATTTAAAGATAAAAAAATAGTTTAAAGTTGACAGTCTCAAGCAGTTTCAGTCCCTTGCATCTCTCATCAGTTTTCATTCATCTAATGCTTTCTTTTAAAATACACTCAGCAAACTCAGATGTTTGGAAGGGAAATGCCATACCAAAGAACGCACTTCTGCATGTCCCCTACAGCATCACAGCCCAGGGAAAAAATGGCACTAATAGCACAGGAAAGGGTTGTCTCCTGCATCCAGTGTTTGCTGCACTGTATTACAAACCATAATCTGTGTTTAACCTCTCACATCCATCACACCTGCCCAGCCACAGCAGCTGTAACAGATGCAAAGCCTACAATACCAAAGTGTCAGAGAGCATCAGCTGCACTCCACCAGAGAGTGTGTTTATCCTGGAGGAGTACACTACCCAGAGCAAGCACAGAGGTATTCTCAAGCATAGGGTATTCTGGCTTCAGTAAAGAGGAGATAAACATGGTATCATGAAAAATGAGACAGTGCGTCAGAACCCTGCTTATGTACCCATTTTATCACTGTTTTGTGGATTCAACAACGAGTAGGTTTTTTAGTATTTCATGAGCCAGCTACCAAAGGACAAAAGGTCAGGAATACAGCCAAGCAAGCAAAATGATCGTAGTAGTTATGACAATAGCTACCTTCATAAAACCATCTTACACTACTTCATGATAAGATAAAGAACGAGAAATTCGAAAGCAGTGACGGACTGATGCTGTCCTTTGTCCAAGGAAACACTGACTCCTGCTATTTGGAAACACAAGACAAGCAGTCTTGCTGGAAGTCTAACTCTCGAGACAGAAACCATCCTCTAAATTCAATATGGCTCTCCTGGTATGAGCCAAGGTATTTCTTTGTTTCACTTACACAGCTAAACACTTCACTAAAGAGCAAACAAGATGTAAGCAAAGGGCAGCCAGCACCAATATTCCCACTGAAATGGCTTCTGCTGTTGCAAAACACACTGCTGGGCCAAACATGGGACTGGGAAAGAGAGATGAAGTCTCTCACTTTCAGGCCATTAATCTGAGCCTGGACAGGAGAGTTGTCACCACTTAAAGCTGTTCCAGGGTCTGTGCAGACTTCACTGGTGATTTTAGTTCAGCTGAGGCCAAACAAGGCCAAACAATCACGTATGCAATCCTGCCAGCAGATACGGCACCTACCAACTTCTTGGGGAGCTCTGCTTGTTTGAGAATTGCAGGATCAGAAGAAAATTCCTTGCTGATAATATCAGTCCCACAGTTCAAGACTGTCTCCTGTTCCCAGGATTGCTTCTACAGACCAGAGAACAGGGGAACACTGTGCTGTACTTTGAGCTGGAAGAGCAATACTCTCTTGCTTCCCATTTGCCAGCAGCACTGTGTTTTTGTTCTAAGATATTTTGGGGCTTGTTCATACCCGAGATGAACCATTTCTCACGTGCTTTCCTGTGTGTTTTTAGGTGACCTAAAACATTTGAGAGGACTTAAATTTGAGAAAATACTTGGCTATATTTTGAGATTTTTGTCTCTGCTTCTGATGAAGTCCACTTCTTGAATTCACCCTTCATTTCAAGGAATAAAATGAATGCCTCATTGCCCTCATGCTGTCCACCTTTGGCCTTTTGATGAGAAGCCAAGAGACAAACGGCTCTGTTTCTCCAGCTAGTGCAAGAGAAGTGACGAGGAAAATTTGTTGTCTCTGCTGCAGCACCCACAAAGTTGACGTGCAAACACAGCCTTCTGCCAATCAAACACACATGCCCTACAGGCTGTGAAGTCATGGGGTAAGGAGAGGAAGGATTTTTCATGGCTCGTTCCAGCACTGAGACTTCACAGAAAGGGTCATCTCTCTCTTACAACCACCTCTTACATTGGGGGAAACCTTAGTGAAATCCAGGTGTTGCAATGAGATGGGGAATCCACTGCATGGATCTTGACCTAATCTTGTTTGTGCTGTTCAGTTTTGAGAGGGAGAGGGCAGGTTACATTAGTGTTGAACATATTTCAGAAAGAGAGCACAAATATTGTATAAGGCTATTCTCTTTATTAAATGGCATGCCATATTTCTGAGCATATACCATGCGTTAGCGAGAGGTAGCGGAAAGCTCAGTCTCCAGTACAAGGGATATCATGAGCCAGACCTTCATGTGTTGTAAATCAGCACAGAGACCCACTGCTATACCCATTTAAACTATCCAAAGAGCCTGCGTTCCTGACTCAAAGTGGTAGAACGAACAGCAAGTACCATATCCATGTTCCTAATGATCATAAATGAAGTTGTACAGGTAAGGTGAAATTGTAAAACAGCAATGTAAGTAGTGGAATAAAACCGAGGAAAATTGCTTATCATTTGCACCCCATCTGCCTTGAAAGGCAATGGTGTTTTATTTCCTTTGGTACAGGAGGGTTTGCATAAAACATAAGCAAGGTTGTACAAACCCTTGGGGTTTAATTGATTCTAGTTTATCTTTTGATCAGCACATCAAACAATTGTGCAGCATTTGCTCCTCCCGCCTCCCCTCCCAATTTCTAAAAGCTGCCTGAAATATCTGTGTGCTGTCTCTCATCAGGGCAGCACCGCACCTTTAAGGTAATGCCATTATATTTAAAGTGAATTCTTTGCCAAAACACCCCAACACAGGGACAGACCTAATGCCTGCAAAGGGTTTTAAACACTAGATTAAACATGCTTTTCAGTTTTTCAAGCCTCTCTTGAGTGGAGAGGTTATTACTGGATGGAGAAAGGGGAGGGGAAGGCAAAAATTATTACCCATCACAGCAATTACAAGAGGCCAACCTTCTGCCATCTACACCACCAGGGACTCATCACAGCTAGGCAGCAATCCAGATGTAAACATCTGTGACCCTTCCCCATTGTCTGCAGACCAAATCACTGGAGGAGTCCCATTCTGCTCACACCTTGGATTGCAGTCAACATTATTTCAGTGGCTACTTCAAAGTAGCAAAGTCTTTGACCTCTCAGTACAAGCAGAAATACCATCTGCCATTTGTAATAGGAGGCAAGTCCAGAAGTAAACCATCCTGTGCCACCAAGAACTAAAGCCCCTCTGGGGTAAGTGGCCAACTCAATGGTGTGATGACAGTTTATACAAGAGAGTTGCCTGGCTCATTACATACACGTCCAGACATAACTCATAGCTTGCAAAAAAATAATGAGGATTACATTTTCTTACCCAGCCTGTAAGTGGCACAGAACAAAAAACAAGCTTTCCAAAAGACTCATGGGGGAAAAAAAGCCAGGAAATCTGACTGAGTGACCGGGGACAGTGCTGCCTCAGTTCAGGGCAGCGGGAGATGTATCTGGTCAGTCCTTACTGTAGCTGGGAGGTAACAACAATCTCGTGTATGCAGTTTCAGATCTTTTTTCTTGTTGCTGTTGCTAAATCATATTTGGTTTAAGTTACCTCAGTAACTTCTCTTTCTGTCACTGATGTTCGCCATTCAGGCCTCACAGCTACAGTCTCCGCGCACACACCACTGTGAATACACTTCACCTTTACCAAATATTTCCTCAAACCCACAATTAATCCTTAAACCCAATGTGACTATGTCCCATAAAAGGCATTATGTTGGAGCCCCGTAAGCCAAAGCCCTCTATTACTTACAGCGTGTAAGTGGAATCAGTGAGCAGGATGAACCATAAGACTCCTAACCTCAATGTGCAGCAGCAGCACCAGCCCCTGGCTGACTCTCACTGTCTCTAAAAAGTCCTGCACTCACTCCTATCTAATAAAAGCTAATGGGTGTCCTCCCGCTCTAAGTGCTTTTGACAAAGTCCTCAACCCTCTGAGCACTTTGCTGCAGTCCCCACCAGAAGAACACACTCATGATAGCAATTTCTAGGATGGGGTGCCCGTGGCTTGCTGGTGCACGCAGCCCTGGGGACCATGGCAAGCCATGTGAGCTGCAGGGCAAGTCCCGCTTTCCTGGACACGTAATGCGTTTTACTGGTGACACCACACAAGAGTTGTCACTAAGGTAGTGAGCTGTCCCCGCAGTGGAGGAGGTTTCCTGATCTCCTGGGTTTACCAAGCTCCCATGGCATCTCGTACAGACCTACCAGTGGGTGTCACACAGAACATCAAAGCAATACAGCCAACAGAAGGCCCTGCAACACATAAAGCAGTTCGCTATGCTTTGTATTATATTCAGGCCTGACAATATATTAAACCAATTTATCTTTCCTGTGCTGGACACTAGCCTATTTTAGACATGCTTTGTTTCCTGTTTTCATTTTCTTCATACTACTTATAATCTGATATAAAACCCTGGGTTTGCTGTCAGCATGCAGCTTGATTTAAAGTCTAAAAGAGCTCAGTGCATATTTCACATTTGATGATAATGGGAAAAAAAATCCTACATTTTTATGACCAGAAGGGGGCCACTGGATCATTTAATGTGACCACCTGTAAAGTACTGTTTCCCTCTGCTGAGCCCAGCAACTGCCTTCAACTTAATTAGAGCTTGAAGTATTGACAGTTCTGGTGTTCCATATAAAGACCAAGCACAATAGAAAACAACTTTAGAATACTAAAAAAAGTTTGAGAGCCTCCTGGGTGTTCCTCACATATCGTAAGGAACTTAAAAATCCCTTAACAGTCCCTGCAATGTTTTTTTATGCCCCAGTCACAGTTTCTCTGAATAAAAGCAGACATTCTTCATTGACCCAAATAAGCTGCAGTAATCATTAAAAACTGATCTTCCTTGTGGGGGTTGCTGCTCCTGATATTTATGGGATTTTCTTGGACAAGTAATTTTTAAAAACTCTCTATGCTTGGCTACATAAATATTCACATCCTCCTGAGTTCTTAAACAAAAGCTCAGAGAAACCACAAGGATGGCAAATTAAACCAAAGAGTTATGAAGACAGAAGCAGGACTCTAATCACAGCACTTAAATTCTGATGATAAACCCTCTGCAGAGACCACCTCTAGCGCTCTTCTATCAGTTTCCTTGTCTCTGGTCAAAAAAAAAAAAATCACCAATCTGCTCAACAAAATAAGCATGTTGATGCATGCACCAATCTGCATTACATTTCCTTCCTCGCTTACGGCATTTAAGCCGTCTCTACAGCCTCATGGCTTGGCACTTGTCCTGGGTGGGACCATTTTGGGGAATCTGCTGGCACTGCCCCGAGCCCCCTCCTCAGCCCTTCACTCTCAGCCCAGGCAAGGCGCCCACTCCCGTGCACCCAGGCGCACATGCTCTGGGACCTGCTGCTGAGGTGACCACAGCCACTTTCCCAGCCAGTGAAACATTTGCTTTTCATGAACGTTGCAAATAAGGTAAGACACAAAAGTAAAGTTTGATTTGAAAACTCTTGCCGCTACCACTCCATTTTGGAAAAAGCCCTCATAATGTCTTTTCAGGTAAGTTATTACCAAGAACTTCTTTTCATTTAGCAACATAAGCCATGCACTGCTTTACTGTTATTCCAGCATCAAAAAAGTTGATTCAGATGCCTCAGTCCTCCTAGCAATGACAAGTGGGCACTACAGTCCTGGAAGTTCACTTTGAATGCTTCTGCTTCTGCTCTGGGGTTTCCATCAGAGGCATGGTTTGAAGCCCACCATCGGGACAAGAAATTGTTCCAAATCCTCCAACTCCAGAGGGCCACAAATGAATCTGAATAAGCTGACAGCTAAGCAAGAGCAGATGAGGAACAAGAGCAGAAAGAGGTGATAAGAGGAACAAAGAAGTCAAAGTAAAGGGAAAGGTGGTCACGGCAGAAAGACGGGCCTGAAATACACTCAAAATATTTCATAGATAGTATACTGTGTGGAGATTATTGCTTGGCTTTTCAGAGGCACTGAAAGGAGTCAGCTGCCCAGCTAACCAGCACCGTGAGGCACACAACTCATGCCTTTAACTGGTTTGGAAATCCCAGCTCAGAAGGGAAAAAAGACTCTGCATTCATTACTTTTGCAGTAGCATGATTTTTTCCAATATGTATTAGAGTAAATTCAGTTCCCATCCCGTCATTCTGGCAAGGACCACCTCCTACATACAGAAACCTTTTTGGAGGCTCCCTACCTAAAGAACTGATGCAAGTTAACAAACAGCAATTACACACGTGCAAGTTAGGAAGTGCAAATATTTTCTTTGCACGTGATTGTGACACAAGTTGGTTTCCGAAGTGTAACAAAGCCCTCCCTCCCCCCACTCTACAAGAGAAAACAGAAAATTTGGAGAAAAAGAAAAACCCACGGGAGTTCTCACTCACACTCCTGGCTTGCACAAGCATGTCAGGAGACATAAGGTTCTCATAACCTGAGACCCAACTGTACGGCCTTGTCCCATGCACTTTAGACTTGCAGAAACAACCTATTTTTTTTCTGCATTAGAGGAAGCCCCATGCAGGTAACCCTGCTCTTATGAACTCCTGGATCTGTGCATCAGAGGGGTGAGACCAAGCTATGCTCCATTTTTTTATGCAAGCTTTATGCCTGGAATAACACTAGGCTAGCCTGATGAATAAAGAAGGAAGAGCTTATTCTTCACCTTAGTGCAGTCCCCATTGGACCTGCTGAGATCGCCCCAATGCCTCCAAAGAGCAAATTAAGCAGCCATCCTGCATGAACAATGCTCTCTATAGCATACATCATCACTATGACCAATCCCCTCCAAACGTCATTGATTTTAAAGGTCTTACTGGGGTACCAAAGATTTAAACCAGCCATATACATATTGCCCAGCAAAGCCCTTTTTTCTTGTTTAGAGCCGCTAGGATGCACAGAGTTATCTTCCTCCTAAAATCTGTGTTACCACAGGAAGCTTATACCATAAACTCTCCTACCAGGACTAAAACATCATAACATTCTGTGCTTGAGACCATACCATAAAGCAGCAGTCACCTCTGACCCTGCAATCATTTGGAAGAGTTAAACTCTGTTATAAATCCTAATTTATATGCCAAGTGAGTACAGCGATGGAGCAAGGGATCAGATCTAGCACTCACAAGTGACAGCCCATAAAAGAGAGGGAAATGTGTCATTAACATTTCCTCCACAAACACGCAGACTGCAAAAAAAAAACATTTCTCATTTTTGTAACACGGCTTGCAAAATTTAGAGAATGATATCAAGGCTCACACATTGTTTTGGAAATCACAGTCTCTGTTTAGATGCATGATGCTAATTCAGCTCTGCCTTGCTGAGGTAAATTAAAGGTCAAATATAGATTTGAAATCTTGTTTAAGAGTCTTACTGCTTTAATAACAAGCACTGAATTACTTGAGAGTTTTCTTAACAGCGAACCTGTTTTGAACATATTTCAACCAAAGACATTATTTCCACTATCTTGTCACATCAGTTCCTAATCAAGAGGTAAATTTGCTTGTCATGACCAGGAGTGGAAAATTAAGACATATTCCATAGAGAAAGGTTCACAGTGCCCCCTTGGTAGCCAGAGTTAGTGAAGGAAATTAATTTATTGGGAAAAATTTTTCAGACATAATCAACCACACTTTTTATTTGCTTACTGTTACCGGAAAAGTGACTGCGTATTGTTCACCCTAACAGTCAGAAATGGCACCCCTTGCCACTGCAGATAAACATTGATAAGTATTTTAACTGATATCTTAATTAAATTGTTAAATTAAGCACTAAGAACTATAAGTGTCATCACTCAGATATTCACCCACCCACAGGTGCAGTATTTGTCACAAGGATAAGAATTTCCCCAACCTAGGAAACAAGTCACATAAAACTTGAAAACCAGTTACTGCTGACTGGGACTAAGCTCAACACGTGAAGGCAGCTGGGCTGCACTGGGCATGGCCAGTGCTCAGTTTCACTGCCTGGGACCCAGGTGACCACCTGCAATAGAAGGGGATGGGGAAGGTGAAGCTCTGTACTCACAGCAAGCCCACGCTTTGGTCAGCAAACAGAAATACAGCTTTGCAATACCCCTGAGTTCAATCTGGAGAAATGTAAGCAGCTTTTCCCGCATCTGCTATCCCATGCTGAGTTCTCCACAAAGGGAGCAAGAACTGAAAGCTGACAGCAGTGCCCAGGCTCAGCACTCCCCAGCCACCAACCTCATTGACATGCAGGGAGAGGTGCAGAGAAGCCAGTAATTAATTATGGAGTCCAATGACAGGACCAGCAGGCCAGGTTTAAAGATAAAGGTTGTTACAAGAACTTGTTCTGCTCGCAAAGTAGATTGTGACTCACATGCAGGCTGTGTAACAAACTCCACTTCTGCAAAAATTGTTTGGGGCAAAGTCAGATATTGATCTAATCAGACATTCAAGATAGACAGTATTGTACAAGAGAACCCAGGGATAACTGTGTGATCCACCAGGTAACAACAATACTGCATGCTCACTGCTTTCTAAAGGTGGTTCAAAAGCAGAGAGAGCATTTGAAGAACTAGATTTATTTTCCTCTTGACTGGTCTCCTGCCATAGAGAAGGTGCTTTGAAATTCTAGTCGTGATCAGACTGGATGGCACATCGACATAGCTCTAGGCCCTAACAGCCTCAAAGCATCAAGGGACACCTAGTACTTCGTTCTCCTTTCGTCACTGGATTGTAATGACTTTTGGCAGGGGAAACGGAGGGCATTAACTGATTCACAGTAATATCAATGGAAGTTTTACCTGCTGAATCCTGAGTCCAAGATCATATCCATTTTTACTTTTGGCTAGACTACTGCCTAGAAGGAGATCCTGTAGCACAAAAATAACTGGGTGTAAGAAAAACAATTCCAGAAAGTTAGGAGTGATATAAATGCTTACGGAGATCCAGTACTGCTTGGGAAGCAACAGCTCATTTGTGAGGCCACACCCATAACATCAGCAGCCTAAAGCAGGAGGGTCTCCTGTTGGAGTAATAAAGCCCTAAGTGCCAGCTCTAGGAAGGCTACAGCGGATTCACGAACCCACACACATTGCCCAGCACTAGACCAAAGCAACAGCTGGTGTCAGGGCACCAGTCCTTCCTGCCCTACACAGGCTGCTTCAGAAGCACCCGCTCTATCCCTCCTATCGAAATAAATAGGGCATGACAGGACACCTACCAAAGATCGTTAAGAACATACGCATGTGTGCGTGTTTGTTTTTCTAACTTTATTTGGTCAGTCAGCTCTACCTTTTAATTACATCTGTCCTTTATTACACTGACAAATGGCTGGGTGCTCAGCATATTTATGTACCATAATAAAATAAACCCTGCTTGATACAAAAAAAAAACATAAACAGAGTTTATTAGTCAGGAGGAATTGTCCATTCTATTAATTAGTTTCATTTCTCATTTAAAGCTGTGTTTTAATAGTGGATAAAATTAAGTAAATTTGCTCAATTATATAAAGTGCATATGGTGAGCTGAACTGGGTATTGTACAATTACACAGAGCTTTGGGATTCAGAGAATAGCTCTGTACCACAAAACTCTCAGCAGTGAGAAGCCTGGGGCTAATATTAGTGAAATTACTTGTATAACTTGCTCTTTTATTAATGTGAAAACAGACTATGATTAAAAGCTGGAAGCTGGAGAAAGGAACTATCTGGACCAGTTTACTAGACTAATACTGTTTATTAAATTCCAAAAATACTCTAGAACATAGGTCTTAACAAAGGAGAGATTTTAGAAAATTTAGATGCACCATTTCTCTACAGCAGCTGGTATGCTGCATGTCCATTTGAGTTCAAATAATAGTTGTTTTTACTGATGTATTCTCAGAAAATTAAGGAATGAAAGAACAAGCATTCAAAGGCTGAATATGGACTGGTGATTCAACTGTGCAGCTAAACAGAAAGCAAAGGGGACATGCCTACATAAACCAGAGTAGTGCACAGGACTAAGCTCTCGCCTTAGGTTATCAAACACCTTTTCAGAGCCTCTCCACCAATATCTACATGCATCCATGCACAACTGGGCACCTTGGCTTCACTTGAAGCATGTGTGAGGGTGGGTGATCGTCTTAATAAATCAGACATTTCCAACCTATATAAAGGTTAACTAAATTATTTTCTTCTGGAAGATGCATGTGCTTAATAGACTAGTCTTCTGTCTGTTTATATCTGTGGCAGCTGGAATTTTCCAGCTAACAGCTCACCATAGCAAAAATGAGAGGACGCATTCCTGGGAACCTCAACTCCCTTCCTCCTTAGTCTGCAATTAATTTCCTTTAGCTTATACTGAAAGGTCTGTTTGTTTTTTTCTCAGGTTTTCCCCATGGAATGGAAAGAGACTTCAACAGGGTTTTTGGAACAGATGTTTAGGGAATCTGGTATTTAGTCTATGACAACTGCTTTGTAAAACAGTTCCTTACTTTTGCATAAGCCCCTTTATAAACCCAAATAAATAAAACTCTGCTCCAAAGTTGCCCTTGTTGACTCTGTTAGCACTATCACTGCTGCATTAAGCACTGCAACTTCAGTTCATATTAAGCCAACAACTGAGCCTTCCACAATGTTACAAAGTGGCACCATATAATTTGATCAAAATTATATCCAGCATGATATTAGCGACCTTGCTAAAGGGCACTGAAGATCATCTCTTCACAGAGAAAGGTGGTACCAGATCAGCATCCATTCTTTTCGCAAAACAAAGAAAATCTCATACTGGAAGCGAGCTGCTACTTACTACCAGGACATTTGCTCACTCTGTATTTTACTAAGCATGCAATCCGCAAAACTCCACAGAACTTAAGGGGAAATTTGTCCATCCGAGGAAGCACTCAGGTTCCTTCAAAACTAGTTCTAGCATTGTTCATCTGAATGGGGAGACTTACTTCAACAATATGAATTAAACATTAATGCCATTCATATTTCTAAACATGTTTCAGAGGACTCTACTCAAGGGCCACAGGAAGGGCTGTTCTCATGGCCACAACAGAAAGCCCTCTTATCTCAGGAGATTTTGTAAACCCAAGCACTGAAATGGGGCTCCAGCATCAGCACATGTTATTGTACACATAGAAAGGGCAAACAAAAGATTTCCTATGTTAACACAAAGTTAAGTCCCCAAACGCAGTCCTCTTAGGTCCCTGGAGCTTCAGAAACGAACAATGAAGATTTTTGCATGTGAAAGTCTAAAACCAGAGTCATACCAAGGGGTATACAGGTTTCTAGAAGCTGTCGAGTAGTCTACCCTTCTGAAATTCAGAAAACTACCTAAACTTGCGTCAAATGAGCCACGTTTAGGTTCTTCTGTTTGAACATCTCTCTATATACACACTCATTGGTGTCAAGGCTACTGCAAGCTCAAAGGATACAAGTCACAGAGAAAGAGGATTTTCAACTTCTGACTTTGCTTATCTCCCAAACTGAAACACTGGCCTCACTCTGTGCCAGAAGCAATGGTGACATTCTTAATCACTCCTCTGGGAAAACAATATTGAAGATCTCAGAAAACCAGCACTTGAAAAACCAAGATTTTCAAGGCTTCATATAAGGCTGAAATCTGCTTTAACTATTTTATGACAATACCAGTACTACAAGAAGGCAATTTTGATAGGATATTTTGAATAAGAAAAATATCCATCAGTCCTTTTGGAGAGTATTCATCAGGCTCGGCACTACGTCAGCCGCAGTCAGCATCACTTCCACCCTCAGTGCCTCAAACCTCCCACTAACCATTATACCTACAGCCTGGAAGATGGTCTGACAAAACCAGGAACTGGTACGGCTGTGCCTGTGGTGGAGTTACCTGGCAGGAAGAAGTGGAAAGTATCGCTCATTAAAAATCAGGCTCCAGGTCCAACTTTGGACTTTCTGAAACTTCACTGAAACATGAATGATTTAACCAGCAATACTTCAGGCATTAACTTAATATTAGTTTACCTCATTGACAAACAGTCAGCTCCCCATCCACCTGATTTCTCCCACCTCCTACTCCCCCCCCCAGTATGGAAGGGCACGTCATCCACCCAGAATACCTAACTTTACAGCACACGGATAAGCACAGACTGTGGTGAAAGCTTTACCTCCTAGAGACTGCCAGGAGGGAAATCAAAGCAGCCAGGGAGGCATTCAAGAGCAGAGATCCAAGCACCGTTAGCCAGCATGTGTGCAGTGCTCTGTGCCTGTCAGCTCCCAGTAGCCAGAAAAGGTAGAGAGACAGAAGCTTTGTTTTGTTATCTTCCGTTGTGCTTTTCAGTTAACACCCCTAAATGTGATGGCTCCTTTTACCTTACACAGAAACAAGCTCAGACTGTAACATCACAACCTATGACTATTGAGTGCATACTTTTCCTCTCTTTAACAAGAACATGGTGATATTTGAGAGATTGTTTTTCACAGCATGGCAGATGTATTTATTTTCCACTTAAAAGCAACTTAAATCACAACTGCAGAACAAGGACATTCATTAAAACACATTCTGATCTTGCTTAATGTTTTAACCAAGTCTCCTACCACCCACTTTGCCTTTTAATATCATGTAGGCAGGTTTAATAAATTGCTAAGAATCACTGATGAGCATCCTATAGAAAAGAAAGCCATTCAAACAAAACTTAGACAGGTTCTAGGGAACAGGGATGCCCCCCTGAAACCATAGGGTCATAGAATAAGACAAAGGCAATAGTTTTCTAACTGCTTACAACCTCTGTCCAAACCTAACAGCTATTCCCAAACTGACAACTGCTTCATGTGACATATCTTGCAGTAGGAAAGCACAGCTCGTCTGCACAAAACCAGAGATAAAGGCAGTAACAGTGGCTGACTGTGTTTTCACTGCTGGGAAAAAAGAACAAATAGTTCGCTTAGTCTCACACTACTGTCAAAGATCGAAGGACCTCTAATCTTCTGGGGAACAGAGCCAGAGGCGTACTGGGGCAGTCTGAATCCTACAGAAGGAAGGCTTTGTGGAAAACTTTGCAAATGCTGTTTTCATATGACATACCATGATGAAAATACACAGTGCTAAGGAGGAGAAGCCTGCCCCTTTCTCCCAACACCAGAGCAACCCTTCAGCTACCAAACTGCTGATGTGAACAGACACAAGCCTATCTCTTGTCTGCATCCTCGCCTCTTAAAACCACTTTAATTTCTATCAGAAAGACCTTATGGCCTATCTGTAAGAAAACTGGAAACCTAGCCACCTGGGGAACTGGGAGGGAGAGCACATTGGACAGTCCTGTGGGAAGGCAGTCAGGCAGGAATGGGGCCAGGCTGATCCAACATTTCCAGCTACAAGTCCACATACACTTTTGCCTGCAGAGAGGCTGCAGATAGTACATGCAGGCCTGCCCACACTGCCCTTGAGAACCATGGTCACAGACTTTCCCCCTCTGGCACTGAGGGTCTTGTCTCTCTCACCTCCCATCGCAGCACCCTCCTCCTGCGAACATGCTGATGGGCAGAGCAGGACCTTGGCAGTCCCGTATTTTCTCCCCTAAGTGAACGCTGTGATTTGCTCACTGCAGCAGGGACCGTTCAGGTCTGCTCCTTCATGCATGTCTTTCCACCAGCCCCTTGGAGCCCTGCACTCCCCACATTGTTTGGCCACGCGCTCCTTGATTCATTTTTTCTCCGGGAACTTGTGGTGTATTTGCCCAAAGCTTCTTATGACCCATCTCCACTTGAGTCACTGCTCCCCTCCATATCACAGCACAGCAACAATAAGACATCTTTTCCTTGGGCCTTAAATCATAACAGAAAAATCTTCTGCAAACCTTAGGCCACTGCACAGTAAGGGCAATAAAGGAGTACACACACCATGTCTCCTGCCCACAACATGTTTCGCTTTGGAAATAAGATGCACCACAAAGGTGTGCTGAGGAGAAATAAAGTACAAAGGAGTGACGACATCTCTCCTGACCACTTCCAGCCAAGCACCCTGTGTGCTCCTACAGGAGATGGCATGCTCCACTGCTGAAATGAGTGCCCCACCAGCGTCATGCTTCAGACATCGGTCACGTCCAGTTCACTTCTCTGCAGGCTGGGATACAGCGGCTGCAGGTCATAATTACAAGCACCGGCAGAAATGACACAAAGAAGTAGAGAGGCTCCTCAGAGCTTGGCAAGGAGCCTGCTGCTTTCTCCAGAAAAACACCAAGAGCCTTCCAACTGGGTTTGTTTCATAGCAAAGGGCTCTGTTACAAAGCTGTGTGGGAGAAGGAAGGAATAAATGCCCCCAAGGCTGTTATGAAGCGCACACTTCAGAGCAGCTGCTCTCTCTTGTTATCTAATCTTAATTTCCATTGAGGTTTTTTCTGGTTTTGCCTGGGGTACCTAGATCCCCCAAGTGCATGCTCCTCCTGGGGCAGCCAGCCACAACCTGCCTGCACACATCCGCTGCAGCCAAGGCTGGCCCCTGCCGCATGCTCGGGCTGCTCCCAAGGCAGGACTGAGACTAGGCTTTACACAGACTTTGTGCTAGCTCCCCTCTGAGACATTCCATTTTACGCCACCTCTTCATCTGTTAAATGTCTCCAAATTGCCAAATCCCTCAGGGATTCTAAACATTAAATGAAAAGGGTTATTAAAATACACCCAGCAATAGAAACCAGGGTGAGGCTGACAGTCACGGATAGCCTGACCCAGAGTTAATTAATACATGCTCACTCAGATTTTTTTTTTTTGTACTGTTTTGATAAAGGGCAACTTACAGTTGGCATGACTGTCACAACACCCCATGACCCTCAGTCTAATTATAAAACATAATGTAGAACTGCAAATGCAAGATCCGAGGGAAGAAAACCCCTGGCTTCTACAGCTTTTACTTTTTCCCATTCCAGCTTTCTTTTCCCAGGGTATAACTGTGGCTCCAAGTGCATGACAAGCCCAGAATGTTAATGTGTGTTTATTTAGAGACACCTCTAATGTGTTTGTGTTGTGTGTTTCTAGAGCTACAGACCAAAACAAGCAAGGTAACAGCTAACCAACAGCAAAGCAAATTCCCAGAGGGGAAGACAAGGGTTAGCTGTTGAAGGCATCTTAGTCAGGAGAGAAGCTAGAGCTGTTTTAATTGTTCATCAATCAATTAACACTCTCAAACATCTAATTAAGCAGACAACTGGAATCAAGCAAAGGGCATCTCTAAAATGCCAGCCCTCTTAACGAAGGCACTTCTTACATTCAAGTGAGTACTTGATTAAGGTATGCTTGTGTGGAGAGATGTGCAGAAACATCCTCAACCAAATGATTAGTATGTTTCCCCAGTAAGCCTATGAAAAATCAATCCTTTGGTAATGCAATTTAACCTTCACATCCAAGTGAGCACTTGAGCTGGGCAGCAAAGTGCAAAACAAGTTAGCCTCATTTAGTGTGCAGGACTGTGGCATGAATGCTGAGATGCCCTCAGTGGGCATGCTGGACTCAACAAGGAAAAAGGTAATGGGGACAAGGTTTATGCCTACGGCGATGGAGACCTTGAGGATACCAGTGACAGCACAGAGGGCCAGAGTTTTGAGGCAGGCACTCCTGCAGCAGGCTCAGACAGCAGCAGCAACCTCCTGAGGGTTTACTCTCCTTCCGCGGACAAAGCCAAGGCAGTCAGCAACCTCTGCAAACAGGGCACCAACTTCACAGCCCCGCCATCAGTTGTCAAGACGCATCAGCTCAGCACAAGCTTGGGGGAGGATGTACATCCCTTGGCAGCTGAAATGCCGCTGCTGGCACATCAGCAAAGAATCATCTCGGGGCGGGGGATGGATGAGACCATTATCTCGCTGGAGGAAGGATGATACTGTAATGCCTGTAACACTTGTGATCAGCTCCTGGGATTCATTGCAAAGACAAGCAAGGGAATATAAAGAAGCTGCCACCATCAACTACCATACATCTGGAACACCACAGAGCCTGAGCGAAACCATGCAATAAAAGCAGAGCAGCAGCAGGAGATTTAGTATGTATCAGAGAGATTCAAAACTGATCCTGTTTTTCTCTAGTGCTCTCATGGATCAATAAAGTTCCACAACTGGTTGCACACACTGCATTACACAGCATATGCCGTGGCTCTGTGCCCCAGCTGTTCATCGTGATCATTTCCACAGCTGTGTCCAAATACTTTAAAAAAAAAAAAAAAAAAAAATCACAGAAAGAAGAAAAAGATTTCCAGGATTTCCCTGGAAATCTTCTACCAAGTGGTAAGGCTGTTCCTGTTCACTAAAGTTACCCACAAAGCAGCCAGACCAAGAAAAAACCCCAAAGCTGTCCTTCGAAAGGAGGATGAAGTGTGGCAGAGCTCCATCAGCCTTGTCTGGCACACTTACCTACACAAGGAACTCCTGAGCCTCTCTGCGTCAGGGTTAGAAGAACCCTAAAAATAACCAAGTGAAAACTGATAGAGCTATCCTAAAAATCTCTCTCATGGGCTTAGTCCTGAAGTGTGATACTTTGACACCGACTTTGGCCTTAAGCCAAGTTTAGTAGTACATACCAGTCTAGGGAGATCAGTTTTCTTTCATCTTTATCGGCTCTTTCCTGCCCTGGCAGATACTTTGTCTCCCTGTCTGCTTCTCCAGTTGCTCCAACATCACAAATTACCATGAAAACTTTGTGTACTCTCTTTCCAAACATGTAAACTGATAAAATAACAACTGCTAGGTTGGCTTTCTTTGCAGCAAGGGAGCTGTGATATTAGGATTTATATTTCTGGACAAATTCTGTCTCCTAAAAAAAAAAAAAATCCCCCAAAAAACCCACAAGAAAGAATAAAAAAATCCCAGAAACCACCTCCCTTGCCACCAGGTGTTCTTGCAAAGGGCATCTAAATGAAGAACAAGTTTACAACATTAGAAACTATTTTAATGCAACAATTTTCTCACATATATAATCAAGGTAAAAAGGCCTGAAGTGTGACACATTTCTTGTTTTCCTTAAATATTTTCTGAAAATCCCAGTAATTATTTATGCTGTTGCTTCTGGAAATAAATACTCTCACAAGTTAAAAAAAGGCAAACAGAAAAAAAACAGTCATGACAGCAGCCCCAGCACTTCCTTGGAGCTCAGCTTCAGCAAACTAATACTGGCATGTTGCAATATTGAGAAATTTTTTTAATATATTTTTTTTTAAATTGTACATTTCAAACTCTTTATGTAAAGGAGCTGAGATGGTACAAAATCGTATCCGAATAAGAAGAAATCAAGCAAGCTCTTCCACAAAGGAAATTACTATCAAAACTGATGCTTCCTGCCATATTAAAATTCCAATAAGCATTTATCTCAGCAAATCCTCAGCAGCCTCTGACATTTCTATTATTGGGGCTGACTGGGTTCATCTTGCCCTTATGAGAATAAATAGAGGAACATAACAGGGGAAGGGAGCTGCTGCAATAATATGCACACCAGTCATCAATTTAAAGCCCCTCTTCAGCAAGTGAGAAAGTTGGTTTTTCCCAGACGTGATGCCAAAGGGAACAGGGAAGAGAGGACAGATTCAGTTAGATCTCCCCTGGTATCTAGAGATGTTGTGGTGGTGCCTCATTGTCCATGAGCCAAGCAATGCAGTGTGGCTGGTTTTCAGGCCTCTGGGGTCCATGGTTAAGGAAGGTACCCAAGAGCAAGACCTGGCCTGCTCCTGCCAGGGGCCACTACTCATCTCCCAGCCTATCTCTGGGCAAGGAGGCCTGCTGGCATAAGCTTGGGCAGGGATGGAGCAAACCTGGGATGGAACATATCCACACCAAACACGATCCAGAGCTCACCTGTGTCTGGTAGCGCTCAGGATTGCTTCAGATTACAGGGGAGGCTGGGCGAAAGCTGACAAGAACACAACAGGGCTAAGAGGGAAGGCAAAAACCAACACTGCAAAATAAAGCAGGCAAGCACAGGTGTCCCAAGAGAAAGAAGGTCCCTAATCGAAGTTCATAGTAGGCAAAGTGCTCTAGAAGAGCAATTCAGGGATATGCACTCATCTAGGGGCTGTCCTTATCATTACAAGACGACAAATTACTGCCACACCGAGCCAAGTGCCACCATGAAGGCTAATTCCCCACAGCCAAATTAGCCACCTGCCAGGAGAGGCATGCAGAAGCCCTGCAGCTCTCCCTCACTCCTCCCTTCATACCACTCTAGCTCACACATGGGTTAGCTTCCTACCTCTGTTAACAGCTACGGTACAGTATGCTGCCTGTCACTGCTAAATGAGAAGCACCAGTGCCAAAACCTGAGTGCCTTTCCCTGGCTGAAAACCAAATTCTTTATTTAAATGTTATGACTCCTTCCTTACGGATCTACAGCCAATCTTAATTCTTTTGTGAAACCAAGAGAAACTGTCTTGCAGCCTTTCATCATACATTTGCTCTCTCAGAAACAGATATCCTTATTCTTTTAACCTTCCCTTTGTTTGCTTGCTGTTATTTTTTTAATTAAAATTATTTCATTTCCTAAAATCAGTGGTCAGTTTGTCCTTAGAGCCCACAGCAGTACTGCCAGTCAATTCTGAGGAAGAGAGCTTGTGGCTTGCACATGTGTTCAGATTTAGAAAGTCAAGAGAAAAAATAAGCAGTATTGTAACTTCTTGACTATTTGGAAGTTATTTTCTAAACTAACTTCAAATGTAGAGGCTCTCCAAGTTAAGTGGCTCTACATTACTGTAGTACCCTCATACCTCACCCACACATTGTTTATCCATTCTCACCCCCTTAACACCATCAGTCCCAGAAATTCCCACCTAAGAGCATACTAGAGAGTGCAGAGATCAGTCACTCTTCCATATATAATCCATAGAGCAGGAGACCTGTTAGGGACCCCGGTAACCAGAAGGACAAATAAAGAAATACCTCTCTTCTGCTTATAACAAAATTTCTTTCTCAAGGGTACCTTCAGGGCCAGGGAACAGAACAGCTTTGCTTTGCCAGTGGCACTACCCACACAGGAAGGCAGTGGTTCCTCCCCCCTCGCTGCTGCTGCTGCTGTGCAAAGTAGCCAGGACAAAACCCTTGCTTCTGATTGACCACATTTGCGCTTTAGTGTCCAACATGGCTGAGCGGTGAGAGCACAGCCTGTTACCCTTTGTATACATAACAGCCTGACAGCACTTCAGAGTTTCAGAGAAACAGAATCCCATTAAGATAACGCACACACGATACGCATATTGTGAGACAAAATGCCAGAGGCTGTGATAAGTCAGAGTGTGGAAGGTTGGCATGTACCCTATTGATGCCTGCTCCCATGTATGCGTGCAAGTGTCAGGCATGCTCCTGCATTAATTGCGTGCCCAAACTGCCACTGAGAAGACAGGCAGGTGTTGCAAGGAGGGCAAGTGGATCAGTAGAAAAGGGCTTCTGTGAACCTAAACACACCTTAGTTAAAAGAAACAGCACAAACCTAGAGCCCTACATCTGACTGCAAGTGAGTTAAAAGCTTCTGGTGTAGGGTCCATACTCAAGGCTCCTCTCAGACCTCTCAGCCCCAGGCTTCCTTGACAAGACCTGAATCCATCCCAAAAACGAAGGACTTTTTCTTCCCTTTTTTCTGGTCTTTCTGCCCCATGACAGAATTAAGCATCATGTTAGGTTTTGCTCCAGTTCATCAAGATATTAGTAAGAAGATCAAGCACATTCAAGTCCACTTACACTGCCAGGAAGGAGGATGCAGTCAGCCTTATGGCGATCACTGCTAGAGGAGAGAAGGGTCAGGGCGATCTCCTCAATGTGTACAAACACCTGAGGAAAGAGTGCAAAGAAGATGGAGCCAGGCTTTTTAGTGACACTTGGGGACAGGACAAGAAGCAATGGGCACAAACCAAAACACAGGAGGTGCTGTTTAAACATCAGGAAACACTTTTTTTACTGTGAGGGTGACCGAGCACTGGCACAGGCTGCCCAAAGAGGTTGTGGAGTCTTCCATCCTTGGAGATACTCAAAAGCCATCTGTATGTGGTCCTAGGCAGCCTGCTCTAGGTGACCCTGCTTGAGAGTGGAGTTGGACAAGATGACCTCCAGCCAACCCCAACAATTCTGTGATTCTGTGAAATTATTAATATATGTCACAGGCTTAAGAGCAGCCTGGCAAAGGCAATGCTTTTCAGATGAGCACTGATGGCCTGTTTACACAGCAAGGAAATCTTCAGTGCTCAAGGCAGAGTTACAACAGGAAAAGCACAGAAATCACTCTGCAGACCAAAGTTAGCTTTGGTCTCAGGAAAGCCTACAACTACATAATTTTTTCTGAAATGTAAAGCCAAGCACATTTTTTCACTATTCTGAGTAACAGAAAGGGAGAAAAGTTAAAGGGGTTACTTTTAAGATATTTGTACACTTTATGAACTAAGGGCAGAGTTAGGAAACAGCTCCAGTAAGCTTGGAGAGCTGCTTGCTCTGGAAAGCCATGCTCAGCGGCAGAATATGAGCTCCAGCTGTACCAGCAGCTGGGCAAGTGTCCAGCAATAGAGATCAGCATCCAGGAGTGATGAGCAGAGCTGTCACCAGAGAGCACCTTAATCTGCCATCTCTCCACTTTGCTTCTTTGCTTCCAGTTTTGTAAGCCAGGTACAAACCTTTTACTCTGCTGGAGTGCTTTTTGACAAGGTTTATTTTTAACTTCTTCTGGCAGTAGGAGTAAACTTGGGATACTCTGGCAGACACTGCACTCTGTTCCTCAAAAAGCAACAGATCTGCCTGTAGTAGGATGCAGATATCTTCTCTTGCTACCCCTGCTTTGGGAGTACGGATGGTTCATTCTTCCCACCAAGCTGGAACAGTAATGAATTTCTCTTTGAAAACTAACTTAGTACACCTTTAACCTTCAGTGCTGAGGGCACATGTTCAGACATCTGCTCTGCAAAATTTTACCCAAAATTGGTATTTTTATCCTATCACAAAATCTTAGCAAAAGTGAAAAATGTGTTCTTATAACGCTCTGGCTTTACTTCCACATATTCCCCAAGACCCAAAACCTCCAGGCTTCCCATATCTGTTTGAAGATGGTTGCAGAACTCAACAAGTCTGTACCCTTCTATTTTCACATTCATTTTTCTTCCCCACTGATACCACAAAGCAACCTCTAATTCATAATCACATCCGTGTCAGGCTCCCAATCTTAAGAGACACACTCGGCACTTTAACCTTCAAGCAGATTACACATTTCCTGTTAGGACTTGAAATCTAACTCTGTGCATGTGTGTGGGTGCCTGCATGTTTCTTGAGATTTGTGTACAAAAATAATAAAAGGGAAGGATGAACAAAGGGTTGAGACTCCTTTATCAAGGGTCTGGAATTAGTTTCACTGACGATGAAAAAATGAAGTGGAAGTGGCTGCTTTTCCTCCACTCTGCCTGTGTGGCATTGTGGACACTTTCTGTACTAAGTTCCACTGCACTAAAAGACTGTCCCTGTGCCCCCCAACTCCTTACTGCACGGAGTGCTGGAAGCACCAAGCCCTGACTCCTCAGGAGACACTGCAGCACTATAATTGCACAGAGCAGGGTCATTTGTGATATGTATGTTTGGAAAATAAGGCTGGCTACCCAACATGGAAAAACTAACCATAGAGGAATTTACAGAAGGCATGTCAAAACACATTTTTGACTGTGAAATACTCCACCACTGAGCAGCGTGTCTCCTGGAACGAGCTGGCATTCACGAGCCTGCTACAGAGCCATTAACATCCAGCCAAAGGGGGAACATAAAACACCATCTCCCCTAAGAGGGGCTGGGGTGTAGGAAGGACCTCCAGATGAGAATTTGACTCAGGTTACAGAAGGCTGGCACGAGCCCTGCTACAGAAAAGTGCAGGACAGATGAATGATATTAGGAATACAATAAGGGTTTTGAATAGTGAAATTTGATGTGTTAGTCACTGCTTTTTAAAATATCTTCCCCTTAAATCTGCACTGGCAGCGTATTAGCAGCAAAGTTATCGATACCTAGGACATACAAATCATAGTGTCAAATCAAAACTCTCCACACTGCTCTGCTCTAACCTTGACCCAAAGGGACCGCTTCTGATGCCTGGAAGCCTCTGACTCTCCAGGTTCATCCATTCCATGACTTCCCATCTGAGGCTACCAGTAACACTGCCAGTTGGGTACTTCTGTGATGTGGAAGGCTGTCTGCTAGAAACTGGAGCAGGGTCAATAAATCAAGAGCACGTACTGGATGCAGATGAGCACCCATTATGCTGCAAAACTTTTGGTCACCAGTAGTCTGGTTCTGATTCAAACCAGAACTGTAGCTCTTGAACACAAGCAGCACTTCTGCATTCAAGCAATGGAATGAACAACTTCTTTTACGTCAGACCAGAACAGGGTAGATTTTAGCTAGGGAAGAGAGTACCTTGCATTGGTATTTTGAGCGTATATATATTTATACACCCATAGAAAAGAGCAGGATAAACTTATCCCTCCCCTTTGATGCATTTTGCCAGGAACTAAGTACAGTTCCTGGAGTTTCAGCTGTGTTGCGGGCTTGCCGCTCCTCAGCATGACAGCAGGATTGTGCTGATGGCTGAAGAATATTCCCTCTCCAAGGGATGGAGCAGAGAGTTGTCAAGGCAGGAAGGCTTTGACTACAGCTGTGCCTGCCAGTGAGTCTGATGAGAAAAACATGGTGGTACCTTAAAAGCTAGCAGTTATGGGGTGTAGCACTCCCTTACATACTCATTTTCAGAACTATTATAATCAAAGAGTGCTCTTAGCCATTTGCTTTTCTCTATATAAATGGGGGACAGAGGCCAGCAGAGTGTTTTGCAGTTAATCATACAGCACAATATGAAATAGCTGTCAGTGAACCGCCCTCTATACTATTTATTAAAGGAGGAAATGCAGCAGGAGTGGTAGCATGTATCTTCACTAACTCACCCCTGCTCAGTGTGGCATCTTGTGCCCGTAATGCCACCTAATCAGAGCAGCCTCTTGTTAGGTTTCCAGCCCCAATGTCACAACCCACCAAACCAGTGCTGAAATAATGACTGGTAAAACGCAGGTGTCAGCCTGGTGCAAGACCCCATGAGCTGCTTTCTTACGTCCAGGATGTCCCAGATGGAAACTGGGCCGGCTCACAGGATAGACAAGAACAGCTCAGAAGGAATAGCAGGTCTTATAAGGAAGTAAAATATGATGAAAACAACCAGTGGAAGTGAATTTAGACTAAGTATCAAGGCAATGGAGTGCTGAGATGTGTTAGAAAACACAACAGTGTCCACAAAGTACTGGTAATAGACAGCTAGTTAGAACTGGGCTAGAGAGGAGCTAAAAAGATCACACAATCTTGCTCCACATCAATACGGCCTGCAGGTCTTATTATGTCTTTCCAGTCTCTGAAGCATGTAATCACCTTGGCCATTTGCTCCCTGACCCCTCCATCAAGTCAGTCACTGTGAAGGTCACATAGTACAAGGTGAGGTGGCTATTCCACTCCTCCTTCCATGTCCTCACTTGGAGACAACCCCGGTTCTCCATGCCATTCCACAAACACAGGAAAACATTTGTAAGAGAAGAGCAGGGCTCACAGAAGTGCAAATCAATAGTTTGGAAGTGCTTTTCCTACACACATACGGACACTCTGTACTTGGCATAAACAGCCAAATTGATCCAAGCCACTGGATAAGCAAACACCTCATACCCAGCAGAGGCTAACAGACCTGACAGAAGGGCACTGTGGGAGGAAACAGGATATGAAGCTTGAGAGGGAAGTTTCAAACTCTGACTCTTATCACCAACACACTGGGAACCCAGGAAGCAAATATCCAATGCGCACTGGAGATCTGCTGTCCCACGTGATTACAGAGCTAGTCAGGCAGAGGTGGTAAGTGAGCTGGGCGCAGTCATTATACCTCTCAGTCTGGGAGAGATTTACTCAGGTCTGTCAGAAAGAAATGAGACAGGACTGTATGACCTGACTTGCAATAAGCTTCAAAAAAAGAAACTAATGACCAGGACAGGAAATTAATTTGGCAGACTTCAGGACAAACCCAACACACGATACTGGCCCTGATGTTCTTGTTCATATTATGCACAAAACCCCCATGTAAAAATAGCAGTGACCTTTAAGGACTAGAAACCCAGTTGAACTTGGGCAATTCTCAAAATGAAGAATCTTAAATAGCAGGGAATATTATTGCCTCTGATCCCTGGCTCCACATCCTCAGAAATAAAATCAAAACTTTGTTCCAGAGAGTTTTTACACAATAGTGTTATTTGTTGGTTTGTTTTCAAACATTTCTTTCCTAAGATAAGCCTATGTCAAATTGAAAAGCGGGGGAGAAGGCAATGTGTCTGGAGACGTTTGAGGGTAGCTGTACACAAATCCATTCCCAAACTTTTGGTCCAGGAACTCCAGAATTATGTAGCTCCTACACCCTTTACTTGAGGGCGGGGAATCTTAGAAGGCATATGTGGACAAGACCTTTATATGCTGCCACATTACAAATACTAAGAAAGTAATTTTCCAAAGACCTAGGTACCGCTTTTAGGCCAGCTTCCCTCACCTGACTAAGCTGGTATTACCCAAAGCTTGAATCCCTCCTTTACTTTTCTTTTTGTTGGGTTTGAGCAACAGAGACTGACCTTTGGAAAGAAATGAACTCAGGCAGCCTGCAACAGTGCATGCACATAAACAACTGCTAAATGTCCGCCAGCTTGAAGAGAGCTAACTTTTGGACTTGGTATTTCAGATCTAATGCAAGAGGTTCCAATCCACACTTGAATCTTCCCAGCCTATATCTGCATGCTAAATCACTGGGCTGCAGGCAAGTGCACAGACCATTTATACCATATATTACTCAGTTGTATCTGATGCTTGGTGTTCAGCACTGTCCCAAAACCTACCTCTTCCTAAAGCAGGTCCTTGATCCTGCAATGGAGAAAGCCCATCTATCCTGCATTAATGCAGTGGTTACAAAATAGAATGACAAACAGTATGATAACTCAGCACATTCAAGGTCCTAAAGTCTCTGTCCCACATTAATTGAGGAACGTAAATGAAGATAAATCCAATACCTGCAGACTCAATTCCAGTTGCTTAGTCCAACTGAGCTAAGGAAATGACAACTCTCTAATGCGTATTTCAATGTGTGTCTATGCTAAATCATAGAATCATTTAGGTTGGAGAAGACCTTTAAGATCATTGAGTCCAACTGTTAACCTAACACTGCCAAGTCCACCACCAAGTCATGTCACTAAGCACCACATCTACACCTCTTTTAAGTACCTCCAGGGATGGTGACTCAGCTGCAGTTTGTAGGCAAGCACGCTTCAGAGACAATCTCCCCATCATCCCCACCCACCATGCTTTGGACCACGAGGTTATGGCAGATACATAGCATAGGAAAGGGACTCCTTTTGGTAGAAACTAAACTGAGAGACATGCACAGGAGGACACTAGAAATGCATCCGTTGCTGGCAGGCATTCTGTCTAAAGGTCAGAAACAGTCTGTGGTACAAAAGCCCTCAAAATGCGTACAGCATGGGCATTTGGTTTGCTGAAGCAGCCTCAAGAGTCTCACCCACAGGCACTATGGTCAAGCAGTGCACGCAGCAGGAAATAAGGTTCTGCAGATGGGCAAATCGTCATTATATATGTTATTTGTACAGCACCACACAAAGGGCACAGCACATGTGGAAGTAAGGTCTCTGCCCATCTCTGCTTTTCTTACTATAGTTTTACACTTTTCTTGCTCACATTTTTTCCTTCTTTCCTACTTCTGTCTTTACCCACCTCTTTATCCCTTTTAATTCTGCTCTCATTTTCTCTTCATCTCATTTCTTTTCCTGTTCTCCCCTGCACTCCGCTAGTGCACAGACTCCCTTTCAGTTCTTGCTCTTTGCCTTTTTTCCCCAACTGACTTCTATTCCTTTCTGTTCTCATTAAGTCTCCTACACTATTTCAGTTTTTTATGAGAAAGGCTTTAAAGTGACTAATAGTTGTTAGGAAATCCCAGTTACAGGTCAAGTCCATAGTGCTAGATGGTGTACTAAGATGGAGCATTCAGCTTATTCCTCTACAAGGACTTTACAGCTTGAGCTTTGCACTTCTCTGCCTCTACTCTCAAAAGAAGCCACACAGTGACACTTGTGTTTAAACAGGGGACTGAGGTTTCCTACCACAGCTTGGTGGGGAATGGGGTGTCTTTAAGTGAAGCAGATTTTGTGGCTGAAGGCAAGCCAAAAACCTATGGATATTGAGGTTAGCCCTCTCTTTCAACCTTCAGTGCTAAGCACATTAAATAGGCATAATAGCCCAGTATTTCCACAGGCACCCAAAGGCACTGGACTTCTGGGAAGGAGCAGCATATTACTACTGCCTCCTGAGAAAACAGGTGTTTGCTCTCCACATTTATTTAATTCCTTCAACTTTGCTGCAGTTCGTAAGAGACTAAAAATTTATTACCAGAGATGTATGAGAGTTTCACTGTTTCTGCTTTACCACAGAGAGGAGGGACAGTGCAAATAAGATGGACATTTTTTAAAAAAAAAAATCAAGCAAACTCTAAAAACTAACATTGTGGGAAAGCTTAGCAAGTGTAGTGACTAGAAGACTTACAAAGGTGTGTGAGAGCATACTGATCAAGACTATTGCAGTAGACTCACCAGAGACATTCTGAGAACAACTGATGCCTCTTTGAAGGAAACCAAGTATTAAAAAGAAACTTATTCCCCTGTATTTCTTATTATTTTCCAATAACCATATAGCACTCCTGTGGTAAAATAATAACATGAACTTATTCTGACCTTTGATATTTGAACTTGGACCAAAACAGAATACAAAAATGCCGAGTTCACGAGAGGCCAGAAAAGAACAGGGCTATTCATAAGTGTGTGCTGCTGGAAGGCTCAGTAGTGGTGGCAGCCCCCTGAACCATGCACTTATACTGCATCCAGTACCCTGCTCCTCCTCAGAGGACAGGAGTGGCCCGTGCTTTCTGGGTTACAAAACAGATCATCATTGTCACCTTCTTCAATACAGACATCACGATGCCTACAGATTGTGCTATTCTCTTTTCTCCCCAAAGGCGAGGTTGTACATTTGCATTAGGGAGCCACAGGCCACATAATTCAGGTTGCATGGACCTCAGTTTTGACACAATCCTAATGCTGCCTTTGGTTGGGTAACACACGGGTGCTAATATTGCCACTGCTTAGTTCATTAAAAAGGCACTTATAATGGCATACAAAGAAAAGCATTAACTTCAAAGCAGCAGCACGTGAGGTAATTTTGATCCTGCATCCTGTCCTCATTTAATTTTTTTTTTTTTTTAAATAAAATAATCACAGTGACATACAATATGTCTGCTAACTTTTGGCTTCCAACCACCAAACTAGTTCTTTCTCCTGCAGGTGCCTCATCTGAACATGCAAGAGAAGCTCTTCAAAGAATTCTCTGGAGGACAACTTGTCTCATTTAAACTGAAGGTAAGTGAATCTCAAAAGGAGAAGTCAGTCAAACTCAGTTTCATATCTGATCACACTCTTATGTCCCAACAAGAGCCTTTGCTACAAATGCATTTGAAGTTTTAAGGATGCTGCCAACTTCCTAGGGGCTTAACACAGAAAAGGTAGCTGGCGGAGATGCCCCAAGAGAAAGCTAACTGCAGAGGGAAATTAAAAAAGATGTTCTGAATACAGACCACAGAATGTGAACTGTGCCAAAACATGCTCCAAAGTTTCCTTCATAAAACACTGCAGAGTCTCAGAAGTGAGAAAATTTCTCCTTTTAAGAGGGAAATTTATTCCATTGTAATTCAAAAAGCAAGCCTCGTTAAATTTATAGACTTCACGTTTTATTCAGTTGTAAAATTCCTGCCCCTATTTGCCAGAACTTGTCCGAGACCTTAGCTCAAGTCCACAGCAGTGCAGCAGTGCTGGCACCACACTGTACTGCCAGCAGGGAGATGCAGACAGACAGACACTGCACAAGATCAGCACCAGGGACCTGCCTCCAGCTTACACCACCACACAGGAAAACAACAGATCAAACTTATTTTTCATATTCCCCTTTGACAACTTAGCCCACAAAAAAAAGCTTTGGGTTTTTTTGTTGTTTTTTTGCTTGGTTTTTTTTTTCAGTAAATCAATTCTCATGCATTCCTACCAGTTATGTGCTGGCAGAGGGGAAGGGGAACATGCAGTGTGGACTTAAAAGGTTGGTGGTCCCCCTTCTGTTTGCTGTCAGAGAAAAGCCAGGGTAGACTACAGCTCCGCAGCTGACTCAAGCTCATTTCACACAAAAATTGGATTATTCGTGGGCAAAGCTTCCCTAGAGAGCACGGTGCTGCCAGATGAACTGCTCTGGACAGTCAGTTACCTCAAACTCAATTCTTTTCCCCAGAGCCCGTGGGAGTTCAGCACCATGGTATGGTGTCTAGAGGCATCTGCAAAGTTTCCAGAGCACTCGCATTACAAGTCAATCTTCCCAAGCTGCTGAGCAACATCAGATGCCTCAAATGACAGTGCCAGAGACAGGGGTGCTCAGATCCTGCACATTTGTCTAACAGCTTTATCACACACTTTACTAAAACCATGAAAGCATCACATCAAATATAAAGATGAGACCAAAAAAAATGTATATTAAAAAGAAACTGAGATGATCATCAAAACTGCTGTTCTTACAAGCCTAGAAAGTGGATTTTCTGTTGCTTAATTAAGTTCAAAGAACAACATTCGATGAAATCTGTTCATCCCAATAGTAAGCACTGCAACTTCAGGTATCCAAACACTATTTTTTGAACCACGCTGTCAGTTGAAAACTCTTATCAAAGCTGTTTATTTAAGTCTGTCATGCTGAAGAAGCCAGGACACTCCATCTTCCTCTAGACTAATACTGCTGCGTCTTCTTGCTGATTCAACTTCCTAAGACATGTCTGTCTTTTATTTTATTAAATTCTGGAATTATTTTGCTGCTTGTTGAAGGTGACACACACTTAGGGTGGACAAATAAAGCTCACGCACCTCATTCGTGATCTGAGTAGTTCTTTGCAGATAATTCACTTTTCCAGTCAATCTAATTATAGTCTGAAGTTATTGCAGCAAAGACTTTCAAGTACAAAGCAAAGAAAATTGAGTAGGAGCAAAAGCTGTTCATTAATCCCAGCTGGCATTGGTAGCAGTGGCTTGTGCCCTCGCGCTATTCTCCCCACCTTAGCATTCAATTTATCTTACCTATTATGTGAATCAGATGGTAAATATTTTACTTTCTCTAAACTACAGTAACCCTTATGGTGATTGCTAAGACAGTTTGTTTTGTTACATGAATTTCCTTCTTCCAATCTAAAATATTCCTGAGCAAGATCCCCAAACAGTATTAACTGACACCATGGCAATAATTTATCAAGAGGATGAGAATAAGAAAAGAAAGCCTGTTCATGAGAAGAATTTCTTCCTCCATAATACCTTTAATAAAAACAATGATCTATTAATCCTTCTTTATTTTTCATCATCTCTCCCTTATTTGAAGAAACTACATCAGTCACATCAATTGCTGCTAGAATTTAATTTTTAAAACTTCAAGTCATTAAGATCACAAGGTAATTTTAGCCTGGCAGATGCAGAACCTCACCACTTCAGGGCATGATTTGTTACAAATGGGGGAAACCCAACCCAACAAACCCCTGCAGGTATGAATTCTGCCTTTTCCTTTTGATTTTGCAGGGCAGACAGTTTGTCTTCTAAGATGCATCCTGACCCTTGGGAGGGAAGACACGAGCCCGCCTGAGACATTGAGGTCCTTGTGAGAGCAGCCCACTTGGAAGGATGCCCATCTTCCACACATTTAACCTTGTCTCTCTGACGAAACTCACAGTGCTTTGAGGGTTTCCCACTTGATACTGGCAGCCAAAGCTACTCCAGAAAATGCTTCACCGTTTCTGGCACAGTTACGACATGTGGCCATCTGCAACTTCGCGCCCAACAAAACGGCTTATAAATCACAGCAGAGCTGGTGGAGCATTAATACATCTCCCAAAGTGCTGGTACATCAGGGTTGTCCAAGGGCAAGCGTGTGAGGCTTGTAAGCCCTCACACCCCATGCTGGCCAGTGCTCCTGGAGGCTGACTGCAGGCAGCAAGGGATGTGGCTCCTTTAATCAGGCTGCATTTGTCCATCCAACAAAGGAGCACAAAACCCCTTTTCTCCCTCTCCCCTCCCCCAGAAGAGGGGACCTTTTTCTGACAAACCCACACAATGAAGGCACAATGATGGCTGGCTTTCTGGGGAAGCACAAGGGAGCATGAATTAAATCTAGCACTCACTAGGTGAGACTGAACCAGACAGTGGCTTAGCTCAGCTCTGCTCCTGGCATCTCACCGGTGCCAAAGCTGGGCCGTGAACAGGGCCACGAGGATGTCAGCTCTTTGGCAGGGCTGGGTTGGGGCCAGCGAGGAGACCCCAGCCCTCCTGCCACCCACAACCACCACAACAGCAGTGACTGTGAGCATGCTGCATTCCAGATACAGGCTGTGCCAACGCTTTATAAGTGGTTAAAACCAAAATTAAGCTTGCGGGGTCGTAGCATGATGTTCTGAGCAAAGCCATGACAGTAACTTCTTAAGTCATAAGTTGCATTGAAACGTTGGAGGTCAGTGCCCATTAAGAGTATGGTGCTCTGGTGGAAGCTCTGAGCTGCATGTGCCAGTGGGGCCACCGCTACTCTCACCATCTGCTCTCATTTCCAAAGACAGCAGTCTTTGGGGGATAGTCGAGATTATTAAACAAAACAGCGCCCAGTTTGCCAACAGGCCCATCACGGCCTAACACCAGTTACAATCCATAGCCTTTTGACAGCCTCCCTGGTGCTCACAGTTAATGGCATTCCAATGGGCTGTTGCAGCCTGGCATGCTGGTCCCAGGGAGTCCCCTGTGCCCAAAGGCAGCTGGGCAAAGGCCCTGGCACAGCCAGTGCTGACACAGGTTTCTGTTCACTGCGTGTTCCAGGACTGCTCCACCTGTGTCCTGCTGGTCACCCACTGCCTGCCCACACTGCATGTGTGCTCCCCACCCACTCCCACCACTCCTGCCCTTCCCGCAGGACCCCTTGGAGGGCCAGCTCTGGAACAGACTGGTTGTTGGTAGCAGAGAACTCTGGACTGCTGGCTCCAAGGGTGGCGGCAGGAGGTACGTGCAGTCCCTCTGGCAGGAGGGAGTCACTGGCCCAGTGCTGGGACCAGCCAGGCTGCAGGAGAAGATGACAGGCGAGGCAGGTGGCCAGCACTCAAATACTTACTCTGGCCTGCGGCCTGCTGCCTCTCCTCATTTACAGAGGTTGTCATCCTTCCCAAAGTATGACCTACTCTGCAGGGGAGCACACGCACATCAGCAACCAACAATGGTTTAAAATCCACCAGTATCACAGTAGTGTCTATGGGTGCCAGGTGCCAAGGTGTGAGGTAACCTGAAGCAAAGCACTTGCAAAAGGCCACCTCTACATCTCTATACAGCACCAATAATGCTTGCTCCCCCTCTCCCAGCTTCCAGGCTCTTAATGCTGCCCCCCAGCACTGCACTACCAATCACCCAAAGCTTTTTCCATCCACTTAGCTTTCGTATCAGTAACGACAGTGACCTCAGCCATCTGTGTGCTGCACACACTCTGCCAAATCCTGCTTAGAGCCGGAGGAACTCTTCAGCTGAAGACAGAAGCGTCTTCTGCTCTTGACCAAAGCACTTATTTCAAAGGTGTTGTAATTGAATGTAAGACATGAGAGGAGACAGAGAAACCTGATCCAACATTTGTTAGTAGCATTTGTTACCCAGTGAGCAGAGGTCTGTGCTAATGTTGCTCAAGGTAGTTTAAGGTCTGTACATTTATTTATCATCCTATGCTTGCAGGGGAGAGCATTTCTTTCATGTTGTACTCCAATATGAGCCAGGCAGAGCTCACTTCTGGGAGCTGTGGGAGAGTAGGAGACTGACATCTGCTATTCAAAAGGGAAGGGATTCCTCCCCTCCAAATTCAGATATGAAAGTGGATAGATGCTGATACTGCCTTCAGCACTGATGCTGCAATATGCTCTGTGTGGGCAGATCCCACTTCAGCAGTGTTCATGGTAAGGTCACACATTAATAAAAGGAAGTCTGAATGAATGGAGAATGTCACATCTACGCATATAATCTACAAGTCCAAGTAAATTTCTGTATGGGCTTTTACAGGAAATTCTTGCTTATTTCATATGTCAGATGATTTTTATTTAAAGCTGTGTCAGACAGTTCTGAAAGGTAGCATTCATTAAATCTACTTAGCTCCTGAATCCAGGTTTTTTTAAAAATAGCTTTCTCCTACTACCCATTATTCCCATCCAGTAGTCTCTCATTGTTTGTTCAGCAGTGCATAACACTGCTCTTTCTTTTTAAAATTATCCTCACTTGATTGCAGTGATCAAAACCAAAGGAATATAATGAGAATTCCTCTATTCAGTAAACACAGACAAACAGCAAGATATGCCACAGGGGAGTGTTTTTAGCTGATTCTTCAAAAGGACACAGAACCACCCTGTTTCAGACTAGGTCTTGCAAAGAAATCAGGCAGGATGCCTGAGATGAGTACAAACAGCACAGAGCATCTGCCTGCCACCCCACTGGATGGGTTTTCTGCAAGGCAAGATGATGGCCACGTGCCTACATAGTTCAATGGCCGCGGTGACACACTGCTGCTTGGAGGGATGGCATCCCCATCACGCTGCCTTGTCACCTCTCAGGTGCTACAGCATCAGTGACTGACATGCTGCACTTCATAACCACCTCTGGTATAGGAGGCAAAGGGCACCTGAATCAAAGTCTAAATCCACCAGGTTGAACCCTATCCTCCTGCTTAGCCCTGTTCATTCTTCAATTGTTTTTCTGGAAGGAGAATGAGTCCAGTGGAGACCACCAAGACATGTCTTTACACAGACAGGTATTTCAGAAAGGCTGATCCCAAGCAAGAGATAAAAAATCTCAAAAAACAAAGCCCCCCTTCAAGACCCTGAAAACCACTAGAGCACCCCAACCACAACATTTAAAGAAATCACTGAAAAAAGCTCAAACAACCAACTTTGTATGGTTTATACATACCTTTTGTTTGTGCCTTCCAGAGTTTAATGCTTTGGGTTGTATCTTTAACATGAAGAGGTTATGTTTTCTATTGTGTGAGGTTGCGTGTTTTTTTAATTGGAGTCAAACTTCTCACAAAGCCTCACTCTTGGCAACCAAATGTTTCCTATCATCAGGCTTGTGATGAAGCCTCACGAGTTACCAGCGCTGGGATCTGTGTATAGCAGCAGAGTGCAAAAATTTCCCATTCAGATCCCAGCCACTGCATGGCTGTGACAAGGCTATCAGTCACACAGTTAAGCACACGTATAAATCTGTGTCTTGTGCTCTGCCAGCCTCCAGGTGCATCCATACTGCCAATTTACGTAAACCCCAACAACTTTTCACAACTGCTCTTCACATTGATGAGGACAGCCTCCTCAGCATGAGTTTTGCCTAATAACAGTATTGCCTCATTAGGGAATAGCATTTCATGACCTCTCTGAAACCAAAACATGTTCCAATATAATATGAGGTAGTATCTTTTGATATCACCTAAACCAGAAACCTGAACCAAAAGGGAGGGGGAAAAAAAAAAATCATTAAACAAGTTGAATTCTTGATCACATCCTTTGAAACAATAAAAAGACACTTCCTTGGCATATCCATAGACAACATTGATAAACTGAACTGATTTCCAGCTTATAGACTGCAAAGCCAAGCATATCTCAAATAGAAGATGTCTGACTTTGAGCCATTAAACACACTGATTGGAAAGAAAACAAGTCAGTGACTTCATGTAAATGCAGTTTCTGTAGCACTCAGGCATGTGCCCCCTTTGCACAGCTAACAGCGCTGATGGGACCATGGGAAACTGGTACCAGAAGTCCCCAAGGAGGTGCTGCGGGTTCCTCCCAAGACTGTGACAGTTTTATGTCAGTGCTGGTCTCCCTGGTATGCGCATTATTAATCAATTGCTCTCCTCCCTCCTGCACTTCCATTCTCATGGCAAGTGTTTCTGAATCCATTTCTAGCCTGTGCAGAGAGGAACTTTTGTCTTATATGTGAAGCCACTACAGTGCTTACACCAGTGAGCTCTCCCAGATACCAGGAGAGACCAAAAGCCAGAGCTGTCTGTGGTTGGACAGTCCCACAGGTAGTGTTTGTTTAGCTGATGTACTGATGCATTTAAGGAGCTATCTTACAGACGCAAAGGTACAGATCACAGCTCCAGGGAGGGGTTTTCCACCTGACAGCAGCAAGTCATTTGAGATTTTCAAAACATAACTTAGCTCCTACTGTCTTCACGTGGATTAAGTCGTAACTATTCAATTATAAAACCTTCTCCTACAGAGTCTTGTCTGTGCTTCACTTCTGTAAGCATTCTGGGAGCATTTCTCCACCCCACAGCTCAGTTTTCAGTTAAATTCTGTGTCAGTAAGTGATGGGCTCAGAGAAGTACTCCAGCAGACATATATCTAATGGCCATCCACAAAGAGATGGCCACTGCAAATCCAGACTCTTCTATGTGACTAAGCATCATCTGTCATCTTCATGACTTTACATCATGACTCTGATCTAGTTCACAAACAAGATGGAAAGCCACCTGTGGCTGATTGAAATTCAGCATCTTCCTGATGTTGCTCCTGGAGCACTCTGTGAGTAAGCACCAAACACACACTCGAAGTAATCTGCCTCTAGAGAAATGTTGCAGTCTGTTTACATAGCTACACAGTCCAGAGAAAACATTCACGGCTTTGCATCATAACCAAGACATAAATTGGCTCCCCATCAATGCATTGCATCTGGCCATCATCATTAGTGTTGTCCTTCCCTGCTTGTACATGCCAGTTTCTCATCAAATCCCCTTCTCCTTCCTTCAGTGATACAAAGCAAATCCTTGAGTAAGAGCCTTGTCTAAAGACCTCCATGCTTTCCTCCCCAGCATCCTGCACACCTGTGCTGCTCGCCCCTGGGCACCTCTCCTTCCCCACAACCCTGCTCAAGGCTGCCCATCCTGCCTGCAGCTGGCAGGAATCAGCTGACTCACGGGGACTGACTGAAGGGCAAGTGGGGGGAAACCACCACATATTTCCTCAGGAAGTAACAGATGCACAAATGACTCCAGGGGTACTTTGACAGAAGTGGCAGCGACATGACTCTGTATCAAGGATCACACTCAACTAGTGCTAGAACAACCAGAGAGCCAACACTGAGCCAGCTCAATGATGATCTTTAAATTAACAAGTTGCAAGCCACAGTAATGCAATAGCAAACAAAGATGGAGTGACCTACACTGACTCAACACAGACATCTGATTACAAACATGTTTAAACACAAAGTTGAGACCTGCACAGTTCACTGTAATCTTCTGTTTCAAGCCAAGTATCAATGAGGCAGCAAATTTTATCAGGAAGATATTATTTTCTCCTGATATCATCTATCCTGACACTATAATGTAAGCAGTTAAAAGGTAACTTTAAACTCTGCAATCTCTGCTACAAAAGTTTGAGGGAAAGCATTGTTCACTGGGCTGGGCAGAGTATATGAGTATTTTTGTTTGTAAAAGCTCTAACAACTGAACTTTGAAAACTGCTGGACTGTTGTAAATAAGACAACGTAAGCGTACAGCTGAACAGAGAGACATTGCACAGGACCACAACGTAGCTTCTCTTCCGAAGGATTTTGAAGCAGTCAGTTGCAGTTCGTGTTACAGCACTATTTACAAAACGAGGAAGTACAATTCTACCAATTTTGACAAATAGGATAGGCAGCCTCACAAGTCCTTCAAAGGTAAAAATCCATAGCTGGTTTTATCTCAATGAACTGTAACAAGCCCTCAGAATAAAATGTAGTTTTACATATTGTGAAGCATTTACATAATGGAAGCATCTCAGCAAATTGGCTGTGGGGTGGTATAAAGTCTAGGAGCTGAATTTGAGAGATGTCAAGCAGCCACTGTCTGTTCTTGAAGGTAAGAGTAGTTGTGCATGTTCAGCATGCCTTGGGATTAACCCTTAGGAATAGTCACTCTCCAAATGCACAGCAAAGATTGACATTGTTGAGGCAACTCGTCAAATTTTACCAGCTTAAATGGACACATCTGTAGCCCATTAAAAATGAGAAATTAAAAAAAAAAAAAAACCACTTAACTAGCAAAATATATCCAAACCAGTTTTGTCCCCAGGGACTGGAGAAGAAATTAAGTGAGACATATGCTAGTCTTATTGCTTAACATGTGGCTGGAAGGTACTCAGAAACCACAGTGACAGCGATATCAAAACCTGAACAGAATAAAAGAGACAGCTGAGCATCTCCAGGGAGCATTACAGAGTAGCCTATGCCCAATGTCTAAACAAATAAATAATGTCTCAACTGACTACATCTATCAGAAATTGAACAAAAGATCAATTCTGCTTTCAAACAATAAAACTAGGAAATCCCTTAATTCTGCACCCCATGCCTTAGGTATTTACATATTTATATAATATACTGATTTACTTGCACGTGTTGCCCTCATAAAGGCCAGGGTTTGGCCTCTTGATCACTTCAGCTACTTCAGGATTTCTGAAAGCCATAACCAATAGTTACAGTCAGGGTAGTGGCTGTCACTTGGGATCTCTGCACTAATATCAGCTCTTAGCGTTTTACTATATGAATTTTCCATTCTCAGAAAGCATGAGTTATATTGACAGCTACTGCTTTAGCACCTACAAGCACGAGCAAGAAGCGCAGAAGCAGCTGGGTCAAAAGGAGACAGCCAAAGAGCAGTCGCTGCTCAGTTTAGGTGTCCAAGAAGACTCCTGATACAATTCGCAAAGGAAAACCAGCCAGACTGGCCACTTTGGCTTTATGGGAACCCTGAGCTCAACCTCAGTCCCTGGGACCTCACTTGCTGGGACTTGCAACTCTCTGATGTTCACAAAGACCACAGATGGAAGGTAACGACTGTTCTCACTGCTATGAAATCTTCATAAGATGTGACGTCAGCCTGGTTTGGCTATGAAAGTCCAACAGGAGGAACCTCGAAGGCAGGGAGATGGAGGGATGACGTTACTGACAGAGGATATTGCTGGTCTATAAAAAGAAATCTGAAATACTTCAGCAAACACATCAAAGAAGCTTGTATGAAAGCCAAGAAGGGGACAAAGAAAAGCCATTGTATTGCTCATAGGGGTTTAATTACTAAATGACTGATTAGATATCCATGCGAAACAACACAAAAGGCCATCATTTTTAAAGCATCTCAGTCCACACCACTGTGCAGAAAACACAGTCAAATGTACAGGCCAGATGGCAGATCAAAGTCCCAGCCTGATGAACTGCACTGAGGTTAGGCAATGTCCAATAGAACTTATGTTCTTACAAATAGAACAGGACAGGGGGGAAAGAAAAAAAAAAAAGAACAAAAATACCAAGAAACACTATTCATCTCCTCTTTGCAAAATAAGACTTGCAAAACACTTTAAAGAATTCTGAGTGCTTAAAAGGGAAAAAATACAGCATATAAAAATCATAACATTGCTACTAAGTGAAATATAACTAAATGCAGGAGTACACCATAGGGAGAGGTATCATTATCAGACTGTTGGAAAATGATTAACTTCACGGTCACAGGTTTTCCTTAAAGTCTAAAACTGAAGCTATACATTAAGCTAAGTATAGATTAAGAACACTAATTATTTTTATCTAGTTTAAGAGAAAAGTCCTTGTGGAACAGGAGGAGGAGGGAGACCCACAATTACTGCCCATGAATCTGGGATGAATGAGGAAATTGGGGAGTGTGTGGGGAAAATCCTACTGTGACATAAACCCCATCACCTTTACTGCAACTGAAAATCAGAGATTTAGCGGACTTATAAATTTTCATTTACAGATTTGTTTCATTGCTCTCCTGTGAGGTTTATTACTGAGACGAGTAAGTTGGTGTGGATGCTTGGTGAAAAATGTTCTTCCATTAGTAAATGGGTACTTCCATCCTCTACAAGTGAATTCAGAGTTCTTCAGTTGTTTGCTCGCATCCACACCAGTCTCACAAAAGCATCTGGTACAACAAATAAAATATACTGCAGTACAGGACACGTCTGAATTCAGTGCTTTTGATGGTTCTACTGAAATCAGGGGGTTTTGGTAGTGATTGCCGTATGTTTTGCAAATCTTGAATTTGCCTATTTGGCATGGTCTGCTAATGCTCAAGCCTCTGTTGATCTGCAGAAAAATTACTTAGAGTAGTAACTGTAGTTGAGGTGTTGACTGGTATGGAGGAGGAGCTCCCACTTTATCTCCAAGGAAAGGGTTAGGAGCTATATTGTCTCAACTCACCAGCTGGTTTTAACAGGAGGAATTGCCTCCCCTGCCAGTCTAGCCCCACCGATGCTCTCTGGCTGGAACACTCAGGAAGAGCACAGAAGATTGCAAAGGTCCATAAAGCTGGGAGAAAAAGATACCATAAAACTCTTCAGTCCAAAAATATGTGTCTCTGTATCACAACAGAACAATGCAAGTAGAAACACTGCTAGAGATAAGTGAGATAGACAGAAGAAGTCTGTCTCCATTGGTAAAAGCCAGACCCAAAGGCTTCCATGGAGTCATTTCCCTGCCTCCTGCAGGCATTAATGTAGATTCTTAAGGTTGTTCGCAGAGGACACACAGATTTGTCTTCCAGAGCAAGTGAACAGGAATAGCAAACTGGAGGCAGAGGTTAAAGAAAGCATTTGTTAACAGCAGTTTTTACAAACGGGTATTTTTCCGGTCTTGACATGTTGCAGGTGAGCTGAAACACGGCTCACTAGGCAGAAACTACTGGGGGCAGCAGAGGCTTGTTCATCAGGCTACTTAGGAAGCATCATGAGCCCTACAAAAATGGATCCAAGTGCCAGTCCAGGTGACTGCAGGGCTCTCTGCAGCGTATCCTGGCCCCTACTCCCCTGTGCATCAGCAGAG
Organism: Leptosomus discolor; assembly: GCF_034619465.1. NCBI lineage: Eukaryota > Metazoa > Chordata > Aves > Leptosomiformes > Leptosomidae > Leptosomus > Leptosomus discolor. The sequence goes on from NC_141397.1 coordinate 41,450,260, forward strand.
ATGTCCATTACCACGCTGTGGGGAAAGGGCAAGGCAGCAGCTATTTTTTCTTCAGATGAAAATGTCTACTAACACATCTCAAACTCCTCCATGCAAAACAGTGGACTGCTCCACAGCAACGACTGACTGCAGATTAGCTCTTACACATTAAACGGGGAAAAAGGTTGTTCCACTCTCCAGTATCAGATTCTTATTAATTTGTACTATAGAAACGTATAGAAACCTTGAACAATCTGTGTGAGGGCTTTGCTGTACTGGTCATTTTACACCTACACCATCAGTCAATCTTTGAAGGCAGAAGCTATTTTTAAAGCATTCCCCAAGAACAGGGAGATAAAATGAGCAATCACTGTGTCCATTTTACAGTTGGAGGCACAGGCATCCCCCTGCCAGCTCTTGAACAAGCAGCTGTTTTGTCACAGCACAGTGACAGGCCAGGCCATGCAACCTCTTGCAGCTACAGAGCCTCCAGCACTTGAGTGAGCATCTCTGCATAGCTCTGAGCAAGGACAGGAACAAGCGCCACACTTCTGAGCACTGGCTACACAACCTTCAGCATGGTGCTGCACTGAGGAGCGGCTATGTAGCCCAGTGGACACGTTCAAGGACACAATATTGACCAAAAAGTTGCTTTCAAATTTTCAAAATCCTACCTCTGGAAATGTTAGATGTCCTACAAGGGAGGAAGAAAAAAAGGGGGAGGAGATGTGGAGAGAGGCAGGACCATTCCTTGCAGCAGCTTCCTGCAGCTAAATTAGGTTAAACAGAACATGAGACCGCACTGCCAGCCACCCTTGAGGAGTCCTGTGGCTGTGTGAAGTGCATGCTGTCAAGTAAAGGCGAACAGGAACGACAGCTAGAAAGAAAAATGGACAGTGATAAGAGAAGCTAGCAGCAGCTCTAGCAACTGCCTGAGGACACACTGGGAAATTTAATGTATTAAAATAACACTTTTAAATAATGGTCTAGTTAATTGATGCTAAATTACAGCTGAATGCCTGTAGAAGTACTTACGACATCTGCACTAATACCATTTCAGTTCATCAGGATTAATATTATTCTAATACATGCCAAAGGAATTAATAAGTATTGGTACTCTAAAGCCTTTAAAGTTATGTTTTAAAATAGTTTAGCTTTCTTATTCCCCTTCTCCTTCCTCTCAGCCCCCATGAAAGCTTGTTTGCAAAACTTATTAAAAATAGAGGTGTTTTCACAAATCTCATCCACTTGAATGATGATGTCGTTCCTACACTACTTTCTACACCTGAAGACTGAAGGAACACTTCAGTTCTAGCAACCACCAGAAAAAGAGGCAGGCCTGCTGCAAAAATAGCATTCTGTTAAGAAAACGTGCCCAAAAACGAAAAAGAAGGTATGATCACACCTCTCTACCTCCCTTAAACAAGAACAAAACCCTAACTATTACCTATTGGCCAAGCTATGATTACAGCAGTAAAATAATCCCAAAGCTTCGCTCTCCTGTTCACATATAACTAGGCTTCAATGCCTCTTTCCCACTCTGCTACAGGGCATCTGGGAAATAGAGGGCTGGAAGAGAGAGGTGGGTGGGGAAGGACAGTGACTCTACCAGTTCTCCCCTTCTCATGGCGACAGGCCCCACATGCCAGGTAAGCTCATGTAGCTTGAAGGCAGCAAAAGCCACTGCACAGCAGTTTTGATGGCTTGGCCAAAGGAATTGCTTCCCACCACTCCTGACCAAAGCGCCTTCCACAGCAGCCAATATTTTAGCTCTGAAAGCCACATGCTGGGTTTCAGGTGTTAACTCACAGGCTCTCTGCTGTTATCAGTATCAAGTGTTGTTTTTCAAGCAGTGACATGTAAGGAGTTGCATCTAAAAATCTCATTAAAATTTAACAGGATTTGGTGCCCTTAGCTTAGCTTCAGGAGTGAAGTCTCCAGCTCAGATAGTCAATGTTTTTATTTTCATACATCACATTGCTTCTCTCACATTATACTCCACATGCTAGCACAGTAATTCAGTAGCTGAAAATCAGCCTTTTGTACCTTCCACCATTCATCACCTTCCACATCCTTTCTTTTGATAATTGCTAAAGATGGTTTATTTTCCATCTTGTGTGTTTGATTGCATGTCAGGGATATCCTGTCCTCAGAGCCCACCTTCTTCTCCAGTGAGCTTTCCAATATCAAAGCAATACTGGAGGAAGCTCAGAAGGAAGAGAACAAATCATTAATAAATGGAAAGCCTTGACTTAAAAGAGAATATTTAGGGTCGATTTGGCATTTCTTAAAATTGACATCATTAGGAGAGCTGTGCAGGCAGGAACATTCAGGATTAGACAGTATCAAACTCATTGCAGCCAAGGCCAAGAGTCCTGTTGATCTTGACTTGAGGTTAGATACTGAAAGAATCACCTGTTCAGGGGTTCAGGGTTTGAGTAAGCAGCAGCTAAAAGGAGCATTAGCTTGTAAAAAAAGTATTTGCTGGATATAAAACTAACCAACAAAACATAAAAAAATCCTACACCAACCACAAAGCAACCTCTCCTTGCCCAAACTCACTCCCCAACTTGGATGTATACTGTTTAGGTATCCGCTATGCCAGCCACTATGATATGGCAAGTACAGATACAATTGTCAGAAAAGTGGAAAATGAGAAAAGGCTAAGACATGTCCAGTGATGTCAAGACTGACATTTAAAGGCTATTCTATAGTCTGATACAAGGCAGAGATGATAATCTTCTTTAAAACTAAGCCAGAAAAGATGTAAATCAACAGTATTACTAGAGTCCCAACAAGACCTTTAATTCTCAGGGAATGTAGCCCATTAGCTAGGATCTTGTTTTATAACTGAGGGACAGCACTCCAAATTTCACCAGCTAAATAAGTCATCTGGGAAAGTCCTCCCAACCCTTCTGTAGTTCTCCTTCCACTGATATGTTATGCTCCAACATAATTTTAATAGGAACACTAATGTTTGCCCAGTAAATAACATGCCTGTTACTGTGGTGTAGGAGACTATATGAAGATATTAAAAGCAGGTCACAAATTATGTCACCAAATAGATGTTGCATAGACACAAACATGATGGCATGAGGCACTGTAAAACTTTGGGATTTTTACTACAATGGGGCAAGTCTTACTCAACAGTGGTCGTCCCGCTTGTGAGTAATGTGCTATTCTCAAAACCATGGCAAGAACACCACGCCAACCAACACTTCTTAACACCCATATTCATCGCATTCCCTTTGTTCTCTGCCTTTTTCTGCATATAGGCAGAAACATTTTACCATCATGGAAAAGAGTGGTTAAAAACTCTTCATGAGAAATCAATAAATAAAATTGGGCCTGAAAGATGCCTCAAATGAGAGTGACCGTATAATGAATCACACAAAGCATTTATGCTACACTGATGAAAGGCAGGGAGACACCCAAGTGTGGTGTAAAGGTTTAAGGTGCTGCTGTAGATCTGGGGCTTGGGACAGTGCAGAGCTGAATCAGCCCAAAAGCAGCGCTGCGACCTCCAGTGCGCAGAACTGCCCGCACATACTCAAGGCTGGTACACCCTTCCAAGCAGGGCAAGACACCCCCATTTGATGGCAGCACGCAGATGCCAGGGAGGGGGATGTGGCCACCAATCCCACTGTCCCACTGAGCAACTCCAAAGAGTTCAAGAGAAAAATTTAGCTATATCAAAAAAAAAAAAATCAATCCAATTCAGAAGCCTTGAGCTTCAGTTCTTTCTTTGTATAATTCTGTTCCAGTCAGATTTATACCCCAAAATATTATGACAAAATACAGTTAACTAGGAACAAAAAAATGCACAAAAGCTTTAAAAATTTTTCTCTCAGACCATTTTTTTTTTCTTCTTCCTGTGAAGATTATTATTTAGCCATTATAAAACACTTCTGTGCTTTATATATACGCACAACAATTGAGTCCCATTTTAATCAGTGTAAAAAGAGCAATGAATACCAGCTAAGCAATGCATTAGAAGCGGGATCCTAAAAGCCAGCTATCAGCAGGCTGATATACTGTACCCTAAAAATACTGTAGCTGTTCTGCTGGCAGCAGATGTGTAGTCAGCAGGATGCACAGACAGGTACCCAGGCTCATGCTCCACAGGCTGAATGATACCACTTCTCCATAAATTAAAACGGATGCTTCTTAATGCCAGGAAAAGCTGAGGCAGCTCACAGAAACACAGCAGCATGCCATGTTCATTCACACATATTCATTATACTTTCCAGTCCTGTTGTTTCTCAGCAGGCCCAAAAGCTGAGCTGTGGGACTAAGTGCAAGAAGTTAATACAGAATATTGAGTGCTAACATGGGCAGGAGTGTAACCCATGTCAGCCTATCTATCCTGTGAGCTAAATGCAGATCAAAGGAAAGAAAAACAAATACTCTTTCTAGCAAAATCCCAAGTTGATTAAGGACTTTAAGGAGACAAAGTATTAGAAAAGACTCCTTCCTTTCACAATAAAGACACGAACACAGCAAGCTCTGATAGATGTGCTTGCCCCAAATATTTTTTTTTCTGGTTGTACCAAAGTGACAGGAATGTCAGAGTGTCGATGGGCTGCAGTTCCCCAAAGCCCTGCACTGGGTACACCGTTGTTCTGAAGTCCGAAGCATTTGGATCAAAAGTTTAAAAAACTCAAACACACAGTGGAATTGATTTGTGATTAAAAGAAGGATTAAATGCTGAATCTGGAGCAATCAATAGCCCTGCTAATGCTTATTGCAAGATTTCCTGCTCCAGCCAAACCCCCTTTTCTTTGAGACCATTTTCCTCAGCAGTGGAAAGATGATCCTTTGAGGATAATGTCTGTCCTTTGTTTCTCCACACACACCATTCCTCAGCACTGCTGCACTACAGCACAGTGCCTGCAACACCACTGCCAGCCAGGCGACAAATCCTGCGGGATGCTCATTTCACATTGGTATCCCTGTACCTTATCACTCAACGCTTGCCCGCCCCCCCGCCAACAAAATCCACCCTACCCCCAAAAAACCACACACCCTTAAAAGCACCAAAGACATAAATTTACTCTTAGAAACAGGGCAGCTCCACTGGCCTGGGTTCAGCTTTCTTCTCTTCTCCCACAGACTGATCTGAATTTACGCAGCATGTTCACAGAGTGTGACATGGGATGTGGCTAGCCCATTATTTTTAATGTATCAGAATCCGTAATAACAGCAATTAGCTCCCCCTAAGCAAAAGATGTGCATGCTTACACTTCACCACAACAGATTTTATTTCTTCTCTTGCAATGAAGTATTTTTATTAGCCAGATGGATCACGAAATTATTACAAAAACTGGGATGTAAACCCTCTAAAGGCACCTAAAGCAATTAATACTGATTTATAAACATTCAGGATTAGAGAACAAATACTTACTTCTCCCCTAATCCCTCGGCCAGCACTGCTTTGTGTTCAATATACAGGAATATAGATTAACCGGGCTGAAGTTAATAGCATTTGAAGGACAGAGCTGATCAGTCATGCATAGCAGCATAATATGCAATACGCTTCCACCACTGATTTGCTCTAACCTGTGGGATTAGGACAAATTCAAGAGGCTGTCGCTTTCCTGTTCCATTTTCATCTTACCCCATAAACTCACAGACACCGAGATTAAAGATACCGAACCTTTAAAGAAGATCAAACCGGACACCTTACAAACCTATAAGCCAGTGCACTACACTGGGATTAAGTGCCAAAACTGGCATCAGCTACATACTATTTCTGTTGAGTTTCACAAGAACCAATTTCTATTCACAGCCCTGCCAATGACTTGCAGCAAATCACATCTTGGCATTTCTCTGTCCCCTGTCACCCTTACCCACCTCCTCTGCTCAGCAGGTAAGGCCCAAACTGCCCTTCACCGCAGCAGAACCACATGCAGCACCCCTTGCTTTGAACAAGGCCATCAAGTACTGTTGTAATACAAACAATTAGTAACAATAAAAGCCAACATCTGGTACTATTAACCTCTGTTTCAAGCTATGTGTCAGAATAAAGTGCACTGCTTTGGGTATTAGAAGGAAATTAGTGCAATTTTCTGAAAAGCTCCTAGGTAGGACTCAGCCAAAAATTTTTTTATCTCCTCTCCTAGTTGGTGGTGCCCTTCTGTTCCTGCCAGCTACACGACAGCAAACCCAAAATCTTTTCTATGTATAGAAAGGCTTTACTTGCTTCAGTGCTGGTTTTTGGAGTAAAGATGACAACGAGGAGAAAGAGAGTCTGTCTAAAACCTGGTTTCAGGCAAAGCACTAGAACTGCCACCCTGTTGCATTACCACGCAAGCACAGAGTGATTATCACATGCACGAATATGGCTAAAGCCAGCTAGGCAAATGGGGCAGAATGCAGGCTGATCAATTCTGCTAAGGCAGGAGTTCACTAATACATTACATCCAGCTACAAAGAACCAGGAGGGCATGAGAGGAAAAGTTAAACAAAAGCAATGAACACACTGCACACTTACCTGTCCAACTCATCTAAGCATTGGATGAAACAGAGTCTCGGAAGGGAAAAACACCTAACTGAAATACTGTTGTCTTCTGCAAGGAGCAAACTTGTTTTTCTGGAGCAGCTGTGCATCAGCATCACCAAGAGTCAGCACTTGGTTTAGCACAATCATCTAAGGTTTCAGGTGTTTTACAGCATGACCTTTGCCCACAGTACTAACTCCAAGGTCTCTTGCTCCTACTTTTCTCCCTTAAGAGTCCACTTTGCCCTCAGGTGAGCTAATATACACCAAGACCACTTTTCACACATGTGGTGGGTTGACCCTGGCCAAAATGCCAGGTGCCCACTAAAGCCACTCTATCACTTCCTCTCCTTAACTGGACAGGAGAGAAAAAAAATAACAACAGGCTTGTGGGGTTGAGATAAGGACAGGAAGATCACTCAGCATTTATCGTCACAGGCAAAAGAGACTCAACTGAAAGGAAATGTGAGTTATTACCAATTAACTCAAAGAGGAGTAATGAGAAATAAAATCAAATCTTAAAACACCTTCCCCCCACCCCTCCCTCCTTTCCCAGGCATAACTTTGATCCCGATTTTCCTCCCTCCCCCCCAGCGGCACAGGGGGAAAACAGGGAATGGGCGTTGGGGTCAGTTCATCACACTTGTTTTCTGCCTCTTCTTCCTCCTCAGGGGGAGGATTCCTCACATGTTTCCCTGCTCCAATGTGGGGTCCCCCTCACGGGAGAAAGTCCTCCATGACTTCTCCAGCGTGAGTCTTCCCACGGGTTCAGCCCTTCATGAACTGCTCCAGCGTGGGTCTCTTTCTTGGTGTGCAGTCCTTCAGGAACCGACTGCTCCAGCATGAGCCCCCTCACGGGGTCACCAGCAGCAAAGCTGCTCCAGTGTGGGCTTCTCTCTCTCCACTGGCCACAGGTCCTGCCAGGAGCCTGCTCCGGTGCAGGCTTCCCACGGGTTCACAGCTTCCTTCAGGTATCCACCTACTCCGGTGTGGGGGCCCTCCACGGGGTGTAGGCAGTCATCTGCTCCACCGCCCATGGGCTGCAGGGGGACAGCCTGCCTCACCATGGTCTTCACCACAGGCCGCAGAGGAATCGCTGCTCCGGCGCCTGGAGCATCTCCTCCTCCTCCTTCTGCACTGACCTTGGTGTCTGCAGGATGTTTCTCTCACATATTCTCACTCCTCTCACTGCAAATACTGCTGCACAACAACTTTTTCACTCTCTTAAATACGTTATCACAGAGGCGAAAAACGTTGTCACTGATTGGCTCGGCCTTGGCCAGCGGCAGGTCTGTCTTAAAGCCGGCTGGCATTGGCTATATCCGACATAGGGGAAACTTCTAGCAGCTTTGTACAGAAGCCACCCCTGTAACGCCCCCGCTACCAAAACCTTGCCACGCAGACCTGTTACAACACATCTTTCCCAAAATAATCAGATCTTGCACTTATGTAGCACTTCCAACTCTCAAAAAACATCTCCATGTTTTATGAATTTAACAAGATAAAATACATGTTGTCTTCTGTGTCACTTCATCCAACACTGAGGTGTGAGTAGCTCAGGGCTGAAATGCTACTGCAGTTTAATAGTTCACTACATAGGGAAAGAAGAGGGAAAAAAAGAAACAACACAAAACTTGCTTGTTTTGTGCCTGACACCAAGGGGTTTTCTTCATTCATTGCTGCCCAGCTCATGTATTGGAAGAGAAAGAACAGTTGTTTGCTTTACTCTCCCTGACAGACTTTGAACTTGATCTCTAATATTACTTTGTATGTGCTACGATCATAGCTGCATACTGTCAACTAATTACCAGCAGTGAAACTACCCTTAAACAGAGCTCATCACTAGAGGTGTCCTTTGAAAGGCCACCATCTCTTCTCCATCCACACCAAGCAGTTTCAGCAATGCAGAAAAATGTTGTAAGTATCAGAGAAGAATTATGGGGTTTGCAGAGTGTTTTGTCCTCCTTTGATGTACTATCAGCTTCTGGATATATGCAGGAAGCTCCTGTTTGCTCAGCGGAAGTTGGGTCATTGTTTTCAAGGCAAAACATTCTCATTCTCCCAGCTCACCTCTCTCTACTGTCTATGCTATCCCTTCAGGTTATTTTAACATTATTCATAAAAAAGCATCCCCATCGCCTACCTCTGCTGCCTGGAAGAGCCATCTTATCTGTCAGCCACATCAATCCTCCAACCGCTTCCAACTGTCTTCAAAAACCTCTCTCTTGTCACTTCTTAGCTCTCTTGGTTTCTTTTATCCTCTGTGATTTTGATGTGGTCATTCAACTTAATGGAGATTTCCTACCCCGAAAACTGGGTATGTACCATCAATTACCTTTTTCACATGTATTTTGAGACATCTGATCCAATGAATAGAGTTGCATATAAAATAAATATTTTATTTTTGAGCTGCAAGCACTAATTCCCAAAATTTGTTCTAAGTATTCAAAATAAAACACCTCTCTACTGCTTTGTGTAGTTGCCATTAATGCCAGTGGATGTAATATACAAGCAGTGAGGAGAGATTCCTCTTGGTTGTAAAGAAAGAGTTTATCTGGGCAGATGTTTTAGAGCAAGACAGTCAGTCTATTTAACTCCAAGCCTGTTTAGTGGCTCAAGGCACTACTAAATACTCAGCAAAAGGAGTCCCCCTGTGCAGCTTCAGGCAGTTTGGGAATGGATGCCAAAGCTGTACTTCCTTACCACAGTGAGTAAGTTTGTTTCTGGGAGATGGAATAAGGGTCTTTAGAGGTCAAATTGGAGGTAAATAACAGAAACCTTTTTATATGCTGCTACATGGAGCCTCTGGATAAATACCTCAAGGAACTTTCTCCAAACCAAGGGGATTAGATTGCTCTATGTGGGTAGAGATGCAGCAGTTTCAGGACTTCAAAAGCCAATACGCCTGGGAGATCAAATTTATACTTGCATTTAAATTACTGTGCAAGCCACATTACACACAACTTATGCGGGAACCTAATGAAAAAACATTTCCACATTACTCCTCATTCTCACGGGTAAGAAAGTAAGTCAAAGTGAAAGCATTAAAGATTAAGTACAGGATGAGGATACAGTACCATCACTTGCATAAATATTTACCCTGACAAATTTTAAGACTCCTTTAGGAGGCTAATCTCCTTATATTAGCAATAGAGACAGATCAGAACCTGGAGAAGAAGAACATCCAAACACAGGCTGGCCTGTGTAAAATTCCTGAAGATGGCCTTGGGAATACCTCTCTGTGTATTGTATGACATTTTGCAGGAACTGCATTAAGTCCCATGAGCTCCAGATCAGCCTTCCGAAGTCCCACTCTGACTGCCAGGACCATCCTGCAGTTTCACTTTCTCTGATAAGGCAGAAATTCCACATGCAGAAGCATATTTTGGCCACCAACCTCCAGCATTATTGCAAAAGAAAATGAGCTTGTATTTGAAGTATTCCCCATACAGGGTGTATCATCTTTTGGTTAAACACTAAAAATTTCCAAAGCTCAACTTGTGTAGGTGGAAAGGGCAGATGTATCACTTAGTAGTCCTCTTCAACTCCCAAGCCTTCTGGAAAAGCCTGGAAATGCAAGCTCATCATTCAGCCATTTGCTCTCAGATTCAGCCCAGATATTTGGCATGAAGGCCTTATAGACCTGGCATTCACCATACAAGCAATAGCCCCTAAAACTTACTGAATGGTGGGGGAAATTCCTGTGCAAATTCAGGGCCTCTCATCTTCACATGAGTGACTTCGTTCTAGTTGATAATGAACATGATGATAACTCCTGAAAGTACTGAAGAAAAAGATCTCCTGAAAGTTTAAGAAACACAAACTTGTGGATTCTGCTTAATCAGCAAGGAAATTTATGGTATAGGTCTACAGCATACAGGGCAATAGAAACTGGAGTCCAGATGTGCCAGGCACAGATCCCTGCATACAAGTAATTCACTGTCACAGACCACAGCTAGCCCTAACCAACAGACAAAAAGGAGGTGGGCTGTGGGACAAGGTAGCAATGAACACTGATATCCGTACAAGGACGTGCTCTGAGGGCTCATAATCATCAGTATTAGTTCCTTACAATTAAAGTGAACAGAAACACCTCCCACTCTGTAGCGTCACTACCTTAGTGCACTCCCTTAGGCTGGTTTCAAAGGGGGCCCATGAGAGAAAGCAAAAAGGGATGCCCATGTAGTGCATCACCAGATCTGTACCCTGGTGCAGTTACCGCCAGCCTCTGGAGCCAAAGTCGGGTATTTGCTGTGCAATTGCAGACTGGTCATGAACTTGAGTGATATTTGCTGCAAAGCACCTTGCTACATTCTAACGAAGGACGCCAGGAAAAATAAATGATAGAGAAGTAATAGTGCCTCCTAAAATGAAAATCTGGAAAGTGTCCAGAGAGATCTATACAAATTGTGTATTTTAACCACAGGATTTCTGCAATAGCTTTCTACTAACCATTAATCACTAGTTTCAAATCTAGTCTGCCTTCATTACAAACCAGAAACAGAAATGACTGCAGTGGTCTTCCACACTAAATATATTATACCTTTATGCTGCACTTTACCTTCCTCTAAATAATGCTATTTTTCCCTATGCTTAACATAATGAATACTGCAAAGGCAGCAATACAGTTATTTATTTGTAAGGGGAATGGAAAGGTTAGAGGCGAACACTACATAACCAGTTATTATCTATAGACCACAATTGTGTGCTTTCTACAGTGGAAACACAGAAGAAGATACTATCTATTCCCTAGAGAGATTTCATTTTAACTGAAGCAGAAACAATACTGAACAGTCATAAACAGTACGTACAGTGGAGGAACACATTTTGAGCCGCCCTTATTTCTACATGTTTATGTACAGTGATTATGTCTAGACTTGTAACCTCTCATATTTTGCATCTATGTCTGTGTACAGTGCTCTAAAGTTCAGTGCTTCATGGAAGAAATGCATCTTAAAAGGAGGGCTTTATGCAACTCAGTATTGCCAACCCGAATTTAATTAGGTGTTATTTTTCAGGTGAAAGAGGCACTAGCAAAGTCTAACACCCAATTTAAGAACTCTTTCAAATTCCCTACTTATAAAAAAAAAGGAAGGTATGCAAAAAGGTCCAAGAGCATTAGGAGGATGCAAGAAAATGTGTGCACTTCTTCAGTCCTGAAGGTACGCATATGGAGTAAACCAGCTAATTCAATAACTAATGATCTAAGACCAGGATTTTCTTCGGTATCTTTGGAAGTTAGGTGCCAAAATCCCACTCCAAGTTATGCGATTGAAACTACGGGGATGCAATGTGGAACCACTTCCATTTGTGGAGCCATTCCTCCAAGTTCTACAGGCAGGTAGTCAGGTGCAACAGTTAAGAGCTGTACCAAATAGGTGCAACAGAAGTATTTTCACAGCACAAACACCTCTTCTGGTTTTGTCTTCAATTCAGAGCAACTTCAGATGATTTCTTGCATTATAAAAATGCAAAATAAGCAATCTCACACAATACTGCTGGGTAGTCCCGTTGAGATACAGGGGTTTTACCAAGTTTTTTCTTGATATTTTTCTATGATTTAGGATGTGTTCAAGCCTAAGATAAAAACCACCATGGATAGTGCTAATGCAGTTCCATTAGCAATGAAAGGCACTAAAAGAGACAAACCTCATAAGTAATAACTCAAAAATTGTCCAAAGACAGGACAGGACACAGTTACAAGAAGTACAGTTTGGATCTGAGCTCATTGCTTACAATGACTTAGCTACCCCCTCCAAAACCCAAGGCAATTCTGTAAATGCAAAAAGGTAAAATAACATCCTCTTCTGAGTATCATTGCTGAGGTACTGGACTGTTGCCACTTGTTTCAGTAGCTGAAAAGAGAAATGCAGGTTCGCTGACCTTTTCTCTTTTGTTGTTACAGAACATTCACATCCAAAATTATAAGGACACCTCTGGAAAATCTCCGAACCTAAGCAGCTTCAAGAAAAAATAATGGGCAAAACTTGTGCAGCATGTCTGAATCTGGGGATTCTAAAGGTGGTGTAGGATGGCCAGGCCATGCTGTCCAAAAGATAAATGCGATTAGCACAAGGAACAGAAAAACATCAGCCTGGTGGACCTCCGTATGCATCACTCTATATGGCACATTTGAAAGATGACCCAATGCTCATCTGTTGCCACCTTCTAGGCACACACTTAAATATCACAAGAAATCCTGCAGCTTTTCTAAGCCACAGCACCAGCCATGCAGTACTTGGTGGCCTGGGGGGAAACCCTCTTTTTCCTCACAGCCACCCCAGCTTCCTTTCTCTGCACAGCACTAAGCTATTTGTGCTGTATGCAACCCCCCTATAGGACTGGGAGCATATGGAGTACTATCAAGAAGGATTTGGGTTATTATTATTACTGGCCTAAGATCTAGCAGCTCCAGTATAAAACAAATCCCACTGCACATATGCCAAAGGTGCACAGGACAGACATGGCTTCCTGCCCCAAGGACGTTGCTTGTGAACCGCAGTGGTTCCTGTTACAGCCAAGCTCTGCTATGTGATTCGGAGACCTGGGCATAGCTTCAAAAGCTACAGCAGTAATGAATCATGACACCAGTTACTCAGGTCTTGATGTAATGTTTAGGAAAGTGATCAGAAGTATTTATACGTCCAATACACAGAAATTGCCACCTCCTCTACACTGGGCTAAAGCTACAGCTGCTACTTGCCTCAAGTAGACAAAATATAAAAAGACTGGAAGGCTGAACAGAAGTGGAGGAAGTGACCAAAAAACACGACCTGGCTCTTGTGCGTGCCAGGACTATCCCCAGGTACAGCGAAGGTGGAGGAATTTAAAACAGCAAGAAAAAGAAAATCCAACACTGAAATTCTCCACCCAGATCTTCAACTCTAGTCTGACTTCCTCAGTCAGAAGACTTCAATATGAATTATGAGGAATCAATTTGTACATTGTCAAATACATCCGTTTTTAGATACTGAAAATAAACACACAGCAGGCTTCATGACCTCCCTATATACTACTGAATTTGAGATGAGGGCAGCCCCACTGAAGCAAATTGGATTCCCAAGGTAAGAGAGCATTTGCTCATGATGATGTGAGACACCGTGAAGAGTAACTGGGTCAAGCAAGTCTCCCAAGGCCTGACCACACAATTCACCTCTAACAAGTATTTTTGTTTCTATACTCAATACTAGCATCATGCCACTGACTCACCTTTGTTTAACTGAACATGTTTGAAGTCTGATTCTCTCCAGCTATCACATGTTGATGTTTTCACAATGATGTAAATCAGCACCAAAAAAACAACCAATCAACCAACGAAACAAAAGATTGCTGTGCAAACTGAAACAAGCACTGGGTTGAAGGCTGTGCAGAACTAGCTTTGATTCTCATTCTCTTTCCTGCCATTCACGGTCACAACTATTAGTTAAACCCCACATATGCCTCCCCTCCAAGCCTCACAGTTTCCTCGCATGCATGGATTTTTAGTCAGAAAGCAGACAGATAAAAATGCCACAACAAACAAATTTACTGGCAGCAGTGATATTCTGGTGCTGCCTCTTCAGGAGAGCTTTCAGCTATCCAAAGTTTAAATTAACTTTCTGAGAGGGAACAAAAGCCAGACCTCAGGTAATTACTTACTCATCTCTCCCTTGGGCTCAATATTTATTTATTTTAGGATGTCTAACAGCTCTCTTGGGCTTGCTCTACAACTCAGGAAAAATGATTACTTAGTCCCTGAACCTACAAACTCTATTCTGTGTAAATTTTACACCTGGAGCTATGCAGGGTGATTAAAAAAGGCAGAGTTTATCAAACGTTCTGAAAGCTTGATTTGCTTCATGGCTCATCTGTCTTCATAAAATCCACTGAATGCTGAAACAATGGATAAAATTTCACGATCAGCACTTAAGTAAGAAAGAGAATGTGTATGTAACCACTTAACTTTATTGATTTTAATTTTTATCTTGTTTTCATAATAATTGGTAAGGGTTATTTGTTTTGGTCAGCTTTTTAAAACAAACCACCTTATGAGGCTATTACTAATGATTCACAGCCCACTATACTTGGAATTTTTTGCAATCTCTCAAAAGGGACACAACCCACAATTTGAAATGGGGACAATCTTCCTGGCCTTAAAATCTATGAGCTGTTATACAGATGCTTCGATTTACACAGAGTCATTCCCCTGAAACACCCAGCAGCTTGTCTCTTTTGGGCTTTAGAGCCTCCCTCATTATCAGAAGGATCTTCTACCCCACATATTTTATATGGCTATCACCATGAGAGGTGTCCATGTGTAAAAGCAGACATTTTCCCACCAAGATGCTGTTCTGAAGGTCCATTTAAAAATATTATAGTGGATATATGAACGTATGGAAACATGCAGTTTTGTGTTTGTGGGGTTTTTTTGTTTGTTTTGTTTTTTTTAAAAAGAGTATTTCATAAAGTGCTGGTTCAACAGCTGGAACCAACTCAATGACTAGGCTACACTGAAGGGGTTATCCCATTAAGATACATGACAAATTGAGTATTTGCGTTGATATAAGATCTGCTTTTCTCACGCTCTAGGAAAATGTGGTATATTATCTCTTTGTCTGTAATTTGAGGGTAACTGAAATGAGCAATATGTGAGGCTGACAAGGACCTTTGTCCCCCTCCTTTCTCTACAGGCTGCATGTGCTGTTTTTATCACCTTTCCCAACACTTCTCTCTGCTACTGATGGAGAGCAGTTAGCCTCGTACAAAGCTGCCTTTCCAAGGAGGAGCAGAGAGACATAATTTGTCTTTAGTTCAGGCAGTAGGTCACTAGGAGGCTGGCAGCCAAGCTTCAAACTGCAGCTTTAGAGTGTGCCACACACAATACAGTATCAATGGGAAATAACAATCCTTTACCTGCAGCCCTACAGCCTTCCCTTCTGACCCACTGGCCTGACTCCTCTCCTGTCCTCACATCAACAATGCAAAGTGCCTAGAGACACTGTAGCTACGCTGCACATTTGGAAGGAATTCACCTACTTGCTTACGTGAGTTTGGCGCACTGCAACCCCTCCACCACTCTGCTATGCTGGAGACTTGCTCAAGGCCATCCGCACAATGTACCCCTCCAAGGTGTTTCATCAGAGCAACGTGCCCGTGGCGCCGTTGAGAAGTGCGCTTGCTGTTCAGCCAAGCCACAGCTAGAAGAGGCATTTGACACACAAAACCACTACAGCCACCTGTCCCAGAGAGCTGGTGAAGCCCAAGCTGAACAGCCGTGCGTGGCCCAGGCTCTCACACTGCCTTCAGTACTTTCACCCTGGGAAGGGCTTTACTGACAAATTGCTCAAGCTCTGATAGTGTCCTAACCTTTGCCAGCAAGACAGACTAGGTTGTGATAATATTGCCAGCAAAAAATCATTGTATCTATTAATGCTCTGCACCAAGGACTAAAAAAATAAATTTCATGCTAAAGTATAAATCACATAAGAGACAGTTCTCACTTAACATTAATTAGCACCACCATAACTGTACAATCTCTGTTATTTAATATTCTAGCGTGCTAGTTTGCAGCACAAGTTTATCCATCCAGGCTCTTTACAGCACCCCTGAACATTCTGGCCTGGCTGGCCCAGTCAGCCACTTCTGGGTCTCCAGCTTGGGAACAGCTGGATTCAGTCAGCAAACCTTTACTCTCTGGTGTAGGGTGACATGGCCAGCAAGAGCTATGCTGCTGCCCTGAGACAAAGCAAGATTAAAATCAAGCCTAAAGCTGCACTGGTGCAAGAGGAGAGAGGAACTGCATTTTTGTCATGTCTATTTAAAAGATATAGGCTCATTTTATTCTTAGCCTAGTTGAATCAATCACTTATCTCTGACCATCCTATGTCACTTGTTTTTATCTGTAGAAACTTATAAAGCTTGAGAATACAGTAAAGAGTGAAACTGTATTAATGAAAACCAAGGAAATTAGGAAACATAATTCTCAATACTGAGCTTTCAAAGCAACCTTGAGCAAATCATTCCACTCCATAGCAACTTGATTTCCTGAACCACAAAACAGGACAGCAAATGCTTTGCTGTTACTTTATTTGAGCAGCCATTCTGAAGTCTCTTAGGATATGCTTCACAGACGGAAAAGTTGATGAGAAGATACATATATGCATACAGAAGACATTCATATGCTCCAGTGTGCTGAGTTCCAACACAGCAAAGAAGCAATGGCAATGATAGAGTGAAAAATATTTTTTGACTAGTGATGGTAACTTTAAAAGTATGACAACATCAGTTCCTTCCTTCCACAGGTGCAATTACATTCTACAGCACGCCTCCTAGGTAAGTGAGGCAGGATCTTGTTTTACCAGCTATGACCAGTTCATCTTTATTGCTGGCCCCTAGCAACACCCCTTTCTCTGTTTTAGAACCTGGAGGAATGGGAGGAAATAAACACCTTATCAAGGCAGAAAACAGCAGATATATTTATGACCTGTGGGAACAGAGGTCCTAATAAGTCTGCAAAACATTGCATAAATGTCTCCAGATAAAATTGTTAGCTCTGGATGGTGCACATTTCCTAAATGCTTAATATTGAAATTACCTCCCAGAAGAGTTTCTCCATGTTTTGCTAAACAATTAAAGACAGACAGCCCAGATGCACACAAGAACCTTCAGCAAGGAAATACTTAGTCAATTCAACTATGTAATGATGACAGATTTTCAAAGTTATGCATGTGGTGACTGCTGAGAGCCAGAAAGCAAAAACACTATCAGTGAGGGGCAAGTCTTTACCAGGCTTTCCAGGGGTGTCTCGAGGGCCAAGCCACTAGCCTGCCACAGCAGCTGTGCCAGTCAGGAGAGGAAGTGTCAGGGATGTTTACGTGGCCGAAAGGCGAGTGCGCTCGCATGGGTGGCTCACACCATACAGGGCACAACCAGCTCTACTCTCAGACCCCAATACGTTTCTATGGGAAAGTTCTAGGCAGGCCAGAAAATTGGAACTGCTAATAGAAATCAACAAGTTTAGATCTAAAATTGAACAAGGCAATACTTCAGGATTGCTTTATAATGCAGACATAAAACAGATGATAACTACTTAAAATACTTCATAAAAGTACTGAAACTAAGCACCTCCTAGAGGCAGAGCCCTGACAAATCGCCCAGCCACCTACATGCATTTATGGTTGTGGCTGTCCAGGGATCACTTAGAACTAAATTAGCAACGGAAGTCTTTAGACAAGGAATAATTCCAAGAAACTGAAGTCTCAATAGCAGAAAGTGAATGAAGAAGTCATAATTGCAGGCTACAGGGCAAAATGACAGTGTACCAGACAGACTATTTCCTCAATGAAAGAAATGTGAATTGTAGAAAAGTCAGGCAGTCGGCATGTGGCAAAAGTGCCCTGAAGAGACTACTGTTATTTCCCCCTTTAGCCTGCAGAAGGCCATTTAATGCTTTCCATTTAAGCGGCAAGGCACATGATGAGGTCCCTTAAAAACCATGAACACAGACTCTTCTGAGCCTGAGGATTGCTTCTGCCAGGTGTAATTGCAGTGCCTCGGCCCCATCAGGCTGCGGGCAGCCAGCACCCACTCCGCAGCACTCATCATACAAAAATAGCTGAGCTTTTCTGCAACAAATTTATCTCTTAGAAGGAATGACATTCAAGAAGACTTGAAATTGAAGACGAGTACGCGAGCTACACTGCTATTTCCTGCACCCCATTTGACAAAATGGGATCTGATATTTTAGATGGGCAGACTTCTTCATCTACTTAGTTTGTGACAGGATGAAAGAATTTGTGCAGGAAATTGTGTGCTATGTTTCTCCATCCTGATGTGGTATAGAAAAGGTGCTTGAAACTCCCTTAATACACTACATGCTCTTCACTTCACAGTCCTAAAAAGGGTTTAACAGCCTTTTTGGACTTTCTTAGATACCTGAAGCTACAGATCTCTCAAGTCTGGAAGAGCATTCTGGGGCAAATGATCACAATATTCTCACCCTAGTCCTTCACTCTTCCTCAAACATGTGCATTTGATGTCTGTCAGAGATGGGGACTGCTGAGCCACATAGATGTTTGCTCTGATGGGTTATCCCTTCTCTTTGGCTCTCCTCCTCCCATTGCTGATGTCTGGCTCCAGACATGCACCATGAAGGTGGCACCAAGCCCAACTCCAGTCCAATTTTCAGCCTGTTGTCCCTACAGCAGGGCAGGTGTGTGCCACAGAGACAAGCAGTGCAGGAAAGAAATGACCACCAGCACTAGCATGGCTCTCCCAAGCACAAGAGAAATTCCTGGTGATGGCTCCATCCCATCCAGGAGAGGAGCAGCTGTGCAGCTGCCAATTGCTGCAAACCACAAAGGCTTGATCAAATGGAGGCCCTTACTGGCAGACATATGTACTGGACAGCTTTTTTTTTTTTCTCCTCTGTCACTGATGAACAGGGCAGAGGAAATGCACTCTGGATACACACATATACCCAAACTACAGAGAGTTTGCTCTGGTGAGAGCTCAGTCCTAACAACCACCAGATCTCTGTTGCCAGAAGCGATGGTTCCGTGTTTCTAAGCCCTATGATAGGGACAAACTTCCATCACATGGCACAACCAGAATCCAGTTAGGTGGACACTGCCAGAGCAGGCGTGGAGCAGCCCCGCCTGCATGCACGTGTATGCAAACCTACACTCCTCTCCCAAGGCAAAGACCCAAACGCACGGACTGCTTTTCTTCTCCATGCACCAGAGCACCATCCTTGGCAGCGTGATTTGTAAAGATCAGTTTTCATTTGGTCAAGAATTCACGCTCTTTCCCTTTCCATGGTTTCCTACTGCTCACTTCTTCCACAAGCATGAAATCCCATCCCAGCTCTTTCCACTGTCCATCTGCATCTGAGACAGAAGCCCCGAGGATGCGCAGATCCTGCACACCTGATCCCTCACAGGACCCGAGGCACAAACACATGCCTCCCCACCTGACTAAGCAAAGTCACTACATAACCCCTGTGAAGCCAGGCTCTGCTGTTGGTGGGACACACTCGGGCAGCCCACGCTGAATCCAACATTGACCATACAGAAAACCTGGACTTAAATTTTTTTGTGTGAACCAGTGTATGCATTTGTTAATAGCATCTGGTGTTTCCAATGTATTGCTGACAAAGTGCTTCACCAGCAGACACACATGATTCTTGTCAATTTGCAGGTTCCTATATGTGCATTGTGCCTCTCTGGCAGCAGGCGCAGGGCTGGGACTCCAGAGTGTGGCTCTGGATTTGCTACATATAGGTTGCACAAGAGACTTACCTATATTTAACTGACACACACAGCCCCAGCCTTACTTTTAAGGAATAGGCAGTTTTTCAAAGGACAGAATGAGGCAACATCAGTCAGTGGGCTGCAAGTTACATCCAAGTGAATGCACACAGCTATCTGTTGGACTGGGATTGCAAAAGGACTCATTCCCAGCCCGACAGTTCCCAGTGAAGTCAAGAGGAGCTTCAGTGGAAACAGTTCAGTCAACGGGTGGTTTTGAAAATTCTACTCTTAAAATCCTTTGCATGCCAGCAGCTGCTGCTTGGCCAACTAAGAAGCCCTGAGGCTTCAGCCCAGTTGTTCTTCCCCATTTGTTCTGAGCGCTGAAGGTCCAGTCTGGCCTAGGCCTTGATTGCTGACAGAGGTGTATATATAAGCAGATGCAACAGAAACATGAAGACTGAGGTTGTGCTCTGCTTAAGAGTTACCAGGGAAGCTGTAAACTCCTGGCTGTGTGTGCCTGCTGCAGAGAGATTTCTGGCTCCAGAACCACTAGTGCATATTCTTTCCTCATGACTAAATTCAATAAAACTCAGAGCCCTGACCTCTCTGTGTGATAAGTCAGATTTTCTCCTTGTCAATCCTGATGAAAGGTCTTTACAGACTGTCCTTGTGCACCATGGGCAGCCCTCGTGGGGCCTTATCAAATGCGGCAGAACTACTGCTGAAACGAGAGGAACCCAGACAGATGGTTGGTTTGGGAAGCCCTGTAAGCTGCGATCTGGACACGCAGGAAGCTGCTCCAATTTGCCTAGACTTCTGGTTTCTTTGCAAGAGGCCGGTGTTTGTGTAAACAAAGGGAGAGCAGAGGCTACAGTGGCGACAGACAGCCTTGAGAGCTTCAACAGAGGTTAGGACCTAGGATCAGGTTGCATCTCAGAAGCACTTTTTAAAAGGTACTGTTAACTCCCAGATTGGACAAGGGAGAGCACTTTCCTTTATGAATTATAGATAAGCTCTCTGATGTAGCAAATGCCAGATATCCTGATGCTCAGCTAAATGCAAGGGGGGGGGGGGGGGGAAACAATGCAGAGACACCTCATTCTCCAATCTGGTGTGAGTTTATAATCAAAGATTTTGAAAGGCTAAGGGCCCGACTTTCAAAAGTACTCCCATAAGGATCTAAACAAGTGGTTAGATCTTCAAAGACCTCAGCTCTAATTCAGGCACATAAATGAAGTGGACAGATTAAAACAAAACAAAGCAAAACCCACGCTGAGACAACAGCAGCTGTCTGTGTCCACAAGCAGCTGAGAACGACAGCTGAGAGAGAAACGTGGGCCACTGGGGAAAGCTTTGGCAACAGCACTTTGGCCAGAGTCATCCAGCCCTGTCGCTCTCATTTCTGTAGCCTTATCCAGCAATGCTGCTAGGAGAGTCCCATTCCTCCTGTGAAAAGCAGGGTGCCGAGTGCTTTGCAAAATCTGGACAAGAGAACGAAGATGGAAGAAGGCAGCATGGCCAACCATCAGAAAAAGTTTCATGCCATCAGGGGATGATACAGACTCAGAGATGGAGAAGTGACCTTACAAAGTATCCCCTTTCAGTAGAAAGGATAAAGGGTCCCACGGGATTTGGTAACTCAAACATTTATGTTACTGCAAACAAACACTCCAGCTTTTGCAGATGTCTGTGAAGCACTGTCAGGCAGCTGTGGAAAAGCACTATGAGGAAATTGCCCATACGAAAATGGTTAATTCAGACCAAAAAGGCAGGAGCAAGAGAGCTTGGCAGATCTTCTGAGGGTAAAGCTACAAACTCCACTTATTGAAAGTCTGGATACTGGGAAACGCAATCTGATAGAGTTAAAAGACACTATTTTGGCCTGCCAGAGACCTGAACCAGCCGAGTTCAGCCCAGCTGCTGCTGTTCACAGTTACAGCAGCACCTCTGAGCAACAAACTCCTAGAAAAACATGGCTTTCCCAACACATCGACCTCTGAGCAATGCCAGATAATTGTAGACCATCAGTTTAAAAAAAAAAAAATCATATTTACTTAAAAATAATTATATATTGGTGAAAAAAAAATCCTCTTTTAAAATTTAAATTATGACAGTGTTGAAAAAAGTAAAGATAAGGCATTTTTAAATTATCTCATCTAGCTAGAAGGTGGTGGTGGTTGGGTCTTTTTTTTTTTTTTTTTTTTTTTTTTGTCTCCCTCCAGCCCTGTACACTACCATGTCAGAGCTGGCTGCATAAATAAGAAAAAATATTTTTAAGGAGATATACAAGTTTTCTACTAGCAGTTTTAATAGCTGATTTTCCTTCTGCCAGTGATATGCTTGGCCCTCTTGTCCTCCACTCCAAGATATTTCTACTATTTCTCACTACTAGTTGGGCAACTTCAGGACCTGGCAGATGTGGTGACTTCTGACGGACAAAAGTCTGGAAACAGCTGACTATTTTACTAAAGTTCACAGACGCCGAGAATGCTTTAATTTTACTGCTCTCACCTGACTCCCACAGTGCCAAGGATCCACTGCAGATGGCCTGTCCTGACCTGAATGGGATAATTCGTACCCACAACTTTCCAGGGTGGATTACAATGAGAAGCCCAAGGTCAGAGTAGAAGCAGGTGGCTGCACTGGGACAGCCCCAGGGTGCCATCCACATCTATATCTACACAATTTTTGAACACCTTCAGGGATGGTGACTTTACGACTTCCCTGGGCATCCTGTTGCAATGTTTGACTACTCTTTTGGTAAAGAAATTTTTCCTAATATCCAATACAAACCTCCCCCGGCACAACTTGAGGCCATTTCCTCTTGTCCTATTGCTTGTTACTTGGGAGAAGAGACCAACACCCACCTCACTACAACCTCCTTTTAGGTAGCTGTAGAGAGCAAGAAGGTGTCCCCTCAGCCTCCTCTTCTCCAGTGTCTCTTCTAGTGTGAGTGATGAGGGGTTGCCAGCACGCTGAATTCAGTAGGAGACTCCAGGATGGCAGGTATTATTTGCAAAAAACAGTAGCAGCACCATTACCACACAAGACAAGTGATAAAACCTCACTTAGTTCATACCAACATACTCTTCTGCCCCATGGAGTGGCAGAGACGGGCCATTAGGAGAACCATAAAGTGGCTGCCTCATGAAGGAAGACAAAAAGCTTGGGGAGCTTCTCTTTACAGTTTCTTTTCTAACATGTACTGGGACACCAGTGATGCTTTTGATCTCACCTGCCATCTCCTCATTACTGGCCTTTGCAGCATTTCATGGCTAGTGGTGTCTGGGGACACACGAAGATGATTCAACAGACCTGCATGCGATATTAAAAAACTGGCTTTCATGACCCAGCTGTCCTTTCCAACTCCATATCCCTATAAGCTAACCTCTCATACCATTATTCCTTCTTGGTGAAGAAGGAATGAATTCAGGTAACCCAGTTATCAACAAAGAATCAACTACATTAGTGTAGAAAACAGAAATTCAGGACAGGTGTGACGGCACGGATAGTTAGTTCCTTGGTATATTAAATTCATCAGGAAATCCCACTGCTCTGCCTTTTTCCAGATGAATTTTACACAACAGTTTTTTGAGCTGCTGCAATTATGTTTCTTTACCAAGCAGCATCCTTTCTTGTTTTATCAAAACTGAAGTCTGCTCTATACAGAGCCCTGAAAATAAGAACTAGGCCCTAAATATCTGTCACTTGAGAGGTTAGCTTGGATTGTGTTTAATAGTTTGTGGTACTCATAACTGGTTTTAAATTGACAGGGGAAAGCAATAAGAATAAGATCTGTGTTTCTGAGCTCACATCAAAGAAGAGCTTTAAAGAACGAGTAAAAAGGCTGTCAAAAAAAGGAAGGCTGCACCCTAAAAAAAAGCTTCAAAAAACCCCAAGAAACAGTGTTCCAAAACAAATTAACCAGGTAGGGAAAATGTTAGCTGAAAAGTAAATATTTAACAGGGCCTGTACCTGCTAAGAGAAAGACAAAAAAGCCTCAAAAAAACCCTGATCACAAAAGAGATGTTTTTGCTGTAGAAAGAAAGGACAGCCATAGGATTTGGAAGTACTTACTTACAGTTCTTTTCTGCACTACTGACTACGTTAAAGTCATCAGCCTGGGATCGGCTCTCCATTACACTGCACAAAGCCTTCAGATTATTCACTCCCTGACATGAATTTCTCTTACAAGGCTTCTTTAAACTTCCCTTTGTACCCCCAGCTTTTTAACTGCCATCACAAGCCTTAAAGATTTAACCGTAGGAGACAAAGCAGCAGTCTCCTGATGCAAAGATTAATGCCACTCCACAAAGAAGTGCAGACACATGAATTATCCACAGGTCTTTCACTCTGACAGAGCCTTTTGCCCAAAGCAGTTTGCAAGGCAGGTACATGCCCACACCCCACCGCTGGAGTGGAGTCCCTCTAGGGTGAAGGGCAGCAGCCAGCAGTTTTCCTTTTTTTTTTTTTTTTTTTTTTCTTCCCTCTGGATCTGCAATGCACACAGTGATAGCAGTTTCTAGAGCTTTTTCTCCTCTGTGCTGAGCTATCCCAGAGCAGATGGTGTTCGGTGCTTATACCTGCAGCAGTGCTTAGCAATCCCAGAAATGCTTTCTGATGCATACTTCCCCTAAATTGTCTTTGCCATTTCCTAAACTAGAAACCAGCCTCATGGCTAAGCAGCTCCTCGGTTACTAGGCTTGAAGGGGGCCCATCATCCAATTCAGGCAAGTGCTATTCAGTGTGGAAACAAAAAAAGGTTTTGGCAGCACCCACTTCTGTTGCAACCAGGATCTCCCAGGTCCCCAAGTCACTCCAAACAGCTCAATTTCCTTTCTAAAGCTGCACCACTACAACTATTTGATATTGTCCCCTTCTTCTGGGCATCCCCCAGGGAAAAGGAGGTGCAACCACTTCCCCAAACCTTGAATTGTCTTTCAACTACAACTCCTCCTTAGCATTTGGGCTTATTAATAAAAGCCACTTTACAGATTCATCTGGACATGATCTGAGTGAAGAGCAGTCATGCAAGCTCTAGCACTTTGCCAGTTTAAAACAGACAACAGAAAGTGCTTCTTTACATAGTGTGAGGTGAACTTACAGAGCTTGCTGCCACGGGAGTTTGTGGAGGCAGACCATATCCAGCAGGTTTGAAAAGAAATTATACAGATTCCTGGACAAAAGGTCTGTAAAGGAGGAGTAGGTAGGGATGTACCCACTGATATCCCCTCTTCGGAAACTGTGAGCGTTTGGGAGAACAAAGTAAAGACTTCAGAAAGGTGCTACTGCCACACTCTATTCCTAAATAGTATCTTCTACTAGCACTATCAGCCACAGTTTGCAGGGCTAGACAGACCATGGGGTGACCTAGTAAGACCCTTCTTATGTTCCTACAAGGCAACTGCAAGGCACGAAAGCCCCTGACACACCACTCCTAGGCCTGGCTGTGACAGCGAGAACCAGCTGCCCTGTGAAGGCCAGCCAGACACTGCGTACAGGTATACAAAACCCTCAGAAGCCCTAGAGCCCTGTTTCTGCACCATCATCAGGCAAAACATATAGTCCAAAGCACTGCACCTAGGACACTGCAGAGAAAACCTAAGCTAGAGTCATCTTCACCTTGCTTGAGTTCTTTGTGCACACATTAAAACCTAAAGCCTTGTCTCAGCAGCGAATCCAGGGAATCCGAGTGTACAGAGGATAGTCATGCAAGCACATTCATACACAATGATGGGAGGAAAACAAATCACCCAACACATGTCAGTTTTTATGTCAACTGGATGTGTTGCATGTGTGATTACTGCAGAAATGAACGTGGCTAATTACAGCCATCTGAACCCATTACTACCATTTGTATGTGTATTCATAGTAACTGCACATTAGTTAGGCATGCCACTGCACAAACATATTAAACAGTTAACTAATTAAAAGAACAGACCTCCTCCGCTTAGGAGAAGCCCATCACCCACTAATCACAAGAATACATTTTCTCCATCTGTTAGATTATTTGCCCACTCCCCAAAGTCACTTGGGAAGATGCAACCGGCCTGCAGTCTCGAGAAGGCTCTGCTGGGGTGGTGGGATTTCTGTTTAAGTGACTTCCTTTGTGTAGCAAGGCATCAGACCATGGCTGTTTCTGAAAACATGACCACGGCATTTCTACAGAACGGCAGAATGCTTTTGGATTACCTCAGGTGACCTTTGGATGAGTCACCAACTATCTTTCCACCACTCCAAGCGCTCATTCACCAAGGACAGAAGAGGTTAATAGCCTGCCCCTTAACAAGGCAGCACACCAACAGCCCAAGTGCGCATCCCATACAATGCCACTTGCCATGCTGGTCCTCTTCCAGCTCCTGTTTCTACAGCAAACTCCTAATGCAACAGTAGATTATAAATACACACAGAGGATGGCTGTGCTCCAGTGCTTCACTGACATATGGTTCTCTCTTCAGTCAGAAGCTATGGATTTAAATTTAGGGATGGAGCGAGAGGTTAGGTTTCAAAATTCCAAGATAAATCCTCGTGGAGGAGGCAATGAGACCATAATTTTGTCCTTCCAGTACAGCCTTAAAGCAGACAGAAGCATCGAGTCAGTGCTGTTGAGCAAACCACACTGCTTGTGCAGCCCTGAAATGCTGGGCCCAGCTTTTCAGCTGTTCAAAGACTGCTGTAGCTACAGCCCTTTGTACCAGCTGCTGCTCCACCAGCACCAACAGAGCGGTCAGGACTCTCGCTGGACATCCAAACTCTGGGTAGAAAAAATTATTCCAGCTATTGACTTATAATAATTCCTTATATTACAGCAAAGGCTAGTGATACTCTGCCTCAGGTTGAATCAGCACTTTCATCAGCTCCCTGTCCCTTTCAAAACAAATGTTAGTGTGAAGGGGTAATAAGCTACAGGCCTTACAGCTTTGGCCATTTTTCATCTGTAATGAAAAAAGGGACAAATACATTTCAAACCATTATGAAGTATTTATGAAACCAAACTCCTCCTTTCCTGCACAAATGAAATGCAGTGCTGAAAAAGCCACTACAATCCAGCAAAGTGCAAAATGCTGTCACCACTTGTAAATGCTTACCATAGTTATGAAGTAGCTCAAGAGAACTCTGCTTTGGTAAAGATTTTACTTTGGTTCTTCTAAAGCTAGGGACAATTATCTACCTTTATGTGCTCTTTCAAAAAAAAAAAAAAAAATCACTTCTGTTTCTCCAGATGCTGGCAGACAGCCTGCAGCTGACGGTGCTTTGTCAAATAGGACTTGTGATAATAGTGTACTTGGATTGCCACAGTCGTTGACCAGGCAGCCTGATTGCTTTATGCTTGCTAAGAAGTCTTCTGACATCTCCTGCCCGACCCTGAAATTTCTACAGCTACAAAGATGTACACCAGAAAAAGGCATAATACCATGGTGTAGCTCCTGCCTGCAGCTCCTCTGAACTGCTGCAAAGGATTCAGGGCCAGACTGAGTGCTGAAGCAAGAGACCATGACACATGGGCACTTTGATAATTTCTAAATGATTCTGCTGCAGGACCACATCAGCATTGCTGTATGCGTGCATGTTTTACACACAGACACACTTTTCTTACGCCCTTCTCCAAGTATAGTCTACTTACTGTTGTGCAAAGCATAAAATTATGCTGACCGGATCCATGATTTGGTCCAGTACCTTCTGAACTAAGGAAAAATGCCTTCAAAGAAACTGCATTCAAATGTGGTCTGAACAATGCTGTGTCTTCCCCCACTCCTCTGTCTCCCTCTCTTGTGCCCACAGGAGGCACAGACAAGAGGCAAGACTTTCAGGAGAGCTTGCAGCCCTCTATGCGCCCCGCCTGCCCGTCCCAGCCACGAGGAACTGCTCCACAGGCAGAGTTCTCCTCTGTGAATTATCCCCTCCTTGTGCTGCTCGACCACCTTGGCTTTGCTGAATCCAGAAGTGTCATCTAAACAAAACCTGCTGCCCTCAGTCCCTCAATCATGAGAAAAGCAGCAAACATGCTGAGTTAAGTGCAAGGTAAGCAGTATTTTTATTTGCTTAATTAGAATTGCTCATCAAATGAAAACAAAGAAGTGATTTACTGCAGAACCAGTACAGGTAGTTGTTGCATAAGTACATTCCTGCATATTTGGCTACTTTAGGAATATTTTTTAATTAACAGTTTCTCCTTGGCTAAAGCAAACCATAGAAAATAAGGAAAGACAAGTTTCACGCAAGGATACTGCCGAATCCCTCAACTGCCAGCTATTTTTTTTTCTTCAGGGATGATTTTAAATTAAAAGCAGATTGCCTTTATTAGCGTTACCAGAAGCCATGTAACTGCCAAAGCTGACAGAAACACAACTGTGATTTGCAAATTTGGCAAGTGTCATTTTCTTTTTCTACAAATGTGGGTAATGTCATTCATATTAAGAGGGCTTTTGTGGGGGACACCGTGCACAGAACAGCTACTTCCCAGGAGTGGAGAAATATCTCCAAAGCAGCCACTTAGTATTCTAGGGCACCCAGGATCTCTCTTCTTGTTTATTTTGTAAGAAAGCGCATTGCATTAAATTTGTGCTAAGAACGGTCAGACACTAAGAGCACTTCTCCTGATGAGTGAGCAGAATACAGTAGCAAGCCCATAATAAACATTTCAACACTTATCTTTGACATACAGCCATACTCAACGTCTTTTCATGACATGTTGCCAAACTCTCAGAAGCCATTCAGCAGGGTTTCTCACCAAAATCCCTGTTCCCTTTACTTCATTCTGGCAGAAAAAGCTGATAACACCCTGATGTGAAAGTCAAACTTCTACTAAAGGCAACTGTGTTTGCAGGCTTCATGGCCTGCTCCAGAGTCTCAGCTTGGCGATAACAGGGAAGTCTTGGTAGTATTTTTTCTCTTTCAGATTCCTCTGTGAATAGCTGCAGAACTGAGGGAGGCATGGGTGAAGTCAGCCTGCCAGGGTGTAAGAGCAGGCAGCAATGGATGAACAATCTGCTGTTCATTTTTAGAGTGACTCCACATGTCCTGCTCCCCTCCCTGGTACACTAGTCTCCTCTAACTTCTGGTGTCTAGCTTTCCTCAGTCTTAGGAAGCAAGCTTAACATGCATAACCAAGGTATTTAAAAATACACTGGCGTATTTTAGTTTGTGTTACATGTGATACAGTGGATGTTGGCTTCAGCGGCTGAACTGAGCCACTGACACGACAGCAAAGCGATGGGACTGACCCTGACCCATGTGTACTCTCTGCGGTCAGTAAGTCTCCTCAGCACCACCACTGCCCCTGAAGCTGCTGCTGGCACAACATGACAGGACGGCCAATGCCTGCTATGTATGGTTCATTGAGTCTTCTACAACGAAAAGATGACAAAAATTACAGGATGAAGAAATGAGAGAAATGGGTAATCTCCAAACACAACCCACATGTTCAGCACCATGGCACTAGAGACCACCATACCCCTGAGTGAATGAAGCTGTAGCTGAAATGGGAAGGTCTGAACACATTATTAAGCTTTGCAGGAAGTAGTTTAACACAGTAAGTATTACCACAGTCACAAATGTAAAGTCTGTCTGTAATAATTAGGATTGTACTACATAAGATTTTGTTAGACAATGTCTTATAATCAAGATGAAAATAGCTGTCTACATAGCAGTTGCCAGTTTCTTAACTGTCTAAAAACAAAGCAACAAACATAATGCAACGCCAGGCACGGAAACAATTGAAATAATATTAACCTATATTCAAGCCTGCAAAGGTAATAGCAGTATGCCTACTGGTAAACTTCAATCTAACCTAGAGTTAAATGTTCAGTAACTCTGCAATTTCGGTTTGTATCTTCAAAAGAACCAGAGAATCCAGTTGTCTCTGTAGTCCAACTCTTCTCCACCACACAGTGAACAGAGTTCATTATCCATTGAACTAAGCACTAAGTAATGAGTTAACAATAATTAAACTGAAAGAGATACAGATTAAAGGTATTTATTATTCCCTGATCTGCCTAGTAAATTGTTTAGATACTTGCAATCAATGACTAATGATGAAACAAATAAAAGCCCAACAAACCAAAACAGCCAACAACAGGCTCATAAAAATCTGTTCAGTAAGTTCCATGTATCTTCGTTAGGTTGAACAGCAGAGCATTTTAATCAAAAAACCCCCCATCTTTATACATCATGAGAACAGAGGCAGAATGCGGCCCTAAATTATGCTGTTACTCTTTATTATTCATGTATCACAAGACTGATGAAGATTTATAATCCCATTGTGCTAAGTACTCTATAGTGAAAGACAGAGAAATAGTGAGACTTAGTACTCCAAGACTCTATAAAGACAAATTACAAAACCAAGATATTATAATGAAGACAGTAACGCACAGATGGGGATTGGAGATACAAACAGATTAAACAACTTGTCCAAGGTCATGCCAGACACATGTGCCAGAGCAGAAAACTGAACTTGGATCTCTGAAGTACCAGCACAGGTTTTCATTCATGTAGGAGGACATTGCTTCTCCTCTTTGATTTCATAAACTAATAAATGAGTTCAAAACCCACAAACGTTACATGGTAGTACTGGAAGGATTTCCTTTCACCCCTCCTTCTCTGAAGACCTTCATTAGCGAAAGAGCTTATCTATACATAGACCAGATTTGTCTGTGTATGGCACAATTGCAGCATTAGCATAGAATAATTTAAGCCAAAAGGTCTTCTGGAGCCATCTAGTCCAACCCCTTGCTCAAAGCAGGACCAAGCAAAGCAGGTGCCCCAGGGCCTTGTCCACTCAAAGTCTGAACATCTTCAAGGACAGAGATGGAAATCCCACCACCTCTCTGGGCTCCTGTTCCAGTGTTCAAACACTCACGTTGAAGAAGTCTCTCCATGTATGAAATGATAATTTCCCCAGTTCCAACTTGTGTTCACCACCTCCCATCTTGCCCCCATGAACCCAAGGCTACCTCCGTTTTCTCTGTCCCCACCCATTAAGTAGTTGCAGGCAGCAATAGCATCTCCCTTAGCCTTCCTTTTTCTAGGCTGTACTTCTCAATGCTGAACAAATCCAGATTTCACAGCTTCCTCTTGTACATCACGTGGTGGCCTGTGACAGACTTGCTCCAGTATAGCCATACCTATCCTTTACAGGGTAGCCCGAAATGGGACATCATGCTCCAGATGCACATCACAACCACTGAACAAAAGGGTATAAGGCACTCCGCCCTTTTTTAAAAGTCAATTACTGTATTTGTATGCATTTTAACTACAGAAACCCTGCACCCCTCAGTTTACAAAACACAGGAACATTGGTTTTGCACACCACTTCTGGAAGTTTGCTGTTGCAGGGGTCTCAGCACATGCACACACGCACCAGGCTCTGAGAGCAACCACTGCTCCTGTAAGGAATACTGGAAAGGGGTATTTCAGCTGTCTTTCTCTAGCTGACAAAAAGAATAGCCAGATCAGCATGAGTGATGTAACATACTCAAAATATATCAGTGATAGCAGGATAACACGAGATGCCATGTTGCTGGATGCACATACATCAGCAGATATATTTAGGAATTTAAGTCCTAAACCGTGTCACAGAGTGTATTAGTAACAGTGAAAAGTATCTAATTTATGACTGTGACAGGGGATTGCCTCAGAGCAATACAAACAGTAGCAGCAGTGTTACTTATTAAGACAAAACTCAAGCCCCCAGACAGCTGATCCAGGATAGTGGGAGAAACGATACTGCATTTAAACACAGGGGCTTTCTTTCCTGGTTTACAATTGAAACGTGCCCTATGTCAGAAGGTATTTGCTCTCTGTTTATTTTAACTGGAGCAAAGTCACAGCTTAAGCTTTGCTTATAAATAATTGCTGGCACCTGTGAAGATTTACCAATGAAAACGTCATTTTAATTAGTTCTGCAAAAGTCCTATCAACATTTTTTTTAGGTTTCCCCTGAATGTACTGTCCTACAGAGCAGTAAAATCAGTCCATGCAGCGACAGGTAACCATCCTGATACGAACAGCTTCTGTGTGGCATGCAGCGGTCCTGCAACTGAACAGCGCAGTACATGTAGATATGGCAAAACAAACTGTCCTCCATGCTGCTGTCCAGGATAGGACAAACCAGTTATGTGTCAGAGACAAGCATGGCTCTGCATGTAACTGCTCACCTTCATCTTGGGAGGTTGCTGCACATGTGATCTGAGGCAGGGAAATCTCAGGGACAGCAGCACAAGCAAGCTGCTGTGGGAACAGCCCCTCTGCATCTGGGTCTGAACCAGTAGCACCAGGAAAAAGCAGGCCCAAAACAAGCCACATCCCCTCCGCCAGCCAAAGATGAGAATGGTGCAGTCTATCTCCCAGAACATGGGCTCAAGAGTTGCTTGTCAAAATTTCCTTTCCAGAGCTACCACCCCACATACAGGCACACACACACACATATATATAAATACACAAAACCCATGAGTTGCTTCCAGTTTCTTGGATAAGCCATAGCCTCTCCTATGGTGTTATTTCATACAACAGCAGCAGTCAGCTTTTGAAAAAGATGTAGCTGTATGCTCCATCCCTTTCAAACACGAAATTGTTCTGGATGCCAACGTCACCTTTTTACCAACCCTGAAAATAAAGTAATGGAGCCCCAGCTTTAGACTGGGATAAGCCATTCCTCCATTTACGGATAGATTTAAAGCCATACCAATGATTCCTTATGCATTGAGAGAGCAAAGGTGCATGATACATCAAAGTACAGTATCGCATCATACCCAACAGATTAGTTATATAGTTGCATGACAGGTGTGTGTGTTTGTGAACACAGGGCACACAGCCAGCCAATACTCTCATCCATCACAAGCCCAGCATATATCCACCATGTGCCTGCAAAAGTTTGTGTGTTGGGCACAGAACAGACCTACCACGAGTAATAGAATCACTTAGGTTGGAAAAGACCTTTAAGATCATCAAGTGCAACTGGTAACTGCCAAGCCCACCACTAAACCATGTCCCTAAACACCACATCTACACATCTTTTAATACCTACAGGGATGGCGACTCAACCACTTCCCTGGGCAGCCTGTGCCAAGGCTTGATAACCTTTTGGTGAGGAAATTTTTCCTAATACACAAGCTAAACCTCCCCTGGCACAACTTGAGGCCATTTCCTCTCATCCTATCACTCATTGCCTGGGAAAAGAGAGTAACACCCACCTCGCTACAACCTCCTTTCAGGTAGTTGTAGAGAGTGATAGTCAACATGGCAAGGAGTGGCTGTGAAACTTCATGGAAAGAGAAGCAAAGAGTAGGCCACCACTGCACCACATGCCTGAGGCTGGACGTCAGTTACCTAAACAAGCCTTTTTCTAGCATGATTTGGCTCATTTCTCATACTCTGCAACTAGTCAAGTAAAACACTTGCCAGGTAAACCTAAAGAGCAATTTACAGTACTCTGCTTTGCTCTCCCACACTAATTCCAACCCTCTACATATAACATCATTTTGACCACCTTGCACTAACGTGTCTAATAAATGGTACCACATATTATCATGCTACACAAACTCTAACACACAGAATAATTTAAGCCACACTTTCCGCATCCAAACTTTTTCTGCTCCTAACGTCAATGTGTAGCAGAGATACAGCAAGTCCAACAGACACTGTTTAAATCAACTTAATGCAAAGCCTAGGAAGAGGACAAATGCGCAAACTCACCTGGGAAGACATAACCAGGACATGGTTTAGGGAGCATGGTGGCGTTGGGTTGACAGTTGGACTTTATGATCTTAGAGGTATTTTCCCACCTTAATGATTCTATGATCTGATTGCTGACCCGAGGACAGTACCTCCGTGGCAGCACTGAGGAACAACTCTTGCACTCTGTGCAGGGACTCCACTACCTGACACATTAAAGATTCATGCATGTAATTTATATAACATCAAATAATTTTTTGCTTATCTGGGCTTAAATTCATTTAGGGAAAATGCTAGTGGCAGATGAAAAGCAAAAGGCAAACTGGAACACTTCTCTGACCTCTCCAGGCACTTCCCAACGTTTCCTCTGCATCAACCCCCCAAAGCACAAGCAGTTGGGATGCTGCTACACCCTACCACCATCAGACGGAATGGGTACAGACCCTGGGGAGCCTGTGGCTGAGTCAATGGGACCTCTACCCATGGGTTCCCACTATTGTGCAGACCTTCCTCAAATTCACAGCAGATTAGTCTCTAGCTATGGTTTTGCCTTAGAGAGCCTCTCTAATAAAAATACCAGCCTCCTTCTCCCTCAACATGGAAGCCTCTACGAGACCTCCCACAAATGAAAGGGGAGCGAGGGTTGGGGTTTTTTTGCAGGGCTTGTTTGGTATTCTGTCACAAAGCCAAACAGATGTTTGTAAAATCTAAACTGGTTATACAACTGTTTTAAACTTATGCAGCTGTGCACAGCAAGCAACTGCATCAGGGGACAAGACCACTGCTCTCTTTTAAGGCACAGATTTAGGGACTAGAGTTTAATAAACCAAACTTCCCTTGAGTTATTCAGGCTCTCATTCTGATTTAGTGTTTATGGTAGAGGAAACTGCTGAAAAGAGCAAAGTGAAGTGGCTTTTTCAGCTTCATGTCCAGATGGGGACTAGGACCAGACCTCCCTCCTGCCAGACCCACACGGTGATTACGGCACCCGATTTCCACCATTCACCTTATCCAGGGAGATGGCAGGAAGAGACAAGAGGTGCTAATACAGCAGTCCCCTGCTTCGACACTCATACAAAATTCACTTTATGCTGTGCTTGGCCCTCACTTCAGAATTATCCATACAATCCAATCACTGCAAACTTTACTGCAAGCAACATGAACTGAGAGCAGAAGAGACTGAAGTAGCCTCTTTTTGTCTGTGTTTTAAAAAATGTAAAATTAATCTTAATCTCTAACAGTGCTTATATTTTTATTTATGAACAAAATTTTAAAATAAAATAATTTATAAAATATTCATATTTCAGAAATATGCCTGTCTGCTCCAGCTGAAAGGAAAGAGACTTCAGTAAAACTAGTGGAAACACTCCAACTAAATTATACAGTATAGTTTTACAATACTATAAAATACCAATTTTTTGCAAGCCAAAACTATTTGTCATAGAGTATTCGCATTTTAGTCATATAAAAGATTGACTGTCTGCATAAATACTATCATGTTGCTCCCTGAAACCACAGCAAAACTTTTTTGTTGTTGTTTTCTTCCTTTTTTAATACTTCAGAAGAATGCATGGCAATTTAAAAAATTGTTTTGCTTATGTTGCTAGCATAGGAGTTCATAACAGCTGGATAATTCTGTACTTTTGATTCATGCTGCACTGTATATGAAAAGGCACAAAAAATTAAATTAGTTTTATAATCTCTGTACAGTCAACAATTGTGATTAATGTACTTTCTAAAACTCGAAGCGAGAGCAATGTGAATAACTGTCACAGCACACTCTGCTTATTCAAACCATAAGAAAAAAGGTTTTCCATATCTGAATTATTCCAAGTAAAACAGGAACACATTGCTGGGCAGAACTGACTGACCCAGCTCACAGCTCTGTCAGGTATAGACAAGCATTTTAAGTGTCTACAGTCTAAAGCTTCATTACTTTTTGCAGAACAATCTGGCAATGGAGGTAACCCAACTCCCTGGGAATCAAAAGTTACTCAAAGACAGGTTTCACCTGTCATGGATATAACATATTCTGAGTAATAAAGTGTCAGGGTGTACAGACATCACAGGAGAGGGCAGTCTGTCCTTCACAAGTAAGAAGGGAAAAATTTCTGCTTTTGTAGAGTTTTGGATTTTATTTACTTTTTGTAACTTTGAGGGGAAAATGTCCTAATGGCAGCTATGGCAACTTTGTGCTAGCAACATACAAAACATGATGGAATAATCTTCAAGCCACTGCTATGAAGGTTCCTGCAAGCTTTAGGGTCTCCCTTCCCTAGGTCTCTCCCCATCACAATGGGGCAGAGTTATCGTCACAGCTGTCAGGAAGACACTGTCATTCCACAGACAGGAAAACAAGAACATGACTTTTTCCAGGGAGACTTAAAGATGAAAAGACTCTGTATGGACTTGCCCATAGCAGGTGTGGTGTCTGCCCCACCAAGCTGCCCACTGAACTTCTCCTTCCCTCTCACAGCTGTGCCTGGTAGCAAGTATTTGGAGAAGCATCGAAAAAGAATGGCCCAACTCTGACCTAACATACAGGCAGAAACAAGGGGGGATTTGCTCAGGATTTTCAGAAAGACTCAACCTATGCAGAAAGTTCAGAAGAAGCAGATGAAAGTCAGTGTCAAGCACCCTCCTCAGCTTTACTGTCATGCAAGCACAAGGAGCATGTCCAACTCTGTTCTGAATTAACACTTGACTAAGGAGAGGCTCTTCCACGGAAAAAGCTGAAAAGGTGACTCTACATGTTTGCTACATGCCTGCTGCAGCACAGAACATCCAAGGGGACATGGGAGGACCTCTGCATGCATCAAAGGCAGTTAGAGCCGAGCCTAGCCCTGCTGTTACAGGCAGCAGCTGTGCAGCACACTGAGTGCGAGGAGCTGGCTGTGCTGCCAGCAGCGGACATCTTGCCATTGCAGGACAGGATGCCTCACTGAAGACAAGTCTCTGTGGGGGTTTTTGTTACTCCTTCTCCAACCAGGAGCAACATGTGCACGTACCATCTTGGAAGCTGCTTGCTGATTTCCTGCTTGTGGGAAAGCAAGTAATGACATTTGGACATAGCGTATGCCCTGTTACAGAAGTTAGGCAGAGCCAG
Organism: Leptosomus discolor; assembly: GCF_034619465.1. Classification (NCBI taxonomy): domain Eukaryota; kingdom Metazoa; phylum Chordata; class Aves; order Leptosomiformes; family Leptosomidae; genus Leptosomus; species Leptosomus discolor. The sequence continues at coordinate 41,486,744 of NC_141397.1, forward strand.
CAGGGCCAACTGTACGCCAGAGCAGCATGTTGTCTTACCACTGTCCCATTCATAAGGCTACCTGCCTGCTAGATGTACACAAAAGCACCTCATGGGACAAAGAAAGAACCCAAATATATTGAAATAAGTTGCATTCAGCAGGGTCCAGGGCAACAAACAGAAATTAAAGCTCTTTCTCCCAAGCAAGCCTGCAGATTTCCATAGAATTGGAATGTCTATTTCCCTGGTTTTCCCCCAAAATTCCCAGCCAGTATTTCCAGCTGAATACTGAAAGCAGATACAAAAGTTCTCCTTATGCCAGTGACACTTGCCAATCGCCTTCGCACCTACCCTGCCCCTTGCTTCCACAATCCCGCAAAAGAAGCAACAGGAACACCCAAGCTGCTGGCAGGAGACCAAAACTGTGTGGCTGGGGCCACTGCTGCAGCACTGAGACTACTGCAGACAGCAGGGTCAGGATTATTGCTCAGACCAACAGCTCTCTGAGCCTGGGTCCATCCTTTTACCCTGCCTTCACTTTCCATACTGTGCCTAATGCAATTTGATACTGCAATAAAAATAGATGATACTTAACCCCCCCTCCCTAGCCCAACGGGCAGTGGTGGGAAGGGTACAGAGCCTGTGCTCAGCTGCTGCTGCTGGGCAGGTGCTCCACAGTCTCTGTTTTCAGTTATCATGGTTGTGACCTGCGAGGAAAAGAAAACCTCTGGCTCTAAATACATGTTTTTGATAATCAAGTTAGCAGTTCCCTCTTTGCCTTTGGTTAAGTCAAAGCATACTTAATTATTGAAATTACACAGAGGAATATATCTATCCCGTCCCCTCAACGAGAGACAATTGTATTGAACGCAATAGAACATTAAACCAACTGCTTCACAATCCCTGCCAAAAGCCGCACATCTCCTATCAAACCCATCCGGCGTATCCAGAGATTGACTGATGTGTTCTTAAACAAAACAGGGCACTTACAGGGCAAGAACAGAAAAAGGAGAGATGAGGTGAGCTCTAGAGTTTCACACAGTGGTGGTAGTGGGTGTCTCCAGCTATACGTGCATGCAAATTTTTTTTTAAAAGAAAATATCAGGCTTTTGCTTCACCAACAAAAGAAGCTGTTGAAATAGTTTTGTCAGACACAGATGACAAGGATAATTATGTGGTGAGAGCTTAGTCATCCATATCACAGTGACAGAAAGTCAGATTCTCTTAAAAATAACGTCAACACCACAAAACTCTTATAGAGTATCTAAGTATAAAGCTTTCCAGATTTCAGACATAGCTTAGGTAAGCACTGGGTCTGAAGACAGGCTCCTCCGAGACCCTGAGCTGTGCTGTCACTAACCGCTAGAGGGAGCCCATTTTTCTCCAGAAATCTAATTTTCATAATTGTTTTGTATGCACACATTCTGCAGTCACAAATTAACAAAACAATCACAAAGTGTAAAATATGTAAATTTATCTGTATATTTTAAGTTAAACAGAAATGGAGATACACAGTTCAGGCATGGCCTGCTCTAACATTTGCACCAATATACTTGCCAGATGGAGGGAAAAGGCACAACTCCCTATGTTTTGCCTCTTCAGAAATAGCACTCTAAACCAAGCAGGCTACAAAGGCCATTCCAATTTGCCCCTAACACATTCATTAGCGTAAGCCAGTTGACATTGCATTCAGGAGTTCACCGTATGGCAGCTAACCTTGAGAAATCCCATTTGCCTTGAGTAACTACAAATATAACAGCCTCAAAAAGTGCCAGAGCAAAAGAGTGTTGCCTTTCAATTAAGGGGTAAAGATCTTTCCTTGGGAGTGGAGTAGCCCCAGATTTTATTTTTCAGACCACAGATGCAGGTTTGCCCATCTTTGCATTTACGCCTTTTGTACTGCAACTGCCAGAAGCTGAAATGCCCTTTGATACTGGGTTTCATTACCCTCTCCATGGCCCCAGAGCCTTGTCAACTCCCATCCTGTAGCCAGACCTATTCTCTACTTAGCTAATGCTCCTCCAAATGCCTCCGACACATACACTTGACAAAGTTTTCATTACAAAACCAAATTATACAGCCTGAAAGGAGTGAAAGGTTAAAAAAATTGTTCTGACTCCTTTCAGCTAAGGAACTAGGGAAGCATACGCGTGAGAGATGTGACTGGATGGGCAGCAAGATGGCCTGGCAAAGTCCAGATGGCATTTTTCTATGCCTTCCTCTTCTTTCACTGCATTACACCCACCACCCGTGACAACAAGCTCAACCTAGCAGCAAGCCAAGTCTAGGAAGTATTAATCTCAGGAATAAACAAACCAAAGCAAAAGCCTAGCCCAAACAACGAGCAAGGGCAAAGCACATCCATGACAAATCACAACTCTCAAGTCTTCTGCAGTACATGAGAGAACTATCTGTGCTCAAGACACTGGGTAGCAGTCACCCATCCAACACAAATAATCCTAAGCCACTCCATCAAGTCAGAGAAAGCTGGATATCCTCCCCAAAGTGCAATACTTTATGCAGTAGGCTCGCTCTCTTCCATCACAAACCACGTTGTGAGCCCAAGTAGACCAGCCCTTAGCACAGGCGCTAAGTACACTTAAAGCAGGGTACCTCTCTCCTTCAGTAACCAGAGTAGAAGACCTGCAATGGGGTGATGCCATCTGGGTAGCAGGAACATGAGAAAGTAGGAAGGGAGGCTTGCTACCTCTGGAAGACTTGAGAGGAAACAGAGTAACTGGAAGCCCTCAAGCTGTTTTCCCCTATTTTGTAGCAATCAGAGGAAGGGGGTGCAGGTTGCAGCCAGTGAGCAGGAATACTCTCCAACACACAGGGAAACTTTGCTCAAGTTAGTACGTTTTACGGAGGCAAGTGTCATAACTTTCCCAACCCAAGGAGTAGGGAGCATTTCCCCCAGCGTTAGAAACTTTCTTCTAGGCAGATCTTCACCTGAGATTCTGGGTGCACATCTATCTATCAGTATCACTAATACGAGTAGACGCTTCTTTCATGTTTGAGAATTTTGCCGTTGACTTCAAAGTAGCAAGATATAACACCTTGTGTATTCGCTAAACACACTTAATAACAGTGCCTGACACATTTAAAGCGTTTAGACGTATTAAAGGCATTGTAAAACACTAGCGAAACACCAGGAACCCCTGTCTAGGTTCTAGAATCTAGCAAGCTAAGAGTCTATGCCTGAATCAGATGTTTATCTATTAGCCAGCTAATAACCATCCGACTGCTTCTCTAATTGATCTGTACAGTCATAAGCAGGGACTACCTTCTGGTGAGCTGTGGAGACTTTCTGTTACTCATAATCCTCTTAAATCATAACAAAGAATACAGATTAGAAGGTGTAAAGCATGCAGCAAGTGTTTTAAAACCAACATAAACACAGCCATCTCAGCCTGAGTCAGAGCCTGCATCATGGGAGCTTACTAAACTGCTTTTGAAGTCAAATTGTGGGGCTGCAAGCAGCGTGTGGTTTGGCTCCTAGTGCCGGGCTGGTGTGATGGCAATACACACCAAGCAGTGCCTGGAGCCAGTCCAAAGCAGACAGGAGCAAGGTCAGCTTAGCATGGCAGCACCGCTTCAGGGACAAGGCTGTGGGGCTAAGAAATGAGTTTTCCCCTTTGCTTCAGGGCAAGCAATGGAAAGAGAAGGTACAGCAAGATTCCCTTGGAGAAAGAGAAAGTGAAGGGCTTTTGCCTCCAGAGGGCTCAGAAATAAGACAAACGTGGTTCTTGGGTAGCTTTTGAACCTGTCTGACAACATGGAGAAGGCCACCATCAGGAAACATCAGCACAAGTCCACCTGGAGCCACCACTGAACTGTCTTCATCAACATTTCTTAACTTAGACAAAAGTTGTTGTATGTTGATGTGTATGCACTTACATATATCAGTATCTGCCAAGGCTCCATACAGATTACAACCCCCACAGTCAGCAAGCTGAATGAATGCTGTTGAAACCAGTCGTAAGCGATAATTGAGTATTTCAACAAAAACTGGAATTATGAACTGCACGATCCTGTACTTACTACATGTGGGGATACTGCAGGAGAGTCTCGAGGCTCTTCTTTTTGCAGATAACAAAACTGGCATCAACTTTGCACTAACCTGCACAACTACTAAAAAGCATACATGACACACAACACTACACAAAGATTTCTGATGTTAATATTAATGTACATCAGTGTTTTAACCATACTGGGTAAGTACTACAGTGAGAGAAAAAGGGCATTCCTGAATATGTATCAGTCAGAAGGTACACATGATAATTACCATTGAAAATCATTAAGTCTGTTAACTGTTTTAAATACCAGGCTAGTAATACCAGCAGCAGGTTTCTGTGTGGAACCTTCTTCCCCCAAGCACTTCTTCATATTACTTTCCATGTGGTATTCCTCAAGTTTTTATAGCATTTACCTATAGAGTTTCCCTGTTTACATTAACAACCAGAGATGCCCAGTTTGATACTATAATTTTAACTACTGTTGCTTACAACTGCCAGCATACACGCTCATAGCAACAAACAGTAGGAAGAAAGCCTCCTGGATCCTAAAAGTCCGTGTGCCCTCTGTCATTTTTTGAACCTCAACAATTTGTAGACACAAGATGGTTTACTTGCTGCCAACCTGTGATACATGATGCTTCTAACCACAGTTCACACAATCCTGAATGACTGTCCCTGTAGTACTATCCCCGCATACAATACTGCAGCCATCTCCACGAGTATTTGTAAACATTTAGTCTTCCAAGAACTTTCCACTTGAAACATGACTGCTAACGTATTTGTATTTGTAATAATTAGATGGACATTTATAAAAAGCCACTTTCTCACTCAACTGAATTACTATTCTATTAATAGTGATGTTCAACTGATTTTGAAATTTCCCACTGTTTAACTTCAAGAACTGCTCATTTTATTTTGGAAATTTACTCTCGGTTGCAACTTGACAAAGAAAGTATTAATTTATTCACATTTACGAGACTTGTATACGGTTCATCCTTTTCCGTTCACAGGTCAGATAATGAATTGGTTTCTCTGGAAAACTACACAATGAAATATTCAACATGAGGCATTCTGTAGCTTAGATGTGAACTACAAACTGCAGTTTTACTGGGATGTCCCTGTAGGTTGGCTTTGGCACGTACGCCTGCATGTTTTATGCTTTGTTTGAAGGAGGAAGCTCCCACAAGTGAGGAGAAAGCTCTCAGATGTGGGTCGCAAGTTAGTGTACCAAAACTTAGACAAAAATTCAAAAAAATTCCTCAGCATACTTCCCCCAACCTTTCAAGAAAAAAAAAAAGAAAAAGAAAAAAAAAACACCAGACCAAACAACCCAATATAAACCAGACCTTGCATATTCTTTGGTATTTCAGTGGTTTTCTGCAAACAGAAGGCAATCAACCAAGATTTCTCCAAAACCAGAATGAAGGCAAGAGGACACACTCTGATGTAGGTTGCTCAGGTTTCCTCTACACTTTACAAGCTTGACACAGGATCATTCTGCTCCTGCTTCATTTTTAACAAGTGACAAATACCATTTATACGTTTGTTTCCCATCCAAAAGAAGATTAAGAGAAATTATTTTTTCTCTTATAACCTTGTGGCATTTTCCAGCTCCAGCACCAAAACCCATTACAGTCTGATTAGCCTGATTTCTGAACCTAAACCCTGAAACAGTTTCACTGAAAACAGAAGGAACGAGATAAGGGGAAAAAAAAAAAAAAGAAAGCCATCACTGAACTGCCTCTCTCACAGCTTCGTTTGCATCGCCACCGCCGGAGAAAGACCCTTTCCAGTCCGGGCAGCGGCTCCGAGGGGTGCTGCAAGGGGAGAGACGGTGCTGCAAGGGGAGAGAGGATGCCCGGCCCTCGGGGAGATCTCTCGGGTCCAACTTCTCGCCGCCCACGACAAACTCCAGCGGCGGGTCAAAAGCGCACCCGTCGCCCCACGGCACCCCGAGCCGGGCCCCGGGAACCCCTCACAGGGCAGCGGCCCCGTGGGCTGCTCCAGCCCAGGGGCTCCGCACATTCGACCGCCTCCCCACTGCCGTGCCGCGCTCCGCGGGACTCACCGGAGATCTCGGCCTGGGGCACGCCGCTGAGGCTGAAGCCCTTGGCCCCATACAGCTGCCGGACCTCGGCGCAGCTCCTCGCCTTGCTGCCGCTGTCACCGCGAGCCGAGGCGAAGGCGACACACAGCAGCCAAAATCCCCACGGGAAGAAACGCATCCTTCTCCGCTGGCCCCGCCACCTGCCGCGCGAAGGGCAAAGCCAAGGTCCCGCGGCGGGGAGGCGGCCGGGGTCCCCGGGGCGGCGCGGTGCCGGACGGCGCGGGGTCGGGGGCGCGGCCCCCCTCCCCGGGCAGCCCCGGCGGGACGACGAGGGCAGCAGGCAGGGGAACCGCGGTTCTCGGGCGATGCCGCTGCCCACGGGGAAGGCGCCGGGGAGTTCAATCCGGACGCCGCCGCGGCTCGACGGAGGGGGCAGAGATCCAAGTTGGGCCGGGCCGCTTTAAAGCCCCGGAGCGTGACCGCGTAGAGGGCTTTTGTTCTTAGCGCGGCTGCATCCCCGGGCAGTCCCGCCGCGATGCTGCCGACTGCGGCGCCGCCGGGCCGAGCGGAGCGGGGCGGGGAGCAGGGCCGCTCCCGCGGCGTGGCTGGGCTCGGCGGGGCTGGACTCAGCGGGTCAGTCCGTGCGTGCGGCGGCACCACTCCACCTGCGCGCCGAGCCGGGCGGCGGGGGAGGCTCTCGAGCGAGGCAGGGCTTCCCCCGCCGGACGTGGCATCACGCCGCCCGGCGCCAATCCCGCGCAGGGCGCAGCCCCCCGCCCTGGGCCCCGGCTCCGCCCCCGCCGCCACCGCCCCGCGACCCCGCCGCGGGCGCTGCGCAGCGCCGAGCGCCGCCGTCCCCGGCCCGGCCCCGAGCCGAGCGGAGGGCGGGAGGAGTGCGGGCGCCGCGGGGCGGCTCGGGCGGAGGGCTCCGGCCCGGCGCCGAGAGCAGCCCCGGGGCGAGGAGCATCGCCACCCCGCCTCTGCGACGGGAGGTCCCGGCTGCGGCGGCAGCGCGGACAGCCCCCTCCCGGGCGCGTTTCGAACCAGCCTTGGGGCGCAGACAGCTGGGGCGCTCGAGGGGTCGCCCGCCGTCCTTTGGGAAGGACGCGGTCTAACGGGCACTAAACCCATCTTTGTCTGTGTCGTGGGCCGGGTGCTTAACCTGGAGATCCCGAGTTTCCCCAAATTTGGTGGGAAAAGAACCACACAGAAGACAACTTAAAAAGCACTTGGCCAGACCGGTGCATAGAAAGCATCTTAAGTGAGAGTCTGGGAATCCCAGCAAGGCCCCTTTAAGAGCATATGTGGGAAGAGAGGGGATTTTCAACTACAGATTCTCAGCTTTCGAGTTCAGTTTCTACAGCAGCCTGCCAGCCCCTGAAACTGGTGCTCTGCAGCTCTGCCACCCGTGTTATAAACTGCTTCGCACAGAACTGAGGAATCTGTGATCACCTCTGTGTCAAGGTAATACCCGTGCGTTCCCCCCCCAGATGAGCACACAGGCTTTTCTATCTAACATTTCACAACAGATAGAGGACCCAAAGATCACTCCTCTGAGTCTTCTGAGGGCAGTTGTTTTCCATGGAAAAAGAAGCAATCTGCCCATGCCTCAGCTGAAGCACTTTTGTGAGCTTACACCCTACTAGCCATCAGAAACTCCACACAGAAACACCACCACCACAACAGTCCCCCCCAAAAAACAGGAAAATTTATGACAGATTGTACCTTTTGGACTAGTCAGTCACTCAGACACGCAAAAATGTCTGGGAAAGTTGGGTCGTTGATCTTGCTGTTTCAGAACTGCTTAGTCTCCTGAGGAATGAGTAAGGGAGAAGTCAATGACAGCAAAGTAAGAGCCCCAGGGAAGGAAAGGATGACAGTGGGGAAGAGAGAAGTTGTTGGTTTCCTATGAAATTGCCTAATGATTTCCTATTAAATCTTCCTAATTATATTCATCTATGAGATACGACAAAGCAAATTAAGAAGATCTAACCACAAAGACAGGGAGAATTTTGTAATGAAGATCATGACTAAGGCAACACATCATTACCACCTAAACTTAAAAACTATGAGTCAGATACACCCCAAATCTTAATTCTTTTACAGATGACATTGTGCCTTTTGGTCTCTTGCTGCATCTCTCAGTGATGCACAGTACAGAAACCCAAGTTTTATAGAGTCCCAAAAACTTGGTACACCGCAGCTTGCAGCTTGCTTTGCAGGCTTTCTGGAGCATGGAAATGGGTCTTGTTCCTGGAAATATGTGGGGGAAAAAATCTACCATGGATGATGTAAAGTCTGAACTCCCCTGGTTTTAAATGGAATCTCTTTTATAAATGCAAGATTACCACACACATAACAGGTTAGCAAGTATGTTAGGTGGCACAAGATTATTTCAGCCCTTACTCCTGGGCATTTATTCTAATTCTATAGCCATAACCCTTTTTCCCACCCCAGGCTTTGAACACATCACTCTGAGACCTATGTCAGAGATCTCATCTAATTACTCTGACCACAGTAACAGCCAAAAACAAGCACCACAGGAATCCATATAGATATTGCCAGGACTACAGGTACACCAGGATCTTGGTTCCTCCTCCTGGAAAATCAAAGAGGGAAAATCAAATGCTTACAGATACGCAGTGAACAATGCTCTCACTTGGGTCTGTTGAGGGGAATGAACTCCAGGAATGCAAACTCCAAAGAGACAAAGTTCTTGATAGAGAAGAAAGGCAGAGTCATAAACCTCTTGCCTGGTCTGGCCGCTACAGAATGACTTGGGATGACACAGGGGACCAAAGTAGTACCTAATTTTCTCTTTCCCTTCTCAAAGCCTGGGCTTGGAATCTTGCTGCTGTTGTATATTGAGGGCTTGCTTCCAGCTGTGCCTGAAGCGACATTGGAGAAGCTCTTTGTGAGCTACCGCTGCACCCCAAGGTTGGAGCCCGAAGCCCTCCACAATCATACAGGTGCCAAAGTGCACTGAAATACTAACTGCTGACAGGGAAAGAACTGGGACTGACACCCTTGGTTTTTGGACTTGGAACCATCCCCTGAGCTATAGATCATTTCACAGACCAAAGCATTCCCCTTGTTCATATATATATCTCTTCCCCAAGATGGGTGACAACAGTGCCTGCAGCAGGGACTAAAGTCATGTCATTCCTGATAAAATCCTGAGAGACTGCAGCACGCAATCAGCTTATTCACATGCACTCTGCTATTCTCATGGTGAAACACTAGGCTACCAACTGCCAGACAGATCACACTGCTAGCTCCCAAGCCCATCTCAGGAGCTAGAACTGAAGTACAAGCTCTGCCACAAACCTCCACGATTAAGTGACCATCATCAGGTCACTTACCTCCTAAATAGGGTAAGAGTGCTTCTTATCTGATTGCCTACCTGTGAGATGCTCACATACTATCATAGAGAGAAGCTTGTAAGTAGACAAATTAAAAAATCAACTGGAGCTGATATAAGTTCTTCAACAGAGAAGACCCAATCCTGAGCAAACAGGATCTTAAATCTTAAATTATGAGGCACATCTACTCATTTTGCTGTTAAGTTTGTATGCACACGCAGGATTTGGGCTAGGTACATTCTGAGCAAATTGAAATAAACATCTTCAAAGTGTCATGATGAAAATTTTTTTTTGGCATCCATTATAAACTTGATGTCTTCTGTGTCTATTTGAGGACCAGATCCCACCTGGATGCGTTCCTGTGTGACCTACTCTAGGTGGTCCTGCTCTGGCAGGGGGGTTGGACTAGATGATCTTTCAAGGCCCCTTCAACCCCTAACATTCTGTGATTCTGTGATCCACTTTCTGAACGTTCTCAGTTAAAAGAATGCAGCTTGGCAAAAAGTGAACAAAAGATTGTCCAACGGCTTGGCAAAAAGTGAGTAACAGGCAAGAAAGAGCTAGAACTGGGGAAGATAAGAAAAAGCACAGTGAAACACAAAGATGAGTACACAAAATGCAAAGGAGGAGAAAAGCACACAGCCAGCCAGCAAGATAGTCGGAGGGAGACAGAAAATCCATCCTGCTGTGGAGATCACCTTTAGACAGTCCTGACAAAAAGCGCTGCCCACTGAAAAGCTGACCCAAGCATTATGAACAAGCAAGAATGATGAAGAGCAGCCAAATCATCTGGCACAAGAGGGAAAAGCTACCCTTTAAAAAAAAAAAAAAAGTAGTGAACAGAGTTTCACAGCGGATGTATTCTTTCTCTAGCACTCGACTTTCACAGGGATATCTTGTTTCTCTAGCACTTTGAAAAAATTTCGCAATGCAGTGGACGTGCCTCTCGTTTTTTATATTGATGCAAATCAAGAATTGTACAGTCAGCCACACAATTACACCCATCAGACCTCCAGCTGGTTCCAAAATGGACCTGTGCTGAGTTACAGCAACCTGCAGTCTGACAGCAAAACCAGAGCAGAAAAAAACCCAGATAACCTTATCAAATTGCATTGTGTCTTTGATGCCACATAAAAGAATAGCGCATTCCCACTCAAATTCAGTGGTGTTTCTACCTTTTTCACCATGCACCAAGTACAGAGCTCATACTGAATGGGGAGTGGGGAGGAAAAGGAGATGCACAAAGCCTAAAGTGGGCTATAACTTCCTCTGTCTCACCAATGTCATGTAATGAAGCCCTCAGCATCTTTTCCCTTAGCCAGTTTTATGCTACTTTTGATTCTGTGGAAACAGCAGAAAATCTGGCACCTTTAGATTAAAAATCTTCATCAAAGTAAGAGCATCTCAGCACCTCTTCTCCCCGTTTCTTTTAATCTCTGCTGTATCTGTCTCCTACAGTATTCATGAAAGCTACCCCCCTGCTCCCTGTTCCCCCCAACATTGACTGGTGTTCAGCAGAAGCTGGACGTGTGCTTTGCTGAATCAAATCTAATTAAGTTATTCAGAGGATTTACTAGATTACACCTTGCTATCTACAGCTGCTTACTTCTTCCCTGGATCTTCCTTCATTAGAAATCTGTCAGCTCCTCCTCCCCTCTGCGCACATTCCCCCGTGAAGCTTTCCTGATATGTGCAGGAAGTGTGTGTCTGGTTGTTTTGGTCACCTTTGAATTGCTGGGACATCTATGTACAACTGACAAATCCAGCTTGATATCAATTGACTTCGTAAGAAGCCATCTGCCTTACAGAAATGCTAAGACTTGTGATTTGTGTGTTCAGATTAATTAATAAAGAATATTATTCAATAGATGTACCAAGTTGGGGATCCTTCCTGGGTCTTGATGGAGCCAGACACAGACCCCAGGGCAAGACGATCACAATTCTGGCTGCTGAGGAAAAAAGGAACAGGAGCTGCACCGAGGACAAGTGCAGCAGTGTATGCCAAGGCTCGGCCAACCTACTGTTTGACCCTGCGGTGGAAGAGACCAGTTCCCTTCAAATGCAATGCTTAATTCCCCTGTGTGTGGCTAGTACTCTGCAGAGGGACATTATGACCAACTAAATAATTTCAAACAGAGAATCGGGCTAATGCAGGTAGTTGCCACTCTGTGCTATATTTTGAATCGGACAACCCAATTTTACAGCAGCAACTTAAAGGAATGTGTTGCTTTAATGACCTCTTACAAATTACTCCACCCTGCAGGACTGTACTTGTGTTACATATGAGTCAGAGATTTCCCAGTTGAAAGAAGTCTTAAAGTCCAAAAAATAAATAAACACCATAAACTCATTAGATAAACTGCTGCTAATTGGGTCTGCCCCAGGAAGTACATTTCATCCTTTCTGGACACGACTTTCAACAAAGCCTTTCCCACTCCCAGCTCCCCTAAACATATGCAACACTGAACAAAGAATATGGACACAGCACTGAATCTGTTTTATGTTTGATAAGCAGAGGTGAGCTCAATAGTATGAAATAGCTCAGAATTGGCCCCAAACCTACTAGGTTAGAAAAGTGCGTTTTCAGCACGCCACTACAGTGATGTGTAGGAGATTTCTCCCGCTTCCGGCAAAAGTCACAATTGGATAACTTCCTCTTATCATTCAAGAGGTTATATCCAGAAGTTGACTGGTTTTGAAAGAGGTTTTTCAAGTAAAAATCTCATTCTCACTGTCATCAGCCTCTGGGCATTGGCTTAAGAAGGATGCCCCACAGGAAGACACTGTTCCTATGAACGCTATCTCAACAGCACATTCCTGAGCCTTGGTCCAAGGCACGTGGAAGTGGGATAGACATCCCGGACTTCTGCGAGAAAAAAAGTTACAGCCATGAAGAAACATGTGGAGTCACCATACAGGCACCTGGCAATGCTAATGGCACTTCTCAGCTGACACTTTATCCTCAGCTGTTGCTACATTAAACACTACAGACTAAAGCACTTAGACAAATTAATACAATTATCTTGTGTTCTGCTCAAGTGTTTATTTTTTTCTCCTCACATCCAGTTAGGTACAACATAACCTGTTTTTCTAGAGAAACCGACTATGAGGAAACGCTGACAACATTGTACTGAAAAGCACCAAATGCCTTCAGTTGTAAGCAGAGGCTTTCACACTCCAGGCTTTGTCTGTGCTAATGAAAATAGCCAATGCTGAGCAGGTGTCAGCCAGAGGTGCAGGTAAGCTAGGGTTGAACACCAGCTAGCTGGCAGGACAGCTAACAGCAAACGTTCAGCAGCCTTTCACACATGGGGAAGAAAACCTGACTGAGTTTGGAAATGCATCTTTCCCATGCCTTTTTCTGTGCATTGTTAGTAAGATAATTACTAGGTAACACACATTTTTTGATGTGTGCCAGCTTCGCTTCTGATGTAACTGTACACATGAGTAGAGTTACAGCTGGAATGGATTTGGGCCAGTGTGTTTTTCATTTTAAGATCTATGCATTTTGCAACACAAAGACAGTGTATGAATCTGCTATGGCTACATAACTTTAAAGGTGCTCAAAGACCAAGTCCTCAGAAGATAGCATGATGCCAGTGAAGGTACACCAGTTTATCCTTGCTGAAATTAAGCACCCTTATAATCCAACATCCTCATGTAATGTTACTGTCTCGCTGGGTACTGTTCTCTTTGGACAGGACCACATAAACATCCAGTGTTGGACTTTTCAATCTGCCAGACAACGCAAACCCATCTTCTTAAGATTAAATATAGAGCACTTAATATGATTTCATTTTCTCAACCTGGGGAAACAAGGAGATGCAGAGACACTGGGTACTAGAAATGACAGAACTCACCAAGACACTTAGTTCTTTCTTAAAGGGTTTTCTGTTGTTGGTTTGTTTTCACAGTGCTACTTTTGAGCATAGCCTTGAAAATAAATTTTTTGTAATAGCTATATATAGTTCTGCCTCAGGCAGGACTTCTCTTCTGTGGCTAAAGGAGCAAAGCTTAGTTCCTTTGCCTCTATTATAGCAGATGCCAGGAACACTGCTTTTTAAAGTATTTTAAATAGAAGTTGGTGGACTGGGGGACCCTGGATCACACTTTCAAATCTTCCTTGCTGCCTTACAAAAGCTAAGCAGTTAGGTGCAATGACTCACTCACACTGACATTTTTGGGAGAGAATGATGCCTTTTATAAAAACATTGATATTCCCTCATTGATGTCTCAACACTGGCTAATTTAGAAAAGAAACATGTAGTGCAAGGTTGAAAGGTCACGGGCCAGCCAAAGAACTCATGAGATCATGGGACCATGAAAAGGGCTCCATCTTTAAAATAAAATAACCTTTTTTCTTTTTGTTTCTTTTTTAAGAACACACAAACTTTTCTGAAAGGCCAGGAATTTAATCTGAACTCTTCTTTCACATACTGTACAAATACAAACTACATTGCAGAACTACTTGGGGGGTGTTCAGCAGCGTTTATATCCAGAGGTCACTTTAATCTATATTGAGTAGAGAAAGAGAGGGAGAAGGAAGGACACACACTTACTTTTAGAAAGCTGCCAGACTTCTTTAAGCTCTGATGTTACCTTGTCAAGCCAACACCCTTCTTAGATTATTCTCCCCACAGTCTGCCATGCCTCTGCAGTCTAGTGAGTGTGAAATCAAATTATGAAATATTGGATTATTTGTGGCTGTTGTGTTCTGCTCTGTCCACACCATTCTTTTCATTTTCCCAGTCTCTTGATTTTTCCCTGTCATAGCTAAAGGAAAAGATTTTTTAAAAAAGCTTACAATATAATAAATTTACTTCCATGGTGTTCTCTAGACTGATGTTTGCACCCTTAACAGATTTTTAACACAGATTCAGGTTTGAGACTAAAATCAGGGCCAGATTTTCTGGCTTTGAGTCCTTTCAATGACTGCTAACCCACAAAGTATTCTTTTTTTTTTTTTTTCTCCCCCCTAAAGAGGAATCATTAGTTTCTTCCAAATATTATGTGTATATAAAACTAATTACAGTCTCATGGCAGCTATCCTTCAGATTCCAAATGAAACAGAGCATCCTTTCCTTTATAAAGGAAACTGAAATGTTAATGTTTGATTTAGAAATGGATTTGCAAAAACACAAGAGGCGTAATGTGCTGTATTCCCTCTTCCCTGCAGTGCAGCAGCAGCTAACAGATATTGTTTGTTGATGCAATATGTATAAACCATATATCTTTAGTATGAGACTTTGTTATTAAACCAAAGCAATTAGGCACAGAGTGCCTTCATAACTATAGCTGCTCAAACTGAAAAAGACAAAGTGGTTTCCTAATGCAACACGCAATTGATAAGAAATTATTCTTTCATAGCTCATGTCTTCAGAATTTCAGAAAATAAATATTAGCTCCTACAGTGAAGCACTGTACTTTAGCCTTGCTGTCCTCCCAAATGTTCATAATATAACGCTTCATTTCTGTGCTTTCTTGGCTTTTGCTTTTGTAATGTTAACAAGGTTCATAAACTCTAAGGTAACCAAGTATAAAGGCACCTGTACAGCTTACTGACCAGTGAGAAGGATTTACTTTTGGAACATATTCAAAAACTGTATTAGAAACTGCATGCATTTGATTCATGAAGTGAGGACCTGTACTGGATAGCAGTGTACCCATAGAGTTCTCTGCTTAGGAGGAGACTGATCCAGTGTCAGAGAAGAGAGCTATTTGCAGTCTCTGGCTGCCTGTCCTTCCTAACTCCAGACCAGTGGAAACAGGAGACTCTCTCCTGTCTCTCTTGACATACAAACACACAATCATCTCAATTAAGAAGCTCATTAATTACTTGTCTGTAGAAAACTGTAACCTGCCTTCCACTGTGGCATCCCGTTGCAGGTTAACCCTGGTAGGCAGCTAAGTGCCACACTGCTGCAAAACCAGTTCACAGCTGTAAGTACTCCCTCTTTTTCCGGGGAGAATGCTGTAATCCATTTCTTTGAAAGTCAGAATGGAGTTCGGAGCTCTTTTAGCATGTCCTTCTCACAGTGGTCCCCCCATATTTCAGGGTTATTTCAGTTAGTTACTTGCATGAAGAGTTTGGCAAAAAAATCAACCCAAATCATTCCAGTCCATGTAGCACCCATCATGAAAATAATTCTAGAAGATCCCATTTTCACTTCTATGGTCCTCCCCTACATGAATCAGTGTGCTGATGATCCTGCAGTGAGCCCCTAAGTCCTCATACATGCTATGGGCTCTATTAGCGAGTCTGTGACACTAACAGATATGTTACTAGCACCAGTCTGATAGCTCAAGTTCAATTACAAAAGCTACTATCAGAATTTAGAGTTGTACACGTAACAGCTGCTGTTGCTCCTGTGTCCTCAAGGCAAACGGAAGTTGACCTATCTGTGGCTGCCATTAGCTTGATAGGTCACAAGGTGAAAAAGCTGTGCAGCGTACCAAAGCACAGCAGTATCTGTAAGTCCTTATAAATTATACCAGTGTACAATCTAACCTTCTTGTGTAGGCTTAGGCAATTTCCTCCCTCCTTCCATTGCCCATTTTCCACATCTCACAAATACCTGTTTCACACAATCAAGAAAAATGAGCTGGCAAACACACTGCCCATAACTCAATTTTAAGGCAGAGAAATACAATTTTTGCCAAATCTTTTCTTCCTAATATTTTGTGAAATGCACTGTTCAAAACTATCTATTGACAAGGAGCTGAAAGTCATTCCCTCCAAAAAGCAGCATAATAAATGTACACTTCACTTTTCAAGAGATGCAGCATCGCCCACAAGATAAAGTCCTCTTTTTCTCCATTTATGGGTTTTGATTACACATTCTGTTCATATGGATTTGGCAGTTTTGATGTCATCCTTTTAACTGCTGCTTTTGTATATGAAAAGCAAAATTTGAGATAGCCAAATGCAGAGAAAACCTGCAAAATTACCTTTGTTAGCTCAGTAGGGATGGTTGGAATCTTTTCTCAGACAAACTCCCTTAATATCAATGGAAATTTTACATAGCTATCAAGCACAGATATCACTCTTGGCTGGAGAGATCCTGAGGCACAGACTGCTAGAAGCTCAGAGGGTGTCAGTGTGGAAGCACTTGCTGTATGCTCTTCTCTATAAACCCACTACTGTCCATTGTCAGAGACAGCCCTTTGGTCTGACCCATTCTCATGTACACTTTAGAGAGTCTCATTTTCTAATCTGGTTATCTGAAACCATCTAAAGCTATAGTTACAAAACCAACAGCATCAAGAACTCAGGTGGCTCCTGGTGAGGCTCTTTGTGCACTTAGGTGCCTCAGCAGCAGCACATTTCCCGGGATCAAGCAGCTTAGCTCCAGGGAGCCTGCATGTGTTGAGGTGGTGATGCTGAGGACAGACTTCTGCCTCTTTGTTGGGTCCTGCAGTTTGCAAGAAGCCTCCCATGAATGGCTGGGCAGTCCAGAGAAGAGAAGTATGCTTGTGTGATGTGATACTCAGGAACACATTTGAGGAAGTAACAGGTACAAAAAAAACCATCTGAGGTATCTTAATGTCTTTGGTGTGGTTCCTCTTCCCAAAACAAAACCTGTTTGACCTAGACACACTGGAGAGCTGGGCGGGGAGAAATTTGATGAAATACAACAAGAGCAAGTGTAAAGTCTTGCATCTGGGAAAGAACAACCCCAGGTACCAGTATAGGTTGGGGACTGAGCTGTTCGAGAGTAGTGTAGGGGAAAGGGACCTGGGGGTCCTGGTGGACAGCAGGATGACCATAAGCCAGCAATGTTCCCTCATGGCCAAGAAGGCCAATGGCATCCTGGGATGTTTTAGAAGGGGTGTGGTCAGTAGGTCAAGACAAGTTCTCCTCCCCCTCTACTCTGCTCTGGTGAGACCGCATCTGGAAGAACGTGTCCAGTTCTGGGCCCCTCAGTTCAAGGACAGGGAACTGCTTGAAAGAGTCCAGCGCAGAGCCACAAAGATGATGAAGGGGTGGAACACCTCCCTTATGGTGAAAAGCTGAGGGAGCTGGGTCTCTTGAGCTTGGAGAAGAAGAGACTGAGGGGTGACATCCTTAATGTTTATCAATACATAAAGGGCGAGTGTCAGGAGGATCGAGCCGGGCTCTTCTCGGTGATGTCCAATGACAGGACAAGGGGCAATGAGTGCAAGCTGGAGTATAGGAGGTTCCACATGAACATAAGGAAAAACTTTCTCACTGTGAGGGTGATAGAGCACTGGAACAGGCTGCCCAGAGAGGTTGTGGAGTCTCCTTCTTTGGAGACATTCAAAACCCGCCTGGATGCGTCCCTGTGTGACCTACTCTAGGTGGTCCTGCTCTGGCAGGGGGATTGGACTAGATGATCTTTTGAGGTCCCTTCCAACCCCTAACATTCTGTAATTCTGTGACATACATATAATGATGCCAGCAAAAAATACAAGACACAAAGAATTACAGCTATCCAAGGAAGTACATAAGAACACTTAATTCATCCATCACAATGGTATCCCTTAGCACGTCTGTGCAAACCCCCCAATTACACTGTATATTATCTTTCTCTTCTCCCATACTCCATGAATCTCCCTGCTTTCTCTGCCTGCTAGTTTTGTTCTCTACTAGAGGGGCTGCTGTTAGGATGCTTTTTTCCCTGTTTAGACAGATTGCTTTGCCTTTCTAATGCTCCTCGTGATCCTGCCAGTCCAGGGAGCACGAGGGTCAGAAGAGGAGCTGAACTCACGTCTTCCTAAGAACAATCACAAAATCTGCAGTGGATGAGCTTTCACTTGCCTTATTTTGTATTCACTCAGCAGTGACCCACAGCCATGAAGAGCTTTTGTTTGTGTGCAATAATCAAGCAAGTCAGGAACTCACCTCAGAATTCGCTATGCAGGACTGCTTGTAACCATGGCTCTGCCTCAATGATTCATCAATTCATTTGATAGGGTTGATAGAAGGTCTTAAGAGCCCTCCTGAGAATCAAAATGAAAAGAAAATAAATCCAGATGTGAAGGTGTGCTCTGTCTTTCTAAAGCTTCTCTTAGTTGGGAAGTAAGCTCATCTACTTTTAATTTCATATAATGAGAAAGTACGGACTTACCTTAGTAAGAACATGGCAAATATTAATTAGGTGCTAGAAAGAAAAAAGAATGACAATAGCTACCAGGGAGGATAGGTCTGAGAGTTTGGGGTTTACACTGTATGAGGCTGAAAAAATAATAATAACCAGAAAGCATGGAAATTAAAATCAGTACTTGTTAATTAGAGAATATTGATAGCAGAACAATAATGAGAAATGTCCACTTTTCACCTGTGACAATGGACACAACTCCGTCCTAGAATTAAATCTCTGGTCCTTCTGTATATGGTCCTGTTAGAGTGGGTGTCCTGGGTTACAGTGTAAAATGTGCTAAAAGAAAAAAAAATATTCTATTACCATCTTCAGGAGCTGTTGAGACCAGGTGGGGCAGTGCTCCCTGCCTCCCCCCTCTGGACTATCTCCTGTTAATGGGCACAACAATGCCTTATCGCCTGACCCATCGATAACTGGCTCCTGGACTATCTCCTGTTAATGGCCCATCAAGGAACTGCCTCACGACTCCCCATCCCATTGTGAGATGCTCCGCCCGGGGGGAAGGAGCCAAGCAGTCCATGCCAAATAAAAACTGAGATTTTGAACACCCTAGCAGCCTTCTTCCACAGGATTCCCAGAGGAACTTTTCCCCCCACTGGAGTTCCAGAGGACAAGAGCTACCTACCTACCACTGGACCTTCGGAGGAAGACCAGACTCTTTTACCTGATCGCTACTTCAACAGAACTACACCCATCGCTTCAGGAGGACTGCAGCCACCATCTTATCGGACTGCTACTGCCACCCTAACAGGGTGTCAGGTTGTATTTCTGACTCTGTCAGTGTAAACCAGTGGGTTGTTTGTTTTTCCCTGCCTTGTGTTACATATATATATATATATATATATATATATTAGTAAAGAACGGTTATTCCTGTTCCCCATATCTTTGCCTGAAGGCCTGTTAATTTCAAAATTATAATAATTTGGAGGGAAGGGGGTTGCACTTTCCATTTCAAGGGAGGCTCCTGCCTTCCTCTGCAGGCACCTGTCTTTCAAACCAAGACAGTGGGGTACTAACAACATCACTATGTGATGTCACTTAGCTTATCATGTGCAAGAATTAGATGGTGCCTTAATGTACTGAGGGTTCTCCCCTAAACCACATGATGTTTTTAAGCTGACTTCATGGAGCTGAAATACCCATTTGTAAGAAAATCTCTCACGGAAGAAGTTGAAATTCGATCATTATTGTTCCCTACACTGGCAGAATTTCAGTGGGGACACCTGACTGACTTACTCTATCTGTGGCTTCCTTTCCAGCTGAGCTAAAGCAGCTGAGGATCTGCATCACGCTTCTGGTTTCAGGCAGAAACCTGTTTTATTAGGAGGACAGAGACAAACAAACTATAAATAAAACTGCATAAGGGCTTTACAAATCAGTGTTTTAAAAACTTAACTTTTCATCAATCTATCTGCTGCTCTGCTCTCTGTAATGCCACTTTATCTCAGTAGAGACACAGGCAGCGTGTATTCTTTTAACCTCAGCAGGCTGTCACTGGTCTTTGATATAGCAGCTGTCTCATAGCTACCACTAGATTTCAATTAAACCAGGCTATATTTAGGGTGAAAACAGGGCCATTTTAAACTGCCATACCTGCCAACTTTTATTCACTCTCAGCAGCAGTTATTTTATTTGATGATCCTGATTTTAAGCTGTGCCATCCATAAAATTAAAAAGATACCAGAAACTGTGATGTATTTTACATTCACATCACCAAAAATCTATCATTAAAAGCAGCACTTCTCCAGAGAAGAACACACTTACAGATGATAAATAATAAAATGCTTTCTACTCATAGCCAGGGCACAGACTTGCCGTGGTGGGGCAATACAAATGATTCTCTACTGCCAAGGAAAATTAAACTTGATACATTTTTCACTGATCGCAGGGGTCTATCGCTAATACTGTTAGTGCTTCCATAGAAAGAAATGGCGTGTGGGATGTCAGTGTAACACTTCCACGTTGTCCGACATGACACACTTGTCTTATGGACAGATTACGTGATTTGGGGTAAAATAAGTATGTCTCCTTGCATTTTCACTTCTGACAGTTATCATTCCTCCTTCTCTGTCAATATTGCATTGTTCATATTTCATCAGCAGACAATGCACAAAAGCCCCATTAACGGACTGACCACAGCCCCCACTCCCTCTGTTATGGGGGTGCGCACTTTCAAAATACTGTAATGCTCAACTTATGGTCAGCGTGGTCCACTGTCATAAAAATTCTGATATATGTACATGCATATGTAAATGCAAGTATGCACACGCTGTGATGCTAACCTGGCATTAACAGCACATCTCTGTTCTAAAACATGTGAAGAACTCAATTTTAGATAACGCGATTACCTGCATAAAAATAATGATGCACATTTTTATGTGAACAAGAAAGAAAATCTTATTTGAGTCATCTAAAATTTAATAGGCTACAAACATAGCTAAAGCAAAAGATAACTCTCTCATGCAAAAGTCTGTTCATAAACAGTCTATAATTACATTTGCTGCCTTTTGGTTGAAAGCATGGACTTTATCAAGTGCAAGAGCTGTTTTTCTGCAAGAAAGCTTATTGGAGGGTGAACTAAAACAAGCATGATCACATCCTGGCATGCATAAAATGCTGATTGTCTCACTTGCCTTATATGCCAAGTGCTTACTCTTGCAAGGTATTTGGAGCTGTCAACGCCAGCTGAACTCAGCGAGACAGAGAGGTGCTCAGCACATCTTAAAAACCCCTTGGCATCGGCAGCAGCATGCCTCAGATACACTTGATGTTTGCCAATAAAATGTACCACAGGAATGATGGCAATTACAGAGCAACTATTTGTGTGAGCATTACTGGAACTCCATACCATCCTTCAGAGAAAGGACACTGGCAAGATGGAGAGGGGTTGCAAAAGAGCTACAGCCGTGGCTTGAAGACTGCAAACCTACCTGACACTGAGAGACTAAATAAAGTGTACCTGTTTGGCTACATAAGAATGCCAGGATGGTTGCACCTATAATCTCTGCAATAGGTTCTGCCATAACCTTTAGGTATGTATGTTTGGGTGTATTAATCTTCTCTTTCAGCTGGGGCATAAAATGGACAGTGCATACACATTGGGTAGTTATTCAATGTTTTGGTTTAACCTTGCCCTTCTCAGCAAGGCCCCCAAACACTGCCTTGTTTGCTGTACTTTAACCAAGCCCAGCTTTGAAGGCACAACAATTTTTCTTTTTTTTTAAATGGCTAGATGGTATCAGAGCACTTCAAAACACCACAGAATTTATTTCCACAACGAAGTTACACCTTTCCAAATCCTCGTTAAGGCTGCTTTTTCTTTTTTAACATTAAAAATAAACAAACTAAAAGATGTGCTTCCCTCTGCTTATTCTTGCACAAGACTGAATCATTTTGGCTGAAACTTACCAAAAAAAAAAAAAAAACCCAAACAAAAATACCCAAAACCCTTAAGCAGTTATTTAGCTTGGAAAAGAACCCTGACTGGAAAAATCAACCTAACTGGTTCCAGTTTGGCAAAGTGATAAGCAATTGGGAAAAAAAGAATCCTACAGTGAGAAGCATCAGGCAATAATTGTATATACCCAAGACTGTTAAAGAGTGAATTTAGTGGTGTGTATGTGGAGAGGGAATTTCTCAAGGCAAAGATCTTCATTACCTGGGAGATAGAGGCGTAACAAAAGCCTTTGAATGGGAGCAACTCAGATGAGATACTTTTTTTACCCACCAGGGAAGTAAATATGAGAGCAGCCCGTTCAGGGACGTGTTAAAATTTCCATTTCTTGAAGTTTTAAAATCCCTAGCAGACGTACATCTAAAAATATTTTGGTTCTAACAGATGCTGGGAGATCAATGCCAGAATCTTCCAGTGCAGTGGCCAGGGCTGTATAGAATGGTGGGCTACAGAATCTCTTCTGCCCCCAAATGCTGCTCTTTCCACAGTGAACACACTGAATAACCACCACTGTCTTTTCAAATATATAAGATTTTTTTCCGAAACTTTGAGAGTAGTCTGAGGTCTTCTAACTTTTTTCCCCTTTAATATGTACACCAAACCTCTCCTCTTCTTAGGAGTGATGCTACAACAGCAGCTGATTGACAGAAGAAATGAGTGCAGCAGAAGATTGCCTACCGAGGTTTCAGGACAGTTGTAGTGAGTATGACCTTAGTACATGCTTAAACTACGTACTCAAAGCTCACTCCCAGCTTCTCAAAACTTTGCTGTGTCTCTGGAATTACAGACAGACACACAGCAGTTATTCTGCAAAACCTCATGGCTTCCCAGAGCTCCTGCTCTAGTACTAATCAGCACAGCTGACTGAAAACTCGTAATCTGTTTTTCAGTTCGATTACCATTATTTCTGCCTCTTCTGGCTTCCTTTGCTGGAGTTTAGGACCATCTCTGATCTTTTACCTTTGTTCAGCAATATTCACAGATTCTTCACCTTTTGCTATTTAGAACCATTCCTGATGTCTCAGAGTTTGTGCAGTTTTTAACTGCACATCTAAAATACATCTTTAATTCGTTGTTGGGTTTTCAGTGCTCTTGAGCTCAAAGGCCTTCATGTTTCTCCAGCCACTCCACCTCAGTTTATTCCACCTCTGATCCCTGTGTGCTGGTTGCCAATTTTTCACCTTGCTCCTTATTGCAAAGCTGACAAGGAGCACAGCAAAAGCTGACATGGTGAGGCACAGAGATCCTGCGGGAATGACTAAAAACTGACAAGAGACGGCAGAACAAGTGGCAGTGACCAGGTTTTGACCCTGAGATCTGATTTCACATTTAATATTCCTTGAGATGATGTAGGAATAAACAGATATTTTGGGTTTACTCCTTTTTGTGATCTCTGTTATAGAACTATGACAAGGTTAGACCTGTTGCTCAAAGGAATCTCAGTTTTGCTGGGATTATTTGATAGGCCCTAGGCTTCCTTTTATTTCCTATAGCCAGAGCAACAGAGATATGAGGGGCGGGACTTTGAGGAAGGCCAATGGGCCTGAGAACATCTAACTTGATGTGATGGTAATGATGGACCAGACAGAGACAGCATAAGATCAGTTTTGCTGGCCATTGGAGGCTCACTAGTGTGCTGGGAACAGTTTGAGGCTTTGGCACCAAGCCCCCAGTGTCTGCCCCATTGGCACACTGGGCTGTTAGAGTGACAGGGCTGGGGGGTCATTGGGGGAGCTCCCTCAGTGCAAAGGAGTCTGCCTATAGACACAGCTCAGGGTCCAGGCTCCCTGTGCTCCACCTGCCTGAGGACACCTGGACAAATGCAGAGAGGACCTATTTTTGTCACTATATATAAATAGTAGCCACCCACTGTAAGCACTGTCTTTGTTCTTCCCTACCCCAGCCCAACACATAACACTTCCACAGCAGTCTGACCTTAAATCTCAATTCACTCCCAAATCCCAAGGGAGAGGGAGCTCTGTGAGGACTGCAGGAGATGGGTCATGAAATTAGCATTTTTGTCTCATTAGCTTTTGAAAGCAGCAGTTCCAGTACAAGGGACTTGGCCTGGTGATGTACCTACATATTGCACAGCACGCTTCTACTAAAGCCATTAGAGCACCGCATCTGCCTAGAGTACATTTTTCTGGACAGAACCCATAATATTAATCTCTGCTGTGTCCTAAATCCAAAATCTGTTTTTACACCTACTGTTCTGGGAGATGCTGTATTAATAAAGGGATATGTCATTCTCACTCCTTTTGCAGTTGGAGCCACTTCAGTTTCCACTCCAGTGCTGCAGAACCCACAGGCAACTTTGGGGATGGCATGGGGACCAGGGGGACAGCAGAAGCCCAAGAGCACCGGTGGGGTTGATTGATTGCCAGTGAGACAAAAGGAACAGAGAAGGCAACAGCAGTAGTTTTGGAGTGAGGAAGATGAATGGGGGTGCTACCTAGAAGGCTACAGTAATGAAGATCAGCTATGAGAAGTCTGACTGTTACCACACTGAGTTGCACACATACGTATATATGTGTGTGTTCAGCAGTCTCTTAGCCATGTCTGCACTTACTTTCATAAATGGCATACATGGACGTGGAGGCTGATGCAAAGAGATAATACTGCAAGCTGTGCTTGCATTAGGAGTAAAAGTTCAAGTGCAAGCTCCCAAAATGAATGACCAGTTTATAAAACTCTCATCTGGATGTTAATTTGGCAATAACCACTACAGAGAACAGAGATTTTGTGTCAGCTTGTAAAGCTATCAACGCCTCTGCTAGCTGATAGGAATGGCAGCGTGCTGCAATTGGACCAAGTATGCGTAAACATTGTGGGTACATTTGTTGCTGTTGTCAGGGTGTATTGAACTTGCTTAACTGTGCAAGTTCACCCTTATTTTGCGTGGAGATCACTCCTTCCAGATTCTCCGTGCCTACCCGCAACATCAGAAGGAAAGCTGATAGCTAATTTCCTTGATGTAGAACGTGCTCTCCGCAGAAAGTTGGAGCAGATGAGGTCTCTTCCAACCTAGTCTTTTCTGTGATTGTGTCAGAAAGAGAAGGATCAAGATTTTAAGTTATTTCTGGGAAACTGTGTAAAAAAAGATGTGGAGAATACACAGGTCTGGACTAGTGAAAAAAAGACAAACTACCTTGTTCTGCTAATGTTGAAGTTTCTAAACAGTTACAAAATTTGATTAACACATCTAATAGGACAGATAGTACCTAACAGCTGTCAGTAATTATTTAGCCTCTGGCTGGCTTGCTTACCCTGAAGAGATTAAAGAAGCTGCAAGTGTACTTCACAGTGCAGACAAGGAACTAAATAAGATTATTAGTCTTTATGAGAATGAACACTTCACCAATAAAAATGACATGGGAGAGCTCAACTCTATTTCTTGAACAAAAAGAAGTCACTATTCTTTATAAAGATAAAATTTCACTAATGCCAAGATTATGTACCTTGGGATCTAGTTAGCATCAGAGAAACTGTAGTTCCCAGTCATAGTCATAGATACCGTCTGTGACGCAATATATGAGAACTGGGCATGAATGTCCATGTTTTGCCAGGAGATGGAGAAATGCTGTTCACAGGAGCTGTCTATGCTTGACAGTTTCTTAAATTATGGTGCAGGGAACAGAAGTTATTCTTAGGAACCAATTTGCATTCTTTTGCATGGTGGATATCAGTCATTAATCTGATGGCAACAATTGGGGCTATTTTACTACTACTCTGATTGTTAAAAGTAAGATTGCCATTAGCACAAGCTTGCTCTAAACGTTGGTACATGCTGAATCCCATATTCTGAGGAAGATTTATGCCAAGATTTTGGGCGAGACAGTGAGAAATACTGTATTCCCCCTACAGCCAGGAGAAGCCAGAGTAGAGAAATGGAAATGGATGGAAAACAGTCAGCAGAGAATCTAAATAGAGTAATGGATAGATGGCTCTGCCAGGCAGTACCATGCTAAAGCCTGATTTTAAACGAGAGTCTAGATTACAGAGATCTACGAAGTCAGTGGATTGCTTTTCGATTACATCTAGGAGACTGCAAACATCCCAGAGACACGATCTTTCCCACGTATTTTCACAGCATGCAGGACCAGAAGAACTATGTTGGGAACTCAGGGCTATAATGAAATACAAACAACAGTTACAGGAGGTAGCTGCTCAGTGCCACTGTTACCTCAGACAAGCATAATGTTTTGTATTAACTGAAAAGTGACATTGAAACCAGCTGAATTAACCCACTATTAGAGGTGTGTATTCCACACCGCACTGTGCTTCGAGGAATTTGTGAGCTAAACATATTTCTTGGTTACCTACTTAAGAAATTTTTATGTCAGAATACAATAGCATTCAATATTAACTGATTCCCCAGAGGGCTTGAGATTATTTTGTTCTAAATAGGCTAAAACCCCCACAGTTAAGAATTATAGCTGTAATTTTAAAACTCAGCAAGTAGCAAGTTACAGTGAATAATTGGAAGACCAGAGCTGATGGGAAATTGTCTTCCCTGGCTTCTTGTGATGCCCTCTTTCGTTGTTTCCCTCTTACTAGTGCATTGAACAGTGGGTGACTGTTTGTATTCAGGTGGGTATAACATGTAGCACCTTAGGAGCTGTAATTTAGCATTAATTAGCATCCACTTTAGATAAAGTTAATGGCCAAGATAGTTGTCCATTAAACAAATGAACTTGAAATTAGAGTCTAATTGTCGAAGGAAGAGTCTAAAGAGTATCTGACAGTGTTATGGGTTTTTTTCCCCTTTTTGATTAAAACTTAAATCAATAACCAGATACAGCACAAGTTTTGTGTTTTGGTTTTTTCTTTTATCTTTTACGTAGAACAAAGTTAAATGCACTGATTTTCTTTTAAGTTTAAATCTCATAAGGCAGTAGGTGCTAGCTGGGCTTAGCAAAATGATGCCATATTTGTGGAAAAATAATGAAGCCTCAACACAAAACAATTCTCTCCCCTCTCTTTAAATAGAAGGTTGGTGCATATCGAACTCTGTCATCAGCTATTATTCAAATTGAAATAGGTCATGTCCCTGAACACCTGTAAATTAGCCTGAAAATTCCCTCAATTAATGAAACCTTGTCTGCTTGAATTTATCCTGCCTTCCCCATAACACTTGGACAATCATAGCTGTAGCATGTAAAATTAATCTTATTCTGTTACTTTCTGTGGAAGGGCATTTTGATCGCGCTCTGACCCCTGAGAAAAAGGTTAACTTGTTCATTCTCCTCCACATTTTGCTCAGCAGCCGTCCAACTCCTGCAGTCCAAACCAGCAGGCTTACTTGAGTCAACAGTCACAGGGCCTGAAGAACTGGACTGCATGGCTAAGCCCTGAATTTGCAGTTCCCCACAACACATGTCCTTAAAGCAAGATGCTTACACTGATCTAAAGAGAAACCAGTGTAAACCGGTATCTTCTTACTGCCTCTATATCAACACAGCAAGTTTCATATTTACTTTGAAAAATTATTCCTTTTCAAAAAATCCTTCAGTTACTTAAAACTATCAGTTGTTCTGTCCCTTTCTTCCCTTCCTAAAGGCTTGTGCATAAAGTTTGTTCTGGAAAACCGCACTGTTCTGCAGGGTGTTGTTGCCCCTAGGATTTATAGGCAATTCCAACCAAGCAGATGTTTACCTTATCTGGAGTTTGCTCCAGGATTTTCATAAGGTTTAACTTTGCTGCTCTGGGATGAGAAGTTGGGCCACTCACTATCAATATCGCTCCTTGAAACTTTTTCCTACACCATTAGAGATATGCACTGTAGAAACTAAGAATGAATTAAGTGAATGCTCTCGATTAAATAAAATGCTGTCACAGCTTCAAATAATAATTGACACACTGATTACGAACAAACAAAAAAGGCACAATGCAAGTAGTTGAAGTTTAGTGATGGATTAAGTTATACACGTAACACCAACTTCTCTGGTACTGTTTTTGATTGGATGATCTTCAGCTGCATGGAAGAAAATGTTCATTTGAACTTACTGCCAATGTTCAAGTCCCATAGCTAGGATAAAATATGATCATATTTAAAAAATGTACTGGGACAGGAAAGGACTTTGTTGAAATACTGGTCTAGGATCAGAAAAATCCAGCCTGTACCAAGTGTGGTTTCCCAAGAGGTGAGCTAACTGCATCACTGCCTGCAGCCTCCCTTGTCTATATTGAGGCTGCCTTGGCCCCAGCCTGGCTCTGCTGCAGGCTTCAAAGGGGACTTTGGCCAAGGCTTTCTGTTTGCTGCTCCATCTGCAGTTGTGAACATCACGATGCCCCCCTTCTCCCGACCTTACCCCTTCTGTTCCCAAGTTTTTACATTGCAGGTATTATCTCTGTCTTTGTGCTGGCAGACTCCTTCTTCCAACACACTCCTAAAATGGAATTTGTACCCTCAGGCCCTAATTCAATCATGTTCTGCCAAAATGTGCTGTTGAAGATAACTGCTGCAGAAAATTGTCAGAGTGCTCAGTCTTTGAGGAAGACTCAGTTCTCCTCACAAGAAAGAAACTTGCCCATCTCTTCTAAATATTTGAAATGTTTTATCTAAGTGAACCTACATTAAAAATGAGGTTATATATTGATATGGATATGATATATACATATATATATAAAAATATAATGGTCCTAAGGGAGCCGTCAGATATGAGCTGAGAACAAACCTGAAATAGTTTAAGATGTTTCTGCTGGTCAGGACCCAGTGGAAACAAAGTGCATTCACACGATATGAAACAAGTTGGTTTTAAGTCACCTTCACTGACCAGAGGTGCCCCTAAATCTCTTTAACTGAGTAGTCAGATAGGCAACAAAGTTAAAAGAGCATGTCTAATTTACGCTGCATAATTATTTCAACCATATATCCAAATTAACCCCTGAGGGCCAGCCTTTAAAGAGGCAGAAGCAAAAAGAAGATGATGTAGGACTTCAGAGTAACAGGCAGTTTCAAATTCAGACAAGCACAGACCTCAGCCTTGTGGCCAAGCAGAGCCCCTTATTTCAAAAACAAAGCATGGTTATGGCACATTTAAACTTGGACTCTGATCTTGCAGGTTACAGAGACTCCTTGGGCTCATACACAACATCACTGAACTCAGACCACACCAATCAGCTGCTTGTGGAAAGAGCCACAGGCAACTGGGCTGCACTGCACCGTTCATGCAGAGTGCTCACGCTGACCTTTACTGCAAAAGTGCTCCTTCTCTGCAACATAACCAACTGCTACAAGGAGAGCTTATCCCAGGCAGTGTTATTTCTAGACAGGCTGTGCCAGAATAGCAAAAATCTAAGAGTTTAAGAAACATAAAACATTTTTCTTAGGAACTGTCACTCACTTGAGGTTCACCCTGCCCCATTCAGCTGCTGTTCCCATCTGTACCCTCTGTTCAATTTTCTGTTCATGTTCTGAAACTGAATTGGTAACCAGAAAATTTTAGTTACTGAATAAACTACTGCCAAAAATCTCTAAAGGATACACTGAAGAGCAATGAGCTTTCTGTGTGATAGGCAAAGAGCAACTTCTAGTCCACAGAAACTCAGTACAATTTCCCACTGGTGCGGTTAGATGGAAAGGCCTTCACAGCTCCCCAGGGAAGCCACAACCCATGGCTCACGGGGTCACACACACCCCCACACTCCTCCCCATGCCCATTCTATGGGTACAATTAATTTCATTTTGCACTTGGTGGTTTCCACACCTTCCACTTGCTTGTAGTTCCTGCCTTGCATTTGGTCTAGCAATCACCAATTAGGTCTGGTTTACATTCAAAATTTTGCCATTGAATTCAGCATATCTCTAAGAAACTCTTCATCTGAAGACAAAAACACCAATGTCCTGAGCAATGTTTCTCAGTGGCGAACTGCTCCCACTTGCCAAAAATGCATGCTTCATTTCTAATTTAAATTTGTCTACCATTAGCTTCCAGCAATAGGTTTTCACTATGTCCTTCTTTGCCGGTTTAAACTAGGTGGTTTTCCCCCTCCATGGAGACACCATCCATTAATCAACTCTCCCCTTTCCTCTTTTTGGTAAGCTAACTACACTGAACTCTCATATACACACACTTACCTCTGCTGTGTTCACTGCAGAACAAAGAAAACTTTGAATCTAAAATTGTAATCTTCTATCTCTATAGCTTTCTAAAAAGCTCTTCATACACAACTTCCAGTTTCTATTTAGGTATTGTTTTGTTGGTTTGTTTGTTTTGTTTTTTTTTTTCCATTTGAGTGCTGTCCTCTTAATTTTCTTTATTTGGAAGAAAGATAGCCCTCTGAGGCATCATTTCTGGTTGGGAGTAACATGTATTTGCTCCTGACCCTTAGCATCTAGATACTAGGCCCAGTTCAAGGGTTAAAGTTTTTCTTTCATAGCAAGGTCCAGACAGGACTATCCTGTGTGATGCTTCTTGTATTAGAAAAAACAGTCGATTGCTGTATGGTATAAGCTATGTCTCTTCTGTGTATGTAACTGCAGGGTGCTTACGCTCCCAAATACCAAAGTTTTAGTTGTGTTTCCTATAGCCATCTTTCCATAAACATCGTGTACCAAGTTTTGCTCATATCCTCCAAGTCTCATGAGCTCACATGTTTAATGGCCAATAGGTGTACTGGAAGAAAATCAGAGAGCACTGAAAAGCGATGAGAGCAGGAGAACCACCCTGGTGTATAATCTGTGGTTCAGTAAGACTTGGGACATCTTTCCTGCATGAGATGGAGTGCAACACAGAGATCCCCGAGTTTGTGAAAGGCAGGAAAGAAACTCATGGTGAAGTTCCCTGGTGGCTCCTCAGCCTTGGTTTAACTGCATTGCCCTTGGGTTGTGTGGGAATGACTCAGCTCATTCTCCCAGCAGATCTTATTACCTCTACAACACTGCCTAAACAACACCCATGTCCAGGTGTGAGCTTACTCACACCTAGCCACCAGCACAAGCAACTGCATCTTTTGATGCAGCACAGCAAGCTTAGATCCGATCTTTCCGTAGGCATAAACAGACCCTCAGCATCACAGTCTGTTAGGTCATGCGTTGTCCAACAGGCAGCGGGTGCAGCTCCTACCAAGAAATGAAATTGAGTCGTGCCATTTTGATGAATAATCTCTCAGTGACTGATGGGATCTGCTGCTCAGGAGTCTCTGCTACATGGCTTTTATTCCTACAGTACCTGGCACTGAGAGAAGGGTGGCAGATGCCAACTGGGTACCTAAAGGGCTGACATTAGCAATGTTAAATAAGCTCTAAAAAACACACTTTGTGTAGAAACTGACCTGAAAGGATTTCTTATGGCTGAAACTCTCACTTCAGACTGTGTTTGCACTTATTTCACTGTGATGCCTGAAATTTGGTTATTAGGAGCATTCAGCTTATAAGTTAAATGGATTTTTGAGTAACTCTTCATCACCTCCCTTCAATATTGTCAGGTTTTGAGGGAAGATGTTTATAAGCCATTATACAGAGATATCTTTCATATGTGCTAAAGAGCTCTTTCTCTAAGATCCTTACACTCATACTCCAACATATACTCTGCTTTTACAGCTATATTAAAGTCTTCAGAATAAGTGGTTGGTTTTTACAGTGGAAATCCCTGGTATATCCTTAACTACACCATTGCTCAATACAAGAGTATAGGAATACATTTAATATAATACATACAACATTTTATCATGAAAACTGCAATTACTTTGAACAGAACAACAGTTTCTAACCATAAAAGCTGACCTGACTGTTCTTCTCTCAGCAAATGCTGAAACCAGCACTTACACATTCCAAAACAGAAAAGAATCTCTCCTCTCTCAGGACAAATTACAAAAGCTAATGCTTATACTGTAAATAGCTTTAAATGCCATATAACATGGGTGCAAATTAGGGTACCATTAGAGCTATACTCATTTACGCAGGCCCTCTAACTAGCCTATAACCCTGTGTAACTCTAGTATTAATTACTGGTGCTTTTTTAGTGAACGATCTGTTGTTCTCTCAGCACGCATTCTGTCTTACTGGGTGATTTGCCTCACATTCACCTGATACACCGAGAGTTATGGTGTATCCTGTAACTTCCCAGCAAAGGAAAACAGAAGTTTCAAGTGTTGTTTCTTATTACATCTCAAAATACATTTCCTTCGTATTTGTGGAAAATGGAGGAAGAATGACAGTAGTTTAATACTATAGCGTGTTTTACTAATCTTTGCAATCAGGTCTTTGGGACTTTTTCTGCCATCACACAGTGCAATCACTTCACACAAGTGAGAAGCCAGCATGGGGTATCCTGATAAAGGTCAGTACATAAATCAGCCAAGCCTGGGCATGCTACATCATTCTTTCTGTTTGGTGCTTTATTTTGATAACTACTGTATTTTGTGTCCTTTCAGGTAATATTTATCTAACACTAACATAATCAATCTAATTTGAGAATCAAATTTAACATATTTAAATCTATACCTAAACTCCATATATTGTGTGCATTCTGCCAGTATTAGCACAGCTGAATGCTGGAGGCATATTAACGAATCTCGTCTGCAATTTGCTACTTGTTTTAAAAGAACTTTGTTGTAGAAGTTCTGCAGCCAATTCACTACATGCTTGAAGTCAGCAGAACAACTCATTTCCTACTATAATAAGACTGTCTCTGGTTGGGATGGTTGGTTGCCAGAAAAAATGGCTTTCTTAAGAATGGAAGCACACAATTGCATTTCTTAGCTGATCTATTATTCATTGTCAGCCCAACGACCTTGCCATTTGTTTTTTCAGTGTTGATTTTGAGTTTTCTTTTTAGTTGAAAAGGACACATTGCCTTCTCTTTTCCCTCCCCACAGATAACTGTTTCTTTAAATTATGCAACTGCTCATTTTCACAACAGCTTAGCTCACACCTGCACCTGTGTTTGTGTATTGGTCAGCAGATCAACCAGCATACACTGACCTAATTTCATCAACTCTGACAAACCCACTCCAAATTGTCTCAACCAAAGTTTAGCATATGTTTCCCAAAATTACCAGGTACCCGCTTTCTGGAAGTCAGGTCTATCCAAGGCTCTGCATCTTAGAACACAAAGAAATAAATCACCCAAAGCTGCTGTGCGCACATTAATAGTAATTAGGAAGGTTCACGTGGTAATGAACATGGTTTGTCAGGAAGACACGAATCTTCCAACAGTCCAAAACATTTTTTTAATGAGCTTGTTGCAGGTCTTATTTACTCCAGATCTTTTCCTTTTCCCCACAGCTATACTATTTGGTCTAATAAAAAGATTTCAGGTCTTCCTGCCATGCTTTCTCATAATTAGTAATTGTGAGTGTGCTAGCTGCTGTTACCCTTGGACATTCTGGTGAGACTTAGGACATAAAACCATAAATTAGGTCACCTGTCCTCAGCAGACTCTCCATTTCCTTTCTGTATTTTTATTGTGCTTCTATAAAGACCCTCAGTAGAGAGAAAGAAGAAGAGTAATCTCATATGGAGAACCTTTTTAATTCAGTTTAAAAAAAGGGAGAGGGGGTAAAGGAATATTTGAGCATTTTATGCATCTGTGCTTTCTGGGGCACCCATCAGTGAGAGGATTCCCTGATCTGTGTTTATTTTCCAGGACATCAATTTAATGTCTCTGAGTCAACTGTGTTTTCACCTATGGTTCTTTCTCTTCTTTTGGGGTTAACTGAAGTGGTGTTTTCCTACAGCTTAGGAATATATAACTATTTTCAAATATCTATTACTAGATGAAGGTAGAAATTAGAGCAGTCATTTTGCTACAGTAGACATTTGTTTTCTTTTATAGCTTTCCTGTCTGCTCAAGGGTAATATGATCAGAACAGAAGAAGTTTCGTAGTCTTGATATTCACTGATAATTTTTCTGTAAATTTTCCAAGACTCTTCTGTTATTGCATTTTGTACTTCTGAGCAATATAAAAAAAAACCCATGAAGTATTCAATTCAATCCTGGCAGAAACAGCACAATTCCCCTGGACACTAATGCATATTGCACCTAGTAATATCATGATATGGCCTGAGACTACATTTTCTCCTTCAACACCTTTGAGCAGCTCTAAGAATACGGCAAGGTGCTAGATCTTCTTATAAACCCATTCGTACTGAGCCTTCATTTCTTTCATTCTTCAGTCTCACTGGGATAATAAGAGATTGTTTCTCCTGCCTTACTCAAAGTTAGTTCTTTTTATAGTTTTTAATTTTAATTTACAGAGGATGCTTCTCGCTAAATACATCTTCCTTCGGCTAGCTATCTGCGTGGAGGAAATGCAGCCAAGTTTGTTGAAATTAATCACCTAAATATCATGAATATGTACACACCTCTACTCCCTCACATACACAGAATAGGCATCAGCACTAGCTACTGAAACACATAATGGAAAATGATATTTCACATATAATGTTTTTCCTGACCCACATGAACTTACTATGCCTGCCCTAAGTGTACTGAACTCGCTCAAAGTCTTTCTAGTGGTGTCTCTAAAGCCAAGTCAGTGTGGGTATACACAGTTTAAGAGATAATGAATGGAGAAGTGACAACTAACTGCTTAAAAATACGCGTTACAAAAGCAAGCATTTCTCTAACACTGCTAAACAACATCTCTGATACAACAGAATCAAAAATAGCCATTTCAGAAATACACAGGTTTGCCTCAGTAAATGTGACAGTAATCTTTATTTAGTCCTTACCTAAAAAGACTAAAGCAATATCCCTTAGACCAAGAAATTATTCATAGAGGGTCAAAATCTTTTAAAACAATGCAAATTGCAGAACTTTATTTTATTTTTGCTGACACATTCTATTCCGAAACGAGTCTTGATCCTAATACTCAGAACATACTACTGCAAAAAAAATCATTCGTAAGTATATAAAAAAAAATTCCCTCACCATAAGAAGTTTGACTCCACTGCTTCAGTCTAACTCACAAGTACTGACACAAGGGACTTTGGCTTACTATCATTCAGAATTAATTAGAACAAACCGTGACTCCCAAAGCTCCAGTTAATAGAAGCACAAAGAGAAAATTGGCAGGTAGCAGTTAGACAGTGGGCTGAATGTCTGCCATTGATAAAGTCTATAAATAGATTTTTTTTAAAGACAAACGTTTTATTGCACACAAACATAATTTTTCCACTTTGGGCTAGTAAGAGATTCTCATTTTTTAAGAAACATGGAGACCAACCCCTTTACAAGTTTGTCACAAAAGCAGATTCAGTTGCTGCATTTTTATTCGACTTCCCATATGCTTCTCGTGCCTGTTTGATGCAGTTTTGCCATTGCGCCTAGGAAAAGCCCCTAATTAGACCAGTACTAAAGTGCTTTCAAATACCTAATCATGTCCACACACAACTGTCAATACAGATGCAAAATGAAGACTGCCCATCCAGACGCTGCCAACTGCAGATAACATTTAACTGAGATTTGGGCACCTCGGCTCATCAAAGCATCGTGGAGACTGACACAAACAGGGTGTCATACTCTCTCTGTGAAAGTCCAAAACAACCAACGTCTTGGAGTGAATTTATGGCATTTCCGTCACTAAACCAGCCTGAGATCCAACTACATTTTGCATCATGCCTTACACTTGAATTATTCCTGCCAGCTTAAGTGGGCGATTACAAAAGTAAACTGCTTGTTGAAAAAGAATACAGCTTCTGATAAATCCTGCTCACCGCATAGGATGTCTGATTTCCATCATTACAGGGCATATAAGAACCCAGTCTGCTGATATTTTACTGGAAGATGCTCTCTCAAAAAATACTATCTTCAGGATGGAAGGTGCCTTGGAAGAGAAACTTGAAGGAGGTACAGGAGACTTAGGCAAAGACAGAAGGCAGATAAAAACTGCAATAACAGGTGGAAAACAAGGAACAAAGACATACTATTAAACAAAGAATTTAAAAGGGGGAAAGTAGGACTGGCATGCAGCACAAAGCAAGGATATGAAGCAGAAAGAAGCAGGTTTCTTCAGCAACCTTTTTGTTGGTGCTGGTTCGCAAATAAATATGTTGATTTAGTGAGCTTTGGAGGAGTTTTTGTCTGTTCATTTTTACTTTTCAGAAATCAACAGCTTTCAGCCTTAAAGTCTGAGCTAAATTCAAAGGCTTCAGAACAGAAGCTATAAAATATGACATATAGCAAAGAAAGGAACATTGTGTCGTAAGGGTAAATATACCATGCAGAGAGATAATTACTCGAGTTTCAATATATGACCAATCTCAGAACAGCAATATTAGAAGAAAGATAAAACGAGTGAATATCACTGAAAAATCCCTGTAGTTACACTTCTGTGCCAAAGCTAGAAACCAAAGGGTCAGATGCTTTTATTTGGAAATAACATTGTAAGCAGAGAGTTTAAGACCAGACACACCTGCCTCCTCCTTTGCTGTACTGAGGCATATGATTGTAAGAAATCTACACCGTACATCAAGCTTGCAGCAAAACCACAATTCATGCAGTAATCCTTAGGTTTCCATTACAAAATGGACTATTAGAATAATGGTTTTGGAGGCCACTTTGTTTAAATGCTATTTTGCTTCAGTGTGAGCTCATGTTGGTCCAGTGGTGGACATGATGACTATTCTAAATGCTTTCAGATGAAAGCCACAATGAAGTGCTAAAAACCACCTATAGTAAGATGTGGCTAGACATCTGAGCTTGGGATAGAGACAAGAAAGGCTGGCTACTAACTTTTCATCAGAATAGCTGACCTTACAGTCTGGTTGTCTTCATTTGACTAAATGAAAGCGCTGTTCTGAAGCTCATTGGAATCAAGATCTCCACGAAACTATATCCAGGTTTGGATCGGACTTTAGGGGTTTTTTTGCTTCTTAGCAAGCCAAAGCATGGCTGGATAGAGAGACTTTGCTTGATCCAGATGCTTGTTAAAGAATCTACATTCAGGTACACAAAAAAAGCTATGAGCAGCTCTACCCCTTGCCTTCAGGGAAATAGTTTTTCATTTTAGGTATGTTGATGGATCATAGGGCAACAGCCATAGCACACAGGATGAGCTATTAGTGAGTTTGTCCCATAAGTTATCTGCACTTAAGATAGAGAGAAAAAAGTTTCATTTGCCTTAAAGGCAGAAATTCCACCAGAGTGGAATGATTGACTGACCTTGGAGCCCTAAGACTGATCATTTGCCACTAGTGTAAATGAAAAATTCATCATTACTGATGATTTTTGACTGCCCTAGAAAAACCAAATATTAATACGGTTTAATACAACACAATTGAAAATCCAGAATGCAATAAAACTTTCATATCATGATAGCACAGGGATTTCTTTGTGTTATTCATTCAAAGACTAGGATATTCTCCCTCTTTATTTCAAGTCATTCTTTCTGGAGCTGAAAATTTACGGTATTTCACCGAGTACCTTTCACCACCCTTTCAATATATGGACTCATAGGTATTTTCAGTCTTTCATAAATGATAAAACTTTTGCCTGCATCTTACCACAAATTCTGAACATGGAGCGCTTTGATTATTTCCCTAGGAAATACTTGGATACATGCTGTATAAGTCAAGGTACTGTATACATTATACATGCTGTATAAGGTCTGTGAGGTACTTTGGCACTAGGAAACTCCACTCAGAGGAAAAGCTGAGACAGAAAAAGGGATTCTTTCCTGAGACAGCTGATGGTGACCTTTAGAGGCTTAGAGCTGATAAACAGTCCAAGTCTATGACGTATGGTCTCTATACACAAGACCCTCAAATATCATGAGTCAAAGACAAGATTTCATATTTTTCCTAACCTGAAATTGGGATGCCACTTGTAGAAAAGAGATAATACTCTACCTTGGAATAGGGTAAAATATGAATTAGCCACAGGGGATTCACATTTTCTAATTAAATGACGGTTAAAATCAATTAAGAAGTTATAAGAAGTCCTGCACTAATGAGGGAAGTCATAGTATTACCTCTGCATTAAGTACTGTATCATCCACTAATTCCGTTTAATCACAGTTAATTTTTTTTGTTAATACAAGGACCTAGACTAATATTGCAGTAGACTTGAACAGTGAATAATAGAGTTTCAATGTTTCCTAGCCAAAGTAACACATCTTCCTGTATACTACACACGATGGTGTCTCTAAATAGGATCTTGTGACAATCATAAGAGGTGTCATTCCTATTTTTTAATTCCTTCATGTTTCAATAGTGTTTTTGAATGCTAGGGATTGCTAGTAGGAAATTTTACTTGTTCTGTTAAAATGCAGGTATAACTATAAACCATTGTGATACAAAATCTATAAAATCTTGCTATTATGTTTTAAGGCTTCAGCAATGAACAAAAAAAAAGTACAAAGACGAAGCCAATATGTAATCTAGTAAGAGAACAGAAACAGGTATATTAATCAAAATGTTAGGGGAGGAGATGAGAGGACCCAAACATCTTCATGGCCATATGATGTCCTAACTTTCCAAATGCAAGAATCGTGAACGTGTAATTAAAAAGCAAGCTATATCTTTCCATTTGGTTTATAGAAAAGAGCAAGTAATCTTGCGGTCTGGGTAGCACAGACCCAACTTCAAACAAGAGTAGGAAAGTCATTCCTTCAAGGTTTCTCCAGGACACAATAACCCTGGACTAGATTCAAATAGCTAATTAGCCTCCTCATAAGCAACTGAAAAGCAGCAGAAGTTAAAGAGGATCTCCCTTATTCAGTATTAACTTTGATAACATGCTTTGTGGGGTATTTTTGCTTTGTAACTTAGTACCATTATTGCAAATCTATGTTCCCTTAGCGAGCGATAAAGTTGATCCTCTAGTAACCTATAGATAACACAGCATTGCTCCGCTCCTACAGAAAAATGCAGATTTATTACTCCAGGGGGCACTGGCAAATTCCTGGAGTGTGTCATCCCACTGGATATGGGGCCGGGAGGCTTCTGAATGTGTGGAGGAGCTTGTCCCAGAGCTGCACAGGCTTGTAGGAGTTTGTGCACTCCACCTTGCCCATTTGTGGAGAAAAAGGGCTTGAGTCTCGTCACCAATGGGAAGAGTAAGGCGAGGATCTGGAACTCAGAGCTCAGGTTTCGCATTTCCCTTGTTGGTTTGTTTCTGGTATCTGATTTGTAACTGTTTCTTGTTGGACTCACTTGTACAAAACCTATCTGGCTTGTTGAAGCAGCTATACACTGTGTACATTAGTGCTTTCTTAGGCAACAGAGTCTGCAGGTAATGCAGAGCCCTGGGTAGCCAGGGCACTTATTAAAGAGGCATGTACTAGTGGTCTGTCAGAGCTAAGTTATAAGCTACTCTCTTACCGGCCACCGAACATAAACATGTCTTAAAATGCTTCATAGTAATTATAGTGCTAGGCTGAATGGTGCTGACAATTTATTCACAGATACTGATATGATAATTTTTAACGTGATTTCCATACATCACCAAGCTTTTTTTTTTCCTCCTGAAGTGCAGTCTCTCTGCAAGATGTGCTTCTTTGCTCTGTAATTACACAGAAAGCTGGAACAGAATAGTATCTACAACTATGTTTAGAAACCTTATTGAAACTAGAGTGGGAAAGGGAGCAAATACTGTCTTCCAGACTAGCACTGCTCACCATACTAATGCTTGACAGAGAACAGGTATGATTGCTGCACTGCTGCAAAGTGTTCAAGCACTTGAGACCTGCCATACTGGATCCAACCCAGGCGGCCTTGCAGCTCATCTCTCAAGGGTGCCCAGTGTGAGCCATCTATGCAGAGACACCGGGAACTGCACAGGAAGGTGAGAGAAGCCACGTGCTTACATTGATCACTATTTTAGAACAGAAAGTCTTCAGTGCAAAGCCAGTGTTCCTGGCAGGTGAAGAAATACTACACTTTATCCCAAATTTAAATGGAGCATGGTGATGCAGAGAGGATAAGCAATTCATCCAATGATTTGTGGTGACTCAGGGAACTGAACATGGAATAAATCTGGTAATATGACTCTCTTGACTTTACTGGAAATGAACATTGTATGACTCTGGATGTATTGTTTTCAGAACACTCAGTCCCTCCTGAATATTGTTGAAGTCTTTACTATGGGGACCCTCTGGAAGGCCAGGCCCTGCTATGGACCCCAAGCAGGACTTCACCAGCCTGCAAGTTCTGCAACCCCACATACCCTGGAAACCAAGCTATGGACACTGTAGTGATCCATGGGGCCAATGGAATGAGAAAAATCAGAGAATGAGAGGACCATTAATGAGTGAAGTAATGATCTGTAAAATGTCTTTAAAGTGACACCTGTAGCGTTCATCCATATCTCATCCATGGGAAACTTATAGTCTCTCCAAAAGCCTTGACCAGAATCACCAGGCTCACAGCCTGGGCAATTCAAATACTTTCTGTTCAATGACAGGAAACTAATCCACCTGAGTTCTCCTCATTTTGGGATGAGATTTTATGCCTGGATGAAGATGAAAATCTGGAGGGGTTGGTAGTGCAATGTGCTACTAACAGAAACAACACTTTGAACGGTGTACATTGTCAAAAAAAATTCCATTTTGTCTTTTTATTAAAGAGCTTGGTAAGCCTTGCTAGGACTGACAGATAGAAGGGAATGTCTTGCAGCAGTCAAGGCTTGTAGGTCAATTGTTGCAGTTTAGAGCTCATCATTTTCCCTCCTTTTATTATTCTTCAGCGTGCTGTGGCTGACACTATGCATAACCAGCTCACAATCACTTCCTTATCACATTTGATTTCCCAAGTTTCACCCTGTGGATTTTATCTTGCTAATGAAACCTAGGCTATTTGTCCTCAGGTATTCACATGGTCCCCATTGCCAGAGAGCCTGAAGATCTGAACATCTTAATGGAGCCTTACAAATTCCACTGGCTGCTTCTGAACCACCTGAGATGAAAATAAAGACTTTAAGTCATTCAGGCTGGGTCACTGGTGTTGTGTATCAATTATGCAGATTCCCTCAAACGGATTCTGAAAACATCTGTCACACATGAAAGAAAGACTCTGTGAGCTTTTGCCAACAAAAATGTCTTTTGTTCCCTGAC
Source organism: Leptosomus discolor (assembly GCF_034619465.1). Taxonomy (NCBI): domain Eukaryota; kingdom Metazoa; phylum Chordata; class Aves; order Leptosomiformes; family Leptosomidae; genus Leptosomus; species Leptosomus discolor. The sequence goes on from NC_141397.1 coordinate 41,527,726, forward strand.
AACTTTGTACATAAAGGTGTGAAACGAGATGGTTCAAACAGGCTTTCCTACTACACCGAGCAAGCAAAGCCTATTGCAGGGATGTGGAGAAGATTGCTTTGCATAGATTCTGAGGACTGGATGGATGAGGTGGGGGCCAGCTACCCCAGGCCCAGGACTCACCTGGGGCAGTTCTCACTGAGGGAACAGCATAAAGGGAATTCTGTTCCCTCCCTGCACACACAGGAACTCTCTGAGAGGAAATGTGCACCAGCACAAGGCTATGGAAGTTTCAAAGACTGTATAATGAGAGTGATATGCTGATAGTCAGCTTAATTCCCATTTCAAACACCTAAGTCCCTTTGTGAATCTGGCCCTACAGACTTAATCCTGCATATAGCTTAGTTAGCTTAATTGTTGACCAAGTCTGGTAAAGGGAGGGTGGGCAGGACAGTATGCTCTGGGGAAACTGTCCACACCAGCACATCAAAGAAAAGCTTATGGTGGATGGGGCATGGAGGGCTCTAAATGGAAATTGCTTTGTTTCAGAAACAAGAAGCCTGGGAAGAGGCTGCAGAAGTTTGTGTTCAGATAGGCAGAAGTAACTGAGACTGAATGAAGAGGAACCTTTTAAAGCTTTTCAGGACCAGAATGATCCCATGCCCAGGGCACTGTGGATCGCGTTCACATTCCTGTCTTCAGACAAATGTCTAATTTCACTATTTATGCCTAGGGAAGTAAGCGCGCAAGGATCTTGTGTCTTACTTCTCTTCACTCTGAAAGAGCATAATTCAGGCTTGGATCTATTTCCTCTACATGTCACTTCATACTTTCACTGGGACAGGGTCCATGTGCTTGTTTGTCTCTTGGAGCTTTGAACATCTCACAGGCTCAAGATCATGCTGCGTTGCAAACTGCTTCCTGATATGCAGGAAAAATTTGAGACTGTGACTAAGGTCCTCATGTGGAGGAGACTCTGAGAGCCATGATAAGGGTTCTGGGACCAAACCCACTGCTGATGCCTTTGCAGGGACAAAGGCTACCACATGCTCCTCTGGCATCATGGCTGACCTTTAATCATTCTACAGTTCGGGTTCATGAAGTCACATTTTCCACTATAAATCGCTAATAACCTGGCAAAACAAGAACTTGAGTATCTTCCTTTCTATAAGAACAGTAAAACAGAAGTTGGCCTTGTCTGGGATCGAGAATGCCAGAACTGAAGTTGATTTGGGGATTTTTTTGTTTACCCCGGTATACATGGTTAAATGAGGAGAAAACTGGGTCTACCAAGCTGTCTTAGTTTGTAGAAGGCTCATTAAAACATAAGCTATCCTTCTACAGTGAAGAAACCATTAAATATTACTTCTATAAATATTTACTCATGTGAAAGAATTCTTAACCCAAAGAGTTTCAGAAACATAGTCTTGTTTTACTTGTCCTACTATAAAAAGAACCCAAGCCTGCCAAACCTGATCAAGCTGCCTTTCTAATATTCCAAACAAGTGTATGGAATTGGTTTTTACATTTTCCCACATTGTCCCAGAGGATAGCATCATATTACACTATACACCAAAGCCACAAGCATTTAAACAGACATAAAGTTCATCCTGGCTATCAGCTACTTATTCAGCCATTTAGGCAAAGCAGTTAAACTGCAGTCAGATTAAAGAGCAAGTACCAGGAATTTCAGTGAAAAGAACATTTCAAGAGCTAGCAGTCATCTGCAATCCAAGAACTTCATAGTACAACTGAACTTACCAGACTCGCTGATATATTTAAAAGATCAGAAAAGGAGAAGTAATATCCCTGAAATCCTCTCCCTGAACCCCTAGCAATGCTGTCAGTGTTTTTTGTGCAGGTGATCAAAGCTTCCTTGACAGTGGAGACCTGGCTGTAGCTCACACTTCCTCCTGCCTAGCACAGCTCATGTGGGGAGGCAGGTCTCCTCATGAAGCTCGGCAAGTGTGCTCAGCTACCAACCAGGTACTCTTTACTTCTCATGGACTAAAAGGTAAATCTCCTACTTTGTGGCTGTACTCCTAAATGTAACGTGAATATGCACCAGCTTGAGATAGTCACTGTGCCCATCAAGAGAGACTGGGGCCCTCCAAACACCTACAGCCACCTGCTTGATGGTTTGAACCAAAGCCTGAAGACAGAGATCCCAAAATACAGTATTTTGTGAGATGCCAACTTCATGGCAGGACCAGTGTCCTTGAGTGATCATGTTCACACAGTCAGTGATCTACCTTTGCAGTACGGGCAACAGCTGACCTGTGAACCACCCCTCTGAGCACAGTGGCACTCTCCATGTAAAGCTCTTCTCTCTGTTAAGCTGAACAAAATAGCTGTCAAATACTCCACCTTCTCCCCCCCAGTTACTTCACTTTCCTGTTATTTTTGCTTCTTACACCATACTCTTTGTTTAAAGTGATAAGTATTAGGATGTCTTCCCCTGCCCCACCCCCCCCAGTGCTTCACAGTCTGTTCTGCCACTTCAGACAGGTGGTCTTTTTTGGTAGACAGTGCATCTCATCATCTTCTCTGTCCTGACAGTCTTTGACCCTCTGTACATGCTTTTCACACTTCTAGTCAAATGGGCATCTGTTTTCTCCTCCCTCGTCCTTATGGGAAGGATTCAGCTACGTGCTTACCAGACTCTGCTCTCTAACAGTCATTCAGTAACTTAGCAAATAAGAATTATTTAGAGGAATTTTGTTTGACAGTTCATACAAAAGCCTCCTTTTCTCTTTAACACACTCATTCAAGCTTATTTTGCACTTAGTTATTCCTGCAAAATTAGACATATGCAAATAAGTTTTTTTCATTTAAGGCATAAGTATATTATTCTATTAAAAACATCCTTATGTACTTTTCCATGACAAGACTGTGGTCCTCATTTCCAATAAATGCTTGTTACAGCAAGCTTAATCGATGCTTTAACACTGAAGCCTATTACCATTCAGTGTTTGCTAATATAGTCAGTGGCTAGAGTTTATATTTCTCACAGTAGTGTTTAATTTTCTCCTAGCATTACCTGCCATTAGCAGATTTCTCTTATCAGAAAATGCAGCCAAGAAAAAAATCATACGCAACTCCCATCCTCTGACTGGACCAAGTCAATATTCTTCAGTTGGAATAAAAAGGAGAAGTGAAGGCGTCTAAAATGCCCAAAGTCTTATTTTTTCTTGATTACTTTTTAAATAAAAAATAAATATTAATGAAACTATATTTGGCACAAATAATTTCTAGGATATGGCAGCAGAAACATTAATGAATCTAGCTCCTTTCACACACATAAAGCCAACTGCTATACCCTCAGGATGCAGTTACTTTTTTGCTGCACCTTTCTATTGCTGTTTGCATGAAAACAACAGTTGTAGGCATTACTCAGCTTGAGAGTTTTCATCGGATTGTATGTCAGCTGTGGTTATGTCACATGAAAACGGCACAAACGCTGTTTGCCCTTTTGCACTATCCCTCATACAGGAAGGGATATCAGTTTGTGGTCTAAAGCCATCTAGGGCCTGAGGAAGAATATTATTTATTTCAATTAACATAGACAAATAGTCATTTACACCCTCTCCATATTCAGAATAAAAGTAAAATTGATTACGGAGAAGCTGCATGAAGCCATGGCTACATTTTCAGAACAAAGTTTTCATGAGAGCACACATAGGTGCACGAAAAACATGTGTGATTGTACCCGTATCAACTTAAAGCATAAGGAGATTATACCTTATATCTCATGCTTTTTGGACCATTGGTGCTGGTGTGAGGTCACCACTTCATTTAGCTTTTCTGGAAATATAATGGAACATTTAAGATGTCTAGGAAAGATGGTCTTTTAAACATCTTTGAGATAATTTTGGCAGGGTGTATCCTTCTTAGAACCTACCAGTATTACAGAATAAATATACAGAGAAACATATTCTAATTTATTTAAAAAAAATATTTTATACAGGCAAACACATACACAATATAGATATCTCTACACACTCTCCATTCAAGATGCAAGTATGATTTAATGTACATATGCCTATATGTAAACTACATGCAAAACATGTATTCGGGTTTAAGTTAGAATATAGACACCTACAGATAGTAACTTACATATATGTATGCAGATATATTAAATAGGAGTGTAGTCTAGCTGTTACGTTTTATTTCATAAAAATTATATAAGATTAAGTTGGAGTAATTAATAAAGAAATACAACAAAGTCTACTGTATTTCAAGGTATAATGCACCAATCTAACCAAGATGAGGACATAGGTATTCAGAAGGCTGTAAAAACCCGTCAGTGTTAAAGCAGAATGACAGGTATTTAGTGCTGTTTCCCAGGGGTTGATCTACAGTTTCTACAGCAGAGATTGAGAGAATGAGTCTGTGACACAGGATCCCAAGGTTCTGATTAATCCCAGTCTGCAAACCCATGCTGATAAGGTCCAGGAGGGTGAGGATGTATCAGTGCTGCAGACTGCAGTACACTCTTAAGTATACCCAAGCCATTTTCAATAACCTAAGTGGGAACCAGAGGCAGCCTTGAGGCAGTAGCAGAAAGCACAGTGCCAGTTTAGACGCAGTGTCAACCCCTTCTTACCAAGAAGAGTGGTGCTGCAACTAGTCTGTGTCTAGTATCTGTATTGTACAGCAGTCCACTTTGAACACGTATCTTAAGTCGCATAGTTCATTCATCACCAAAGCACACAGGACGGTGTTTCAACAGAAACCTGACACTCCATGCTTCTGCTTCTCATGGGAAAGCCAAGACAGCATTCTGCCTCATGTGCTGCATGTTGTAGCATGTTACTGCTGACACCTGGTTTCATACTCAGGCGTTCAGTTCCTTGTCCTAGGTTACAGTGTAAAATGTGCCAAAAGAAAAAAAAAAAGTATTCTATTACCATCTTCAGGAGCTGTTGAGACCGGGTGGGGCAGTGCTCCCTGCCTCCCCCCTCTGGACTATCTCCTGTTAAAGGGCACAACGATGCCTTATCGCCTGACCCATCGATAACTCGCTCCTGGACTATCTCCTGTTAATGGCCCATCAAGGAACTGCCTCACGACTCCCCATCCCATTGTGAGATGCTCCGCCCGGGGGGAAGGAGCCAAGCAGTCCATGCTAAATAAAAACTGAGAGCTCGAACACCCTAGCAGCCTTCTTCCACTGGATTCCCGGAGGAGTTTTTCCCCCACACTGGAGTTCCAGAGGACAAGAGCTACCTACCTACCACTGGACCTTCGGAGGAAGACCAGACCCTTTTACAAGATAGCTGCTTCAACAGAACTACATCCATCGCTTCAGGAGGACTGCAGCCACCATCTTATCGGACTGCTACTGCCACCCTAACAGGGTGTCAGGTTGTATTTCTGACTCTGTCAGCGTAAACCAGTGGGTTGTTTTTTTTTTTTTTCTCCCTGACTTTTGTTATATATATATGTGTATATATATATATATATATTAGTAAAGAACTGTTATTCCTATTCCCCACATCTTTGCCTGAAGGCCCGTTAATTTCAAAATTATAATAATTTGGAGGGAAGGGGGTTGCATTTTCCATTTCAAGGGAGGCTTCTGCCTTCCTCCGCAGACACCTGTCTTTCAAACCAAGACATTCCTGAACATAATCTTGTTTTAAATTGACTTGACTTATTTAGACTTCAGCTACTGGTTTTTTTTCTGCAAAGAAATATAGAAGTATGAAATTCCTCTAGAAACTCTTGTGTGGGGAGTCCAGAGAGAGTCCCAATCATTTTTGAAGAGGATTATCCATGTCCTCATTCCCCTCTGCAGGGACAACAACAGAAGCTACTGCCATCAGACCGTCTCCATTGCTCCGTCAAATCCAACAGGCAAGTTCCCTGCTGACACAAGTCCATTAAAACCAATGGACTTTCATCATTGGAGATTATAGCCCTAAAACTGCTTGCAAAGATTTCCCAAGAGAAAGAACACAGATTGACCTTGAAAAGAAATTAAAGGGTCTGTCATCAATTGCCAATATTTGAAATTCAACAACTGTAAGCTCAGGGAGGACAAACATATTGAAAAAATTCCACATATCCTATGGCTAAAAATCATGCCTAAACAAAACAAGCACACATTTTTATGCTTAGTCCCCAGCAACAGTAATGTCATGTAGAATGTTTATATATACACACGTGCACCTGTATTGTTTCTAAGGTCTCATACTAACCTCAGAGCCCACAGTAGACAATGATACAGGTGGCTCAGACGATTAGTTAAACTACTTTAAGCACATTGTCCAAACACAAACTACAAAAAAACAAACCTGAAGTGTCACAACATTAATTTCACGAAGTTTCACTTCCAAAGTTTAGATTCCTGCATCTGAAGTAATTCACATTAGAAACTGATATGGATTAACTTTCCTTAGTATCTCTGCATACACATGCCCTAATCATACAGGGAGAGGAATTCAAAACTAGACCTTTTTCCGTCACAGCTTTCCCCTTCCTACTGTAGTTTCCAACGAAGTTACCACCCTCTGTAGCTCAGCACAGTTGTCACTAAGTTCAATGAAGCTGATGCAGTTGCATCAGGGATTTATTTGGAATCTTACATTGACTTTAACACGGGCACATGTGGAACCAGACGTGTCTAAGAGGAAAAGGCTACTCAAAGCAAACATCTGCGGAAAAATGAAGGAGACAAGAGAGCTCAGCGGTTCACACACATCTTTAGCTGCTAACAGCTAGATTTGCAGTTATGGTGGGTAGGCTGCACCCGGGTTAGCTGGAATCCATCCCTGGGAATTTTTCTGAGTGCTGTCAACAGTATGCCTGGGCTGGATCTTATTTTAGCCATCCAGCTTAACCATCGTCTGTCTAAAATCAGAAACAATGCACTCTCCTTCCATCGCAGTTCCCTCCTGAGATCAAGAGACAGAAAACCGTCCTCGCATCTGTCACCAATTATGAGACAATCCTATCCATGGGCGAGGGGTAAGGATAAACAACATGTGGGGAGCTATGTATGGTGACCAGGAAATTCACTGCACAGTGGAAGAACTAGGGGCTGATGTGCTCAGGTTACACAAGCGTGTTGTCTTCACTGTGTACCAACAAACAGCCTGGCTAGCTGTCATCCTGGGCTTCCGAGTGTTTGCTGATTTTAGTCTGTTTGTTTTAACTGCTGTTAACAATGCAAGACATTGAGGATTTGACAAGATTTACCAAATGGATATACTTCCCTTGCAAGACAAGAACAGAAATACCTCCCTCCAAGGAAAACTATGTTTCTGGGACACAGCAGACCATGACAAATCCCCTCAGTCCTCTCCCAGTCACTGACTCCCTGTCCACACAGGACAACGAGGAGAAGGAATAGACCTTCCTGCCAGCTGACAACTGCGTTAACTCCAGTGAGCTTGTTCACATAAATAATTAAGACTGATGAAAGACAAGGTAAAGATATTTTGGGGATTTCTGGCTGATTATTTGAAGCCTCAGCAGACTAGGTTGTTACCAATTAAGTGTAAACAAAACTTGCATTTGTTTAAAAAAAAAATAAGAAGCTTTGATAAAACAAGAACTAATATTTTTCTTTGTCTTGGCCCACACAATGATGCGTATTTTACAGTTTAATAAAGGGCAAGAAGAGATAGAATAATAACTTTTGAGGCAAGAAGTGTTAAATACTCTGCAATTACTTTTAAAAGTAATTTTGACCCCTAAAAAAAATGAAAATCGATAGCTTTCAGAATGTTCACTTCCTTTTCAGTAGCACAGAGAAAGTAAAGGAGAGGGAATGGAAAAAAAAAATTCCAGCCCATTTTTTCCAGGACTTTGCATCACCTGGAACACAGAATAACAGTAAAATTGGGCTGCTGACTTTCAGGAAGGATAAGCATTTGCAACAGCCCGTGACAGCAGCCTGCAGGAGCTGTTGTGTGCAGTGGGTCTGAAACACATGCAGTACTGAGGGAAGAGGCTCAGGTCAGCAAGTCATCTGGCCTGCATCTCTGCCCACAGCAAGGACATTCAGAGAAGTCATTTACAGCAGAAAATATGCCTGAACTGTGCTTCTCAGCACTGTCATCAGCGTTTTATGCTTTTTCATTACCTATTTAGGCATCGGTTAGGATGAGAACCTAAGCCTGTGTCTAGGTTCTTGGGTGGAATTTTCAGCCTGAGCTGGAAATGTGCTTTCTGCAAGCCAGCTCAGATATGTTTACAAAAATTGCAGTCACTTAGCAAAGTCTTATTTTTTAACACCTTTAGAAAAGGCCTTCAAATGGCTTTCTGGTTCTCTCTGGCTTTTCCAGAATTAGGTGTCTCATCTGATTTGGTTCTTCCGTAGATTCCACTGGCCATCCATAACAATCCTGTCAAAATGATACCAAACACCTTCTGCCTCAGTTTTACCTTTGTAAATTTGGGAAAAAATTCCTTAGTATTTCTCCAGTGAAAGAAACCCTGTGACCACAACTGTTCTCTCTTGAATACCTGACTTTCACAGAACACTGCCATAATCAATAATCAAGACAACAGCTTTGAATGCATACAAATCATGCAGGTCCACTTCACTACAGCTATAAGCTGTAGTTTATTTTTGAGCTGATAAACATTTTTCTAACAGATTGTATGTTAATAATGCTGCTCCTGACAAAACAAGCTACCTTCACCCTGAGCTGCTTCCAGATGATAAAGCCTTAATACACCTAGACTATCCTTAAAGGTAACTATCTCTACACCTGTATGAATGTTTTAACATAAAGTGCTATACATTCAGCATTCTGGTAATATTACCTCTGAATAGACTCTGAAAGTCTTTTGATCAAAGCATAAACAGAATGAGAGATTAACAGCTTCTGTGGGATTCTGCAGCTGGGTTTATTCAGCAGTTGCAGAGACCACGCAGTTCTCACTTTTTTCAGGACAACCATTTCAGAACGTACTCTCTCTATACAGAAGACTTCTTCCAGATTATTTATTTGTTTCACACCTATGCACCTGCCACAGTGTATAGAATGAAAAGTTCTGGGAGAGTCCTGCTCTTGGAAGAATACAGTAATCTCTAGAGTGATATCTAGCCCTTGTCATTTCATATAAATATTGTAACCACAATTTTTTTGATGAAGCCAGAGAAAGATGCCAAATCATATGACACCTTTGCAGACTACTTCATTTGTAAATAAATAAATAAAAGCCACTGCATTCTTTTCCACAGACATACGTATTGGTGGAAATGAAGCAACTTGTAAGATAATGCTTTAGCAAAGAAACAAGCACAATCCTGGTTAATTCACCATCTAATACTATTGGGAAGGTGTTAGAATCTGGAAAGATGTTAATAACTAAGGACTCTATACCTGGAATGATTCTATAATTTAAAAAAAACTAAAATGGAAAAAAAAAATGTGTTCAGGGAAGCACAGAAAAGCATTGCTACAACAGCAAAACAAATCAAACACTGATCAATATCACTGTGGTCACCCATTAACAAAGACTCATGATGCATTTTGAATGCACTTTGTATTGAAGCCATATTTTCCCGTTTCCTTGATGCTTTATGGTAATGAAAGACATATGAAATCCTTTCTGGAAGAAGGATAGTCCTCCTCCTCCTCTTTTCCTTTCATGGTGGTGCCTAAATTGCAGATGAGGGTTGGAAAACAGTGCTTACAGCTAGATCTGACCGAAGACAACAGAAAGCCACACCAATGCCAGTTCTCAAGGACTTTAAAACAAGATTCAGGTAGAGGCAGTTCAGTCGTATTTTGGAACATTAGTGTCTTTGTTTCAAGCAGCTTCTGTCCTTCCTTCTCTGTTTGTCTAGAGCCTGGAAGGCAGAGAGCAGGGGGTGAGTAGTTTGACTTTCTTGACTGTGGAAGAATATAATGAATTTTCTTTTAAATATAAGACCTGAATTTTAAAATCTCTGTCAGGCTGTTTCATTTATAAGAACTATAAACAACCTAGTAAACCCTGTGTTTGCTCATCCCATTGCCAGATTCATGCAGTTTCTCAGACACATCCCTGTGCAGCACAGTCATCTCTGCTGCTCTGCCACCTACAAACACCAGCAAAGCAGGAAGTCCCATTTTGCTTCATTCCATAAATACCAGAAAAAAAGCCAGAGCTGCTTCTGAAATATCTCAAGAAGAGGTGACAGGAGGATGGGTTACAACAGGAATCGAGCAGATGATGAAAAACAAAACAAACCCCACACACTTAGTCCCTCTGATTTCCCATTGCTGCAATAGGAGTCAAAGCCACTATCAGGCAGTCCCACAGTGTGACTAACAACAGATTTAACTGCAGGTTGAACTTCTGCTCTGTTAATTCAGGCAAAGATCTAGAAAGGCATGCTTTGGCTAGCCTGTACTTGCAGGACACTAACAGAAAGCATTTTTCTGTTTCAGATAAATATAGCTGCATGCAAAACCCTTCTCAAGGCATCTCTACACAGAGTAGTATTGCTTAAGTATGAATGCAAAACATGCCATTTTCTGCAGCATAGGGTAATGAATGAAAATTTAATGGCAAACGAATAAGACTCAAGTGTTTTAAAGAAAACCAAGGTTTTTGTTATCTTTGAAGCCTTTGAGCAGCAGCAGTCTCTCTCCCTTACCTTTAGTGGAGGGCTCTGCAGCAGAAGCAATCCCCATACAGAGGGCTGGGTTCCATCCCTTGACAGCTTGACAAGGGTGGGTTCATGTTTTTGTCTAAGGACGGCACTTGTCTCCCTGGGCCAGATAAATACTTGCAAAAGAAAGGCAAACTGTACTGTCACCACACCCCATTTGCATGGAAAGCTAAGCTGCCAGGCAAAGTTGTCTTAGAAGAAGCTTTGCATAGAGAATACAAAAGGAAAAAAAAAATCAGTATATTTTCCTGATTGCAATGACTTGATACAAATATACCATATTATATAGGGTACTACTTAGTTCAATGTCTTGTCTCCAAAGAAAGAAAATAAATTCCATGGGCTTCTTTTGGAAATCATCCATATTTTCTTCAGATGTGGCTTACAGTCTGGGGTTTCCAACTGGAAATATTCTGAAAAGGATCTGATTTTCAGGATAGGTCTTCACCTGTTTCAGAGATTCTCTATAAGGTGTTTCAGAGTGTTGTCAATAGTAAAAGTTTAAACTATAAGGAAAAGAAGATTATAATCCATACCTGTGTAATTGCGACTGTGCTAGCAATACATAGAGAGAACAGAGTGGAAAAGATACCTATGCCATGGTACAGGTTACCTCACCTGGGGCTATCCTCCTGCTCAAGAACCACTCATGAACGCCTGTCTCCACATAATTTACCTATGCTTTACTTGACATATTTCATTGTTTAACTTGAGGAGGCAACTTCTAGTTTTGTCCACGGTTGGTCTACATGTTAGAACACTGGCAGAGAGGAAAGCATAAACATGCTACCTCTGTTGAAGGCAGCTGAAGACCACGCTACCATCCACCAGGCTTTGATGTTAAAACCCAAACACACACACAAAAATATCTGTTTTTCTAGCAATGTCGCCCTTTATTGATTAGACTGAGATGTCACCCCATCCCCACTGCAATATCTCCCTTTCTTCACAGGCTCTAAATAAAATTCACAGGAGCCTTTCCACCATTAATACAATCAGTGCCCTTCCAACTCCTGTGATGCCAGCTTCTGCTCTCACAGATCAAGGTGATGAATTTCCACATTCTGCAGAGAATTGTATTTTGGGATGGCATTACAAAGACAGCAGATACAGTGACAACTTATAACATCATCTAGCAACAAGCTAATGCTGGCTTTGGCAGACTTGCAGATAACATGACATAACTCTGTTCACAACCATTTTGTCATCTTTAGGGAAAATCTTAATGAATCAAAGTTTGTGGAAAAAGGTAGTAGCTTTGATCGGAAAAAGTAAAACAAGTCTTCAAGCACATAAGGCTTTCTTCATGCCTGAACTAGATAAAAGAACACAGGTAAGTTTAGGACAAGCCTGAGCCCAGGTTAGCCATGGAAGGAAGGGATATAGATATGCGACCATTTAGATTGTTTTCTTTCTGAGCTCACATAAAATCAGACCTCAATGCAAAGTTTTCATAAGGACAGCTGAAAATCATAACAAACTCTCTGGAAGCAAAACTGAATGAACTCCAGGGTTATTGCAAGTCTCTCCGACAATTGTTGTGACTAGAGCACATCATATCACCTGCCAAACTTTCTGCTGTTCACAGTAGAAGGTCAAAGTGCTTAATAAGGAAAAATATAGCAGATGTGTTTTGGATAAAACTGCATTTTTTTATCTGGCCACTAGCTTTATGAATGCCATTCTAATTACTCCACAAAATTTAACTAACTTTTAATCCTACTTGTACTTCTAGCAATTTACTTTCAGTCATGTTTTAATTAGTTAGAAATGTAAAAACCACTTTTGAAAAGCCCTCTTCAGACAACAAAACACCTTCAGAATACAGTGCATACTTTGCCACAAAAATCTCTGTGATACTTGCTCTTATAAATCATGTCTCTTTGAGGTAAACATGGACAGATTACAGAAAAGCCTTACCTCAAGTTCCCAGGAACCTAGAACCACAACCTCATACCTCACCTTCATCTATTAAATATCACTGCCATTCTAGCTACAAATTTAAGCCAGAGTTTTCAGGCGTGACCCATTCTTGTCATTGCCAGACAAAACCCTTTCTTGCTCCAGGTGCACACTATCATGCAGCAATAAAAACAAACCCTCAGAAGGCAAATCATCTTGCCAATCCTACCCAGCTGATTTCAGTTGCATTATTAAGTCCAACCAAGTCTTCCCCCTACTCCCTCAAGGCTCTTTTAGGTCAATTCCCGATTTCCAGTGAGTTACCACATCCATATTCTGGTTCACATAGTTTTGGGGACTCATTTACCTATCAGGTATAATTTCTGATTTATCACCCTTCAATATCTGAAATTCTTTTCCATTAATGACAGCAGCAGCCACCTCGACGTTCCATAGTTTTGACACATAACAAATTAAAACCGACAGGTAATGGCTGTTTCTCTGACCCCAGCAATATGTTACCTAGAAAACAGCCTACTGTGCTTATGTCTAGAGGATTCAAATATTCCCTTCTTATAGATTTATGTTTAAAGGCAGGGATTTTCAGAAAGACTATAGAAACTCCATTGGCAAAAGATTATTTTTAACTACAAAGATGTAGCTGTCAGCTTGCAGAGGTAGAGTTTTAACAAGCAACAGGAGAGGAAGGTTCTCAGTCCACTGGATCTGCATGGGGGGCACAGGCACTGGTAAACTGAGCGGAACAGTCAGGCCCAAAAATTTTGAAAAGTTCATATCAAGGAAACCTGCCTGGATATGACATACTCATTGAATTTGCTCTCTCAAGCTCTCCTTTTGTTTTCAGCAAGTATCAACATGCAGCGGTACAAATCAGAGAGAGCACCAGTAAATAACAGAATATGAGATGTTGGGCAAAGAGGGAATAGCGGTTTGGAGGGGACTTTTTTTTCCTAGGGGTATACTCAAGCTCTGGTCCATAGTGCATTGGTGGCCTCAGTTGACACCTTTTCAGATATTTACCATCCAAATCCTGCTCTTTCACTTGTGCCAGGCCACTGAACATCAAATGTATGTTTGGTGTGTCAGGACAGCTCTGCTAAAAGCCCTGCTCCTTTTCTTTACCATGCAGTGCAGCATGGAGGGAGGAGCATATATTCCTTGATTTGCAGCAGAGAAGCTCCTTTTCCCTTTAGAGAGATGGCTGTCTGGCAGCCAGTCTCTCTTTTCAGATGCAGTTTTTCCTGAAAGAAATAATCTCTGATTACCCCAGAAGTACCTGATGCTGCAGTTTAGCAATGAATGCTCAGGTTATTCTCTGAACAGGCTATGACTCTCCTTAGCTTAAGTACATGGGATTTCACGATTTTCTGCATTCTTTTCTTTCAAATCTTTGCCTCACCTAAGGAATATTGGTTTGCTTGCTGCTGCCACTAAATAGATAGTAAACAGAGAGAGCTCTGAAGTTAGTAATTTTGGAGAGTTCAGAAGCTTCTCAAAAATTGCAGGGTAAACATTGAAAGAATATCCATATCATGTCAACTAATAGTCTGTGTATCTTGGATGCTTTTTAAAAAGCAGCCTGGAGTCAGTAAGTCATACTGACACGTTACCGATGTTGGCCCTAATTGATGATCTGTCTGAAAAGAGCAAAGCTGCTACTTTCATTTTGGTTTTGAGACTGACCACAAATGTTCACATCCCAGGCCTGCAAGGATTTTATTTGACTACTCTTTGCAACAGAAATACCTCTATTACAGCAGTGCCAAGAAGCCAGACTGAAACCATACTGTGTTCAAGACACTGCAAAGAGACAAGAGTACAAACAGCAAGAAAAGGGGAGTGATGAAGAAAATTAGCAATAGATAAAGCAACTAGTAAAAATCCACATGCCTGGTCAGCAGGGGCACTTAAAGCACTGACAGCTTTTCCCTAACGGGCTTGATCTCCACCAGAGCCTTTTGCGGAGTGGCATTCCTCTGACCCTTACCTAGCTTAATAAGCTACCCTCCCTATTTTCCTGCTTCCTTGGAAAGAACAGACAATCAAGATTCCTATAGGACATAAGAAACTAAGAAGAGCTTTTAAGTAGAAGTGGGGAAGAAGAGAATGGGACAAAGTCATCTTACCTAAGAGGGGTGCAGACAGAAAAGAGGTTGGAAAGCCCCATATGCTCTCCCTCTCCTGTGTCTCCATCTGTCCCCCATCTTCCCTTTTGCAGAGGAGATGCCATTCCAGTGTCATTCTCAGACTGGAGCAGGACAGATCTCTGGAGTTGCACATGAGCAGGGAGACACTAAGCGATGCTATGGAGAACGTGGGCAGGGATATACAATACAGGTATTCTGAATTTGGGGAAATGGAAGAAGATCCACACCACCAGGCAGCTTTTTAGATAAATCCATGTAAGATGACCTTCTCTGAGTTCACTTGGGGAAATTCTGGGAGCATAGCCCAAATCAATTTAAGCTTTACGTTTCAGAGAGCTGCCAACAGGAACAGCCTTGCAGCGTGTGTGTGTGGCAATTTCAAAAGTCAAGAGATCAGCTCAAACCAGAGCTGATGGCTTTTGAGCCCATCATCATCTCAGCGTGGGAGGTCTGATGGAGGACTCTGAAGTGCTGGGTGTGGTACCAGCTCTCCTCTCGGAGCACCCAATTGTATGGTCAATCTCTGAGCCCATACACTACATCCAAACTTTCTTGGACACTAGGAGCAGCATAGCTGCATTGGCATAGCTTCCTGCCCAAACACAGCACTCTTCCAGGGAGGTAGCCTGGATACCTCAACTTGGCATAATACTGGATATAAGCAGGTCTGTAATTTCAGAGTTAGAGCACTAGAAAAGACGCAATATGCTGTTATTCTTTATATAAGGCTTAAAAAAAAAATCAGTTTAAGTAACAAAGCAAATTTGGTAAGTTTGATGAAAGTGTTTTTCCCAGGCCTCCACAACAATCAGTATGGGGTATTCCTGCGCATACTTGCTACTTTGGACAGTTTAGACAATGCTGGGTAGGTAGTCTTTCCAGCAGTTTCCCACACAGCACCCTCGCGTCCACAGGGGACAAGCTATCAGTGGCAGCCAACAAGCCGGCAAGATCTGAAGGATATCAGCAGGACACTGCAAGATGATATTATTATGCCAGCCCGCCATTCAGCCGAATACATGTTAAATTCAGCAGCTGGCTTGTGGCCAACATTCTATTTCTCCTCATGCATGAATAGCTACCAGTGAGTTTGCAAACACATCAGACAGGCTGGCTGGTACCGTCTTTGCAGGCTATTGGGGTTTTCTCTGCATTGCACACAGCCTTTGCCTGAATTATGGCATCTGTTAAAGAGCAGTCTTTGCAGTTCCCAAGGAGCCTGCTCCTGCACTCCCCCCATAAGAACCAGAGACAGGCCTCCAATTCAACTGGAGGGAGAATCGGGCCCCCTTGCAGTAACAGCACCTACCAATTAGTGACACTTACTAATTCTATCTATAGAGAATCACTATGAAAAATGCAAAGCATTATGCAGTCGCTATTAATCTTCTTCTTTTGTTGCATTTATTCATGGTTTATGGCCCTCTGAGGAGGATAAATGATCAAGGCATGTACTCACATTGTTATTTGTCTATTTGTCTGTACAACAATACACGTGCTCAGCACTAAGTAGAAGTTATTTTTCATGGGCAATGCAGCTTTAAGGCTTTTCAAGGTCAGAAGGCTTTGTGAGGAAAAAAACCTGCAAGTGACTCCGGCTCATTTGCTGCCAGCTCTTCCTTTTAAAGTTACAACCAACACAAGACCATAAGCAGGCTAAGACTCCAGGAGGAATGGCCACAGAACTGCTCTTGTATTTTTGTCTTTTGCTAGGGTACAGCATGGCACACAGGTGTGTAAATATGACAAATAAGGTCACTGTTGTAAAATGACAATTCCTGTTCCAAGGTATTTAACATTGGTGGAACAAGCACTTCCACTCTGTGCTTGTGATATTGACATCTCTCCTCTCTTTACTGATCTTCTCACTGGCTTATAGCTCATTATGAGCAACAATATTTTGGTTCAGTTTTGTGTATGGTAGAAGGACTATATTTCTGGAGGTGAAGTTCTAGCAAATTCAGGCGATCGTACATCTGCAGTGGTGCTTAACTAGCCAGCAGACACTAACAAATAGCACTAAGAAATGTTCTTTGGCACTACATAGCTCTTTGCAAGAATGACCACCTCCATTATGAACACATAGTACTTAAAACAATATTAGTCCAAAAGTGGAAATGCAAAAGCAATACAAATATTTTAGTAGCTGGTACAGAAACTACATCGTAATGATCAGATTTCCATGTTTACTTTGAAAACGTACAAATGTTAAGTACAAACTTTTATAAGATTTTAGTCTTAATATAGAAATGCGATATTATGGCAGGGATGGCACTCTGCAATGTGAAAGATGATAGAAGTCAGAAGTGATATTTGTCATCAAATAGTCACATGGCAAAACACGGCATTTATCCGTTCCTTACTCAGACAAACAGTGAGACTGAACCAGGTCCAAAGCCAACTGTGTCAATGCAAGTCTTCCCATTACTTCTGCAGCTTTTGGATCTGGACTGGTATCCCCAGAAGTCTATAAACGCAAAACATGGCTTCAGCACCATGTCACGCAAAACAGGGAAGTAAAATGTGCTGCCGAAGTAGATAGCAGGTAAAGCCAAACATCTGCTGCCTGATTCCTCCAAACAAAGATCCATTCAGGCAGAGTGTAGTATCAAATATTTATAAAACATAGTCACAGTGGAACTCACTTTCACACCTCCCGATTATCTTTTGTTCTTATATTTCTTCCTCTCCATTTCGAGTCAACCAAAAATAGCAAGAAAAATCTGAGAAGATGACTTTTCCCAAGACATTTGTTAAATATATTCTTTAAAACAGTTTTTGTTTCCAGAAAACTGTTCAGAGTGCTCGTATTTGCATATATCAGATCCACTCAGTCATTTCCATTGGTAGATCTAGCAGTCATTAAGTTAAAGCAACCTAATTTCAGTAAACCAAGACGTGCAAAGAACAAAGCTAGGGAAGTATTTGACAATAAATATTCAGACATCTCGGAGGACACCGAACAATATTTTCAAACTATTTAAAGAGATATGATTCAATGCATCTTGCCAGGTGATAAATGGCCACTGTTTGAATAGCAGGTAGTTTGCAGGACATATCAATACTCTGTCATGAATATTGTATTGCTAACAATAAATGTTTTGACACATAACAATACACTTATATATAAATCAATCAGACACTACACTCTCAATTATGAATATCACTAATTGTTCAAGCTTTTTAATTGTTGTGAATGGTACCTTCATCAAGGTTTTTGTCAGTTATAGATCAGAATGGCTCATTGAATACCTCCTTGGGCAAATTCATTTACCTTAGTGGAAGTGCAGAGGTGTGAAGAGAGTAGAATTTGGCCTATAATCTTTGGAAACTATGTATGTCTCAAAGGAAAGTGTTGTTTCCTCCAGCTTCTTTTACAACAGATGCTGGCACCGATACCATGTCTTTTTAGAGACTCTATGAACAAGCTCCAAACTTCATCTTTTTACTTACAAAGGTGTAGGGCAGGAGTATCTACTAAATAGTTCTCTTTACTATTTGAAAATTAGTGCTAAAGCCACATAGCATTTTGCTATCTTTGTTCTTTAACTGTAAAAATATATATTTCTATCCAATTAATTGTTGTTCCTGTCTTTGGCATTACTCTGAGTTGCCTACACTTTCTCCTATTAACATTCCTATAGCTTCTCTTCTTCCTTGTGGACATTCTTGGAGAAAGGCTATCACCTCTGTGCTCTGATGACATCTCTTCTATGCTTCCAGAGCTGACCATTGCCTTGACCTTTCTACCTGCCACTTTGCATTGCACTACAAGTTCACTTGCTGTCCACTATAATTTTTGGAGTAGACATCTATTTCCCTCCATGCCACTGAATCTCTGGGTCTGGAGTTATTTTTCCTGCCAGATGCCCTCCATGGCTTTTACCAAGTAGATTCTTATCCAGCGGAATTTAGGTCTTATTTCTAGTATCTATACTTGCTGCTGTATCTTTCCTTCATCTTGAGTAGCATCCATATCAAGTCCACTCTGGCATCATATATGCTTTCGCATACTACCAAGTGCTCTTTCAGATTTGTAGAAAACATGTTAGGCAAGAATGGATCTCATGTGAGTGTGGTAATTTCCACTAGACATCATCTTCATCAACCCCCTGCTTTTATTTCTAACTGTTTTTCCCCCCCTCTGCAAGTTAGCAGCCAAAAGACACTTACAAATTCCAAAACATTTCAAAATTAAATTTTATGAGTAAGACTTAACCAGAAACAACATTAATATCAAGCTAAGTCTTCTTCACTCACAACAATCCAGTTTTCAAGCCAGGTTTCATTCTTATAGCCCAATATAAAGCATGTGGTTATGATTCTGCAGTGGGTAATGTACTTCAGGATATGTGCGCAGTCTCATATGGAAACCTCTGCTATTTAAAAAGAAGAGATCACTACCCCTTTTCCAATGGGGGTCTGTGACAGAGGAGAGCATATAACAGAAAAGGAGAAGCAGGTGTCACTGCATGTAGGGACACTTCACTACATTCCCTCTGAGCACTGGCTATTTGTTTGAGGTTTCCAGACACAGCTGCAGTAGGAGCAGCAGCTCAACCAGAGGTATAGCTCCAGCTGGCTGGATTGCACAAACAGTTCCTAGCCATGTGCCCTTGCGTATATGCACAGTCCTCTCCTGGGACTCACTGGGACTGCCATGAACGTGTTGAACATGTACCCAGACTATGGTAGAATAAATCCCACATAGTAACTGTTCAAAAACATGAGACCTATTACACACCTGCAGGACACTTTGCAGCCCATCTGCATATGCTTTTGTTTTCATTTGGGAAACCCCAAAGTAAGTATGTCAGCCCTTCCTATACAAGAGCTTTTCTGAACAGAACTTTGTATCAACCTGTCTCTGTCTCTGAAGTTTCTGTAGCAGAGCATGTGTTTGTCTTTGTTATTACAGAAAGGACTGGGTGCCTATGTTGGTAGCAGACCAAAGGAAAATATAAAAAGGAAGAGGAGGTTGCTGGGTTCCAGACCTCCACCTGTTATTGGAGGATCTGTAATTGTCAGTTGTGGCTGACCTTTCAGTCATCTCTGCACTGATGCTTCGCTTTTAAAAAGAGCATCAACCTGCTCCTAGTCCTGCCTTCTGGACTGATCTGCAGTGTCTTCCCACGGTCTTACTAGAGCTTGAAATTAGATTTACCAGACAGGAAATGCCAGACTTTTTGAATTCTTGTATATTTCTAAGACATTCACAAATGCTAGACATGTCTCTCACCCACCTTATACATCCTAGAGGTCAGAAAGAAACCTCACAAAACCACGACAATTCAGAATCCAGAAATAAAAGCTGTCAGACAGTGGAATTTTATTACAGAAATGAAAGTTATCTGACAGGAATAAATGAACCTCTAACAGCATTCTCATGTGCACACACACTTAGAATAACCAGCAGAGGGAAAAGAGAGCAACAACAACAAAAATTCTTTCTCAAAGTCTGCTGTTATACCTTTACTTTTATAACTTAAAAGCTGTACTAGGGAGCAAGACAGTTGGTGGTCCTGCACTGTAGCCAGCAGGGCTGCCAGCACGGACTTTCTTTCCTGGTCCTTACCTTGCAGCACACAAGCAGTCTGGTGTCTCTGCATCCTGCAGAGTCCCTCACGAAGGAGGCCTCTGGTGAAAGCAAGCGGCAAGTGGAGATGTGGCCTGTGATGCAGAAAAGAGCTCCTTCCTAAGGCCTTCCTTCCAACCAAACTCTCCCTGGTTCTGCCACCGAGAGGATGGTAAAGATTCTGTTGCTGCAAAGTTCAGGTCCCCCTTCTCCCTCAATATACCATGGAAATATGCAGTGAGCCTTTATCCTTTCTGTCCCAAACACTTCACTTTCTACAGCCTGTTCCTCCTGAGCTTTCCATTACATTGTATTCACCCAAAAGCACAGGCACTGGCTTTGAAATAAGGAGACTGTTCCTCTGAGAGGAGTTTTGTGCCTATGGATGTCTATACGTTAGGTTTCAGCACGTTATACATACAATGCATTGCCAGGTAACAATTAGCAATGCCTGCTGTGTGGGCCCTAAATTCTGCATGTCATGCACTCAAGTCCAACCCCAAAATTTAAGGGCCCAGATGGTCCTTTGGGTTATCCTCATCTGGAATCACATGAAAAGGGACCAGGTAGATACTGTCATCTGTACCTAAATAAGTGTCTGGATCCACAGACTTCATTACTCACGTCTGCTTTTCTCTGCACTGTCATTACTGGCGTCACCCACAGAAACTAAAAGCTGTTGTATATTTTTTCTCGTGTGGATAAAACCTGTGAGTCTCTCCATGTGCTAAACCATCTCATTTAGTTTTCCTCTAACTCTTCAGTATTATATTTCACACAGCACTTAATTCATCCTCTATTTCTCACTGCACTGAAGGCTGTACCATATTGAAGTCTGCATCTAAGCAGAGCTAGTAATTCATCAGCACTCCAATATCTCTATGTACAATGTGCTCATTTTGCTATAATGGGCTTTTTTAATCTTGCTGACAATTGAAATGTTGATATTGTTGAGGTTAATGACCCACCGATAAATACCAGAAAACACTTTTATCCTCAAATAGTTTTTAATCATGCCTGTTGCAAAGTGTGACAAGAATGCTTTGTGCCTAAACAGTCTTTAGGAGCAGTACTTTCTAAATATCTGAAGCCCGCTTTTACTACTAAAGTGGTTTCTCTGACAGTTACTGGGTTTGCTTTTGTGCCAGGTTCTTAGGTTTATTATACTGACTTTGTGTATGTACTGGCTGGCTTTTCTTTCACAGTTCTTAGTGGTCTGCATTGTGTATTAGATATGCTGAGATGCCTTCGATCTGTACCTTACAAATGATGAAATCAATTCAATCAATAAGCAAGCTAATGGAAAGAATGAAAAGCCTGTGAGACTTTTATTGGGGTACAGTCACCTAAAAGGTGCTCTCCCTGATAAAGTACATTCAGCTATAGTGACAGGGTCGTAAGAAGGCAAGATTAACACTGATTTTGCACATTTTAACTGTGCACATTTTAATACCAAGTTGCTTGTGGGGAGATGTTTGCATTGTACCAAGAAAAAGGCATGCCCAGTTAATCCATGTAATTGCTAAGCCAGCATGCAGAGAGGGCTGGAGAAGTAGTTTTCATTTTTAATTCACATTGTTTTTTTGCTGAATTTCTTCCAAGCATTGAACCAACAAAAGAAATATGAAGCACTTCACGTTGTATTCTGAGAGATACTGCCCCAGGTCTCTTTAGCCAGAGACTGTCAATATAGCTTCAGTGGAGCCTGAGCAGCACGTGTCTGTCAGCTGATCATCTGACCCTAAACAGAGATTTCTAACTGCATAAGCTCTGTGAAAATGACAGCAGAGATGGATATCACAGTATGCACAGTATGAAGCAATGGGAATGCAAAAAGAAAATTCCCATTCAAAGCAAGCAGAATTTTGCAGCACTGAAGGGATTCAAGTGGGGGAAAAAAATCCAAGATGTGCGGATCTTATAAATTACATGTGTATTGTATCTATATGAGGGAAAAAGCACCTTTTGCTTGGGCATTTAATGTCCTTGATTTGTCCTGTTAATTCCAAAAAAGCTGGCTGTAAAAATAGCTAGTACTTGCGAAGACTTTCAGATGAACTGAGTGTTTCAGAGCATGTTAGCCAAATGCCACTTAGATCCATTCGCAACTCACACTGAAGCCAAGCAACTGAGCCAAAGAACAGAGCTGGGGAAGGACAATGAGCTAATGGAAATGGCTAGGGATATATTACCTCTGAAAGTAAGAGGCTCAGTAAGAAATGATTCTTGCTATTTGCATTATGAAGTATAGCTTCTTTGGAAAAATCAAGGTAACCAACAGAGACTAGCTGATATGTCTTAGCTGTGTTCTGAAATAGCCTGTGCTACTTGTGCTAGCAAGAGGGCTCCAGAAAAAGTCCACTTCTGATTGCAGATTTGACAAGGACTGGACCTCTAGAGCCAAGGCTGAACCTAACAACCTGCACTGCTCAGGTGCAAGTTATATGAACAACATGAGGATGAGCCTTTGACATCATTTCCCACAGCATTCTCCTGGAGAAACTGGCTGTTCATGGCTTGCATGGGCATACTCTTCACTGGATAAAAAACTGACTGGCTGGCCAAGAGTTGTGGTGAATGGAGTTCAATACAGTTGGTGGCCGGTCACAAGTGCTGTTTCACAGGGCTCAGTATTGAGGCCAGTTCTGTTTAATATCTTTTATCAACAATCTAGATGAGGGGATCAAGTGCATCCTCAGTAAGTTTGTAGATTACACCAAGTTGGGCAGGAGTGTTGATCTGCGTGAGGGTAGGAAGGCTCTGCAGAGGGATCTGGACAGGCTGGATCGATGGGCCGAGGCCTATGGTATGAGGTTCAACAAGGCCAAGTGCCAGGTCCTGCATTTGGGTCACAACAACGAAGTTGTGCCAGGGGAGGTTTAGATTGGACATTAGGAAAAATTTCTTCACCGAAAGGGTTAAGCTCTGGAACAGGCTGCCCAGGGAAGTGGTTGAGTCACCATCCCTGGAGGTATTGAAAAGACAGGTAGATGTGGTGCTTAGTGACATGGTTTAGTGGTGGGCTTGGCAGTGCTAGGTTAACAGCTAGACTTGATGATTTTAAAGGTCTTTTCCAACCTAAATGATTCTATGATTCTGTGTAGGAACTGCCTCCTGAGTCAGACTGATGGTTCATCCAGCTCAGGATCCTGACTCAGATAGTGGCAACAGGATAAAATATTTAGAGAAAGCATGTCAACCTAGTCACTCTCTGCTCTTCTTTTACTTTTTGCTCCTTCAAAGCTGTTGCATCAAGGATGTTATAGGGTATACTGCTCAGTCCTTTTAGTATCCATTTATAGACTCTTGGTCTGTGAATGTCTAATCCAGTTTTGAATCTGCTTATACTGTCTGCCTCTACAAACTCCTATGACAGCAAGCTCCAGAAGTTCACCATCCACTGCATAAAGCACCACTTTCTTTTATCTATTTTAAACTTTTCCTACCAGCTTCACTGAAGTTTGTGAATACTTGAAGTGATTCAAACAGTAAACCCTGCTGCATTCACAAGATAACAATAAAAACACATATGCGGTCCCTATTCCAGACACAAGAGTTCCCGAGTCCTGCAGAATGGCTTATAAGTCTCCAGGTACAAAGAAATGATCACACTTTTGGACTGATTTAGTTCTAAAGTACACTAGTAACATTATGTTGGTTTAGCCCACATAGCAGCACCCAATGCAAAGGAAAAATAAAAAAGCTCATTTTATACATACATACACACACACCAGATGTTCTATATTTTTAGCTTGTCTGCAGGTGTGTGTAAAAGCAGTTTTGGGACTCATTGATTGTGGAGTTCTGCTAACTGTCTTAAGCTTGTACCATTCCAAAAGAGATATAGTCCTGAGAGCTTTACTGCTAACAAGCTAAGCATTTTGCTGGCTTTTGGTTTAACCAACATTTCTTTCAAACTGTGTTATTCCCTGCTAATTAAACTTTTGAAAAGGAACATAGCTGACAAGAAGTTCTAAGTAATTTGCTCAGTCCTTGTCATTAGTCAGGAAGTCTCATTGCAGAGGCCACAGAAGTACAAGGATACTAACCTCCAAGAGAAGAAACAACAGTCCTTAATTAGTCTTACCTCAGATGTTGTTGTGAGGGATGAGCTGAAGATACCAAAGATATCCAAACCACAGATGATTCTGGTAGTAAGCGATCAGTTCAGACACACTGTGGCTGGTGGATCCCTAAAGGCAAAAAGAAATGGAAAAAAGTCTGAGTATAGCTTGGAGACACAGATGCAGAGACTTGGCATCTACCCTGTGGAATTCTTGGATGCACTTGAAAGGTTCCTCTCAAGGATTAAAGCACAGCTTTGTTTGTTTTGTGCCTGGAATGAACTGACACCATCATATTATCTCAGACTCACTGGCAAAAGGTCTCTTCCAATGGCTGCAACTGTTACTACATTACAAAATATGCAAAACGGCAGATGGCTGCTAAATTAATTGCCAAATGATTAACTGCATGTTAGTGATCCAGCAGTTTAAGAATAAAATTTAAGGGAAGAGTCAGGTATGAAGGAAACCTGAAAAACGCTCCCATTTTCATGCCAACAGTGGCTAGGCCCTATCTTACTAGAGTTCACTGTTAGCCAAGAAGACTTTTTTTTTTTTTAAGTCATGAGCAGCACATAAATTTTCCCTACTCAGAGCAGGAATTAATAATTCAAGGACACTTCACACTGTCCCCAAACTTCAGTGGAAGTCTTTGAACTCATTCTTTAAGCAAGAAGACTTATTCCCTTCCCTTGCTCCAACTAAAACTACCCTCCAGTAGAGATTGTCTAACACAGTGTTTGTAGAGACTTGGAGACCACTTTCTTACCAAATGTTGTGTGTACAGATTAGTGCTGTTGATGTCTACAGCAGCTCTGGACTGTATAAGCAAATGACAGTAAAACCACTAAAAGAC
Source organism: Leptosomus discolor (assembly GCF_034619465.1). Lineage (NCBI taxonomy): Eukaryota > Metazoa > Chordata > Aves > Leptosomiformes > Leptosomidae > Leptosomus > Leptosomus discolor. The sequence goes on from NC_141397.1 coordinate 41,552,888, forward strand.
ATACTTAAACACTTCCCCCTCAACATGAGCCATAGATTTAGGCACCATCCAGTAGTAAGATGGGAAGCATAGGACATAGATTTACAGAAAAATGGAAGGTTAATAGCACTGTCATATCAATAGTATGAAAAAAGGCATCTTAGAAGAAACAATTACAGGCAAAAAGCCTATTACACAAGACAGACTCACACTACTGCCTGGCATTGCAGCTCCTAGGCACCCAAGCTAGAGGAGTCTGCAGGACCAGCCGTCATGGCTTCTCAAACCCCCTCCACTGTTGGCCAAAGACCCACATGACATCCCTGCTGCCTGGTTGCAGGGAGGAGCTGCAGGGCTGCTCCCACACTACAGCAGGCAGAAGCACTCTCCTGGCTATCACTGGAAATGAAAAGCCTCTGATAACCAAACCTGGTCTGTGATGAAGACCACTGAGACTTCATTGCCTCCTATTTCCTACAGGTAGGTGATACATAAAGCCAAAGACATTTGAAGGAGGAAAGACAAAGCACTGCCTGTAATGGCAGTCTCCATTTTTCTTTTCCCTTGATGTACTACTATACACAGCTACATACCTCCAGTTCTCAGGCTCAGGTCAGTGCTGTTGGTAGCTCTCTGCTCACCAGTGGTGCTCTAAACAGTGATGCAAGGACACCCTGGGAACGCTCTCAAGAGTCAGCTCAGTCTTCCAGCTCCCACTAGCTCTGCTTCAGGCCTGAACGTACTTGGGCTTCAGCTAGAGACACCCAATGTGTCACAGCTACAGCACGTTCACCAGCAACCCAAGCTAGGACCTGCACACTGGCTCTGCATGTGGAGACGTGACAGCCAGGCAGCCGGGTCTGGAAGGGTTGCTGTCCCTGGCTCCCACAGGTCAGTTGTCCTGACCAAAAGTAGCTGTATTTCTTCAGAAACAAGACTGGACCCTGACAACAGGGATCACGTTCCTTTCTTCAATACACAGTTAATTTATATAAAAAGCACTGATGTTTATTTAGCTCTGAATAATGCTTTCCCACAACTCAGAGGTTCTGGAAAAGCAGACTTTTGTCTGTGATTCTGCGCTGTGTCAGGCTTAAGCGCAAAGGCAGAGGGGCAGGATGGAGGCATACAGAGCAGTAGCCAGTGTCTCCAGTCCTGTTACATTAATTTTCAAGGTAAGGATTACTTTTGACTTTTTCCATATGATTCCTTAAACACTATTGTTCTGGCCTATGTCAGTGTCATTATGTATCAGCACTCATATGATTAACAATAATTGCATGAAAATGTCACAGCAAATGATTGAGTACTATCAGAAAACAATGTATATTCAGTTAGTCAGTCAGACCCAGAATGGCAATGTGCTTGCTCCTATTCATTTTGCAAACATGTGCTAGCAATTTTAACTTTCATAGATGTAAGCTTACATACAACGGTTTGGGGTGGATACAGTGGCAGAACTGTAAGACTCTTTTACATCTCACAGTTAGCACATACCACTGAGTATTCCTCTTCCAAGCTGTCTGGCTGTTAGCACTTAGAAAAGTAACAGTGTCTAAAGCTCTGTTAAGACTTCCTTATTAGCCCCACTAACCCACCTCAAATACAAAACTTTGTACAATGATCTCAAACCTTCACTGAAAAAAAATACACTTAATTCTTCTGCTCTCTTGCTTTTCTGCCAAGCTGCCCAAACACTCAGCCTTCCCGTATGCAGTGGGGAGCCTTGCTCTAGCTATTGGCCTGAAATATACAGAAAAGAAACCCAGTTTGAGCGCTGCTCTCACTTGGCTTTAGAGAATTTGGTTAAGCTTGTTTTGAGACATGTCACTACGGTCTTTTTCCTTTTAGTTACCATGGCTGCCCAAGAAAGACATGACATGACAGAACATCTGCAGTGCACGCAGTTCTCCTCCCCAAGTATCAGACCAAGAAAAACAGTCTGGCAATAAAGTCAGGTAACTATAAAAGCAGCACATGACAATTTGTGTGCTTTTCGCTGCTGTTAAAGTAAAAAGTAAAACAGTTCAGGATCCTGCGGACAACTCTAGTCTTTTCTTCTTTTTTTTTTTTTTTTTTTTTTTTTTTTTTTGGGGGGGGGGGGGGGGGCGGGGCGGTGGGGGAAGAAGGGTCCTAAATGTTTCTAGAAGTGCTCCATGAGATGGCCTCTACCTCTGCGTGCAAAGCAAAAAACATCTCTCTCCTGCTGTGTTTCCACTGGTGATTCTTGGAGAACCCAATTGCCTGCAGTAACGGAATGAAAAGAAAACATGTAAGGGATGCATAGAAGGAAGATGGAGAGTCAAATTTCTGGCTGGGAAGGAGTGGGAATGACTCCCCAGCAAACATTAGCTACTGTGTTATTTTTTAAGAGCTTGAAAAACTGAGGAAGGAAAAAAAAATTACACAGGAAAAAGTCTGTACATCCAACCTTAATTATGGTAATAGATTGCAAGTGGCTTCTGGCACTCAGTTGAAACATGTCACCCTGTCAAAGACCAATAAGATGAAGTACCAACTTCCAGCCCTAAGCCAGACCAAGACAGGTAAGCAGCTGTGGAGCAGAGTGCCTCAGGAAATCCAAAGCAGAAGAGTCCAACAACTTCACAACTCCAAGCACAAGCAGGCTGGATGCCCTGTTAAAAAGTCATCATACATGGTCGATTCATCACATTGCTCTTTAAATGCATCTTTCTGCATAAAATGGCACTTACAGTTAGACTGTGTCACTTTACATTGCATTAGGCAATATCATGTCATATATCATTTGGCAGTAAAGTGATATGCTATAACATATACATAATCTGGGGCACATCACACCCTATATTTACAGTATTTAGTATATTTGATTTAAATAGTTGACTATCTTGTGCATCTTTTTCACACCTTCCTCTTACTGAAGCTGATGGGAGCAGCATATGAACAACTGACAGGATAATCAGGATTCAGAAGCAGAAGAAGAGGATGAGTGACAGTCTGGTTCCAGTGGCTTATTACTAGCAGCATCGTTTCAGTTGACCTTGCATACTTCCAATTCCCCTTTCTGCCTGTGGAGCATCCCCTGTTGTCATAATGTCAGTGAATATCTTTAAGCCCGGATAGTCACTTGCAAAGTCTTGAATAAACCAAAGGAATAATATTGAATTTTATTAAAGCTGTTCAGCTTCTTCATTTGGTCTCTTGCTTCTTGCTTTCTCAATGATATATTGAGGAATTACATTGTTTTCTTCTTGCCAGATGAGGTCTCTTCTTTCCTGGCCCAGCTTAAAGTCTATATGGCAGCTTTTGTTGATTAGCCACAACCAATTATGACAACATAATATATATCATCTATATCTATAAATATGATAAAATCATATCTACTTTGGTAAAATCTTCCTCATCTAAGACAGGACGAAAGATTTCAAAACAGCCAGTCACTACGTACTGTAACAGTACTCTGAAATCTCTCCTCAGCACTTATCAGATCAATATTAGTAACTGGAAACAACTGGTCTGGAGCAAGACATGAGGATACAAATTTATTATGGTGCTGATGAGCCTTCAAGTAGAAGCATGCTGCCAAGGTGGAGATGAGAAGAGACACAGAAGAGCTCAGACAATAAAGCACCATTTCCCAATCTCCTAAAATTCAAGTGCTTCACTTCCAGCACACCTGTTCTTCAAAACTAAACTTCTCTTGGACGAAGACTTGCACAGAATTAAAATTTAAAAATATCTACATCAGTCCGAGTCACAGTCACAATCAATCACAATGGACAACGAATAAACGCAATATATGGTATCTTCAGTAGAAGACAGGGAAAAATTAATGAAGATGCCCAGCGTTGGCACCCATATATGATCATAAAAATGTAGTCAACCTTTCCCGTTAAAAAACAAACTCTGTATAGAATTGTATATTGCCATTTCTGGGCAGTTTCTGTGTTACAGTACAGCAATAATTTAACTGCACACAGCAGCCCTGCCTGGCAGTTTATGAAGAATCTATAAGGGAGCACAATATCCAAATAAAATGTCAGGGGGATTTAGATGGGCACAGTGCAGTAACTGGAATTGGATTTGGGATGCTCTCACAGCCTTGCTCACAATCAATTACAAGGCCATCTGGAACTATACATGATCAAAATCTCCATTCCAGCCTCCCTGACAGACTGCTCTCAGGAGTGGCTGGGGATAACACACTGTCACCTTCCCCTTTCTCATTTTACCTGCTCAGGGCACCCACAAGGATCCAGGGCTAGAAAGCCCTCTGTGCAGGAGGAAACACCAGACATGTGCTAGAGGGTGCTGTCAGTGGCCACAGCTCAGTGCCACATTTCTCCCAGGAGGATACATGCAGGTAAGGTGACTGTCTAGGTTCTCAAGCTTGGTTAACTGGGATGCCCATTTATGCTCTTTGTTTTCAAGAACTCAGTAACAGAACAATTCTTAACTTCAGATAAAGCCCTTGACTCTCTATTTCTCTAAGATTAGAGCACATGACATGTATCTGTACATCAAATATGCCGTTCGTTCGTGTCAAAGACAAACGTGTATGGTATCTGATGTCCTGCCCATTTCTCAAATTCATTTCAGAGAGCGTATCAGCAAATACTTAAATAAACATGGGAAGAAACAAAACACAGATGGTGCAGCTGAAAAGTGTGCTGAAGGAGCTCACAGCCAAAAGAGTTGTGTGATGTCATTTTTTTCTGGACCCATAAAATGTGCTAACTCACTCTTCTCATACCTATGTCTGCCAGTGTTCTTGCACTAACATGCTTTAAAAAACTAAACCTCTACTTTGGGGTAGGCAGCCATCGCTCAAGTGCACTTTTAGTTTTCCCTACAGCTGGGTCTGTTTCTGAACATTCCCAACTTTCTGGGACAGTTTTTCTTTGGGGTGTGGGGCTCCCAAACAACACTCCTTCCCTAGGCATAGTGAATGTGGGAGAATGGGATGGGAGGTACTAACAGAGTCAGAATCAGGTTACCTAGGTGTTATTCAGAGCCTAATTTCCCAGTATGGTCACTGGTTCATAGGCAGTGGTTGGGGGATTAGGAAGAAACGTGAACGCCAGGACTGAAGTAGGACCCCAGCCTCAGCAGTGGCACCATACATTCATGGGGATGGTCTTGGTAGATTCCTCAGGGAAAGCATCTCAGCCAGAGACATGCCACTCAGCCACTGAATGGAAAACATTTACCAACTTGGCTTTGCACTCCTTTAATATTTCATATTATGTACTTCAAGTCACTAATTTCTTAGGGATTTTTTTCCAGCGAACATTTTATTCATTATCATTTACTACTTGATGCTCACAAGAGAATTTTTCACTGAAGATTCACTAGATTAAAAGCTGGAACATTTTCTGACCCAAGTGGAGCTTACCAGGTTAATTGTCATCAATGTCAAGATGTTACAGCATCTTGAATCAACAGAACAGTTTTGTGCCTACTCCTTAGTTCAGAGTTAAAGAGAAACCTGCAAGGTTAATGAATAATAGGAAGCAATTCATTAAAGTTTTGATAATGTAATGTTTCACAGCGATTTCTCTTCATAATAAATTTGACATCCCAAAGAATGAAACCTTGGAAAAATGTGCACCTAATGTAAGAGACTGACAAGCAGGGAAGACTCCTCAGCACTGTCCAAGAATTTCAGCAGCTTTAACAGTGTTTATGGAGTTCAGGTCTTTATTCAGAAGTGGTTATTCATTGAATTGCTTTCTTAAATGTGGCTTTTTCTGATAAAATATTTCACAATATTTCACAAAAATTTTTAAGTCTTCCCTTTAAAAATTCAATTCTATATGATAAAACCCTCACAACCTCTGCAGATAAGTTTTATGTAACATACTGTGTACCTTGAGAATTAAATCTTTTTAACAAAGGAGTATAGGACATATATCTTGAGACACATACAGTGTTAGCCCCTCTTGGAGACAAGATGCCAGACTGGACAGATATGACATCTGGTCTACTAAGGTGGTTTCTATAGTACCAACAAACATGAAGGAATACCTGCAAAGCCTCGTAGCCTGCAGTTGGCTTCAAAATGACTCTAAGTGTTTTTGCTTTCCTTTTTAAATCAAATCTCTAGAGTCTAAATTAACTTCCCAAACTGAAAAATCCAGAGATTTGTCTTTTTAGCCTACCAAGTATTATCAACTAGAACATTAAAATTTTGGCTTCTACTTTCTCCATCTCCCTACTTCCCAGAGTTTCTCAGAAAACAAAAAACCTCTCCTTCTTAACCAGTGGACAATAGCAAAAATATGAACATGACAAGAAAATGTGATAGATGACAGCTCTTGCAATAGCAGTTGAAAGCTAGGGCCCCCAGCACAATTCTACTGAATGCGCAACATTACTATAGTTACAGATTAGAACAATAAATATATTTATTTATGCAGTGATTATTGTGCATTTTAACACATTGTTATCTGACATTTAACTTCTGGAATAACAGCTTAAATCCAGCCATTAAATTCATTTCAATTAAAGGTTTGTGGAGACTTTTTGCTATTATATACTACACAGCTACTGCTAATGACCTGCTCCATCTAGTCTCCACATAGCATTATTTCCTATAGGAAGCCACTCACCTCTTTGCCTGCCCTGTTTTGGAGAAGGTGTCAGCATTAGTCTTCATGCACAGGGCCTGATTTTTCTGCTGCCACTGGAAAACATCTCATTCCTCAGACTGTCACTGTTCATCATCCAACACTGCAGGGGATCAGCATCACATACTATAGGGAGACGACGCATGGGAGGATGGAGCACAGTTTGCTGCACTCACTGCTGTAGTCCTCAGCGTTTATGTTCTCCTGCAACTTTTTCCCCTAAGGATATTCCTTGCTTTCTGATAGGTTTGAACAGAGCTCCTGGGTGGTTACAGAAACTTAAAGTATACAACCGATTTCCAGAGGCTTTGGATTTTGCTTTCAAAAAAAGCTACGGGCACGCTTAATGTTAGAGGCACACCTGTTGTCTCCCCAGACAAGCCTGAATGCACACACAGAAATCCACAGTAGTAACTGTAATCACAGTCACCTTTTCTCCTCACCACCCTCACCATAAGTCTTCCTCAGAGTTAAGCACGTAAGCCGGTTAAGCAACATAGCTTTTAGAGACTGTTGTCATAGTACCTCTCCATCGACAGAGACTTCACAGAACAGAACTGCCGTTTTCACTAAGCATCATCAAGTTTAGCCCACTTCTGCAAACAACCACGTTGTATAATGTTGTTCATGAAGTGATCTCTTTCCACTTGACAATTAGATCCCCCTCATTAGTCCTACCGGGAGCTGCTCCAAGACTCACTGCATTTATAGTTAAAACTTACTTCTACTCTCCAGAATTTACATTTGGTCAATACTCATTTCCTTGCCTAAGTCACCTCTGGTACTATATAATTGTGCTGCATGCCAGATATATACTAGTAGCTAATCTTTTTTCTAATAGAATAAGATAGCTGTATCACAGAAGAAAGAAATTTAAAAAACTATTTTCATCTATGTCGTGTTTGGTGTTAACTGGGTGGAAGGGTAAAATACCAGCAAGGACGCACAGGGAGAAAGAACACTATGGGCGGTGAGCAAATCCTAGCTTCTTCTCTGGAACTGGTTAAGATTTTGGAAGGAGCGTCACAGCATCTGACTTGATTAAGCTTTCCTTAAACTTTGCAAATAAAACTCCGTCAAAATAAACTTAGAAATATTGTTTTCACATGCTTAAAGCACTAATCTCTGGAACAGAGGGACTATTAGCGGGACAGTAATCTGTCTGCAGCTACCAAAAAAGACAGGAAGTGGGAGAAATGGTATTCTCTGCTGGTAATGGACAGGAAAGACTTTTCTTGGTTAGTGGGAGAACGGAAGGAAGATCAACTCTTTGTCTGAAGAAACAAGCACTTACAGCAACAGCAAGCATAACTTGCTGGAGAAAGCACAAGAAATAGGCCTACAGCTCACAGGAGCTCAGAATTCCCACCACATTAAACCAAACACCGCACAAAAACAAAATGTCATTGGAAAAAAGTTAGTTTTCCTATTTAAACAATCCTTATATTTTAGCACAGAGAGATTTGAATAGATGAAAACTCCAAACGTATAACTGGCTAGCAGACTGAGGAGAGTTTTCCAGAGTCATGCCTTGACATCAGTTTTCAAGGTCCCAGTCTTGCAGCCAGGAGTGGGGAAACCCTGGGAACACCAGCCAGACCCACTAAGGCCTGTGGCCACTGCTGTAAGTGCTTCTGTCTCTTTGGAGATGTCTTCTGACAGGCTGTCAGTCCAGCAGCAGACTGATGGGAAGGCAAGGGAATTGACAAGACTGTTCCCGTTAGAGAACTGCGAATTAAAAACCCCAATGCGTCCCTATAGACTCCCTTTTTTTCACTGCATACCTTTACTTTCTGACTGAGGAGCAGTCTACTAGAAGATTCACACGGTGCTCTGAGTAGGATTATTGTCCATACACTGATCAACTAAATCAGAAGTTCCTAAATTGATGAGCACTTCAGGCACATTCAAGGAGAAAGAAAAGGATTTCTGACAAGCATTTCAAAACTAGTTTCTGAGATACTATTTCAAGTAAAGAGACATATCACTTGATTTTCCAGACCACTTATCCCACAGCTCCCACTGCGATGAGTAAGAATTTCTGGATGCTCAGCAATTTTGAAGAGCAGGATTCCTGATTTGGGAACAGATGAATGGTGCCAGCATGAACGTGGTGGCTCAGCAGGAGGCATGCAATACTGGTAAGGTGGCAAAATGCTCATCTGCTCCCATTCAGGAAGTAGCCCCTGTTCAGTAAATGCTTCTAGATTTGACACTTCCTATGGCTACATTCACAGCACACTTCTCCGAGTCCAGCTGTGATATCATGCAGAAGAAAGGGTTCCATGACTTGCCCACTGGTCAACTGTATCAGTTCATTGGGTACAAGGTAGTCCCTTGCCTACAAACCCTACTGGCCGGAGTCTTTCCACATATTGCACAAGAAACTTAGGCACACTGTTTGCAAGCTGCTGCACACAGATTCATGGGGTTTAAGTCCTGTGTGGATTCAGCCCTAAACATCACAAATACAGTACTGAGGTACTGAGCTGTGAAGACATCTGCCTTAACTTTCCACTTTAACAAGGAATATTTCACATCAGTCAATGGAAAAGAATAATTTCAGCCGCTATGGATTTGGCACATTATTTCCTTCCATACCATGCTGACAGAATAGTTACATGCTAGGGGAAAAAAAAAATCCAAACAAACAAAACAGGGAGTTTAGCTAATTCAGTTCCTCGTCCAATGTGATGAAGAATCTGAGGTTCATCTTCTGGAAATCCAGAAATTATTTTTTGGAAAGTTAAAAGGACCTAAAGAACATGGGGGATGGTCTGAAGATTTTACCAGTCTTTAAAGTGCCTGTGATTTATGAAATAGAAAGTTTTTGTTTCAAACTTTTCAGAGTAGGAAGCCTGAAGGTCTGACTTTAATTAATTTGCAATTTCTTGCAATAATCTAATTTAGATGTCAGACAAAGTTCTGGGTTATTACTTTTCAGAGAAATTACAATGTAATTGTTATTGTTTTCTTCTATAATTATTCTGATGGGTTAACAAAGGATATTTTTAATAAGCTTTGCTTATCTGAGAGATAACACTTGAACTAACATAACATAAATAGAATTTAGCCTTCATTCAATACTGTAATATTTTCTGTAGATGTATTTGCAAAAACATTAGAATTTTGCTAAAGAGAAACCCATTCCTGTGTTGATTTTGCATCTGGCTATATTCACGTATCAGCAGCACGAATTGGACAACAAAACTCTTGCACCAATAACAAGTTTGCTATGCGTCTATTTAGAAATTTAGAAGTATCTTAGGCAAAATACTATCACTCTTTTTTGGAACATGTTAACATATTCCATGTACTTGAATGAAGATTACCAGATATGTCTGCACAGACACTACTGTCTGTCAAGACATTTATTTAATGATGTCACTGGCTTTAAAGAGATTTTTGTAGCCACTGTTTTCACACTGAATATCAAATATCAACTATGACAAATATACTTTGTAGACATGATTGAACCTGGAAGCATGGGCTACAACATTAAAGTGTGCATTTTGTGGGAAAATCACAATACTGTAGCATAAACAGAAGTTTCTAGTCTTGTTTCCATACCTCTAAGCTTGGAAAGCAATTAGGCGTCACAAACCTTAATTTTTAAGGTCTCAATTTAAAACTTCAGATTTCAGCACTGCTCTCTGCTTTTTCTGCAGCAGCAGCCAGCATTTTGATGACCAGATTTGCAAAGGAGTCAATGGCTGAGCATGCACGCATGTACTGTCAACCATACATCCACCTTAGCTGTAACCATGCAGTGAGCTTTCTCGTGGGGTCTCAAAACTGTCTTCCACTATTTGGATGCAATGGTATGGATAATGTCACTCTTTAAGCTTTTCACCTCTGTAGATGGGGACTGTCTTCTGGAAAAAGTCCTAGGAAGGGCTGTGTCAGATCTACAATGTACAGCAGTATTTTCACAGACTTAAATCACAGGAGTTCCCATGAGGTAGTGACCTATGTTTATAGAGCTGAAGATTATAAGCTATATATTTTATTATATGACTGTCTGAAAACCATATTGTATTAAGTAGTCCGCATTGTCATGAATCACAGTGAGAATCGCTGAGAAAATGTATAGGCTTCTCTCCTGCAGGGTCAAGAGTACATTCCCCTGTGACCCTTCATTTTAACATGAGGCAAGGATGTAAAATACCAAAAAGCTCTTTTTCCACTGATAAACAGCAAATAATTCCACTATCAATCTAGCATCTTAAAACTGGAAACCACCTACACAGAACAGACAAGTATGAGCCAACATTAAAATGTAGATAACATACACACACAGAGTCTGCTATTCAAAGAGAATGACTTTAATAGATCTTTTTTTCTGGAACATACTCTTTCTGTTGCCTAAATGACTGTGGTGTTTTTTACCTTAACTATTTTGCCCAGTGAATTAAGGCAATGTAAATTATTCAGGCGTGTCTTGTTGTGAATCTTTAATGAAGAACCTCTGTAGCAAAAGGAAAAAAACCTGGATATGTAATTTTATCCATCTACAAAGGCCTTCCCTAATTCTATTAAAATATAGTACATTTTATTAGAAAGAGAAATCATAAATTTAACATCTCATTTGATTTTGGTCTGCACATTTCTCAAATAGTGAGAATAACTTGGAGTGAACATTATTGTTATTGTCAGATTTTTATCATGTGAAGTGCATGATAGTGTCACAGAGTGCTTGAAAAAGCTTAGAAATTGTGTATGAACACCACTCAATATTTGAGAGCAAAGAACAAGATCCCCTCCCTTTCAAGGATCACAGTTTTTCAACTTAAAAAGACAGGCAGACATTGCAGCATCTTCTTTCACAAACAAAAATATTATCTACTTTCATCTACTGTAAGCATCTTAGGATAACTAGAGGAGTTATGCCTTTCTATATTTCATTTAAGAGTATTTTTTGGTGAAGAGATAATTAATATTGTTCTTTTAGAGTAAACCAGTGAATATAAATGCTTTGGAGATAAAAAGATATTGAAATTTTAAAAAAATTAATGTTTAATAACTACATTTAATGAAATGTTTTAAAACATTTATTATTCAACATCGCTGGTTCAATTATTTAAACTATGAGAAAAACCCCATTGGCTGGTCAGTCAGTGCTTGGGAGCCCCGTATAGGGCCGGTTGCTCTTTCACAACCTGAATGCAAATCACACCGTGCATGCCCAGAGCACCTATTCCCACTACAAAGGCAGAGGTCCCTGCATGCAAGGCAGTCTCTCTCCCCCTGCCTGCTCTCCAGCTGCTCCAGGCCAGTCACCTCCTAACACCCTCATGCTACCGGGTCACTAAAAGAGGCGATGGTGCCACCTCATACTGTACAACATTGAAATAGTAGGGGTGTGAAGCACTGCAGGAGAGCTCACTGTGTCTGCCCCTAGGACCTAGCCTCTGTAAAGCTAAAGCTTGTGCTTGCAACTTGCAAGGAATCAAAAGTATGTGCTCAACAGGCATGCGGTTTAACTGTAATAAGCCCGAACATTGCAGCTACCTGTGCCGGCTCATGCTGCTTCATCGCACGTGTGCAGGAGACAAGACAGAAGGCATTCACATGCAGGACAAACTCCTCCTCAACACAACTCCAGAGACGACTGTGATGTTACACCAGGACAAGGGGGTTCTGTGTGTTTTGTGGCTTGTGGGTTAAACTCTACCAATGCCTGGCACAAGTGTCCACCTTGGAAAGCCCACCTTAATCCATCAGACTGTTACTTATACTAGCAGGAAGTGTAGGCTTGAATCTTATGAGAAATTATATTTTTTTTATTTGTTGAAGTTTATGAAAGAAAAGGTTTTTCTGGAAATGTAAGTGCTCCCAACAAGGCTTCTAGAAATAGCTGCCCTCTTGTTTCAAACTGGACAACTAAGGCAGTGATTTATGTCAACTCTGTATTTTCTTGAAAAAGCTCCAAAGTGAATCATCTCCTGCAGCATCAGACTGAGCTGAACTTTGTTCTCAGATTCTTCAAAGTCAGCTGAAAGGTGTAGGGTGGGTGCTTTGGGTTTTGGTTTTTTATCTTTTTTTTTCCAAATGGGGCCATAAGCTTCAATGCACATGTCCTTACGTTAGGCATCCAAATAAGGTGGATTGGCCCTCAAAAGGACTTAGCATAGTGAAGTTTAAACAGAAAACATCTAAATGTTTGTTTTTTTTAAAAAAATCTAACAAACATTCACATAGTTAAATATAGCTTTACCCTTCTAGTTGTAAAATGTGATTGCTAGGACTTGAGATTTTCTTCTCCCAGGTGAGTGGCCTAGTTGCCAGGCTATAAAAAGTCATTTACTCTTTCGGTCTGGCCCAATTAATATTTAATTATGTCAGGCAAAGTGGAACAGCTTGAGTAGAAGGACTTGAGGGTCCTCACACAGCCCAGGGTAGCCCAAACTTACAAATTCATGTGGCACACAAAAGCAATCACTGAATCCAGGTCTTCTGCATCCTAAGCAAATGCCCTGGCTACTAAATTGCTGGATAACAGGTAACGAACAGTATTGTCTCTTTTGTCAGCTGTATTTTGTGCTGAGACCAAATGCTGAATTTGCTCTGAGGCTCGAGGTCCTTTGAGAAAAGGAAGACAGACTCAGTCTGTGAAGCCTGGTGAGGATTAAATGCAAGAAGTTCCTATGTACCCCAAAAGCTGCCAGAACACACATCTGCAAATGCTTACCCAGAGTACTCTTCATCTTGGATTTCAGCAGCTCAGTGGTAGTCAGGCACCTAAGTCCCTCTCTGATCTAACCTCTGACCTCAGTCTGGATTTTGGCTCAACAGCCTAAAGTGACAGGAAGTGGAAGAGAAAATTAATTCATTTTTCTGCATACCTTGTCTTCTAGCTGCCATTCAGTGTTTCATGTCAGGTGTTTTATGTGCAGGATGTTACAAAGAGAATTGCTTTGTGTTTTCTTTATAGAAGATTTTTCTTAACATTTGCTTTTGTCTTCCTCAATTCAAAATACATGCTTCCTGGACTGAAAAAACACATTTTCCCACTGATATGAGAGAAAGCTTTCCAGTTCCCATGACTATTTTGTAAATTCAGCTTGCAGATCCAAATAAAAGTAAAGCTCTATTTATGCTGTTATTTTATGGTGTACCTGAAAGCTTTAGGCAGCAAAGGGCTAACGTGAATTAACTCAGTTTTCTCTGTTCAGTGAAATGTGGTCGTAAGCGACTATGTATTAACCTGACAGGCCTATGTATAAGAAGTTGGACAAAAGCCTGAATATTGAAATAACACAATTCTAACCTAAAGGCAGACTCTGGGACTTGAGTTCACATGCTCTGACCATGTGTCAGGCAGAGAAGGCAGCATGGGGAATGCGTGGAAGGGAGAACTGTGCCTGCTCCTAAGCCAGTATCCCTGTTAAAGAAGCTCAGATGGAGTGAGTTTGTGATACCTACAACTTTCATGTCCTACAGTGCTTCACAACCTGCAGCGCCCACACCTCTTGTATCGGGAACTCATCTCCCAAGCCCTGCAGCTCCTCTGCTCTCCCAGTACAGAACTGTTCCCCGAGCTCTTGTTCCAGATCTACTCCAGCCCAAGTCCACCTCCATCCTTTTTGTCAATACTTCTGAAGACTTTCAGGTGTCTACCCCAAAGCCTCCCATATCCGGACACCTGATTGCTCCTGTCCCACATCTCCCACTCCCCTCTTTCCCAAACACCTTCCTGTCTGACTTTGTACCCATCACAACGCCCCTCACTTCAATCTCCTCACTTTTTATGGCTACATCTATACCAGCCGGACTCGCCACTCCCCCACCTCAGGGCCACAAGCCTTGCTGGGGTCTGAGCTGTTCTACTTATGCTGACATGATCATTGATTTATGGGCCTCTGCTGTCCCTCATCCAAGCTCCAACTTCCTACCAGCATTCACTGCCGTGTTCTAACGTCCCACCCCAGCCAATCAAGTTCACGTCTTCCCAGGACTTTGTATACAGAAGGTTGTTCTCTTACCTGGTTCTGGCAAATGCTTTCAAAACCTGAACATAGGCTACACTTGCCCAAAATCTGCCTGGCTTGGCTCTGAAGAAATTAAAAATAAGCCACACCCAAGAATAATAAGATATATGGCAGCTATAAAGATCTGCTAGTGTGAATTGACTGTTAGGCCCCTCAGATAGGCAACTACAAGTCTAATTTCCCTGCATGCACATGCGAAACCAGGTTTTGCTTCCACAATGCATCCAGTTATATCTGAAAATGATTGGATGGAGCTGCAGATATACATATATATATTGTAAATAATGTGAAGGACCTTGATGCTTTAAAATGTGATAGAAAAATCAATAAGCCATCATTACAGTGCTAAGCCGTAAGCAATGCACACGGGCTTATAGCTGTTACAGCTTAGTTCCTGGGAATGACTGCTTAATATATGTTAAAGTACTCCCTTTTGCCTCAAAAGTAGCAGATTACAGAGTATTTTTTAACTTCTTTTATCACGTGTTGCACATTTCTCAGAGCTCAGGCCTGAAAATGAATTATATGTAGCAGCAGGACGTTCAACCAGCCCTGACATCCAAGTGTGATACAATTGTGTGGACATCATTACTGAATAGGATGACCACTCTTAGATCTCACCTGCTGATGAATCCTGAGTATCAAGAGTACACATTACAGAATACATTTTGCAAGTGTAAGAAGGTGGCATCCAATGCTCACAATGTCAGTTGTCAGTCTGATGGACAGACCATAAACAGCTTAAAAGATTGTCTTGTAAGGATAGTATTATTGCACTAGAAGTGTTGTTCATATCAGCAGTTAAGGATGTCTCACATCCTGCTGATGTTCTCCAGTTGGGGGTTTTCCTACATTTGTCAAACAATGAAAGTATCTGAAGAGTTTAGTGATGTAACTATTGTGTTCGTGTCTTCTTCTAAATATTGTTAGTACCTGTGGGAGAATATTATGTCTTGATTTTAATGGATCTCTTCTGCAGTCCTACTTTAGAGTAATTTTTTCATTATAAGAATCTTTATCATTATTTTTCTAGCATTTATAACTTCTATTAAAACAATGAAATGTGGCGATGTATTTGATTTAGACAGGCATGTAGTCAGATTGATATTAGTATTAGTATTCTCTGTTCAGTTAGGTTACCTAATACTTGTGGCAGACAGTAGGATCAGTTTTATTCTTTTTTCTAGTATGAAGAATATAGACATCTCAGAATTAAAAAAGAAAGAAAATAGAAAGGGTTGCATGTACTTAACCATTATGGAGACTGCATGGCATCTAATTTTTTTTTTTTTGAGAAAAGGGACACTTCAATGTCTGCATATTTGGAAACCTGCCACTGACCTGAGCCATTAAATACATTCATACAAATTTTGCTGCTTCTGAGAATACTGTCCTTACGAAATATGAATATCACCTAGTAACTTTGAAACTATCTGTGGATGTAGAAATTTTCAAATATTCAGCCCACAAAATTGGACAGACATTTTAAACAGGCTTGATGCTCATACAAGTACCTACTTGAAATGGTCTGAGTTTTAGAACAGCTTATCACCCAGCAGCTGCCACCACCTTCAGCAGCTCACTTCCTGTGTTCAGATCTACCATAGTTTTGCTGAAAATAGAGGCTTAAGCTGTAACTGAATCCAACTGTAATACACTGTCTACCTCAGGACACATCTGAGAAATACACAACTCTATGTAACAAAATGCCTATGCAGTTTCCAATGGCTATATTCAAAATGTTACAAAATGCAGATACAGACTTACACAAGCTTCCCTGTAATTAGAAACTTTATGGATCTTTACAGCAGTTATTATATAATATTTTAGTAAAAAACTGAATCAGAGAATTTTTATGAGACTCCTAAGGCCTGCATGTATTAAAGTAGTAAATATTTCATCTTCTTTATAAGCATCAACAGGGATAAATTGCAGCAAGGTGCAATAAGACACAAATACACAGTACTTGGTTGGAGACATACACTGTTCTGTCATGTTTGCATAAGCCAGGACAGGCAGTGGAGCAGCAGAGCCAGAAACAAAGCTGAGCTTCTGCTCTGACTTCAAACATGACTCTCTCAAGGGAAATCCTCATCACACTTTGTCCCACTGCATCCTGTGGCCTCCTCCCATTACCAACATTGCATCGCCAACCACTTCGCCCAAGCCAGCTCCTCTTGCTCCCACCTTCCTCTCTGCCCAAGGGGAGCTGTGGGAACACTGGTAGGCAGGAAGAAGGGAGGCCAGCTGCAGCAGGGACTGCTTCCCTGGCCAGCCAACTACAAAGACAACTTCAGCCCATGAATTACTGTGAATGTGAACAAGAGCCTCGGAATGCCTCAGAAATCATTTTCCCTGCATCTATAATGTATCAGGAGCATTTTCCCCACCTTTTCTAGAAACGCTCAGAGAAGGAACTTATGCTGGTGCTAGCATCATGTCACTCAAGAATAATTCTATCAGATTTATTACATCTAAGTTCTTCAGTAAATATTTAAAGAATCTGATTGCAGCAAATAGGATTCTAAGAGATAAAAAAGAAATTAATTACCTTATATTAGCATATAATATTATTTACCCAAAATAATTAAATCAACTCAGTTAATCACTAAATCAACTAAATTTTCATTACCATGACATGCTTAAGGAGTACAGGTGACATTTGGTTAGAAATGTTAATGTAATAACAACAACAGTTCGTTGGTTGAGCTAAAATGTAGTAGTATTAAAACATCCTTGACATTAACCTTACGCAAAAGTCAAGTCTGCACTGTTGGAGGGGAAAGTACTCATTCAGTTGTGAAAAGTAGAGTTTAAAAATATTTATCACCTTACCCTCTACAAATATTAAATAAATATCACAGTGCCCTTAACCACTTCACAGGTGGGAAACCAATGCACTGCAGCATGCACCTTCCAAAGCAACCAATAATTTCACGAGGCCTAATCTTTTGATGTTTTATTCGATACTTCACAGGAACCCCTTCATTTGACTGCTTACAGCTATTTAATTGTTCCCCATCGGGGTGCTCAGGATACTCAAAGGTGATTATTATATAAAAACGTGACTGGTCTGAATCATTTTATTGCCAAAGAATTGGAAGGCATGTATAGCAGCCAGATAGCCAGGAAAGAATGATCAGAAGAATCAAGTCTGAGACAAGATGGAATACTACTATCATTAGCAGCAGCAAAAGAAGAGACTATTTAAAGATGAAACAATGCCACTATACGGCTCTGCTTCATATTTTGTTTGCTCTCTGCACCTTTATGTGTCTGATAGCATCTGGATGCACATACATTCCTTCCTCAGGAGAAAAATCTGGCAATCCCTGTAGCTGCACACAACAGCAATACACCCAAGGAGTCAGAGCTTCCCGTCACTGCTCCAGGCAGCTGAGCCAGAGCTTTTCCCAGGGAAAAGCTGAACTTCTGCAATTGTACTCTTCCTTTCAAAATGTAACTCGTGATTAAAACTTCCTTCAATCAGAGGCATTCACTGGCAGTACTGATTACAATGAAGGGAACTTGTTCTTAGTTAGCAGACATAATATTACAAGCTGTAGTGTCCCAATCTCACCACTTGCAAATGGAAAGTAATCCAATTTTTATTGCTGACCACAAAAAAGCATTAAAATTAAACTTTTAGAATATTTTATGTTATGGTTACTAATAAAATTAGTTAACACAATTTTTAAGGTTAGAGTACTCTGTGCTTTTTTTTCCCCCATGTACAGTATCAGCATCAGATTTTTTTTCCTGTTAACATCTCTATATTTGCCTGTATTCTTCCAGTTATAAGCCTGGGAAACAGAAATAAGGTCATTCCATCAAAGGCAATGGAAAAAGTGGTATAGAGGGAAGGAGGAGCAAACATTCACTTAAAACCATGATTAATTTATGTAATCTACTAGTCACTGCCTGCTAGCACCCCTGTGCCGCTCCATTGGTACTGTTAATGTCTTGCAATCGTCAGCCTGAGAACCATACTCACACACATATGCAAAAATCTTGTATTTTTAGCCTAGCTGTGTTGATCCAGGTGGCATCCCTTAAATTTCCATTTACTGGGAGTCCATCCAACAGGAGATGGAAAACTTCTTGGCCAAATGCATCGCAGGAAATGGGCCATGAGTGAAAAAACATGGCTAAGCATCAGCGAACAGCAGATACTAGAGCTCCTGTGAGACCACAATGCAAAAGGTAGGTGGGAGTGAAAAGCTGTGAGATCTGGAGACTTGTCAGGACACAAAGGGCTGTACACCAGATATAGAAAGCAGAACTTCCATGCTTGCTCTGTTTTTACTTGTGGTCAATGTTTTCAGTTATATTGCAAGGTCTCTCCCTGCAAGTTATTCTGAAAACAGTGGATTGTCTGATCTGATGAACTGGGGGATAGCGACATTTCAAATACTTAACACCGGCAGTTTAGGTTCACCTTTCACAGTTCTTCCTTGTCAGCGCTTCCTGTATTTTTTGTTCTAGTATATAATGTACAGTTTCTATTCCCTTATTCTTAATCACCTTTACTGTGTAATTTTCTTAGGTACTTATCTACCTTTTCATCTCCCTGCTTTGCCTAATTGCCTGTCCCATTCCTTCAGATGGTTCTTTTATTCCCTTCTTGCTTTTCAGAATCATTAGCATTGCATTATTATTCTTAACAGCAGTACATTTATGTTTTATTATGCAGTGTTTGCAAATAAATAGAGAACTGAACTTCTGGCTGTATTTACCTAAA
Organism: Leptosomus discolor; assembly: GCF_034619465.1. Classification (NCBI taxonomy): domain Eukaryota; kingdom Metazoa; phylum Chordata; class Aves; order Leptosomiformes; family Leptosomidae; genus Leptosomus; species Leptosomus discolor. The sequence goes on from NC_141397.1 coordinate 41,572,207, forward strand.
GCTAAAAGGAGAAAATGCAATGCAGGTTGAATTCTTGTTTTGTTTACTTGCTTATTTTCGAAAAGAAGAATTTTTAATGACTTTAAAGACCTCTGCTTTGCATTCAGTACTTTTTATAGCTTTGGCATTTCAAGAATGTTGGAAAAAATTATCACATCATATAATTTGAGTACCAAAAAAATGTATTAATATTGAGTCCACTTTTCATCTTTCTTGGGTACTGCTCTTTTCCATAAGGAAATATTTGTCACCCTGACCAAAGGGTGACATTCCGCCTCATGAAGAGCTTCTTGCTAGTCCATATTTGGCTCTATAAACTGCATAAAAGGATAAACCTACCCACCTGGTGTTTTACTGCTGTAACCAGTTGGGTTGTAAGGCCGTTGGGCTTTTTTTTCTTGTTTCCTCCTGGCTGTGTGGCTATGCTGCCATTGGGTAAGAAGACTAAAGTGGTATCTGGCGTTTCTTCCGTTCAGGTGAAGGACAAACACTCCTACAGATTACAGTGAAAGCAAAGTTAAAGTCACCCAGGTCTCCAACTAGGCGACCGTGTAAGTTGCACAGTAGTCGCATTTAAGTCAAAGGGCCTACTGAGTGCATAAAGTTCAGCACAGGCATCCATACCTGATCAAGTCCCAGTATGCCTGCTGATCATACATCTGCAGATTCAGCTGGGTTTCGTTTTGTAGAAGCAGCAGGAAGGTGGAAGCCATTGGAATATACTATTGCTTTGTTTGAGCTCATTTTAGTTAAAACTAGCTCATGCCATTGTGGTTTTGTACAAACTGGTCTTGCTTCCTGACAGCCTAAGCACTGACTGCCATAGCCACCACAGTCTCTCAGCCAGACTCTATTCAAAAAATTGCCACAGAGAAACTCGGCCTTTGAAGAAAGAGACAATCTCTCTTCGTCTGGGTTAGGCAGCAGCACTTCTAATTAGTCCAGGGAAACAGGGAACTTCTTTCACTAGTGAAGGTCCCAGTTGCCCAGGTCTTTGTGAACCACTCAGTCCATGACTCCCTTTCTCTTTCTCTGCTGGTCTCTATTTAAAATCATCAGCTGTGACTCGTGCCCCTTAGCTGCTCTCACTCCCTCGACTCCCATACCTCATCATAATGTGGGGTCTGCTGATAGCCTGAGTCTTTAGGTCCCTTATATTGCTTATCTTCACATAAAAACCCCACTTGTTTCACTAAATTCACTATAAAACACTAAATTCTAGGCGTGAAGAGACCCCAACATCTTAGTATTAATCCAAAGGTAATTTGATTTGTTACATGAATTCTTCTCCCTTTGCCAGCACTACATAACTACTTGAATTCTAATGCGAATTCTGGGTCTTGCCCATTAAATGGTGTCTGTGACTCCCAGGACCGGGCTGTACTGTAAGATACATGGGTTTATGAATACAGGATGCTGGCTGATGGCTGCTTCATGGCCTTCTTTACACAAGAACACAAGCCCAGGCTGCAGCTGGGTTCACAGAACTGCTCTGCACCCAGCTGCCAAAGTAGCAAGTGCTGTTAGCTCACGGGATCACAACTATTGCTTGTTCTCCTAAGAGGCATCACTGAGGTCAAAGCTGCTGTTTCTGTAATTTCTTACTTTTTCCTTGTTTTATTCTTTATGTCAGAGACATTGTCAGTCAGTGAATGCATTAAATCATATAGGAAGCAAAGCACTTAGACATCAATCTTTCCATGAAAAGCTACAGTTGTGTTTTGCTAACAGAAACATTTCAGTTTCATAAATACTTACTGAAGTGACCGCCTACAGCAGAAAGTCACTCCAGAGCTAATTGTTGCTGTGGCCAAACCACCAAGCTGCTTAGTATTTGCCTGCACTGTCACATTACAATGAACACAGCTGACAAACTGGTTATTAAAGCATTGAAAACATCTCCTCAACACCAGTGATTAATACAAGTCAGTTGCATTACCTCTGGAATGACGTAGATCAAGAGTCTGTTGAAATACTGCATTAAAGAAAAGTCAAGGCAATGAATTCATCCTAAACAGTAAAACTAGAGACTACACACTCTGGGGAAAGATGTCAGTGACAATTAATTTGTATCCATTTATTTCCATGAGAGTAGCAGAAACCTAAAGTCATCCTGCTGGCTTATACTGGTAGATTAGTGAGCTACAAATCAGAAGGTGCAAGAGAAAAAACACAAAAGGACACTGCTGATCACAGGAGAGGTCTGAGCAGTAGCTGAACACATGCCGTGAAACACATTTGCTGCCAACAGAAGCAGTACAGAGTGGCCACTCATCCAAAAGAAGCTGGGGCAGTAGTGTCTGCTCAACTCTTCTGAAATCGGGTAACACAAAGATTACTGAAAGATTAAAACGGATAAAGAGCTTGCACAACTAGGATACCGAAAAAGGAAAATAGTAAAACAGCATCTAGATGAGACAAAACCACCAGAATATGAAGCGTCACAGTCAGAAACTGATTTGGATAGCCAGTGAGGGATTTCTCTCATTGAAAATAAAATAAATTTATTTTATGTGCTATCTTTATAGGATGCTGAGACACATTGACACAACTTGTACGTAATTTTCTCCAAGACAATCCTTGCCATGTATGTACTCCCATGCCTAACAGAAGGGCACTAACACCTAAACTGGAGGTAGAGTGTTTTCTCCCTTCTTTTATCCTTTTTATTCCCTATTATTATTAATTAGTGAACTGCGTTGCACTGTTCATTTTGGTTTGCCCATGGAACAAAGCCTGACTGATGGCCTGAGAGGACGAAGGTGTGCAGCAGAAACTAAAGAAGACTCATGCTTTAGCAGTCCTGGGTTTTATATAGCAGTCTGAAAACAGCCTCCTCACCTGCTGTAGCAGGTGTCCCCATGTCCACTCAAAAGGCATCACAAAAGATGTCTTGACCACTGTGGTGGGTTGACCCTGGCTGGACCCCAGGTGCTGTCCTGGGTTACAGTGTAAAATGTGCCAAAAGAAAAAAAATATATTCTATTACCATCTTCAGGAGCTGTTGAGACCAGGTGGGGCGGTGCTCCCTGCCTCCCCCCTCTGGACTATCTCCTGTTACTGGGCACAACAATGCCTTATCGCCTGACCCATCGGTAACTCGCTCCTGGGCTATCTCCTGTTAATGGCCCATCAAGGAACTGCCTCACGACTCCCCATCCCATTGTGAGATGCTCCGCCCGGGGAGGGGGGGGAAGGAGCCAAGCAGTCCATGCCAAATAAAAACGGAGATTTTGAACACCCTAGCAGCCTTTCTTCCACTGGATTCCCAGAGGAGTTTTTCCCCCACTGGAGTTCCAGAGGACGAGAGCTACTTGCCGACCACTGGACCTTCGGAGGAAGACCAGACTCTTTTACCTGATTGCTGCTTCCACAGAACTACACCCATCACTTCAGGAGGACTGCAGCCATCATCTTATCGGACTGCTACTGCCACCCTAACAGGGTGTCAGGTTGTATTCCTGACTCTGTCAGTGTAAACCAGTGGGTTGTTTGTTTTTCCCTGCCTTGTGTTATATATATATATATATATATTAGTAAAGAACTGTTATTCCTATTCCCCATATCTTTGCCTGAAGGCCCGTTAATTTCAAAATTATAATAGTTTGGAGGGAAGGGGGTTGCACTCTCCATTTCAAGGGAGGCTCCTGCCTTCCTCCACAGACACCTGTCTTTTCAAACCAAGACAGGTGCCCACCAAAGCCACTCTATTACTCCCCTCCTCAACTGGATAGGGGAGAGAAAACATATTAAAAGGCTTGTGGGTCAAGATAAAGACAAAGAGAGATCACTCAGCAATTACTGTCACAGGCAAAACAGAGAAAAAAAAATAATTTATTATCCTACTCAAATCAGAGCAGGATAGTGAGAAATAAAACTAAATCTTAAAAAATCTTCCTCTCAACCCTCCCTTCTTCCTAGCCTTAACTTTACTCCCGATTTCTCTACCTCCTCCCCCTGCAGCAGTGCAGGTGGACAGTGAATAGGGGTTGTGGTCAGTTCATCATATGTTGTCTCTGCCACTCCTTCCTCCTCAGTCTGAGGACTCCTCACAGTCTTCCCCTGCTCTAGCATGGGGTCCTCTCACGGGAGAGAGTCCTGCATGAACTTCTCCAACACAACTCCTTCCCACGAGCTGCAGTTCTTCACAAACTGCTCCAGCACAGGTCCCTTCCACAGGTGCAGTCCCTCAGGAATAGACTGCTCCAGTGTGGGTCCTCCACTGGATACAAGTCCTGCCAGCAAAACTGCTCCACTGTGGGCTCCTCTCGCCGCAGGTCCTACCAGGAGCTTGCTCCAGCATGGGCTTCCCACGGGGTCACAGTCTCCTTGGGGCATCCACCTGCTCCGGTGTGGGGTCCTCCACAGGCTGCAGGTGGATATATGCTCCACCGTTAACCTCCATGGGCTGCAGGGGCACCGCCTGCCTCACCACATGCTGCAGGGGAATCTCTGCTCTGGTGCCTGGAGCACCTCTTGCCCTTCCTTCGCTGAGCTTTGTGTCTGCAGAGCTGTTTCTCTCACATATTCTCACTCTTCTCTTCAGCTGAAACTGCTCTTGTGCAGTAACATTTTCCCCCTTCTTTAATATGTCATCCCAGAGGCACTACCGTCATCGTCAACAGGCTCAGCCTTGGCCAGCGGCGGGTCAGTTATGGAGCCAGCTGGCATGGGCTGTGTCAGACATGGGGGAAGCTTTCAGCAGCCCCTCATAGAAGCCACCCCTGTAGCCCCCCACCCCGCTACCGAAACCATGCCATGCAGACCTAATACCACCACCCTCAGGTTCAGAGTCTAGACCAGCCTGGCCATACTGAAACCCCTATCCATAAAAGCCAAGGGAGAGAATAAGTAGCAGATACTGAAGTACTGAGGTCTAGGGCTTCCAGAAATAATCATCTGTTGGTCTCACTGTGGGATGGGTGAATTCCAGATGCTATGAATCACCATATAGGGCCTTAGGTATTACTGCTAAAGATTTTTTGCTATTTCTATCATTACTTTTCCCTGCTACACTACACTGAGTCAGAATTCATGGTTAAAACAAGTGGTGAGTCATACCAAGGATCACTCTCCCAAATCTATAAAAGTTAATTTATTTATTTTCCTTTTCAGATATTCTTGCTGACCATCCACTGCTGTTACAAGGTATGTAAGTCAGCATTCTGACAGGGTTGTTTCAAATATTGATCCAAAAAAATACATATGCTGAATCAAACAATGGAAAAACAGAGCAGCATACAGAGACCTCAGAAGTGAAATGTGATTTGAAAAGGAGCAGAAGTTGCAAAACGAAAAAAGCCATGTCAGGTCACAGTCTTGTGAGCTGCGAGGCTGCAGCTAGCATTCTCAAAGGCTTGCCTACACAAGCAGCCTTTAAGAGTACTGGATTTATCTCCAGATAAAATGGAGATTAGAACAATGGAAGATGTTAGAAAATATAAGTGGTATCAAAAGACTCTCGTGAAAAAACACACATGGTTGGTTGAAGGAAAATTTAGTTGGTAATCATGGCAGACAGCATGTTGACTACATATAGATATTTAAAATTATGAAAAAGCGTGTGAGAAAATAATCCATTTAGGGAATGGAACAACATGAAAGCAAAACACTTATCACATTTATACTTCAACCAATAAATTCCTTCTTAATTTTTCAAACATAGCTAATGTCTTGCTGTGGAGTTACCCATGGAAGAACACTGTTGAACGTATGGGCACCAAGAAACATATGATTCTTGTCTGTGTTGGGAAATTCCCTTGTGCAAGAGCGCTATCGTTTCCTGCCTATTGCTGTGTAACGTATACCAACAAGCGTTCAGTACAGGTACAGAGAAAGATTGCTTTGAGGTCAACTCACTGCAAGGACAACAGCTTACTTGATGCTTTCCTTTTTTTCTTTTTTACTGTTGAAATGGAGACTTGCACTCAGTAGCGGGGAAGCTGGCCAGGAAATATTTAAACAAACAAGACTTACAAGTGCATAAGACCTAATGGAATGCACTCTCAAGCATGGAGGGAGCTGGCCAGTGTCACTGTGAGTCCACTCTCAATTATCTTTGAAAGGTCATAGTGATCAGGAGAAATTTCTGAGGACTGGAAGAATGAAAATTTTCCTCTTCTCTTCAAGAAGGGTAAGGAAGAGGATCCAGGCATCTACAGACCAGTCAGACTCACCTCAATATCTGTGAAGGAGGAAGTCCAGGGAGGGCCACAAAGATGATTAGGAGACAGGAACATCTCATGTGAGAAGAGGCTGAGAGAACTGGGCTTTGTTCATCCTGGAGAATAGAAGGCCCAGGGGGATTTTATCTGTGTGAATAAATACCTGATGCAAGAGTATAAAGAAGATGAAAGAGATGCTTCTCAGTGGTGCCCAGTGAAAGGACAAGAAGAAACGGACACAAACTGAACACATGAAACTCCATTAAACGTGAGGAAAAAACCCAAACACTTTTACTTTGAGGATGGTCAAATCCTGGAACAAGCAACTCAGATATTTACAGAGTCTCCATCCTCCAAAATGTTGGGGACCAACAAGGCATTTTTCTGAACAACCTACTCTATAGAGGTCCCTTCCAACCTCCATGATTCTGTGTGATTCTGGTTTTGTGTTAAACCTGGACACTTTCTTTCAGACTAGATTCTCCTGGTTTTATTTTTCTAGAAGGCTTTCTGAAGATTTCAAAGTTCTTTTCAAATTTATTATGAACTTCTAATCTGAAGACCTTAGATTTGAAAGGTCTGCATTATGGAGTATCATACTAAAGATTACCTTTTTCCAAAACATTTTTTTTCCCCATGAACACAGTGTATGCATGAATGCAAGTAAGAAGTTAGATGTGATCTATGTGGTCTCCGTCCCTTCCCCAACTTGTTTATTGCTTTTTCTAGACTTTTGTAATGCTGTGATTCTTGCTAACAGTCTCCTACAACAAGTAAGACAACTTAAAATCCCAGACTTCTAAAGGTTTTCAAGTGGCCTCTTATATCATAAAGTTCTAAAATGACAGGTTGATAGGTACTTTTTCTTTTTTAATTTGTATTCTTTATTATAATCCTCCAGATAGCATAGGGAACTCCAGCTATATTCTTTTCTTTGACTTAATATAAATTTCATTAATTCCCATTACTCCAAACTACTAGGCTGTTGGAAATCAGCATAACTCCACTGAAATCAGAGGAATTATATCAACTGACTTTAGAAGATGATCTGACTGTTAATCCCAGCACAACAGAATTTTAGATTAAGATCTGAGCATGCAGGTCTTTGGTGACAGCCAAAAGCAATCTGATTAAAAGCAATTCTGACTTCACTCCAAAGCACAGAACTTTATTTCAAAGACTTCTCATGAACCTAAGGGCTTACAGGACTACCTGACAACTCAGTAGTTTCAAATAATTTAAAAATAAATCCCACGAGCTTTCCTTGGCCTTTAATAATACCCAGATTGGAAGTATGGGCTACAGCACCTGACCCCATTACAAAATCTTTTCACAAACCGAACATGCTTCCTCTCATTTACATTTTTTGTTATTACTATGCTTACACTACTACTACTTCCAGGGCTTTTTCTAAGTTCTTGACAACAGTCATCACAGCCTGCTTATTTGTTTCCAAGGAACAGGTTCTGCACCCAGCCTCTGATGTTACCCCATAGCGTATACTTAGAGAACAATAACTTTGCCAAAGTAAACCAGCTAAGCCTGCTTAGAAGACAGGTTTTCCACTCCCCTAGTGCCCTAGTAGCTTTTTTCTGTACCTTTTCCAATGTGACTTAATCCTTTCTGAACACAAATGACTAGAATTATTCATACTGTTTAAGATTAAGTTAACTCAGGACCTTGTGCACAGCCCTATCTCCAGCAGAAAAATATTGCCTGACATTTTAGGTTCATATTCATCTTGCTTAAAGTGACAGTCATCTTCTGATAACTGAATATTTTTATGCCTTGCTGCTTTTTCCTTTTCAAATGTAGAGCTCCAACAGTACATAAGGAACTATTACTACTAGTCCCTAACAGCACAGACTTGCCCTGTGTACTGTGGAATATCTGCTCACTTTGTTAGTTCAGTGCTTAGTTCTCTTGTTTTTCCCGTATGTTTTGATCAATTTCATATATGTACTCCCACCTAACCTTGCCATTAATAAAAATGTAAAACAAGATCAGTCCATCTGTAAATCTCCTCTAAGGTTTACTCCCCCCTTCAGCATAACCTACTGTTGTCTCACATTCAGCTCACTTAACAATTCTTGCCCTTGTCCATATCTTCATCATCTCAACTATTAAGTTCCCGTCTGGCAAACCACATGGGTTGCACACTTGCTGAGGCACAACACACATGTGCAACCAAGGAATGAATAATGATTGCCAAAGACCACAGAATGGAGGAAAGGCTCCTTTATGTGTCTTATCAGTCATTATTACTTTTTGGCTGCTTTAAGGATGAATATCTGAAGATGCAAATACCTGACCATTAATTTTTGGAAATCAAGTATATGACAAAGTTAACTATATAACAACTCAACAGTTTCACCTTTAGCTAGATTTATGTCAGGAGTGCCTTTTGCTCACACATCTAGAGATGAAGACTGAAGAGAAATCACCAAGCACATGAATGGGACTCAGGAGACATGGCTTCCAGTGCCATTTGTGCCAACTGGATTTCCTTTCCACCTATGTCCAGCCCTGTAAAATGGCAGTTAGTGCCTGTTATTTTCTTTGTTCAGTGTTCCCAGAGCTATGAATGCTAGGTGATCCATAGAATGGACTATATTCTTAAGCATCTGATTTTGCCACTTGATCTATGGAAAAGCATTTCTTCTCCATATAGACCTTGCCTCATGAACAACAACTATAGCTCATATATAACTCCACAGTGTTACCACCATGACCTGAAAGACAACATAAAGCATTCAGACAGCAAATACGCAACGTGAAGAAAAGTGAAGCCAAATTGCACATACTTTCGAGTTAAAAAACCACACACCTTTGGGGTTCATTAGCCATACCTGTCTCTCTGACTAACAAATGCAACAACAAATATCCCATGAAATGAAGAGCGCTTGTGCCTGTTTTGTTCACCCCATCAGATGGCATGTAACGCAACATGCAGTAAGCTTGCTAGAAACTAAGTAGATGTATCAATTATATCAGTGCAGAGGATTTCCTGCACGGAACTTCTTCCTTGCATCTTTGCTCTGATACCATCATCATCTCTTCAGTCTTGTGCTGCTTCCCCTACACTGTGCAAGACAAATCTTGTGTGCTGATTGCTGCCTCCTAAGAACCAGAGATTGATACCAGAGGATAGACAGGAAGAAAAGAAAGTGCCGTGTTGGTGCTGCCATACCTGACCATTTCCCTTACAGAGTACGTATGCAGCAACCTGCTGGCAAGTGAAGGAGAAAAGAAAGCCTATCCTTGCTAGTAAGTTCCTCACACTTAACCGTGAAACACCGATTATAGATTCTATTATATCAGTAATAACAGAAAATCATGAGTCAGCAAGCTTATTACAGGGGCAGCAGCAGACTGAAAACCTATACTACTTTTGTACAGTTTTATTATAAACATATTGCTGAAGACCTGAACCTGGAGAAATATTTTTCAGGTATTACTTTTTTTTTTAGCCTCTCTCTAACAAATCTTTCAAAAAGTTTGAACCAATCTGCTAATAACCATTGTTCCAGTGTACTGTGCTTCTCTATCAGGTTTTACAGCATATGTTATCAGCTTCTTTAATAAGCACTATCATTAACTTGCTCTGTGAACATCTAGGCATGGCACACCTCAGAAGTAAATTGCACAAAGATTATGATCTCTTTACAGGTTATTTTTCTGACCAAACCACTTGGCTGGATGGGGGAACAGTCAAGACCTAGACCATTCAGTACCACAGCTCTAAGGCTCACACAGTTGGACCCCTGGAGCAGCGGTGAGCCGAGCAACTGGCAAAGCCTGCAGGAGGGCCACTTGCTCTCGGCACCATTGCCAAGCACAGAAGAGGGGCACCAGCCATACAGACAGCACCTAACAAATATAGCCCTCTGTCTCATGGAATCCTGAGATGCTAGCAAAGGACCCAGCCCTAGGAAGTGTGCTTATTAAAAGCCCTCATTCTCTCATACATAGTACTGAATCATTTAAGCCCCCCCAACAAACACAGAAGACAAAGGGAAGTAACTACAGGGCAAACATCCACCTGCTGGGTTTGAGATGGAAGAAAATGAAGTACTTTGTATATTAAGATCTTTTGTTCCATGAAATGATGTGCTTGTTCTAGTTAAACAATCCACACCTGGCAAGAGCTCGTTCCCATTGTTCCCAATGCTTCAGAGAGTTCACAGAGTAGAGAAAAACTGCACTGCTAATGTTTCATTTCATCCCCCTCCGATGCATGTTGTGAATGACTAAAAGTCAAACACACCCCTACCGGGTTTAAAAATGATAAATTATTATAATCCTCCCACTGGTGGGCAGAATGGTTAGCAAGAGTATAAATGAAAGGCTGGTACTTTAGCACAGCAAGTAACTGTGAACAGAAGAGGGATGGAGGGTTGTGGACACACAGCTACATAGGAAAATGTGCCATGATTGATAGTCATACTGTGAAGAAAGAAGTATAAAGCCACATGCCACCTGGAAGAAATGTTTGTGGTTTTGAGTCCTTAAAGAGAACAATGCATGTTTCTCTTTATCAGCAAAATTTGCAAAGCAAGAAGAGGAAAGTATAAAGGGAGGAAAGCAGCCAGTGCAGGTGTTGCATCATGTGATCATAATTTCTTTTTAACAATTGCAGTATTTTTCTTATTTTACTTCTTTTCTGCTTCTGACACAATAGACATGTTTTGTCTACATATGACATTTCACTAATGTCAGAGTATTCTCTCAGCTCCATGTGCTCAATGAATCACTGTAACACTTGGAGCAGAGATTTATTCACAGTAATTAGAAATTATTCTCCAGTTTTCTCTGGGAGAGATGGGGGTCATGCATCGACCCTTGCACAGCCTCTAACCATTCTTGATGTGAGGAGCACACCTTCTGTCAGAGCACCCAATTCTCCCAAATTCTTGACAGTTTTTCTAAATCTGTTCTGGAGCCTGCACTCAATAAGCAGATACTCCACACTTCTTAAGCCCGCTTACTTAACACAGCAAAACCACAGGTTCATTTGGCCCATTCCTGGAGAGATATTTGCTCTCAAGTCCAGAGAAGCCTGGAAAGGGGCCAGGCTGGCAACACCAAGCCTTCTAGGTCCAGCTGCTGCTAAGGGAGCAGTACAAACCTCATGTGTGTTTCCAAGGAAAAAAAGAACTTGAATATTCATGCAACGGTTGCCTCTGTAGAGTGCTGCTTCAAAATAAACCTGAACAAGTGGCTACTGAAACCTTTCTACTCATTTCCTTTCTGAACTGAGGCAGATTTTGAAACCATTTGTATGCTGTTGAGCAGTTGCCAAGATTCATGCTCAGAAGGGTTTCTTTGCATGGGCTGAAAAGTTAGTTGTTCCATTTAGATGGAAGTTTAGCCTCTGGGGAAGTTGATGGCAGCAACAGAAGTCTCCCAGGAATCTACTGTGCTGGCAGCCTTCTCATTTTTTCCAGGGTAGGAGGATTTTGCAAGCATGTCAGAAATGAACTGTGCTTACTACCTGACTTCCAGGGGGTTCATATTTTGAAGCCTGTTACTCTCAGCTGAGTGTGTCTGACACTTATGCTTTAGAGCTATTAGTAGAGCTTATCAGCATCTATTTTAGTCGTTTTCCCTTTGCTGAGCATGGATCTTACACTGGTTTTCATGTGCGTGTCCACTCCAAACCCATCAGAAAGTTAATACATGCATTAGCTGGCTCTGATGTGCTAGATGGTCCCAGCTTACTTGAAAGCTGACATTCCTCAGTGCTGTCTCCACCTGCCTCGGGTAATAGATCAAACCAACCAAACCTATTTCTAGTTATGCTGTTCATTATACCCATCAGGAATCAGGGTAGCTGTTTCTTCATGCTCATGTCAAGAATTTGTCCACCAGAGAGAAACTCCCATCCAACACTTCCCTGTGGTAGCCAGCACCGCTGATGAGCTGCCACACTACGACGGTCCTTGCGCAAACCCACATTTTGCTGTGGCCCCCCCTAAATAGGGGTAGGAGCCCAATAAGTTTGACTGAACAGTTTCATTCATTTTTACAGAGGTCTAAATTGGATAGTTCCACAGTCTTCAACTCAAAAACCTCTACATAAGGAGGACCTTCTTTTTCAGCACTATGAACTTCAACTAGAGGCTAAATGAGTGTTTGACAAACAAATTTTGGTTCTGTGGGTCTGTCTTTTCTTCTGGATTACAAAGATTAGCAGCCCTTGAAACACAGTTTATTAGAAAAGACTTCAAAGTCAATGAATTGTAATCAGTAGTAATTTCAGACGCTTCATACACCATGTCATCAATCACCATAAACAGGTCTCCTTAGTGAATGCAACCTGTTTTACCTATTTACCCCTGAAGACTACTGACCAAGTAAAAGCAGGGCTATAACATTTCAAAACATTAGCATATTCTGGTGCACAAAGTATATGTAGTTTGGAAAACTGATATTGTTGTTCTTGATAATGAATGTTGAGAAATCTGTTTGATTTTCAAATTTTAAAATTTAGTGAGGCAAGAAGTAATTGAAGTGGACTGGGCAGTTTCCTCTTTGCTCCTCATTCCCAAATGTCAGCTCCATTTAGCAGCCATTCCTGTGACAAAGAATACTGTGAATCCAGCATAAATAACACAGTCCAGATCAGTTCAGACCAGGCAAAACAGAGAGTAAATATCTTGCAGAGACAGAGGAGACAACAGCTCAGTTTCATCACGGAAGAGATACTACCCAGTGCCTTACATGTAATAGCCTTAGCTAAAGGTTTGCTGTCAGCTTAGCCCACAACAACAGTTACAATCATTAAGTACTAGATCTGGCAGGCAAAGGGAAATCAGCTAGACAGGGTCTAATGCGATGAAAGGATTTAGTGTGTTTAATTTTTATCTGTATGAACTCTAATTCTAGAAATAGTTTTTTTAAAAAAAGAAGTATGAGACATCCCTATGATGGAGTAATGAAGTCAAATGAGGCTAGCACATGCATCAAGAAATACATATGCAAGAGTAACAGGATACAGTTACAATGACCTCTTCAGTGTGCTCTGCTAGAGTTAAGTAAAAGCAGGGAAAACAATGTTTCTAATTCATCTCACCAGTGGATCCAGAAACGGTCCTTAAGAAGCAAAGGCCCAGTTAGTGACCTGCTGAAGACTTTGCAAGCACCATCTCCTTTGCAAGCACCATCCCCACTGAGATCAAACCAAAGACATTGTACATAGACTGGAATAACTCAGGATTTCTTTCCTATGGGAAATCCTGATGTTTTGTGAAAGGCTTTGTTCTGAATTAGAACAAAAATAAGAAATTTAGAAATATCCAGAACTAAGGACGTTGTGGAAGAAAAAAAAAAAAAAAGAAAAGAAAAAAGTAGAGAAGCCAAAACAGTGTGGGTTTTTTTTGAATGAAACAGAACAGTTGATTGTTCCCAGCTCTGGAGGATTTTCTGAATGCTTTCTTACTCTGAGAGACTTCACAAGATGTCTTTGAAAGATGTCAGTGGGACCTTACATAGAGAATGACAAAACCCTTAACAAGAACCTTTGATGCTCTCTCCCAAGGAGACTAGACTAAGTAATCTCACACTGAAGCTGAGGGGCCCAGAGCTTCCATTTCTAGACCCTGTATCAGAAGGTCTGAGGTCCCAAACCTCTCAACAGCCCACTCAGAGGCTGTGCTTGAACTGAGTCCTTCAGCTCCCCAGCATCAACAAGGAAGCAAGAAAAGAGATAGCTCTCTATTAGAAACTCGCAAATATGTCAGCAATAGGTTGTCAAACAGCCAGGTTTCCTCAAACATTTTGATTTTGACATAACTGACATTTCCCAACAAACTCCCTCTCCTAGGGGGAAAAAAAAAAAAAAAAAGCATTCTTGGAAAGTTCCCATCCAACTGTACTTGAGATTTACACCTACAGACATAGCACTGCATTTAAAGCCCTTTGAAGCTTAATTTATATGTACCCTAAAAAAAGTATAATTGCATGTGATAAGTACCTAATAGTATTCAATATCCTTCTGTGAAAAAGCATCTCAGAGAACAGTGCATCTATGTAACATTCGTGTATCACAATCTGTACATGTCTGGCTCTTAGTCACTGAAATAACACCTTGGTATTTCATTTTTGTGACTGCTAATTAGAGCATACTACCTTCCTTTGTGGTAACATATTCTCATGCACAGCTTGACATTACAGTGCGCACAGATTGCCCAGAGAAATGCAAGCTTTTTTTCTTTTTTTTTGGTGTGATAACTGATCTGAACTTGCCTGAATTAATTTCCCTCAAGATGCTTCAGATTAAATGAATGAATGTCATGGCTGCAGAAGAGCTAAGATTAAAAGGATTATGCTCACTGCAAAAGAGCCAGTACTGCTACATCTACAATCACTCTTACACACTTTCTACCTGCTTTTCAAAATATGATGTCTCCTCACTAAATGTCAGCAAGTTGTGGAGTTCTGCTGAGTTTAGAGTTAGAGATGCACTGACATATTTAGCTCAGGCAGACTGCATACCAGGAAGTACGATTAAGGTTAATGACCTAATGATTAACAGCAGAAGACACCTTTGCAGGAAGATGAAGTTCACTAACAGAATTACTAAAATGATGATGAACTTTGCTCTATTCCAGTTTTATACATCACTGCACCCTGGGAAGGTGCAATTTCCTCCCAGAATCACGACCAGTCATTTAGCAGTGGTGTTTTTAAAGCTAATGATGGCTAGACAACACTTCATCATTTTTAAGAGGTGGAATCACTGTCTTAGTAACACTAAAATGATTTCTAAAAATGTAGGATGGAACTAGCAATTACATCCACTGAAGAGAGAAAAAAAAAAAAGGTCATGAAACAGCAATTGCTACAGGTCAGCAATATAGTAGATTTTGCCAGCATTTGAGCAGAGGAGATAGTGGCAATGGATTAAAGTGAAGTCACCAGCAGCAGGTATAACATCGTTAGCTCTCATCACAGGTGTTACAGAATCAGAATTATGCTCATTGCAATGGTCATCCCTCCCTGCTCGATTGGACCCTTGGGGAGCAGACCAGTCCTGTGGACCTCCCTATCTAATAGCCTCTGCTCTTTAATCCCCCACCTGCCAGTACCCAGTTCAGCCACAATTTCTCTCTCAGTAGGATCCCACTCTCTAGATCTATTCCAGATCTCACAGAATAGCTTAGGAGATCATCTTCTCCATCTCTCTGGTCAAAGCACCTGGTTGCTCAGGACCTTCTCGCATTAGCTAAACACTGAATGTCTCAAACCTCTCAATAGCCCACACACAGCACCTGCACATGAACTCCGAGTCCTTGAGTCCCCCAACATCAATAAGGCAGCAAGAAGCCAGGTATTCACTTTCCATTAGGATACAAGCAATCTCCTTTAGTTCAGAGGTGTCCTCCAGAATATGAATTTTATGTTTGCCGATTTTGTATTTGTATCAGAAGTCCTCCTTGTTAACTGAGGTGGAACACTGTGGAGGGACAAGGTGGCAGAAGCTAGGCACAGAAACAAATAGAGTCAAGATAAGGATTTTACCATACTCTACTGCTAAAACTACCCGCAAACCAGACACATTGTGTTGGGCTACACGAGAGACAGAAAGCTAGACCAGCAAATTGATGGGGCTCATAAAATGAGACTGCAGAGAACTACCTAGTTGCTGCTTTAAATAAATGCATTAGATGCGATTTTATAGAGCAGAAAAGGAAAGTGTTTTCTCACTAGAAGTAAAGAAGCAATCAAATCAGATAGCAAGAATTACAGGCACCCAGGCATTCTTATACTGACTTTCCCTGTATGTATGCCAGAAATAAGGGGGAGGGGGGTGGTGGTGGTAAAATTTTCACATATGTTGCCTCCCTGCCTACATCTTCAACCAAGTGAAAAGTCATCTTGTAGCCACATTTTCCTGGGAGTGATGACTTAGATATGTCATCCTATTCTTCCTACACACACAAAATCACCATAGCTCCCCATCATGGCCACTGAATTATGCCATCTTTGTGTTTATCTTCAATTCATCACAGAACCACTAGGACTTGATGGTGCATCCGTCTTTCTACATGGGAGTCACCAACTCCAAAACCCACATGAAATACAGATATCATGTGGGAAGACAGCACCTTCTTCACAGTATATGGCAAGTCTGCACAACACACAAGGCTAGAAAGAGACCACCACGAGATCCCACTGAAACTGCAGGGTCACCAACTCATAACAACATACCAAACACAACAAAAATATGACCAGGGCATGGAGCCAGCATGCACACTTTTACTAAGGGTACCATCAGATCAGTCCATGCCTGTAGCACACAGAAAACTGGGAGTCACATCTTGTCCCCCAAATACACATGTTTTCTCTAAGCAGGGGAAACAAAATTAACACAAGCGACAGTGAGAAGAAGAGATTGACAAAGGCTGGGTACTATCCCAGAAAGCTTTAAAATTTATTGCCTGCATTTTAACTGTATCACTAAATAACCCATTCTAAAGGGGAATCGCTATGGCCACAAAATCAGTACCTGTGTGTGTGGGTTGAGGGGAAGTTAAGTGAGAGAAACAGATTGCCCTTTAAAGCTCTTTTACATAACATGGCCACAGAATCCCTCAACAGCTCTTAAAAACACTTCAACCAGAAAAACACACTGGATGACTGAACAGCACAAGGGGAACAAAGCAGAGCTCTATTCCCAACCTGATGCCTGTGAACTTTCTAGATAGGAGTGGAAAAAGAATCTCTCATTTTTGTGCTGTGCATCAAATTCACTGTCAGATTCTGTGGGAAGCACTCCATTAAGGAACCAAAAGTATCCAACACCCAGCCAACCTCCGGCGAGCATGGGCCAGGACTCACAGGCAACATTGGTATGAAGATGATGTGAGTAGGCATATGTGAAAATGTTTTTTTTTTTTTAACTGGGTTGACACAAGAGATGACCTTTAGGACATACTAGCACTAAAAAAAAAAAAATACTGACCATGTTGACATAACAAGGTAATATTGAATTATTTTTTCAAGACAATCTGATGATTTCTGATGGAAAAAAATTAATGTTTTGGCAACCAAAAGCTGTCATTAAAAGGCTACTTTTTTCTTCTCTGTTTTTAAGGAAAGTTTGGACCTTTTAGAATGTCAGTTTTATCAGTTTTTCCAGAAAACGATTTAACTAGTTCTTGAGTAAATACCCTCTGCTTATAATGGAGCTCTCCCTTGTGGTTTCTTGCCCACTGGTCCCAGAACTAAGCAAATTCACCTGTAGGTCACCTCTTGCAAGGATGCAATTCTCTACTTTGTTAAAACATGATAGAGCTGCTATCCATTCATTTTTTCAGTGAAGTACTGGATTTCCTGCTGTCTTCTGCTTTTTCATGACAGGCTCCCTAAGTTCTAACTGTTGGCTAAGCAGAGAGCAGGGCTGGAAAAACAAAGAACAGGACTGGGAAAACCCATTTGAAGTAATGGAGAACAGAGTGTTTTATCAAATCAGAACAAGATTAAAATTGCTCCATTTGAAGTCCTGAAAAAATATAATTTAACTCTAGAGTGAGTGTCACTAAAAGCACTCCAATATGGTTTCACACCTCATGCCAATGCATTACTATTCTTGCTGCAGGTAAACTAGAAAGGGAGATTTATTGCCATCACATACTGACAAATATGTAACTCAGATGAATTGTGAGGCTGCATTAGCTGTGGAAGAATAAAGCATATAGAACCTGGATACCAACACATTCCCCAAAAGTCACCCATGCCAGGTCTGTTCACTGTCCTAGCAGGTGATAAGGCTCATTTTCTGTAGTGAGAGCTGGACACTACCAGAGACCTTTGTTTGGTAGGAGCACAGACTCTGTTTACGAAGGTGGGACATGCTCTTGCAGTATTTCAGGAAGGAACTGGCACATTCATTAGTTGCTCTTTTGGGAGTTACAGATGGCATCCCTCCAGCATAAAATGGTCTTCAAGTACTGACATGGAAACCCTTGAGACATGTCCTAGGTTACAGTGTAAAATGTGCCAAAAAAAAAAAAAAAAAGTATTCTATTACCATCTTCAGGAGCTGTTGAGACCGGGTGGGGCGGTGCTCCCTGCCTCCCCCCTCTGGACTATCTTCTGTTAATGGGCACAACAATGCCTTATCGCCTGACCCATCGATAACTCACTCCTGGACTATCTCCTGTTAATGGCCCATCAAGGAACTGCCTCACGACTCCCCATGTGAGATGCTCCGCCCGGGGGGAAGGAGCCAAGCAGTCCATGCCAAATAAAAACTGAGATTTTGAACACCCTAGCAGCCTTCTTCCACTGGATTCCCAGAGGAGCTTTTCCCCCCACTGGAGTTCCAGAGGACAAGAGCTACCTGCCTACCACTGGACCTTCGGAGGAAGACCAGACTCTTTTACCTGATCGCTGCTTCAACAGAACTACATCCATCGCTTCAGGAGGACTGCAGCCATCATCTTATCGGACTGCTACTGCCACCCTAACAGGGTGTCAGGTTGTATTTCTGACTCTGTCAGTGTAAACCAGTGGGTTGTTTGTTTTTTTCCTTGCCTTGTGTTATATATATATATATTAGTAAAGAACTGTTATTCCTATTCCCCATATCTTTGCCTGAAGGCCCATTAATTTCAAAATTATAATAATTTGGAGGGAAGGGGGTTGCACTTTCCATTTCAAGGGAGGCTCCTGCCTTCCTCCGCAGACACCTGTCTTTCAAACCTAGACAAGACAAAACATACATACAGCATAAGGCTAATATCAATAGTTCCACTTGGGCTGGCTCCAGTGCACCTCCTTCCAGGAACAGACACCAATCAGGCACAAAACTAGGTCACTGTACCTTCACAACAACAGTAAAGGCATCGATACAGACAAGAAGAAAAAAACCCCACCGTAGCAAAGCAAGTGATTATTTTTCGTTTAGTAACAAAATACTTTGCAGATGGTGCCATTGTCACCTGTGGAGAAATGGAGCTAACCATTCTCACTGTGGATAGCATGAACCAATCACCACTGGATGGTCAGGAACTTCACTTTATCAAAACACACCACCTGCTCTGGCCCCATTTCTAAGGCAATTTAAATTATGTGTCTATGCTGCAGTGCTGTCAATAGAGCCAGTGCACTGGAGATGAGACGAGATATTTCTGAGGTACTATAGTTCTCATTTAGACACCAGACACCTTGCTCACTACCGAGAGAAAAGCTGGGTCATTTGGCTGTTTAACTTAATCAGTCAGCCGTTGTTTTAACTCAATCTTTGTGCGAGAGTATTACAAGAAATACACTCTATAAACTCAGCTTGACCTTAGATCTTGCAATACTCAGGGCACAACAGATGTATTAAGGCTAGAAAGACAGACCAAAATTTTTGACTTCTCAAGATGCTAAACCAAGCATTTTCAAAGAATTGCCTAGAATTAAAGTTGAAAGCTCTTGTGAGACTAAATCCCAGTACGACACCGGGAGAAATGTTATCTAAGCTTGATTTCTTTTCTCCCTCCAGTTTTTCAATTCACCTCAGTGGTTTCTCAAGCTAACTCAATAATTCAGGCAATAAAACAGGATTTTTTGCTAGTGACTTGTACAACTCAGAAGACACACTAACATCATTTTCATGCTGCTGCTTTGATGCCAAGAGATGTGATCAGTTTAGACCAGATGATTTAAACATAGGGCTTGAAGGGGATGCCTGTTCCCACAGCATAGCATACACATGGGCATCAACCTGCCTTTCCATAGCCGTTATCCCAGACTTTAGGCACATCAGAGTTGCTATCTCTAGTTCAGGATTCAGAGCCAGAACTGGGGGCCAATAAGGGAGCACAAGTGGGAGGACTATGTTCTCACTTCACTGGGTAAAACCAGACAGGACACAGTAATAAAGCAGTGGTCCTAAACCCTGAGTTTCAGGAACTCCCCTCCGTTCCACCACTTGTTGCCTTCCTGCTTTTCTCATGAGGTGTAGCCAAACACCCCTCCTTCTGCAAGCAACTGTTCAACTTCACACGCCTAATTAGTGCCTATCCTCACACCCCAAGCAAACAAGCCACTCCCATCTACCTCTTGCAGGAGCAGCCTGTTCTCCAAGATCCTTATGCAAGTAGCCACCATCCTCTAGTATCCACCCCAGAGAAGCAGGCTGTTGCCAAGGAGAGTGGTGCAGAGTCCTGGGCCAGGCAGGCTGCAGCTGACCAATCCAGAGGTTTAGCTGCTGCTGAAGGGAGACACAAGGCGGTTACATCTGGCAGGATCTTGCAGATACTGGCTACTGTGTCCACTCTCATGCCTTTATCACTGAATCATCAGCTTGATGCTTTTTATCAAACTGTGGCAGTTCCTGCTGCACTGAGTGCTTGAGCAGAGCTTGCTCTCTCCTACAATGAAAATGTGACAGATCACTTGGAAGCATCCCAAAGGCCAGGCTGGGGCCAGCCCCTGAAATCAGTGCACCACCACTTAGACTCCACAAGCAGAGTTTAGCGGTAAGAACGCAGTGTCTCCTACATAAAGGAGTGACCACTACAAGTAGATCCAATTCCTCTGTTCCTTTAGGAAGTATACAACACATGGGAAGTCCTGTCTGTTCAGAGTTTGGGGTGGGAAGGAAGAGTGATTTTGCTTTGTAAAGGACATACATCAATTTACTTTGTGGATATGACTCAGTAACTGGAAAAGCATGAGGCAGGTCCAACATTTTAAAGTAACAGTACAGCTATTACTTATCTTTTGTACATGTAGAGTTTAGGTAGCAAGAAAATTGGTCCCTGTTCAAACCCCCTCAGACTACAGCAAATAGGGCTAGTGAGAACTGACTCGCAACACTGGGACATTGCCAAAACCAGTCTCCAAAGGAACAGCTTGTTTTCTTGGCAGAGGTGGAAGAGAACAGAGATAGATGGAAGAGGAAAGAGACTGGATATCACATACAGGTCTAGGGTGGTCTAGAATTGGAAGGAAAGACTGAAGGAAAAAAAAAAAAAAGAATTAAATTTAACAAATTATGCAGCATAAATGAAGATACTTCATACAGACCTCTGGCAAAATAGGTTGCAAAAGGCAGGCAACAAAGCCACTCCTCATGGATAACAGCATGGCTCATGTGGTCTTCAGAAATATGATCATGTGAATGAAAAACATTGTCCAATATGTTGGTAATTTAAATCAAAAGCCTTGGATGAAGAAATACAGTTTAATGTCACAACAGTGTAGAATATGTTGTCTTCCGGGCAAAACAAAAGCCAGAATATTCTTCTATGTTTCTGTTTTAATTACTTCTTAGGAAACAAATAGTCACATCAAAGTAGGTCAAGATGACAAATCACAGTAAATAAAGCCTGCCGTGTTGGTTCATCAAAATTAGGCTCTGCAACATGTTCTTGGTCTAATTGGGATTCCACAGTAACTGGTGAACCTGGTTGGGCAGCCTGTGTTAACTTGTATGAGCAGGGCACCAGGAACAGTTCATCATGCTGAGATTTTGGAAGCTGCAGTGGTGCCTGCAGAACCATCCAATTTAGTATTCTCCTTTCAGGCGAGAAGTGAAGTATTTCCACAGACCAAACCGAAGCGTTGTTAACACTGAACAAAAGTACAATAGTATTCTTGAGTAGGAAAGAGTGATTTCGCAGCACTTGCGGATGAAAGACAACATGCCCCATAACACAGTATAAAAATATCCCAAATCTCCTACTTAACAAAGTGATTCAATGAAGAGTTATAAATAAGCAGGAGAGTCAGATGCTACAGTGAGAGAAGCTGGTGACTTGACACATTAAGCTGTTTTGGATAGTTAAGAATCAGTGAGTATATTCACATCACAATAAGATAAATAAGCAAATAAAAAAAAAAATATATATAAGCCTTTCCATGGCTCTTAACAAGTAGAGGTAAACAGAGATATTTTTTTATATACACTGATGAGATTATAAAAATGTGACCAGATGCCTTCTATGCTTCATAATACCCCATGAACCTTCAAGACATCTGTAGAAAATGCTTTGAGGATATAATTTTGATATGCTGCCTTCTGCTTCCCTTCACTAATATTGTTTCCCTTAACAGTGGACACAGAGATTGACTTCAAGCAGCTGTTCATCCCAGAGCAATCCGATTCTCTTCATTTTAACAGGATAAGGAGGCTATAATAAGTGTATTAACTTGAAGGCCCTAGAGGAATAGTTTCTTGCTTAAGTAGTACTTGCACTGACAAACAGAATCAATACAAAATTAAAAATGTAGAACCTCCTCCTACCAGGCCACGTCTATTTCCAGATTAGTCTCATACCATCGACAAAAACTTGTATTTCAACATTTTTTTATGCTGAGTAACAGAACTTAGCCATTAATATAAGACAATTTTTGTCTTATTTCAATTTAGAATCCATGTGAAGCTAGCAATAAAGCTAGGGATGACTTAAGGATTGGCTCAACATGACATTTCCGATCCACTTGAACCAACTGCTGATGAGCCACCAGAGCCAAGATCAGGAGTAACTGGACACTCATTACTTGATAATGGCTGTGAAAACAGCTATTTGCATTGGTCTGCCCACTGACTATTTGCTGGTTGAATAAAGCTATTTTCTTTTTAATTTAATTTGAGATTACTACAAAAAATTTTGGCTGTTATTTTCCAAGGAAGCTGAAAGTTTTGGAAAAAAACCATGTCCGATCTATAATAACAAAAGCATATACAACAGCATTTTTCAAAGTTAGAAAGAGGCATACTTAAACTTTTTATTTTAACCTTTGAATGACTTGAATAAAACAAAGTTCTTATAGGACTCGCAAAATTTTGTCGTGGACTTGCCTTTTTTTTTTTTTTTGACAAAGTTGATTAAAAAATTTCAGGTAGCTTTTCTTGGAGCCAAGTAATTCCTGTGGTACCCAGAAAGATATTCTTGTAATGACTCTTGTCTGAAGGCAATATCAAATTGAGTAGGTCCGGTATCTTCTTTCTTTACAGTTGTTTACACAAATTAACCATAAACATACCCTTAATAATTATGAGGCATATTTCTATCCTGAAACACTGCTACAAGGAGATATGAAGTCACCTAATGAAGCCAGAGAGATGGTCCACACCACATTTGGTTTTGTACCTAGTTCTTTGTTCCAGCTCCAGCTCTGTCTCTTTCCAGAAAGATTTCCAGACCTGCCAGAGACACAGCAGCACTGTCTCCACTGAACCAAAATTAGTGTTGCATGTTGTACTCTAAGGCAAACTCCAGGGATTTTACTCCTCACACAGTGACCCAGGGATCTGTGGAGGACTTCAGGGAGAGCCACCTTTCAACTCTTTTTCTATCAACTTTTCAAAGACCTAAATAAGGAAAGGCATTTGGCATTTCATGTGTCAGACAGATGGGTGGGAGGAATGGTACTTGGAATGTCGAATAGTGAGAATGAGGCATTTGGGGATGGATTTAAAAGATTATATAGTGTGCATGGTGTACTGAGAAAATCACTGGTGCTATGGAATTTGGTTATGCACTAACAGACTAGCCAATTAGCTAAGATTTTATTCTGGTTTTGGCTCTCGGTTTGCCACTGTAGCTTTTCACTAGATACCGTTCCTACTAAAAGTCAGTCATATTTATACCATGGTTGAAAAATGCATTAGTGTGGTGACAGTGGTTTTAAAAAAGAACTGATAAAGTAAATTTTAATGAAGAGACAAGAGACCAGAGAGTAAATATTATTTAGATGGATGTGGATGAGTAAATCTGCATTTGACATGCTGCTGTCATCACTGACAGTGATGCATGGATCAAGGTGGAAAACACTGGAGTTGCCAGAATTTTTCTTTTAAACAGCCAATTATTTTGCCAATGACCTCTGCATGACCTTGCACAAGCTGCTTTATCTCTCTGTTACTTCCTTTCTACTTTTACTTGGGATTTATCGTCTTTAGGGAAGTGAATGAATAGGCACAGCACATACCACTGTGGATCTCATTTCAAAGTAGTAAGTACTGAAACCGAATGATGACAAAGGAAATTAGAGAGAAGATATGGTATGAGAGAGATTTAGCATTGCCTCTTTTGATTCATGAATTTTCCTCATGCTAGGATTAGAGCTGGAATGACACATACACACAATGCAGTATTTTATATTTCTGTTTTACTCAGGTTTTAGTAATGAGTTTGTCTGTGGTGAAAAGGGGAGGGAAAAAAATCCTTAGTAAGGTGCAACAGTAGACCTCACAGCCCTTGGAACTGAAGGAGGTGTTTTCACTAGCCATGCTTTTTGAGACAAATGTGAAACTGTGGGATAAAATGGCGGGAGAGCCCTGCGGCGCTCCCCATGATATGGGAAAGTAGAAAACATCCGAAAATATTCTTTTTGAAATACGTGATATGCTTTAGTCTCTTCAACATTAACTAGCTAGCCTTGTCTTCAGTAAACAAAAGTGTAACCCCCTGCCCTTGGCAGGCCTTAAGTAGGGTCTTGATCACTCGAAGGCCTGCTTCATTGTTTTAGGTAAGATGGGGATGGGGGAGGAATTGTATTTGTGCAACAGACTGTGACCACGGAGGGGGATGTTGCCTTGAGCTGTGGTCGCGGGGGGAGACACTGCCCAGCTGTCCCTGAACTGCGCACTCTGGAGGATGGGTTCAAAAGGACAATCATGATGAAGACTATCGAGGAACTCTTACTTCTCCCCAAGACCACCAAAAGACCCCCAAAAGGGAAGACTGCGCCTGCGCAAGGGGGAGGAGATCTAATTTACATCCGAAGCGGGACAGTGATAAATATGTAAATATGTAAGTTTTGTTGCTTTAAATAGGATGCAATTACCACGGCTTGGGGTGCAAGCATCCTTAGGGCACCTGACCCTCGCTGCACCCAGCGCTGCAGAGCTGTAGTAAACATACCTGCTTCACAATCAACTTGGATTGCAGAGTTCTTTCGCAGATCACCCTCACCCAACCTCTCCCCTCTGTCAGTCACCTTCCTGCCCGCCAAGACAGCAGAACAAGCACAATAGTCTAACTATTTTTTAACATACAATTATTTCTCACTAGAAAAAACAGTAGAGTGCAATGAAGTAATTAGGAGGAAAAAGATACACATCCTTTCCACTTAACTGCTAGGTAAGGGCTTCTCCTGGCTGGATGCAAGGCAGCCCACATCATACCATGCGTGACTGCTACCACGCAGGAGGGCAGAGCAGAGGGAGACACAGGGGGAGATCATTATTCTGCTAAAGGGAGCGCAAACAAATGAGCTTACCCCGATATCCCCATCTCCGAGCCCTGCTCAGCTAGGGACACGATGCAACATGGGCCAAGTGCAGCTACGGCCTCGCACAACAGGTAACAAACTGCCCAGGGAAAACACCTCTGCTCAGGTGCAGCCGCGGGCTGACAAAACAAACCAACTGGCCATGAGGAGAGCAGGGAGGGAAGGGAGCCCGCCTGGCCCAACTAAAGCCTTCACGGTCACGGCCGGCTGCTGGGCAGGACGGTGCGGGAGTGGGGAGCCCTGCCTTGCCCTCACCCCACAAAGCCCGACTCCAACTGACAGTGACTGTAAGTAGAGGGGAGACAAAACAACTCAAACCAAAACCAGCTCACAACAAACCAACCCAGAGGGTGCACAGACCCGACCAGAGGGAGGCAGAGGGCAGCCCCTCGCCACCCCTTCCCTCAGCCCCCGGTACTGAGAAGGCACCTCCCCGAGCCCAGCCGGGTCTCCCTGCTTCCTGCACCCCTCACCTTGTTGTCCGTACGGGGAAGCTGCATCCCCCCTTCTCAGGAAGGAGAGGCTGGGACGGTCACATCCCCTCAAGGCGTGCAGAGGCCTCAGGTGCCGGCTCCTGGGGAGAAAGGTGAGATGAGGCGAGGCAAGACGAGCTCCTCGTTGCCCTCTTCTTGCCACCCCCCACACCCCAACCCCCGGGGCAGGGTGGGTGTGCTCCCTGCCGCGCCTGGCCTGCATCGCACCGCACCACACCGCTGCCAGCTGGCCCTGAGGCCCTCCCACCTTACTCACCTTCACACGCTCCCTGAGAGCACCGACAGCAACCCTGTGCCTGACGAAGGGTGAAGGGCACAGCTGCAATTTATCCAGCAAGCCCCGAGTGAGCACTAGGTAGCAGGGAAGCAGCTGCAAGTGAGGGGATGAGATCCAGGTGCCTGGCAGCCCTGAGGCCTTTCCCTCCCTCCCTCCATGAGGATGGTGCATGGGGCTCTGTCCTCTGCCACTTTCCTGTCACGGACACGGGTGCCTCATGCAGGGTGTGTTTTGGGGTGGTAGAGTTGTACTTGCAGCCATGATCTGGCCCCTGAGGTCCGCAGCCCAGTCCACCCCATGAGGTGAGAACATGGCCGTCCCACAAAGGCACCTGCCCAGTTCCTCATGAGAGGGCTGGAGAGCCCAGGGCCCTGGAGGCCGGTACCCAGGCTGTGTCTGGCCCAACGTCCTGGCCTCTGTCCTTTGGGGTAGTCTGCCATGCAGCAAGAGCGCTCGCCATGGGCTCTCCCTCCACGTGTGGGCTGCATCTGGGTTTTGGAGGGAAAGCTGTCCCTTCCCAAATCCACGGGAAGCGGGTGGAAATGAGTGGAAAGGCCCGGCCTGAAACATGCAACACTGGTGTCTTGTCAGGGGCATGCACCTGTCCTTTGAAATACCTTTAATTTATAGGACATCATTCTTCAAGAAGCTACAAAATCAAAGCATACCTTTCCTGAAGTACTCCAGGGGAGAAGGAAATTACTTGCCCTGAAATCTTTTCAGTACTGTGGGAGGCAAAACCTGCTTTTTTTTTTGTTTTGCTTTGTTTTGTTTTTCAGTGTTAAGTGTATTTTTCCTCTTTTGCTGTGATCTCTCTTAATTTCTTACATGTTTGCTTTTCTGTTGGCTTTTGTGTACACACATTTTCTTTTAACTGAATTCCTTCTCCATTGCAGTTGTATTGTCTTTAGTAGCTACGAGAGAGGTCCAGCTTTGCAAGGTCCAAACCGGGCACTTGTGTGTTAGGGACAGGCAACCTTTTTGGAGGGTGGAACAAAGCCAGTCTGTGTGTCTTAATCTATATTTGAGCCCCAAACTGTCATTAAAAACAACCTTTTTCTTCTCCAGTTCACTGTCACTCAAATGAGAAGATCACAGGAGACCATTCCAAGGTAGGCCAAACTCTCTAAATGTGTTTTTTATACATAGCAGACTTAAACTGTGTTCTCATTAAGCATCAATATGGTCTGTACACCTGCTCTATTTAAGTTCCTTTTAACTATTCCAGACTTCATTGATGTTTTTGGGAGATTTTGTATGAAAAGAGCTCAGCAAGCCTAGTCCTGGAAATCAGACAGTTTACTAGGTATTTTTCCACTATCGTTTTTCACTCCTGCTTCCTCAGCTAACCTTCCTTTCCCCTGTATTTGTTGTTCATTTTGTCCAGTCCTTTTGCAATTGCTCATTGTCTTGGATATCTTATTTCTCTCTCTCTGTTCATCATCTGCTATCTTCTTCTCTCAGAAGAAAGCAAACACCACAGGATGCAACTGTCCAATAAGTTACTTCCAAATAAATTATTTCATTTCTATCTGGGAATAAATCAACTCAACAGTTGCTGGCATTTTTGACCTCTTTACAGGGATTAGCTCTGCCTTTTGGTAGCAAATGAGAGGGTTTATTGCTGAAAGAGCAAAAGATAAACCAATAATACTTAGTTTTTGTGTTGCAAATGACCATTCATTAGTGCATCTGGAGAAAGATGAGAAGCAAGATTAAAGGGGTTTGTGTACATGCATTTGCCTTAATATGGAAGTGTGCGCGGTTCAGCTATCTGGCATTAAAATAACCCTCAGTATAAATCGCTTGAATTAAATATCTTAAGTCAAATGTGGATGCTTGCACATGATAGGGCTGCTTAAAAAGGGAAATGTCTGAGGGAAGCCATTAGGAGAGGAAGAGAAGCTGAAAGACACTAAGGAAGGTTAAACCTCACTAAAGAAAATCTGATAAAATAAATCCCCCCATCTTCTCCCCCGCTGCACATGCAGATGTTTGCCAACCCCAGTGGAACATGACAGATTACAAAGGAATTTCTTTCAGAGGATATCTTCAAAGGATGTGCACAGATGTATTTTAAAATAAATTGAGTGGGTATTGAATTCACATCATTATACTATATATACTGCTCGTTTCTTCCTTAGCAGATGACTCTTGGGGATCCTTTTCTCATTAGGTCCCAGACAGGAAAAAAACCCACTTATTAACTGGAGGACTGTGTAATCTGTTTTTTTCATTGATCAATTAGTCATCATCCACAAAGGCTATAAGCTCCAACAAGGCACCAGTTTTCAGTTTCCCATGGATAGACTGTCTTTGGTGAAAGCACAGTCATTTTCAAGTGTTCTTTATACAATAAAATATGGGTTAAAGAAAATCTTAAGCCTCCACCTCATCTGATGAGTTAAATATACTCTAAACTCCCTCTGAGTGCAATAATAAATTTGTTCCTCTGTATAATTTATACTGCAATGAAGGTAAGAAAGAAAAGGTGAAGGCTAACATAGGAGCAAACCCAACACTCTGTAGTCTTAAAGAGAAAAATTTACCCTTCAGTAACATAGCCAAAAAATGCAATTCGTATTTTCTGAGTATCATGAATTTTCCTGGTAGGTTGTGAATTTTCCTTCATATGTAATAATATAACGTGTCAATAACAGGAGTAGAATCTGAGAATGTTTTTTGCACTGTAACTGTGACTTTTTTCTGGTGTCAGATTATAACTTTCATTTTGCTCCATGAATGACATTTTGGAGCTTGCTGCTTAGTTTACTCAGTCCAAACCTGTTTTTTTCCCTATCCAGGACAAACAAATGGATAAATATGACTTTGTGTCATTTGATTGATTTCTTCTTCAGCTTCATCTAGGGCCCAACTTAAATGACTCTATGCAAACACATGTAGCATAGGGAATAAACAAGAGAAGTTAGAGGCATGTGCATGCCTGCAGGGCTATGATCTTACTGGCATCATGGAGACGTGGTGGGATGGCTGCTGTAACTGGAGTGTTGGAATGGAAGGGTACAGGCTCTTTAGGAAGGATAGGCAGGGGAGACGAGCAGGTGGTATCCCCTCTATGTCAGTGACCACCTGGAGTGCATGGAGCTCCACCTGGGAATGGATGAGGAGCTGACAGATCTTATGGGTCAGGATTCAAGGGAGGGCAGGGACAGTAGACATTATAGTGGAGGTCTGCTACAGGCCACCCAACCTGGAAGACTGAGTGGATAAGGTCCTCTATAAACAGATGGGAGCAGCCTCACATTCACAAGCCCTGGTCCTCATGGGGGACTTCAACCACCCTGGTACCTGTTGGAGGGACAACACAGCACGGCATAAGCAATCCAGAAGGTTCCTGGAACGCACTGATGATAACTTCATTCTCCGAGGGATAGTGGAGCCAATGAGGAGGGGTGCTATGCTGGACCTTGTTTTCGCCAAGAAGGAGGGGCTAGTGGGGAATGTGAAGCTCAAGGTCAGCCTTGACTGCAGTGCCTATGAAATGGTAGAGTTCAAGATCTTTAGGGTAGCAAGGAGAGCACACAGCAAACTCACTACCCTGGACTTCAGGAGGGTGCACTTTGGCCTCTTCAGAGAACTGCTTTGTGGAGTACCAAAGAGTCATGGTCAATGGCTCAATGTCTGAGTGGAGACCAGTGACGAGTGATGTTCCTTGAGGGTTGATTTGGACTGGTGCTGTTTAACATCTGTGTCAGCAATATGGACAGCGGGATTGAGAGCACTCTCAGCAAGTTTGCTGACGACACCAAGCTGTGTGGTGCAGTCAACACACTGGAGGGAAGGGAGGCCATCCAGAGGGACCTTGACAGGCTGGAGAGGTGGGCCCATGCAAACCCCGTGAAATTCAACATGGCCAAGTGAAAGGTCCTGCACCTGGGTTGGGGCAATCCCAAGCACAGATACAAGCTGGGGGATGAGTGGATCAAGAGCAGCCCTGCTGAGAAGGACTTGGGGATGTTGGTGGGTGAAAACCTGAGTGTGACTCAGCAATGTGCGCTCGCAGCCAAGAAAGCTAGCTATATCCTGGGCTGCATCAAAAGAAGCATGGCCAGCAGGTCGAGGGTGGGGATTCTCTTCCTCTGCTCTGCTCAGACCCCATCTGCAGGGCTGTGTCCAGCTCTGGGGCCTCCAGCACAAGAAACACACGGACCTGCTCGAGCGGGTCCAGAGGAAGCCACAAAGATGCTCAGGGGGGCTGGAGCACCTTCCCTGTGAGGACAGGCTGAGACAGTTGGGGTTGTTCAGCCTGGAGAAGAGAAGGCTTCAGGGAGACCTTATAGCTGCCTTCCAGTGCTTAAAGGGGGCTACAGGAAAGGTGGGGAGGGACTCTTGATCAGGGAGGGTAGTGATAGGATGAGGGATAATGGTTTTAAACTGAAAGAGGGGAGATTGAGATTAGATATTAGGAAGAAGTTCTTTACTGTGAGGGTGGTGAGGCACCGGAACAGGTTGCCCAGAGAAGCTGTGGCTGCCCCTTCCCTGGAAGTGTTCAAGGCCAGGTTGGATGGGGCTTGGAGCAACCTGGTCTAGTGGAACGTGTCCCTGCCCATGGCAGGGGGGTTGGAACTAGATGAAGTTTAAGGTCCCTTCCAACCCAAACCATTCTATGATTCTATGATTTTATGATTCTGTTATTATGATCTGCTGCCTTCTCATTTTTTTTCTTTCTCCTCCCCTAGTTTGAGGGGAAAAGGCCAGGGCAAAGAATATGTGGACTTTCATGTTGATGAACTTAAATGAGACTTTTAAACTGGGGGAAGAAACCCTACCTCCTTTATTCTGTTGTTTAGTGGAAGGAATACTTCAGCTTCCGTACACTTGCTGTGCATGCACTCTAGGACCCTGCTTAAGAACCTGGATGAAAACTACTATCAAAAGTTGGTAGTGCTCTGCCTCCTGAATGACATTGTTCATTTCTAGACCTCTCATTAGGAAGGAAAAGAAAAGGTACAGTAGATACCAGAGTTCAAAGACAGGTGCTAAATATTGATAAGAGACAGGAGGGAAACTCCTCTTAGTAGAGAACTGAAAAAAGATCTAGAGTGATTACTTTAATGAGAGGCTATTATAAAGATATAATGATTAGTAAATAGCATACAAAAGGTTAATGAGTATCTGCTGTTATTCTAACACTGAACACAAGAACAAAAAGTTATTTTGGAAGATAGCTTGGATCTAGGAGCATGATTCAAAATGGCTAGGTCATTCAATATGATAAATGGAAATGTAAATGTTTACAAAGCAAAAGAAGTATCAAAACCTCTCGGGATTTGGGTTGGGGGTCTCACAACAGTTCAGGAAAAAGTTGTGAACTCTGAACAGAATGTGCACTGCACAGGGTGGTACAAGGATTTATATTTATTTGGGGGCACCCAAATCCTTTGTCACAGCAAATTCAGAGCATAAAGTTAAATTCCGGAGGTAGATGAAATGTACCCAATGCATGACTGATTCCATTATTGTCTTTTATGGGTTTGTAGTTTCTTGTACTTTCTTCGCAGCCTTTGTCTGTTCTGTTTTCTTGTCTGGGATAGGTTATTTTAGACTGAGGTGGGCCACCAGTCCACTCAGGAATTGTAATGCTTAACTCTTCTTTCATGGGACAAGGTGATAACTCTGAGTAATGCTGTTCTTTTTTTTTTTAGCTCTTCATTTTTTTTTGCATCTCTTTAATTATGATTCCTTTTATTTACTGATTTGCTTTCTTTCTAAACTTTAAGCTTATTGATTTTTGAAGATAACTGTTAAAGACATGTAGTCATTTCCATGTACCATGAAGTCGTTTGGGAGTTCTCAAAAGAACATTTACTCAAGTAATGAGGACTGATAGTTCACTGACCTTTGCTCATTTAACTATGCAAAGTACCATCTTATACCATCATTAAAGTGAAACACCTTAAAGTCATTTATTAAATCACTGCCTTGCTTTGTTCTCAATAAGCAATGAATTAATCACTCTTATATCTAACACAGAGTCTGTAACTCAGCCACTATTAAGTTTTCTGCAGCCTCGTATCCCAGTCTGGCTCCCCAGAAGTGCTAGCAGAAATATTCTTTCTTTGTTTTTCCCTAGAGCAAGTCCTAGATATGTTAGGGACTAGACGCTTAGGTATCCACAGGTGAGCATCCATTGTAGCTGGTTGATATGAAATGTTCCACAGTGGTTTGCTCTTTTAGCTGTTTAGATCATGGCCACAAGTTATTTGTGGGTCCTTTTTGAGGAGAACAAAACATAACATGGCAACAGCGAGCACTACTGTCTCTTGTCTTACACTCCGTGAAAATCCACAGCCCTCTACTGTCCAAGGAGCAAGAGATGTGCCTAGAAATGTATACCAAGGAACTGCTTAAGCAATGGGAGGCTGAGGTGCGTCTTAAACTCTTTAACTGAGAAATAGATCCCTATTTTTTTAGTGACAAGGAAGTATATTCTTCCCTTTTGAATTTGCTGTGTGAACCATCCCTTTGGAGTCTGTTAAGTAAACCAGCATTACTTATAAAACCTTTTAAAAACCTGAAGAAACTTGCTGGTACATACAGGTGTTTCTGCACAGCTAGGTGTCTATGTATGGAAAGAGAAATAGATAAGAGTGCAAGACTCCTGCTGCTCTGTCCATTTGCAAGACAAGCCTCATTTCTGGGGCAGAACTGAGCAGTCAGTAACAGGAGGGCTGGAGATGGCTCCTGGCTGCCAGCGTGGAAGAAAGGCAAAGGCAGAATGACCCTGTAGCTGTGCCCTGCATCATCCTGGGGCCACCTTTTACTCCAATATTAGTAAAGTAGTTTGGGGGATCTCAGTTTTGGATGTAGCTGCTTACTGGGACAAAGCAGGTGGCACTGATAGGTTTTTAAGTCACTATGGGTTTAAATCTATTGTTGCATGTGGTGCTACGTCTTGAAGCACATTCCTAGGTTCTGCTTTGCCCAAGGATGAACAATTAGGAGTTGGCAGGCAGCATCAAACAAGAGGAATCATATTCCTATTAGCTCATTTTGTTCTGTGCACATATGAGTCTTGTGCTTTCAACTTTCTGTTCAGACAAAATAAGCTGCTACTCTTAGATACTTGTATATCTGTGGGTATGAATATAACCTTGTGAGTAACATTAGAAAGCCAGTATTTACCAGTGCCTTTACTTCTGAGAATTCTTGTTCTGCCTGTAAGAAAAGGTCAGGGTAGTTACCACTGTGTAGTAAGTTAGCACATGCTGATGCTCTTAATTTGTGTTGACTTTATTTTCAGATTTCACCCATAGTAAATATAATTTATTCTTTGCAAGGAGAAAAATTAAGGCTCTGGAACATAAATGAACTTGTTTGTTCACACTGTTCTAGTAGATTACATGCCAGAGCAGGAGCCAGAAACATGAGTTCTGATTGTGGTTCTGACATGCACTTTCAATGTAAGAGTACCATTCTCTGAGGTTCATTTTCCCAGACAGACAATGAACTATGGGTCTCTTCATCTGAGGTTAATTGGAGTCTCTGTACCTTTCCTTAAATTAAAGAAGTACCCTGAGGAAATTGATGCACTAAACGTGTCTCAGGAACTTTACATCCAATTTAAGATGGAACTGAAAAAGGAAAGACAAGTGATAGGTGGTGACCACAAGCTGAATGCATCAGAGAAACACAGCAGTGCATACCAGATGTGTGGGTAACATGGGTGCTTTCCAAGGAAAAGCAAAACCACTGCCACTCTTAGCAGTTTCTAATTCCTGAAAGATATGAGGAAATTCACATTTTAGACCCAATAGGACTAGGATACTTTCTAGTTCTACGGACTGAGTTACTCTGTAATGAAAAATATTGATTTTGCAGCTAGAAAAAGTCTCAGCCATTTCTGGCTGAGCAGAGGACAGACACCGTAACAGTTTGTGCAATACAATAAAGGGAGCAGACTCCTGCTGCCCCAGCACTTGCCTGAATCAACAAATAATGGGTGATATGAAAAAGGCCTTTTTTTGAAGGGATAGCTCTGAAACTGAAGGGTTGCTTCAGGCCTAATTAATCCCTTTTTTGCTCCTGGGTGGAGGAAGATCAGTGTAAACTTCTCTCTCTGCCTTCATGCCCTGGGGGCTATCTGGGCAGCATCCATAATGTCTTTGTGTACCTTGGAAAAGGGAATGGCAGCCTGCTGTATCCTGGGAGAAAACATGGGTCCCCATGGCTGAGAGGCACACTGCACCGTTTCGCCCCTGGGGATGAGAGAATATTGCCTGTGGAACGATGGGAGGCAACCCCATAAGGAATGAATTTTCTCTCTTCTCTGTGGGATTTTCAAGTTCTAGGTGTTATCTTGGACCAGTGGCTGCAGAGCCAAAAGTCCATAAGTAAATAGTAAGTAGCCACTGTGAGTGAACAGAATTCACACATCTGGTGTAATCTCCTCCCGCTTGCTCTGGCAAATTCCTTTCATCCATATGTTGTTTTCTTGAAAACATACAAGATGGGAAGGCAGTAATCTGTGGTTCTAGGACACAAACCTGTAGGTGTATGACACGGGCTTCTGTTGCTTCTGGAATTCCTTCTTTCTTCTAAAGTTAACTGAATCTCTTTGAGGACGTAATAAAATCAAATAGAACCTGTCTTTTTCTTAAACTAGCAGAAGTATTTTCAGTTTGCTCTTTTCAGATAGTGGTAGTTAATGTTTGGTTTCTGAGTTAATAATGATTTCACAAGTGTTCTTACCAAAAAAAGTTTATTTTCAGATGTAAAGCTGAAGTGTAGGAAGACTTCCTACACTAAAGTCATGCTGCCTCTCTCAATATCACAAGGCAAGCCGTTGTTCTGAAAGTCAGTAGTTATATTTGGAGCTGTTGGAACCTCTGGGACAAGCTAGGCTAATTCCACTCCTTTTTTCCCAGGCTTTGGGTATGACAAATTCTAGAGGTTTTTCAGAGCCAAACTGATATATTGCTTAAAACCAAAACCAAACAGCTAACCAAAAAAACCCAAAAAACAAACCAAAAGACCCCCCAAAAAACCCAGGAGGAAAGATTGGGATTTCTGATGGGAGAGGCATCAAATAGACTATATATGGTTGCAATGACTTCTATCATTAGGCTAGCAGAAGGGCTAGTTACTCAATGCAATTAAAGATCCTCAGTCAAAGATATGAACTCCAGCACCACTATTAAGGAATGTCCTTGAGGCATCTTATCAGATCTGATGTATTCTGTGTATTTTTGGAAAATAAGTACTGAATCAGGTGAGGGGCAAAGCCTTTAAATAACCCTACAAATTTGAATCGTCAAAGAAGCACTTTTTAAAACATCTTTGGGAAAAGAAACAACATCCTTTGAAGGGGAGGCAGGTTGGATTTCAGAATGAAGCAGCTTCACAGATTTAGACACCTGCTTAATTAGAGGATGAATGTGAAATCCTTAAACTTGAAAGGCTTTTATGAGGCAGCACTTCAGAGAACAAGCATTCCTTTAGCATCGGCAGAGAAGAGCTGTTGGCTATTATCTTTGGAGCTGGGTCAAAACCGAATATATTAGCAAAAAGCACTCTCCACAGAAGGTGAGATGAGCCATATGTAATTCCCAGACTTCAAATAGGAAGCATTTTGAAAGAATCGAGGAAAAGGGAATCATGGATGCTTTAGGAGGCAACACTCAAGTCATGCAATTAGGAAACAAAATGAGTAAGAAAAGACTAGGTAGGTGGATAGCAGATACACAGCCATTTAAACATAATAAAGGAACATTTTGTTCACAATACTATTGTGATTCAGTGGTCTGTCCTGTAGTTTTCATTCCTCCCATTCGGCAATACTACAAGAGAGCTCGTAAATACTACCAAAACAGGAAATAAAAGAAATAAAACAGCTAATGTCTTTCCCACCAGCTTCTAAGCAGGAAAAAACCAGCTGTTTTGACAGAGCAGTGAAGAGAAGCTCATAAAAAGTAGCTTTAACAAATGCTTGTAGGAGCAAAGGTCTCTGCTATGTCACTTTAGGAAATGGTAGAGGCACAATCACGAAAATCAGCATCTAACAGAAAGATACTGGATTAGGGTTTCTTCCCCTCAAAAGAAGAGAAACTGCAAAGTTAATAACCGACAAGTGATGAAAACACTAGGCTAAAAGCAAGGAGTTTCCTTTTTCTAGTACACTGGCCTATATGAAGACAGAAAAGTAATGTGATCCTAATCAAAACCAAGGGCAAGGCTTTTAATATGGCACAGTTACTGCAAGACCTCCAGTCAATGGAGAATTCAAATCTGATAGTTTATGTAGGAATGGAAGCTTGATGAAAAAGTCCTACCTGTTGTGTGGAGGTATGCTGGCATTTACCCAGGAGACTGCTGCAAGTATTGTGTCTCTTCAGTAATATTAAGAGCTCCCAGAAGAGCAGGTAGTCACCTTTACATCTCACTCTATTTATTGCAAGAAAGAAAACAAGAGCAAGAAAGTAGTTATGTGCTGAAGAAACAGACCTTTCTTTGCCAGACTATGACCAAAATATTAAAGAGTTCCTCAGCAGTTTTCAAGGTCTGCATCCTTTATTCAAAGCACCATCTGAACAGATTAAAATTTATTTAAGATTTTACCATCTTCATAACTTACAACAAAGATGATGAAAAATATTCAGAAAAAAATACAAAGATGCTAGTAGACGACAACAATTTCCTGCTGTGGATTATTTGTTTTTATTCCCATTCATAGTCCACTGTCCTTTACAAAACACACTGTTTACTTTAACTTTTCAAAGTAGCCTTGTTCTTCTTTTAAGACATTCTCAGTCTGCTTTTTAAATTTGCCTTTATCATATTCAGTGCTGAAAACAAACTGAAGAAAACTGACAAATTTATTCAATAAAAATATAAGCAGATATACTGCAAATAAAACATGCTTGGGAAATAGAAATAATTATTAGAGCTTCAATATATCTTAGGGCAAACCCAATCTATTTTGGAACTTAAAATACCCATGATGCAACTAATGTAAAATATAAATGTAAGCGGCCTATTAATTCCTGTAAAATAAAATGAACTAAAAGAGACTAGGAGGCCATAAACTAACTATTTGAAAAGATAAATGACAAAGCACATATTTTACTAGAATTTCTACCCCAGTGTACTGTAAACATTCATACTGTATTAGTTCTGATATAGTACAGCAAGTGGTTGTATTATGCAAGGTTTAGTGTGCCAGCTTCCATTTTTACTCTAATACTGCCCCATGTAATAAGTGGGATATAAACATTTTATATAGTAATGCTGCTACATTAGACTGCTCCCATCTGCAGCCGCAGTGTTTTGGGAGTAGGTTTCAACTCTGTTGTTCACCCCTAACGCAACAGCTCAAATATGTCAGCTGAATTCATTTTCTCATTATTCAATGAGGTCACTACCAAATGTGTTATTGCTCTCTTCGCTGCTTTGTGGACTTGTCTTTTGCCTATAAATGATTTGTCATCTTTGAGCCATTGTAGCTTTTCTTAAGCCCCAAAAAAGAGCCAAAGGGTGGTCATCCTCTTTCATGACAAGCAGACTCTGACACTGTTACCACTATGTGCACCAGGAACAACCCTGCTCAGGGACATCTGTCTTTGTGAGGCCCATCCTATTTTGGATTCCTTCCAAGTTGGATATTTAGCATAATATAAAATCAAGACCCTTCTTTTTGTTTTCGCTTAGGAGAAAACTTCATTTCATCTCCATAGAAGAACAACAGGCTACAGTAACTCCCAAATTTGTCACTGCTAATCTGGAAACTCTCAGGTAATTTTATCTGAAACTGAATGCAAAGATACACAAGCTTCAGCTGAAGCAGAATATGGCTGCTTGCCTTCTCTGCTGCTTAAGCTTCTCTGAAAACATCAAAGCCACAATCTGTTCTCTCCACTGAGTCCCAATTAGTTTCTGAGGCCAGTTTAAGACCTGGATTCTACATTTTAACATGAAACAGAAAAATCAAACTTGATTGCCTCAAGGCTTGATCTGTATCAGCAAACGTTCTCTGAGAATTATTTTCTACCCTAGGAGATACTCACAGTATGAATATCGCCTTGTAGCCCCAAATCATACCAGCTGCTTATGGAAAAAGGCCCCTGCTGTGCCCCTAGAAAGGGAAAATGCCAGAAGACTTATGGCATCCCATGTGTTACACATTTTCCTTTCAGCCACAAAGATACTATCTGATTATTAGCCCTGGCAATGTAAAACCATTATGCAAATTTTGTAATCGCTGCAGTTACTCTTGATTTTCTGCACCTGCAAAAAGATGGGAAGGAATTCACAGTCTTGGGCTAGACACTATTCTGGGGTAAATTTACATAGTTAAACTGAAATCGAAGGAACGATACCGATTTATAGGAGCTGAGGGTCTGCTCCAACATGTTGTACCCACAGAAAAGTCTCAAGTCCTTTTTTGATTTCCCAATTTCATATGTATGGAGGCTGTAAATATTTGATATTGGCATTCTTGTTAGAAAGATGTTTTCGGATCTCCTCTTTAGAAAGATCAAGTGATCATCCTCAATATAACATGAATTTAAATAGAAAGCTACTATTTACCTAGAGGCTTACTTACAACACTGAAGCAATCTGGTTTAATTTCCACAACTGTAACATAGTATTCTTGACACTCTAGCACAGTAATGCTTTTGATAACCTCTGATCAGTAAAACTTCCTAACTATATATGCATGCACAGAAATGTGAAAGTTACCGTAGGATCCATGTTCTTGATCTCTTATTGCTTTCCTTTTTCATTACTGAAAAAACAGCCTTCAAATCTGGGATATTGTACTTAATTATGGGAAAAAGGTATCTGACTATTTCCATTTTAACTGCACTAAAAATGTCTGTACTATTCTAGGTATAATAGCCTAAAAGCCCAGCCTAGCTCGTAAACCCAGAAGACACATGAAAACATGTTTTCGTATTCCCCTGAAAAGTAATTTTTACAACTGTGTATTTACAAGGAGTTCACCAAACTAGCAACACATTTATTTTTCAAATGAAATGTCCATAGCCTGTAGAATAATTCAAACAGGTGCTAATTAGGTGTACAGAAAGGCCATGAAGGATAATTTATATATCCCCCTGCAACAGAAAAAAAAACCGAATAAATGTTAATTGCTTATATTATGCAACAAATGATTTTTAGGACGGCACTAAATTAGCTGCAAGTATTATAATTACAAAGTACTGGGTAATTTACTAAAGATTAATTGAAATGATTAAGTGCAAACTGCATAATTTTGCAAGGTAGTATTGATACTTTCTGCACAGAAATGGAACCCTCCCTCCGTGGTTGTTACTGGCTATTTAATGAAGTACTTTGCACCTCATGAAGGCATCAGTGTCCTCACTTTTATGTGCCCTTCTCTAGAAACAGTATTACATGATTTTCATGGGGGGAAATTGCTGTAGTGTTGATAATAACTGGAATATCTAAACCAGTCCATTTTAAGGACTGACTTTGATCTCAATGACATGGGAGCAACATGAAAATACTGCTTCACAGTCTGTGCCTAGCAGCCTTTTCTGAAAGCTGCAGCAACTGTGGCCATTCACTGAATAAGAACTTAAGCAATTGCACATGCAATTTGAATGCATTCCCCACAACCAGAAAAAGGAGGCTCACTTGAAACAAGATACTTGGAAATATCACTACACAGCAATAGTTCTAATTCAGTTTTCTGAATTCAGGGCACCAGCCTCCTGCATGCAGGCTTCACATTGTGCTTCATGGAGGTGGAAGGGGATGGTGGTGAATCTAGAAAGGGGAGAGGGACTTGAAAAATTGTTCTGGCCCAGGAGGGATTTCTTACCTAGGAGTATTCTCTATTTTAAATGCAGGATACTTTTCTGAGTTTATTATCTATTTATTACAATCTCTTGGCCAGTATTTATTTTTTGATGGCTTAATATTGAATACAATTTAAACATAGTTATTTAGAGAGTGACAGTGGAAATCAGACAAGAATTCAGTATTGGGAATAATTCTGGACTTCTGAGGCAATGGGAAGATGACATTATTGTGTTTGCTTTGACTAACACGTCACAGCTATAATGACTTTTTAAGATGTTTCACCTCTCATTAACACACATGGCATGTATCATTACAAGCAGCATTGTGAGTACTGAAATGCTATAAATGAAAATAAGTATCTCGTGCTTTTGTTACAAGTTGTAACATTAAGCACTGATGATGCTGTGATGCTCAACGTGTACGATACATTTTAGGGAAAGTCTTCTATTTCTACAAACCTGAATTTACCCACGTGCAGACATGACGAAAGCATGTATATCAATTAATTTCCACTTTAAAAACTGGTAGACTCCTTATTGATTTTCAATACAAGGCTGAAATCCCCTTGACACCATGTTAGCTATGAAGTTTTGACTGTAATTTCAGCTAAACCTTAAAATCTGTTTAATGTGAAGAGTCCAATTCAGGAACACAGGAACTTTTTGGATTTTTGTCCTACCCGGTATCTCACTTTATTATGTGTTTCAGCTCCTTTCACTTGAACAGACCTTGCTTAAACCTAATCATGTGCAATATTGAATAAGAATGGCTCAGTAAATCTGGGTAAAAAGGCCCATCTTACATTAAAAGGAAGCCTGCACACAACACCCATTAGGACAATACTGAGAAGACCCATAGAGGATTAGAGAGTCAAATTTAAAATGATGATACATTGCAGTCTTGGTAACAAAAGGAAATGGGGGTACATTAAATACAGATCTGATTTAAGAGATCAAAGAGAAGTGAATCTCATAGCCAGATACCCGTACACAGAGCCTCTGAAGTCAATGCAGCTGGACATTATTATTTGTGTTGCTTATCAGGCTCTGACAGATATTTGTACCTCAAAAGGTTCATTACTGAGTGAGAGATCAGCATCACAATTCCTTATGCAATGACAAAGTACCTGGTGCACTAGAAGACGGGGCATAACACTGGCAATATGCAAGCCAGAAAAAAACCGCAAAGTTGAAAATGAGATGCTGGATTCCATAAAGCATCTAAATTGCAAAAAAAAAGTGCAATTCATAGCAGGTGTCTGTGAAGTTGCCTGAAAATGCAG
Source organism: Leptosomus discolor (assembly GCF_034619465.1). Classification (NCBI taxonomy): domain Eukaryota; kingdom Metazoa; phylum Chordata; class Aves; order Leptosomiformes; family Leptosomidae; genus Leptosomus; species Leptosomus discolor. The sequence goes on from NC_141397.1 coordinate 41,613,451, forward strand.
TCTCTAGATTCTCTGTGGCTCTTTACCTGGCTAGTCTCCATGCATTGCTTTGGAGAGGCGTAAAAGCTGCTTGAAAATTAGCTGAGAACACTCATCTCAGGGACTTGGAAAAGACAGCAGGAGGTTGCCATGCACTGGCACACTGCAGTCATATGTGCATTTGTCCACCCATGTTCTCCCTGATGCTTTCATACCCAGGAAGGGGACTAGTGACACACGAACCTCTCACATGAACCTGGTGTAACATGGAGTCCAAATAGCAGTGAAACACTAAAAAGTGACTGTATGCCCATGGCAATTTTGTCTTATTTGGTAAGAAGCCTGCATCACTATCAAGAGAAAATTATGGATTGATTTTACTCACAAATGTATGACAGCAGTTACTTTCCAACGCTGGCATTCACAAACGCTGGCACAGCAAAGTATTAAAAGAAAGTCACAGCAAAACAATAAACACTCAAAAAGCAGTGGCTAAATACAATTCATAACTGTTAGGCAAAGTACAGCAATGCTCTTAGACTGGTACCTTATTTTACACTGAGATTACACAGAGAAATTCAAAATTATTTTTGCATGTAGACCTTCGTAATTACATTGTAATTACAGTGTCCTGGAAACCAAAATAAGGTTTTGTAAAACAGGTATTTTAGTCAGCTGAAAAGAAATACTTCCTTTATCTGATAGAGCCAGTTGGTTTTGCCTTTGCTGGTATAGATTTGTTGTTTGATGAAAAAACCTCTTTTTAAAAATATGTAAATGCAACTGATCCTGAGGGGGAAAAAAATCATAAACCATCAATAAAAATATACTTTTATGCATTGCTCTTTAAAGCTGCACCATTTTTGACACACATTATGAACATATTTCATGCTGGTTTGATCAGTACTCTTCTGACAGCGTAAAAGTATATTAGTGTGAAATGTATTAATAGGTGTGGAGTCCTCTGAAGTCTCTTCCCTCGTTTCATAAAAATTTGTGTCTATTAAAATCTTGGTTGAACCAATGAAATGAGTTGATTCTCTCACCCCACAGTCTGAACTTGTTCTAGTTTTGTAACAGAAACTTTAAAAGGGTTGTCTTGTTTAGTTTGAGATGAATGCTACATCATAAAATATTTACCAACCAAACTCAACATTCAAACACTTCATTTTTCAGATGTTTTTGTTTAGCAAGTTTATGACATTTAGCAACAACAAATAATCCTCTGGATGTATTATTTCATACATGCCTAATGCAAGGCTTCTGCAACTTCCTCTGCTACAGCTGAATACTAGTCTAGCTGGATCACTGCTCTGAGCTAAAAGCACAAGACCTTTTACAGAAAAGACCTCAAAAAGACATGTAAGTCTGAGTATTGAAGCTCTCTCTCTGCAGGTAAGAACAACTCAAAACTCCAAGCTGCACAGCTGAAATCTAGTAGCATCAGAGCCCAGCCCTGAAACCCTAGCACTATCCATAGGAATCCTGATGGAGACTTGGGTGTGCAAATGTGGATGCATTTGCCTTAGTGACTACCGAGCCTCTTAAGTGTGAGAAGACTAAAGTAGGGTTCAGGTTCACAAGCAACAGATACGAACTGCTTCAGTGAAGTCACAGTGATTGGTATTGCCTACGGAGATGGTGGTAAGTGCTGGCATCTCATGCTCGTTTCTGTGTGTGCACAGAGACCAACCTATCTAACAGCAGCCATCACAACTTGATCCTTGAAGACTACAAGGAATTATGGTGTCCTTTCACTGTACGAAGGACATGACTTGCACACCTCCTTAGGTAAAAGTACACTTTTCCAAAGGGCACTGAAAATTAATACAAGAATTGGTGGTTTTAATTATGGTTCAATAGACTGGTACAGCTCACAAACCCTGGAAAGCAGAGCACAGCCGTTTTTGTACTTTTGGGAAAACTGATTTTCACTGATATGATTGGAAAGCACTACTTAGGGATATTAAAATCCTTACCATTTTGAAAAATTAGAATTCAAATATAAAATATTTCATGTTAGTATAAGTCTCTTTTCCATCTTATCTCCTTGTTTCAACATCAAAATTGAATTACCTCTTAGAAAACTTAGCTGCTGCCACTTGGGAGACACTGCCTTTCCAGCTGGGTGTGTCAATGGTTCTGATTATACCTTATGTCTGTAAATATGATCTAAGAGCTCAAATTAAATGAAACTCAAGCTCATCTTTGCAAACATAGACATGTTCACTAATACGGTCTGAAAACGTACAAGCGTAGTGAGTCTTCGTTCACTTGTTGTATGCTTCTTCTGTATTATTGCCACTTTCTATATAATGACATCCAGTAGCAATACTGGCACACCGCACCTTCTTTGAGTCAGGCTGTCTTTTATAATCAAAGTTGCCAATAAAATGCCTGAAGTTGATTAGTAAGATACCGGATTCTTCTTTTGAGTTATGTCAGTGGCCTTGTAACTCCAAATGTCAGAGATGCTTTACAAAACAGCAAAGGCAAGTGTTTAACATTAAGTCTTATAAAACTGTACATAATAATAGTCTACAACATGAAAACAGCCATTAAACAGTTGTAATAGTTATGAAATGTAGTAAATATAACAATTCTAATGTTTCATATATTTATCATATTAAGCACTGTATTCATACAGTCGTGTTTGTGTATATATATTCAGTGGCACTGTAAACAGTTGTTGGAAACCACACATTAACTCTTAACCCATTAGAAGTTATTATAGTACTTTTTCATCCAAAAAGTTAAAACGCATCAATGTATCAGTCATTGATTAAAAAAAAAGTCTTGTAATTTAATGCACATCTTGACATTTTTTAGGGTAGCAATCAAGATGAGGCATAACAGAGAATGTTCTAGATTCCAGATCGTTTTACATTTACACCTACCATGACACAAAATTATAAACATTAAATATAATTAAATAATACACAGTTTATGAAACAGAATTGATTTCGGAGATCCACGATGCACAAAATCTATTTAGTGTCTAATGGGATTTCCCAATAATTTTATATCTCTGGGATCTTTCTGGAAAATTTAAGTTGGTTTCTCTTTAACATCACATAGGCAAATAAAGTTTGAAATGAATTATCTTTTTTTCCTCTGTACAGAGCTGCATTCAACTGGATAAAACATTTATTATGTTTCTTTATGTCTCCCATTGCTGGACATTCATCCAATAAACCTTGAGCATATGCTTAAGCACCTGGTAGTGGCATTTTGTGGGGCAGAGAAACTCATTTTCTATATCCTCCAGTAAACAAAGTGGTTCTAATTTTTTCCAGTTAAGGCCACTATACTGATAGATTAGACACACCATATGCTTTTATGTTGCTTCCTACAATCTAAACAGTAAGAGTGAAAAGAAGTTTCAAATATGCTTTAATCTTCTGGACCACTTAGGAATTTCATCAGACTGGTAGACAGTAGTTCACTTCAGCATGGTTCACAACTGTGGACACAGTGTGTTAGCTGTTCACTAGAAAAATAAAGTCTGGCTTGGCTTGAATTTGAAGACTGACCATTCATATAATTTATCAGAAAAATTAATCAAACAAAACTAGCCAGTCAGATTCCAGCAAACGAAATTGAGAAAAACAGTAACACACACATACACGATTTCTGTGTTTTCAATTATTTCTACGCCGTAACTTAAGCTACTCAGACCCTTGTCATCATTCCCTCTGTATCTTGGGTGGGCTTTGTCAAAGGCTATCTTCAGCCGTTGTAAGCGTTGACACTTGTTATCTGCCAACTCCAGCATATCATTTCATACTTACTCTAACATTTCACATAAACTAGAGAGCCATTTAACTTTGTTTTCTGTTGGGTAAGGCTGTAGGTATAAATGACAGTGAACAGAAATGCTTGCGCAGTGCCTGCAAGGCAATACAGCTACAGTGGACAATGCCACAGAACTGCTAGTGCTGTTAAAATAAGAAGCGAGGAACTCAGGGCTGGATTGCTTCCATTTCCAGTTACACTGTGTTTAGAAGCTGGCTTGACAGTGCTTGTGGTGTCAATCTTTTTCACAGTTGGTTTTGGTTCGTTTCTACTTTCTGGATGGATTTTCTTGTCCTTGAGTATATCTGAAAACATGAAAGTAAATGTAGGATTAATCACACATCTTTTAAGTAGTGGCTTTAAATTCTGTTGCAGGAACCTGTTGTACACTAGTCTGAATAACTGAACTATGTATGGAGAGTGATGAGGCACTTGTTTTAATGTTTTAGTTGGACCCAGCGTAGCCATTAGGTCCTCAGCACCCACTGTTCTGCTCAACAAGTCTTCTCTGACTGGTCCGCTCTACTTGTCTACTCGTAGACACAGCCTGAGCAAAGTAATAGGTATTCTGCATTGCAGTGGCTGGTCTCAGAACCTGGTTTTCTTTCACAGAAAGAAATCCTTCAGTTTCACCTGGGATAGGAACTGGCTCATGCTTTAAAACATGATGTTAGCATTGAGTGGTTCTTTTATGAGCCCCTGTCAAGTTGCTGAGTTGCCACAGGAGGAGACTGGAGTGCATATTGACTTAATGTAACAGTCAAATTCCTGGCTTCTTTCTGCTTTGCCACTGTCCTTAACTTTAAAACAACATGCAACCCTTGATATGTAGGCAACGTATAGACAACCTGGCAAGAAAGATTGCTGACACAAGGAAATACACAGGTCTCATAAGCCTTGTCCATCAACGAAGGCAAAGTGGCTACAAAGAGAAAATGCTTCAAGTTTTGTTTTCTCTATCAAGTACAAGGGGTTTTTGGTGGTTTTTTTTTGAGGGGGGAGCGGGGCAGTGTTTGTTGGTTTTTGTTTATTTGCTTTTTTTAAAGTAGGAACAATATAACTGGGGCTTTTTTCTCCCTTCAAATGCATTTTGGGGTAATTCCAGGCATCTTTTATATGAAGGACTAGATTCATAAAAAAGTAGTAGTAGTCTTTATTATAAAAACATGGATATTTTTAAAATGAGAAAATGACTGATAAGGGTCTCCAGTTATCTTGACATTCCCAAGCTATTTACAAGTACTACTGAGATCATATTGCCCTTGAACCCTCTCACTAGCATTGCAGGGGAAAAAAAAAAAAAAAATAAAAAAAAAATCACTATTTCATCTGATGATGGGATGATGATTTTACAGGCAATATGTAAAGGCATACCTGAGTGCCTGGCAAAAAACAAATTCCTACCTACCTGGAAGAGTTTATAAATTAGCAATATTTGTTCAGGTCCAAACTTAAAGGATTTCTGATACTAATGAATGCAGTGCACATACAGAAGGAAGCAAAAGGCATAGATTTGTAATGCAGATTAAACAACAGTCCGATCTTAAAATAAAAACTTTGACTCACAGAAGCAAATTCCTGGCAGAAACTGGAAAGATGGAAAGTATTCCAGAAATGTAAATGCAACCTGAGATCATTGTCTGCCTGTCAGTAGTTCTGAACAACCATCAATAAACTCACTAGATAATAAAAATGAGCTATTGTATTGGGAAAGCACACATTGTTCTTTTGCCAGTATAAACTGTAAAAGAAATGCAATGAATTCCTCCATTTTATCATAATATCAACATTGATCCCAGAGGAACCTGTGATTTCTAGGGTGACTCAAGGGTGAAAGCAGAGAAAGGACACTGGCTGGCAAGGTATACAGTGGGGATAGGGCAGTCTGACTGTGCTCAAACTCATTATGGCAAAGTGTGGACATAGCAATGGAGCTAACAAGGAAGGGGGAGAAAAAGCGTGCTCTAAATGTTTAGAAAATATCAGTATTCTGAGGACACTAAAAGAAAAATGGACAACCTTCTGACTGTCATTAAAGTAAATTAAGAATAAATCATGGAAATAGGTGTGTTCTGACACTGCCTAGACTCCTTTCCATCACTGTCATTCTCCTTTTCGACTGTGGTAAAGGCACTATTTTTCTGTTCCCTCTTATATCATTCCAGCCTGCTGACTTCAGCTCTCTGGGGCCAGTTGATTAAATTAAGACCTCACTCAGGTAAATTTATTCCCCTCTTTCAGTTGGCCATGTCCAGCATTGTAACTTGATTGGTGTCTATAAATCGGGCAGAATGAAATGTATTAATTCGTTTATTTTCTTAATATTGACTTAACCAAAAAATCTAAGCTAAGATTTAATGCTCTCAGAGAGGCTGTTGGTTTTTAAAAGCTTTCCTTTCAGTGACTGCTTAATGCACTATGTAACAAGTGTTAAATAATACATTAGAAAATTCTGCCTTTATCCTTTCCATGGGAAGGACTACATTCTGAATTCTCTCTCTGTCTTTACAGCAGAATATCTTCTGGTGCTATTCATGGCCAATTCTAATTTGGGATTTAATTGAGCAAAACTGGTACTTTATTTAAAATAGATACATTTTATTATCTTTTCTTAAAAATAAATAAAAATAGCCTCAGTCCTAATTCTGTTCAAGATCTTTTTCAATCCTGTATTTAGTTTTTAAGGCACAAATTTCAGCAGTGTAAAGATTTAGTGTTTTATTCCAGTTTCCTCAGAGTTCCTGTTGCTTACTCACTCCAGAATCTTGGCTGAGAAACTCTGAGTTAAATAAGTTTTTCCTATTAAATCTTTTTCTCAGAGTCAGAGATGGTTATGTTCAGTCTACTATTGGCATTCAAAAGGGAAAAAAATAGTGAGCACGCTAAAAAAAGTGTCAGTGTGAAGACTAGCACAGAAATGAAACTCCAGTCTCAACAAAGCAAAACCCCAGATGTTCAATACCCATGAATCAAGCCCCCAGAGTATGACTTCATAAAACCGACCGAACACCACAACTTTGCTTTGTTCTAGTATTTACCTTCTGTGTTTTAAAGGCTTTTTGGTTGCCAATTCAAAGCTTTCTCCATCACTAGAAACTTTCTTCCCATCATCAGTCCCTCTCTTCTTTCCTGAAATGGAGTGTTTAAAATCTCTGAAGGCTGCGGCTAACCTGAGGCTAACACATGTGATGGCCTTTTGGACACTGGCACATGAATATTATTCTACATTATTTATCACTGCGTCATGATGGTGATACAGCCACTGTCGTAGCTACTGCACTGTTCCCTTATCCAGGATCCCAGTTTGAACATTGAAATACTGCCAAAAGGGGTACTTAGTGAAGGCAGCTGACTGCCAAAGCAGACTTCGTGAACAGCCCTGTGGGACTCTTGCTGAGGACGAGGTCTCTTGGGGTCAGTGAAGATGGCTCAGAGTCCCTCTAGGCCCCGTGAGCACAGGGAACAGCTCAGTTAGTCCAGGGGATTGAGTTCGCTTCCTTAGCTGAACTTTCATCTGTGTGAACTGCTGTTAATTTCACACCTTGACAATATAAACAAAGCGCATAATGAAAATTACTTGACCTCGATGTTTAAAGCATTTAGGATTATCTTCACCTCAAAGATCTAACCGCAGATTGCTGCCCACTAATGCAAGTGCTGCTCAGACGGCACTGAAGTTCCCATAAATACTTATATGGATCAATACTGTTCCTCAGAGAGATTAGCTTAGGATAAAAGGGAGGGTCAAAACTGTCACTGTCATCTAATTTAGGAACAGGAAACCTCCCCTACAGTGAGGGCTGAGCATACCTTTCAGATCCAGCCCTTGTTGCCCTTCACCTCTCACGGTTGAGCAGAGGGCTGCTGGCAGACTGGTCAGTACGCCAGCGCAATCACTAAGGTGCCAGTGCTTGGGGAAGCAATGTGCTTGTGCCTCAGGACTCTGTTCCTCAGGCAGTATACTTGTGATGAACCAACAGCCACGGTGCCTGCATACATCTAAGGCTACGGATCATCACACTAGACAAGCGTACAACCCTGTGAGGGAATTCTGAATAAAAACAAAACAGAGAGATTTGCCAGACTAGTCCTGTAAATGTTAATTATCACAGCCCAGATTCTAATGGAGTGGGGCACTGACAAAATCGATGCTTATCAATCCACCATGCCCACAACAAAGTGGAGATTTTGAACATGTTTCCACCAGTTTTACACCACGAGCTGCTAGGGGGAACTATCAACCCAGCTATTTGGGGTGAAAGTGGGGGAGGGGAGAAAAGAAGGGACGATTGTTTATTTCTGCTTTCCCACATTAATTACATGAAGTCAGACCTGTCCATTTCTTCCTAGACTTTCATACAAACACTGTGCTTTGAAAAGACAGAATGTCAGCATCTATGATAGCAAATTAATGCCTTAGTCTTGAATGCCTCATCATGGTTGTAATGATACTCATAATGCAGGTCTAAAATGAACTGGTCAGTACCTGCATTTACTCTCCACGTTGTAGCTCAGTTGCTTGATAAATTTCACTTCAATCACAGGCTTGGTTTTGGCTGACAGCTTCATAAGAAAATTAAAGCAAGGTGCAACTTGGTGGAACAGGCTTTTAAATTACAGTAGATGCTGCAGTGTTATTATTAGCTTTTTATCACCTCTGGTAGGAAAAGCTGAAATTACTTTTACGTATTCAAAGGAAGGAGCTCTGAAATTGCAAAACAATGCTGTCACCATAAAATGTACCAACAATTTCCAAATAATCCATTATCCTGACATTAAGACCAGCACTAATTATTTCCAGTTACAGCTGCAGCAGACAAATGGAAACAGGAACACTGTGGAAATGGGAATGTGAGAACTCCCAAAGTGTGATAAGTTGTGATGCAGTTCTCTAAATTCTGGAGTCTGTTATTGTCCGCTATATAATACTAGTCACTAAAAGGCAGATGTAATGTATCCCTTATGGAGCCAGAAGGGAATAATTAACAGCTCAGCAGCCTCCCATGTATGTACTGTTCCACCCCTTTCTATTTCAGCCTGAGAATATGGCGTTCATATAAGCCTTTCCTCCATGCACCTTCTTATGGAAACTTGGCCTTAGGAAGAAAAAATCTTTAATTAGAAAAGGGAAGAACTACAGGAGTTACAACTGAATAGGTCACTTTCCTCACTTAACTATTGAGTTGTATTAGGTTTAGGCCAGCTTCTCCAGAAGACTTGTGGGACAAGATTATGAGGGTTAACGGATGTGTTCCATTTTGGTTCTGGGATATTCCTGTTTCTCTTTCTAAGGAGCGCGTGACTGAAGAGAAGTTTGCCTTGGGGGGATAGTCATAAATTGGGACTAGGATTATCTATGTCCAGTTTTTAATTCTGCATTAAACTCTGTGATCTTTGGCAGATCACTTCTCCCTGTAGGCCAGTGAGAGAACTACTTTATTTCCTACGCATTTTGTGCATTCTGGATGTAAATTCTTCAGGCTGAGAAGAACCACACCCCCTCTCCTCAAGATGTAACATTGACTGGAACTTTCAGGAACTCCTGCATTTTTTTGACTAAAAAAAAGTCAAATGCAACAAAGAAAAAATGTCAGGTGCCTGGAAGCCACACTTAGTGAAATGGCAACTCCTTGGCCTGTTCCCAATCTTTTTGTCTATATACATTTGAATGCAATATACATATATAAAGAGACTAGAACATTGTCTCATACTGCTCTAAGGAAACCTGTTGCTGTATTTGTTTGGCTTTTGATATACAGCTGCCATAGCAAACCCTGCATGATTTTCAGGAGCCATAATAAAATTGTATTAGTTCTGAGGGCTAAAAAGTAAACCCACAAGTGTAACTGCCTCAGCTCCTGCCATGGTAAATGTCAGGATAGAACAATCTATCTTCTCCTTGGGAAGAAATAACCTAACCTAACAACCCTTGTGTGATTCAGCAGTAGTTCCATTAATCAGTCAGTCATTTGCAAGAAAAAGTTTTGTCATTTTTGTTTATATTAATACGGGACTTACTCAAATGCAGACAAGCTGAAAGTATAAGCTTAAAACATGCCAAACATCTTTTACATTTCCTGGAAACATCTGTTTTCAGTCTATTCCTAGGCACATGTTTGTGGTTGCATGTTTAAGCTTGTTTAGTTTGCCAGATACCTCGTACATACTGCAGCAAAGCTGACACGATATCCTGAAACACAGCATGGAAGTATCTGTAAAACATGATGTTCCCAGTAAATCTGTTGAACTTTCATTATAACTTTCTTGTAATGAAAGAAACAACTAAAAAGCTCTGTGACAGCCTTCTGCCATCACTGTATGGTGCAATTAATTAGTTAAGTATAGAAATTCTGTACATGCCTCACTGGTAGTATCCAGAAGACTGAAAGCAATCCTGATACCGCATGCCTCACATGCTCAAAACTCCCTATTAAACTTAATGGGAGTTTGGGGGGATGCAAGGAATGCAGGATTGACCTTTATGGTTAAAGATGAATGTGTGCTCTAGACTTCAAAGATTAGGTGCCCCTGCCAGTCTGGAGTGTGCAAGTGATCAGCACGCCAAGTGCCGAAGGCATCTGCTAAATATCACGCCACAGCTCAAAGCTGTAATTAAGAAAAATATAAACTGGCTCAAGGAAGAAAAATATTAGTAATAATTGAAAATGCTTTGGCTGTTGCTTTTGTCCTGATGATCTCATTAGTTTTGGTTACAGAAACAGTTCTCACACTGGCTGATGTGGGGCATGCTTTGTTTGTGCTCTCATTCTACCCACATCTTTCCCAGTTAACTTTTATTGCTCAATACAAAGGTCAAATCGAAGGCTTAATTAAATTGTATATGGGGAAACTATAAACTTATTTTGGAAGGGAGTACAAAAACATTTAAAGCCATCCCAACTCCTCTTCCCCCAGATACTCCTTAATTTCTCGAGAAGAAAAAGAGCATGTGTTGTTGGCACCCGTTCCCTTAAGGGGAAACCGCACCTCTTCTTGCTTTAAAATGTGCATGGTACCAATACCCAGCCTTTTCATAAACTGCTAAATGTATTTTCAATTGACATTTGTAATAAGGACTTTAATTCAGCTCTGCAGCTTTAAACAGACAAAGCTCCATTTTGTAAAAAGACTGGAGATGATCTTACACTAGCAGCAATGTAAGTTCAACTTACAGCAAGGATTTGAACTTCATCTTCTTAAATTTAAACAGAGATTGTACTACCAAAATAAACATTATTACCCACCTGCTTGAAGTTAGGCATATGTCTTTCAGCCCTGAGGTCTAAAACTGAAAAGCAGCATCTCTTCCAGCTGAAAAACCTCACAGGTCATATATGAGCACCATTAACAGTTTCTCCATGCCGTAAGAAGAAAATCACATAGCTTGAGAGGAAGGTCAGGTTTGAGTGTACGACAACCTGTGCACTTACAACACCAATCCCCAAGAAAGGTTAGGCTTCCACGTGACAAGTTAGCTGCCAGAGCTGGGTGTTTTTGCACCACTGAGAACCTCAAAGCTCCTGTTCAGCTGTTGTCTAGGCCTAGGGGCACAACAATTCTCTAGATCCTTCAGTTGCCACCTCCAAAAGGCCTACAACGTTTGTGTTTCTGCAGCTGACTGTGCACACAAATCCCAGGGAGCAATGGAGGTGGAGGATGACCTGCAGGTCTCTTCTCTGCCAGACCTTGTCAGCATAGGCTTGTAGGATCACACCAAATGGAAGAGAGCAGACAGACATCTGTCAACTAGGGCAGCAGTTAAAATGCGCATCAACGATAGATGATATCTAGGTTAAAATCCTTCCCGTGGGAGGTTTAGAAGGGGTGCTCAAACTCACATCTCCTGTGTCCTATCCAGTCGGAAAAGGTACGCAGACGGGTGTCTCAGACTGAGGCAGGCTCTGCAACGTTGCTACATGGTCTAAGGACGTGGGTCTACCCTGAGAGCAAACTGGCCCAAAACACACTGGAAAGAACTACTCAAATCAATAATAGGGTGTCAGCAAAAAGAGAAAAGAAATAGAAACTGCTCCATGCCACTGAGTGAGGTCTCTTCATGCCTCCACAAGGAGTCGCCAGCGAGGGGCAGGAAGATGTACTGCTATCTGCTGAGGAGCCCGTACTCCCACATTTTGGCACAGGCAGATGTTGCATCTATAAGGAGTGGGCAAGAGAAAATAAATCACAGAAGAGTTCCCCTCCCACCAAAGAGCTCTGTGACTCAGGGCAGAGCCCTTTTAGCTCGCGGTTGCCTCTGCAAGGCAGGGTGCATTCAACACATACACTTCAAGCAGCCCAATTAAATCCCTGAATATATTAACCACAAACAAGGCATCAACTTCCAGCATGGCAGACACAGAAAAACAATCACAAACATCTCCAAAAGATGTCTGAAAGGTTCTTTTCACCCTACAAACATGCTGCTTTCATGACTCCTTGCTCTTTAAAAGCTAGTCAGATTCTTCCAGTTATTCTCATTGCTCCCTAAGAAACTTGGGCAGACGTGATTCCTGCCGCAAGATTTTGAAACTACCTGGTCCCAATGGCAGCACTGAGGGTTTAAACGCTTTCCTGTATTTCTGTCATTTCTTGAGCACAGACAGAACCTTATACTAAAAATCTTTTAAAGAGGTTCTAATAGGATATAATAATAATAATTGATGTTTAAATTATAGAATAAACATTGAAATCACTTCAATCCACATATCATCTGATTTTGTTTAATCTAGATGACAAAAAGGATTAGTTATAATGCCAAAGGATAGTTCTAGTCCCTAGATCAATCAGTAGGAAACATTTGTTTATTGAATCTTTCCAGTATTTCATTTCAAGCAGAACTGAAATCAAAGGAAACTGTGGCAAGATACTATCCTGGATTAATCATTTTAGACTTAATATCAAGAACAGTAAAGGAAAACATCACAGCATTACGCTTGCTTCAGCTCTGCTATGGGAAGTTCAAATTAGTCTTTTTTCCTGCTCTAGTTTGGCAACTGTTCAGCATTCATATCCTCTATTTCACATTGCTAGGTTTATCCAGCCAACCAGAACCCCAGCTCTATCACAGCTGACAGTTACTGATGAAGAGGATGATTAGAGCCATCACTCTACTGAATATCTGTAGCAAGAAGAACATGTTTCATGTGAAAATACCAAACGGCTTAAAAGCATTATCTTATTAGTAGCAGGCAGTGAAACTGATGAACTCTTATCACATTCAGCAGGATGACGAATACCCAAATCAACACAAATGGAAAGGAGATATACAACCAGGGGTAAAAAATAAACTTTTCTAATAAAATGTCTTACAAAATGAAGCACCATCCATTAGCATATGCATAAGACTATACTTAGTCACTGTTCAGGCTGTGGAGCAAATTAAAGGAAGGAAATTCCTATTTGGAGCTGGTAATGATCCCATCCCCCAGTTCTGTTCTGGAAGGATGTGAGCTGTTCCTTCCAGTTTTCATGGGAGACATCTACACCAAAACCACCAGGAATGAATTTAGCTAGTTTGCTAACACTGTGGTACATAACAGACTGAGGGCTATAAATCTTCCCCTGTTTTCAAGGTAACGCCACTGCTAAACTTTACATTGGCCAGGGTTCTCCCACTTAGCCATGGGGAAAAAACACTTCTGCCCATAGCCCACGCATCGGATAAAACCCCCTTGAGGTATCAACTCCATCATGAGAATGATAAAAACACCATTTTGAGAGTGACTAACATTGTATTGGAACTCAAAGGTCTGCAGCTTTCAACTGGCTTCTCTCTGCACTGGCGTGCTCAAGCTTGACTGCCCAGGTCAGACAAAGCCAGCATGGTTCCCAAAGCCCTTCTCCAGGCACCTGCAGCACCTCTCCAACAGATCACTGAGGGGCTGAGAGCCATGATGAGAAAATGTATTCATTTTTAAAGAGGAATTTGGAGAGCATGAAAGCAGCAGGGTGTTGCTGCAAGAGAGTGGAAAGCAATGGGAGACTCCAGATCAGGAAATTCAATGAATATGAATGAATAGATAAAAGACCATCTCTGCTTGTTTCTATGCACAGAACTGGCATGGACATATACAGAACACTTCTCAGGTGACTGAGCATGTGGCTTGATTTCTGTGTGTTTCCACCCAAAGAAGCTTTGACAGACACTCAGTCTGCTCTTTGAGATTTATCAATTATTGCCAATTTCTTTCTGTCATAAGAGCTCCTGTAAAGGGAAGAACCCACTGGAAGTTCATGAGAGCTGAGAGCATGTGCTGCAATGGATCTGTTGGCACTGCTGCGATCTATTATGCAACTATACATCAGTGGACTTTGTAAAACATAAATTATGTAAATGCCCATTTAGAGACTCTTCAAAATGCAGATTACTTGCCTGATATTTGGAGACAATTAACATCTCTGATGTGAACCTGTACTCGGGGACTGCTATACTACAGCCTGTGGATGTCTAGGCCTAGCAAACCTGATTTTGCATGCAGGTTTCTTCTTGGTATGATGGACATTTTCTGAAAAATTTGACAGTGTCATGATCTACTTAAACCACATATCACTGACATCATAGGTTTTAAGAGACCCTTCAATGTATTATTGTAGCAATGCTCCAGAAGATCCAAACCTCAATTCAGATATGCACTTGTTCATTTGGGGTTACGAAAGGTTTTTCTTTTAACTGAGACTTTGTATTTTAATTGATGGAAGCCAAACCCCTACATGTCTGCATGAAGCCATGTGGCTCATTATCCTGTGAGGGTAAGAGTTTGAGTCCTGGTTCTATCTCTGCAAACCCATTCCTGGCCCTGGGTGAGACTTGAGTCAAAGCCAAACCATAACCAGCATAGGCAAACAGGACTTTGGGCTTGACTATGAGCTCAGCAAGCTTGACACAATAGGTATAGGTCTATTCCTCAGGGTGCTTAGTATCATTAGGAAGGCTAGGCTCTCACCCAGGAATTAAATCAAGCAGATAATATTTTTTTTTTTTAGCGTGCACTAAGCATCTTGGATTGGTCTCAGTAGGCCCATTCCTGGCATCCGAGATCTTACAAAAATCTAGGCCAAGCAATATATCCATTGCTACAAAAGAAAACATCACAGGATATCTACTTGGGTAAAGAATTTGGAGGAACTAGGTTTTCAGGAGCTGTAAACTCAGCATCTGTTGGACTTCATTAAATTCTTGTTTAACTTGAGTTGAGGTGAAATTAACCTTTATACCTCAACAGTGCTCCTACTATTTGAAGCAATTGAATCAAAGTAGCTTACCAAGGGCATTGTTCTACTCTATAACTTCAAAGAACATTTATTGAGAGATAGCATGTGAGGATCACATAATTGGAGCCAGGTGATGGAGAAAGGGCTGCATACTGAGCTAGCTGGGGAAGAAATACCTAATTTAAGGTTAGATGAGAGATCTGAAGCAAAATTCATAAAGACTGGTGTGTTACAAAGCAGATGTAATAGTTTCCCAGGCTGTCAGAGACAGTGCAAGGTGAATCTTTCTAATCACTGTTGGCTGAGTAGTATTCCCTGAGCCGTGAACCAGTTACTATAAAACCCAAAGAGCTCAGAAACAATTTGCAAAGATCCAGTTTTCTTTCCTAGCCTATGGGGGCTCTTCAGGACATGGACAATAATTTCTGTGGATCTACTGTAGCTAAGCATTATAGAGTTGTGATCTTGATTGAGGCATTCATGGATGACTGTCAAATCAATAATGAGAAGACATATACCTTGATAATTAAAGGACAGCGAACAACAACAGTGCATATTTTCAATTTAATTGAAACCCAACATTTACTTGTATCCAGAACAGTCATCAGGTTACCAGCCATGTAGTAAGGTTGCAGTCAAACCTTAAACTAGAAGCCCCACAGATTTGTAGCCATTTAGTTACAAATTTAGATTAAAAACATTTGAAGTAATTATAAGAGATAGCACTAATCATTTCACTGAAGCTTCTCCAACTGGTATGTGTTGGCATGTGCATTAAGCAACATCCCTCTGTCACTGCCTTGGTACACTTAAGCAATGCAGGCTAATGACATCTTCAAAGCTTAAAGCAAGTCAAGACAGGCTGTAACAGGAAATAGAGCTACTCCTGTGATATGTCACCAAGCCGTAAGAACCCCTAAGTTCTGACACGGATATTCCATAAAGAGAAAATGTTGTGAGATGAGACCTAGCAACACCCAGAGCATTTATTTCTAGCTATGACGTGGGAGAAGAAAAGGCAGAAGGAAAGACAATCTCACATCTGTTTCTCTGCAGCAATTTGTGGCACCTCACTCAACATCAGAAAGCAGTTTAGTTCTGCTGTTGATAGTAAATGGAACAAAATTGCTGTGGAATGATAGTGCAACTCTAAAAACACAGTTTTCTTGTAAAATACTGATCCTTGTTTGTGTAAGGATTACTCTAGGATCATCCCTTAAGAGAAAAAAAGTCCCTTGTAGATGGGCTGATGCTCAGTCTCTTTCCCCCTGCACTTCCACCAGTTTCTGTTAAAAAATAGAAGCAAATTGCTTAACTTATAAATTAGAATCCTTACACCAAGGTGAGTTTGAAAGTGAACTGGGAGAAGCACCTGAAGTTTGCTTTACTATTACTAACCAGTTACACAGGGATGTTTTTTGGTAATGGGTTTTGCTTAAAACTGAGCATTTATAAAATAGAAATAATTTTAACAACCTGTATCCAACTAGAGATTCAGAGCACGGCAGAGCACTGGCAGGCAGAAGAAGAGGTGGCCACACAGAGCTCGGCCAGGTGTCCCCTGTTTAGCCAGACAGGAAAAGGATAGGTACAGGGTGGCGGGATAGGGCACACAGTGACAGCCAAGAGAGCAAAACCTCCATTTGCATTGAAACTGGCAGGGTTGTGCAGGGCCACAAGAAGGGCTCATCACCAGTGAAAGGGAGACTAAGAAAAACATGTACCCACTGACAAATCAGACAGGGTGACAGAGGACACAGAAAAGCCTGAGTTATTAGAACCTTCCCTGCCTTGGCTTCACTGACAAGACCATTGCTCAGGCTCCTGTGGCTGAGTCTGGGGAGTGAAGTATTACCCACAGTAGAAGAAAATCAAGTTAGGGAGTGTGTATTGGTGCTGGGAGGAGGACCAGTATTAGGGCTGCGCAGGCAGCTGGCTATGGGAAGCTGTAAAAACTCTCTCACTGAAGGTATTAAGAACCAGACTAGGCACACAGGAATGGTTTCGGTAGAGCTGACTCTGGCTTGGAGCATAAAACCACACCAGAGAAGCTTCATCTCTGGTTTCAATCTTCCGATGATCTATTCATTTTGATGAATCTATTCCATGTGAAAAGCAAATGAAAACAAACTATTCAATCAGTTTGTGAATAAGTTTGTAACTATCTATAAAAACTGAGGGTGAACATCTTGTAAAAGAAATGTACATTGGCAGCTGTTGCTGATGAAGTTCTATCAATTGGCATTAAAGCTGCAAATGGCAAGGTGTTGGCAAAGTGAGAGGAGTTGCTGCAGAAAGTAAAAAGCCAATCTGTATGATGAACAGAGTGTACGTAAAGTAAAGCAAATTACCAGACACACAGACATGAGAGTACAGAGGCATAGGAGCTGATTAAGAAGTCCTTGTAAAGAAATCTTGAAGGCTGGCCAGTTCCTCCTAATTCTCTGGCACCCGTTCCAGCTGCTCAGCTAGTGAAAAGAGCACTGTCTGTGATGTGAGCGTGCGCGTGGTCATGTATTACAGGGAGAGGACGATGGATGTGCAATACCATTCCAAAAGGCTGCTTGGAACTGCCAGCCCCCTTTCAGAGCAATCCTGCTTTTCAAAGCCTCAGTAACCTTGGATAAAAGCCAAGGAGGGAGACTTGAAAGGCCCAGCTCCTGAATTCTTCAGTGAGGAGTAAGCTGGGCATGTGGCTGGATGCACTGTGTGTCACTGGCACCTCAAGTGTTGGAGGCTCTGCTGTTGGGATTTTACTTTCTGAACAACTTATCCTGTACATTTGTAACCTGAGAGAGGTGATAGCCGTAAGACCTCACAAACCCATCAACTGCTGTTCTTCCTTAAAACCAAAAACCTGATTTTTATTCATTTTCGCTTCCTGGGTTAGCTCAAGACATTCCTTTTTCTCATTTCTTTCTAATTAAAATACAATGGAGTTCTGCTCTTTAATCTGCTAACTAGAGAGAAAAGTAAATGACTTTCTGAACAAGAATATGCATTATGGACCTCTACTAGTTCAAATAGTGGAAACCTGCAACAGCTAAGCACCCTCAGGTATCTTGTTTTTTTTTTCCACTGCAGAGAACATATGGATCATTTGAGGTTTGTCTCCAATATTGTTAATAATGACTTGTGCTAAAAGGGAAAAAATAATTGTAATGGGACTGAATTTGATATAACTGAAAGCTGAGCTTGGCTTACAGTCATAGAGGGACTGATTAAGCTCAGGGTTTGTATTGGAAGATTACTCTCTGCTTTACCTGCTATCCAGGAAAATTTCAAGACAGAAAAATCACAAATGTGACCAAAAATCTGATTTATGTGCCCATTTGAAAATTGCCAGTGCTTTAATTCTTCCCTTTTATGAGATAGTCTGCTGTAAATGAAAGCTGAGTAGGCAGAGGCAGCCTACCATTCATTACCATCTTCTTGCTTACGTATTGAAAAGGAAAGCCTGTCCAAATTACAAATATGACTGCTTTAATTGGGGATTCTGGGTGCTGCAGCAATGGAAATAATAAACCATGCATGAGGTTTTGATTGTTGAGCTTTCATCAACTTACTTTCTTCACTGCTTTACAGTAGAAATAATAGGAAATAGGCAATTGCAAACATCAGTCAAATGCTTTTCCAAGGATTTTCAGATAAAATGAGCATCTATAACTCCCACTAAAATCAAGACCTTGAAATGCATCTCAGAGCAAATCCAACTGCAGTGTTGTTGTGGGACGGATTATCCGTTTTCTCTGCAGTGCACTGCCAAAGCAAGGGAGCAGCTACACTGCGCCCAGAAATGTTTCCAAGCAGTCTTCCACTGTCTCTTCTAATGGTGCACTCTATAGCAGCTGATACAGAGGTGACTGAACCCTGTTTTAGCAAGGGCAGCATCTGGGACAGCTTTTCCTGGTTCATATTAGGGAGAAACCATCCTGCACCCAACACACATCGTAGCTGCCAAAGCATGAAGGTACCGATTAGCATTAGCACTCAAAAACAGCTGTGAACAGAAACATTTTTGCTTTGTGTGTGGAGTGGGGGAGGAAGGGGAGATTGTGAAAGATAGTGTGGGGACGGCATCAGAGTGGGAAGAAAAGGTACAGCTGCTTTCTGCAGCTTCCCAGTGTGATCTGTATTTTCCTCTAAACCAGCACAGCATATGGAGTTTCTTTTTTCTTTTAAAAAATGCCTGGCTCTTGAAATGGAAAGCACGCTGCATATGCAGCTACGAGGCCCTTTTCCCCTTCTTTGCACCATACTGTAATTATGTCTGCCAACTCGATGTAAAACACTGCTTACCGCTGTAAGCACAAGGAGAATTGTGTCTGGCCTTGCAGAGCTCTAAATGACTACCTGAAGGTCAAGGCACTGGTGAAACAAGTCTGAATAATTTTGCCCCCACTTCAACCACTAAATGTTTCCCTTTGGTCTGGAGAGCAAGATAGAGAGGGAAACCTTCAGTGCTGCGTAATGCACCAACTCAGCATACTGCTGCTTTGCAGTGCCAGCTGGATGGCATAGCATAGACACAAACCCCAGCACAAGCAGGAAGACAGAAAGCCAGCAGATAGACTAGCAGACACACAAACACTTATGGGTATAAAAGAGTTTTGACTCAGGTGTTATTGTGCCCTTATTTAGCCTTTAAGCCTATAAAATTAAAATCACACTTTTTCAATAGCTCTGAAGCTGTACTGCGAGTGTATTCTAAACTTCTAAAAGATCTGCCTGTAAAATATGCCTGAAAAATGAATACAACAAAACCCAAACAAACCCCAGCCTCACTCCCAGAAACACCATATCCTTTAAATCCTGGAATTCTTTCATGGTTAAAGTCATACTTCAGTTGAATTCCTAGTGTTTGGGTAAAATTTACGATACAGCAGCCAAGTAATTTATATTCTTATTTGGAATGAGCTTTCTAAATTCCGCTTTACTACAGATGCCAGCCTCTATACTACATTCTATCATTTGCCAGTGAAAGCTTTTCTTTAGAGTTAAGACGTTCAGATGAATCACGTTTTCTTAGCATCTTTTTTAAAATGAAAGGTTTCCTTGTCTCTGTAAGTCCCACTCCCCACCCTCCAGTTTCTGTTGCTTTCACTGCACAGAGCCAGACTGTGATATTTATTCCCTTACTTAACAATGAATAGTACAACATACTAGTGAAGGCCCTTCTGAAATCAATGAGACTTTTTATGGAGTATGGTACTACTCATTGTGAGCAGGAGTATTGCAGTCTGGCCTGAAGAAAGATCCAAGATGACATAAGTTGAAATGAATACAGTTACTCACCACTATAATACCCGTGTTAAAGAGAAGAGACCTGGACAGATGGAAAACCATTTCAGTAGCTGCCAAATATTTTGACCCCCTAAAGCACGTAACAAGTGACCCTGGGAGTTCTTAAATCAAAGCATTAATGTATTGACACTAATTCCATAAAAATCAATAGAAGCAACAACTTTTTACATTTCTAAAAAGTCTTTCATTCCAGAGTCCTAACAGATGTTACAAACAGTCAATGTGGCAGTGCTCCTAGGAAGTATTATTCCCATTTTTCAGATGAGATGATGGTGACATGAAGAGGCTAAATTGATCTGGGTGGTGGTCACAGAAGAAACCTGCAATTACCTTCAGAGTCAGCAATACATTTTCAGGCTTCAGTCCAGAAACTGATGCAGCCAGATGTCATTTCATTCGAAGTCTGGGAATTTACTCAAAGGTAATTTACCATATCTCCAAATCAAAATCAAACTGCGTAAGTAAAGCAGCTCACATGTAGCTCATGATTCTTACCTCAAATATTTGATGAGGGATTGTCTTTGTTCTGTTTGTACAGCTCCAAGTGCAATAGTGTCCTGATCTAACACTGGGGCTCCTGGATTAGTGAAAACCAGGAATATTTGGTGCAGGATCAATCATTTACTGTATTTACTGAGAGCGTACCATAACTGAATACCCAGCCTTGCTAAGAACAGGATGGGCATCAAAAATAGAAAAACATAGAATGATGTTACAGTTCTTAAAAAAAAAAAAATTAGATGTGATGATAGAGGTACACAACAGCTTCTGCTCTTGTGAGGTGCAGTAAATTACAAGTTGGAAGTATCAAAGGCAGTGTTATAATAGGGAAAGCTGTCAGCAAATAGACATGGAACAGTGAAAGATGAAACAGCCTTCCCTAAATTATGCAGCCTTCTAGAAGTTTCATATCCAATGTGATACAGGTCATAGTGAAGGTCTGATGAGATCAGCATGTGGGGGGGGGGTGTAGTTTTTTTTAATACTTCCTACAATGGAAATGCATGGTACCAGGTTCCTGAAGCACTACTTGACAGGCTTATTACGAACAGCTATTTAATTCAGAAATTCTCAGCTTCTATAAGAAGTAAGAAAGCCACCCAACCTGCCTCTAAAAATGAAGTTACCCAATGATAACATATGCCTTGGCATTTAGCAATTACCATGCAACATACACATCAAACCTTGTTCGTAAGGGCTGAGAGAGGCAGCAGCTTGCTTTTTGACCTACCTGCTACACTGTTAGATTATTATCCTTGAAATATACTGAATGATTATGTAGAGCTAACTTCATGCTTGACCAAGTATACAATACAATTAACATTTTAAAGCCATTTGGTACATGTCTAATCTTACTGCTGTCTTCATATTTTTCCCTGTTCCTATATTTACTGATATTCATTTATTTGTTTTTGCCTTGGCCTATGCTGAGCTATCAAATCTCTCCTTTCAAGTCAGCATAAATCAGCTCAGTGGCAGGCAGTAGCACACTGGTACAAAGTGAAGGGTGGGCTAGACATAGTTGTAAATATCACTATGAAATGGAAACATTATCCATAAACGTTTATCATGTGTTAGTAAGCCTGACCGGACTCTGCGAGAGACAGAGAATGGAGAGAATTGGACCTAACACTTTCCAAAGGGCTCTGTGCTTAGCACAGCTGGAGTATTCTTATCTGCTGTCACACACCTGACACAGCCAGAAGCACACCTGAACCTCCAGGTAAGACACTTGGTTAGTATTGTGCTGCATAAAGGACTAACTAAAGATAACATGAGATCTCCTCATCCTCAGAGCTGAAGGGGGTGCTTTGATTGCAGCAACAGTGGGTCAGGGACAGTGCTGATGTTTGTACAGCTAAAACAGGCAGAAATGGCTTCTCCCATTGCCACGCATGGGACAGACCCATTCCAGCTGTCAACCTTTGCTTCTCTCCCAGTCTCTTCATATCTCAGTTGTTTTGCCTTTCGCATGCATGAAATCATGGATACTTTCCAAGAGATATGCTGAAAGCATAAAACACTCATCACCCCCAAGTTTCTGGAAGGAAAATGAAGATTCTTTCCTTAGGTATCTCTAAGCAATTTCTTTTCCTTCTGACATTTCTGCTTTTCTGCCCTGTGTGCTAAAGGTACAGCACGAGTTCTCTGATAGACAGAATACGGCTTGACACCAAGTCACAGTTACACCTATGTCATAACAGAGCTCAGCCGTTATATGGGTGTAAGGAGCTCCGCTAGTGTGCAGGGTCCTAGCACAAAGAGACCTTAATGCACTACTCACATGTAAAACCTTTGCACTTGTCTTGCATCCAAAACAAGAGAGAACATATGGCCTGACTAAATAATGCACAAAAACGTTAAGTATCATCTGTTTTAAAAGACAAAAGGTGGTTAAGATTTATAGGGAAGCTGGGTAACCCCAAACCTGCCATCAATATCCCCTCTCTGTGGAAGTGAATGCAACTGGCTTCCCCATATACACACACTACAGGAGGGACGGTCACACTGCACAGCCACAGGCACTTTATGGCAGTAACTGGCTAGTGGAAATGCAGGAATTCATTTGTACATGTATAAATGCAGCATTAGAATGTGCAGTAGCCTGCAGAGCAGTCATTTCAATTTTACTTGTTTATGTACCTCTTATAAAAATAATCATTTATGGTCATTATAAACCTCCTCTAATGTAAATCAAATGAACACATCAGTATATTTCTGTTGTCTCATTTGGTCTAGTTTATTTGGCAGATGCCTTTGTTAGCACTGTCAGTAACGAAGGTTGTCAGTCACCCCACAACCTGCAACTAAAAAGGGCATTAAAAAGAGGCGAGTGTGATACGGAGGTTGAATACTTAAAATGAGCGGTTGCTCCTCCCTCTATGGGCAGGAGGCAAAAAAGGAGACCAAGTGTAGGGTTGTTTGTATACTCAGGTGCAAGTACACAAACCTGTGAGGGAGGCTGCTGGTGGGAGGGGAAGGCTTGCTGTCTGGCCTCACTCCCTTTGTGTCTACCTGGCAAGTGACTGTGGGGGTGCCCATATTGCACTCAGTCCCTCCCGGGCTGAAGTAGCAGCTGTATACCCCCATGCCATGAGTATGAAGAGCCCTCAAGACCTTCATCTGTCAGACAAAAAGGAAACACACAAGCAGTGTTTGTGCTACATGACAACAGAGATAAGGATTTGGATGGATGCACGCTGTACGGAACGGTTAAGAGCTTTTTTTTCACTCCAAAAGCAGAGGAATTACAGAAGTTCACATGATACCCAAGACCATCCCCTGATAATCTTCTGTTTGTTTCCTCCTAGGTGGCTGCAAAAGGAAAGACTTCTTTCAGTGACAGAGTGGCAAGGCAAAGAGAGGGGAAAGAAGTGGGGAGCAATGCCTAAATCAAGAGAGGCTCAACAGAAAAAAAAATCTTTCCCTAGATACTTCTGGCATCTCAGAGTATGAATTACTTACTCTTATTTATACTGGAAAGGTGCCTGGGAATAATCTGAGGACAAATAAAGGCCTCCGACTTGCTCAAAGTTAAAAGTGCTGTTGAGAAGAAAGCTGAAGGCGCTTTTTGCTTGTACCCAGCAACTTCTCTATGCAGTCTGATGGGTATCACATTGTGTTATGCATGAGCACAAAAAAGAGCACAGAGGAGCCCAGTCCTTTAATAGAACCTCAAAAATAAAAGAGTTTTGAAAGGAGATCTTTTTTCCCATTCTTGAAGTAGTCACTATATCTGCTCAAAAGAGTCCCTGCAGGGAAATAAACCTCCAGAACCCTCCAGTAAAACCTCCATCACATTTAATCCTTCTTGAAATATAACCTGGGGTGCCAAGCAGGAAAAGAATGGGGACAATGGAGAGGAAAAGAACACATACCAAAATACCGCTGACAACAACCATGGGCCATACCCCAGCATGACAAGTTGTCCTCCAGCCAAACCTGGGTGAGTTTCAGTTTTCTCTGAGAAAGAGCCACCAGGCAGAAAAACCTCAAACCAACCATCTTTAGAACCACTACTGCTACCTGCTTATTCACCTCTACTAGAGATACAATTCACACTCGAAATGCTTCTTTTTTGGTCCAGCTCAGAAATGAACACATTTCTAAAAGCAGACAGAGCAACTCTCATTTTTACCACCTCTAAGAAAAGATGTTCTGAGATCCTGCAGTTCTCTGTATTCCCTAGGCAACATTCTGCACAGTGGCGTTTCCTGCTGAGTATCTAGCTGAAAATGAATACAGACAGATAGTTGCTCTCACAATTACCATTTGATAGTAGGGATTATATTCTGTCCTGAATCTGCCATCTCCCTCTAAAGCAAATTTGGTTGGATGACTAGCATTCATTAAATGAACTTACCAGTAT
The DNA here is from genome assembly GCF_034619465.1 of Leptosomus discolor. Lineage (NCBI taxonomy): Eukaryota > Metazoa > Chordata > Aves > Leptosomiformes > Leptosomidae > Leptosomus > Leptosomus discolor. Next base: position 41,638,109 of record NC_141397.1, read on the forward strand.
TTTGACTTGACATCAATTGCTTCCTCCCTGGTAGTTCATCTATACCTTTCTATTTGATAGGATACAATAACTCACATTGGCATTTGAAATAATAGCATCACCAAACCTCAGAGATTAATGGAATGTGATTTCTAATTGCCGCAGCAGAACACAATGCACACACTGCTAACTGCTGATGAGTGTAATGTTGCACACTCGACCCCCAAGTGGGAAATGGTACCTTACGCAATACCATACACCACAGGAGTGGTGAGAGCTGAGGACGAAACAGATAAGAGGGCTGCAGGTACAGCCAACAAGCCCCATTGTTCCCCTCCTTGCTTGTTACTATTACTGCTATGATTTGACTAATTTCCCTCGAAGTGGAGTACTCTATTCTTTCTCTTCTCGAGACTTTGGGCCTAGAGGCGATGGGAAGAGAAGTCCTGCAAATTTGGATGGCAGCGTCTCTGGGCAGTGCCTTTGTCAATGCTGTCTGGGAATCACAGAAAAGCCGGATTGTGGAGGATCTCCTAATGGATGCTGTGCAATAGACCTGCTTATAAAAATGACACCTCTGATGGAAGGAAGCTATCACCCAGCGTGGAGACATCGCCAAGGCCATACAATGCGTGCAAAAGGACTGCAAACCTGCTGTCCCTAGAAACGCTTCTTGTCCCTTAAACACTTCCTTAGAAAAATCAGACTTCAAAGCCAAACACAGCATTTCCCCAAAAGAAACGATCTCCCTAACAAGTATCTCCTCCTGCCAGCTACTAAGAAAGTCAGCCTTGCATATAGCCAGGAGTCAAACACCTGAAGGCATGATTGAGGGAACACTCCTCTCCGGGCCCTATAGGGAAGACTGTATTGAGACAGGGCGTTTGGTTGCTTAGATGGACCCTGCTGTTGTGATCCAGTAATCAGTTCCTCTGTTTTACTAAGTGATTAAACAACATCAGCGAACTAAAGTTAAAACTCTTCCAACTGATGTGGTGAACACTTCAAATAAGCCTACAGGAGACATGCTGTATCTCACTCGCATCTAACAGTGACCCATAGGTAGCTGTTATATTGGTGGACTGGGGGCAGGGTATGTGTGTGGCCAGATAAGTACCACAGAGCCTCCAGCTCAGCCAGAGGTAGCTCCCAGAGTCACAGACACAATCTGGCAAATCTAATCTCCTCTTGAGTCCCACTTCCAGTACAGTGGAAGGGAATTTACCTTCTTCACAAGGTTGTAAAGAGAATAAAATCACTTTGTAACTGATAGATGCACATATACTGCAGTGACAAGTCTATACAGCGCTGCAAGCACATCCTACATTCTTTCCATACGAAAGAGATTAATTCTGAGGAAATGTCACTGAAAGGTTTCTATGAACAAATCTAAGAAGTGTTCCTTTTCCTCCTCAAAAAATAAAAAAAAGCACAGGATAGTGTTCGGTGATGACTGACTGGGGTCTTACTGAATCTCCCCTCAAGTTTTTCATGTTAGCATTTGATCAAAGGGCTAGTTTTCTCAACTAATAGGTAATAAATTCTGTATCTTTTCTGTTAAAGGTAATTCTGTATGTAGGGAGAAGTAAGGAGAGATTATTCAATGCCTACGTCAAACTTTTGAGAGAAAAATCCTGTTTTCTGGCAGTTTCATAAGCTTTAAGGAAATATGGAAAGTTTGGTACCTTACAACATTTTTTTTTAAATATAGCCTCATATTACCCAGGAAAATGTTGTTGCAGAATATTTACTATATTTAAGTAAACCTACTGGCTGAAAAGTCTTATCTCTGGAATAATTACTTTCTAACTGAAAGCAAACATTCATCAATACACCAAAAAATCTCATGAATTTGATGCTTTGTTGTAAAAGACATCAAAGCTATTATAAACTTGAATAAACTGAGGCAAAAGAAAATATTTCCAAAATTTTTCAGATTTGCTAATGTATTGAAAACAAGAAAATAAATTAAGGGTCATGTCTGCATGAAAATCAAAGAGAATTCCATGACATATTTACAGATATTGTGGGGAACATTTCTTTACTGAAGTGGTCCAAGAGTTTGATTTTATCTAAGCCATGTTATTGAAGAAAGCGTATTTTAATTAAAATCCTTACTGCACCAAACTCCTCAAGTCAATGCTTATGGCCTATTAACGTCAAAGAGACTAACTTCAGTGCTTTGCCCAATAGGTATGGTCTGCTGATTTTAGGACGTTCTGCAATGAATCAGCTTCTACCAAATCAACTGAAGACCTGAGAACTTGTCACAGTATTTGAGAGCCATTCAGCTGTATGAGGCGGTTATCCACCTACAGCTCCATTGTTGGAGATGTCTCCATGAACAGTCACACTGTGAGCAACTCGGAGCTTTCTCCCACACGTCCTCCTCTCATTGGAAGTCATCCAAAAAAGCAACCACTACACAACCAGTCACCTTACTGTGATTGCTTAATTCCTGGTAAGGAAATAAGTGGGCACATTGCCTCTCTGTGGCTTTCAAGGGTGGAGACAGCCTGTAGTGACACAGCCCATGCTTCAGTGAGGACTACCCTCCTCTCTGAGACAGCACCACATTAGCCACCTCATCACACTGGCTTTCACGTCTGGTTTGCAACTAAACAGTTCCTCTGGGAAGATGGCTGCCCCTTTTGATCCCTTGCATGGTGACATGAATGGCCATCAAGACTGTTTGAAAGGCTTGTGCGAGGAGAAAGTTGCTCAGCACATAAGAAGCTATTTCAGCCTAGAGTTATGATGTTGGGAGTGAAAACAGCTGTTTTAATTTCCTGGTGCAGATGAAAATTGGCCATGCCTCTGTATGGGAGCTGGGGAAAGGATCCAAGAGATCCAGGCTAGGAACGAAACCATACAGGCCTTTCCTTCACACAGTTGGTATAAGCAACATCAGCAGAAAGATGATGCTCATGGAAAGCCAGAGCAGCAAACAGGTTGTTTTGGGCTCAGATACCCAACTTTTAAGTGCTACAGAAACTTGTGTAAGTGAAAAGGGAATGCTTCATTGGACAGGGGATATTTACTTAAATCCAAGAAAAAAAGAACTGCCTCAGACATGTTTACTTCTGTTTTGTTGCTGACAGAAGACACTGTCTAAGTAGACATTAGCTCTTATGTCATCATTAGAGAGCTAATGGATAAGTCTAGAAGTCTCTCCTGCCACTTAGCTTTGACTCAAAGATTTTATGATTTTCTTACATGTGAATATACAATTCCTATGATTTCAGCATGCTTTCTTTTCAGCCAACCAACCTTTCTCTCCCTTGTTACCAACAGGACAGCTGTTTTCTGCCATTCCAATTGGGACACTGGAGCGCATGCACACACAATGGTTTGAACATGACTATGGCAGTACGAAAGCTTTTGATGAGCACAGTACATGCTAGAAGTGGCTGAACGGCATACACCTTTTATGCCTGATGCTTTCACACATATTCCTGCCTGGGATATGCAGGGTAGAAGCAAAGCAGCCTGCCCTAGAGGCACTGGCCCCGTGGCCAGCAGGGCTAGCAGAGTCTCAGCATCTGTCAGGACCGGGCCCGTACATTTTCAAAACGTGGCATGCCAACAAAGCATCTGTAACTCATGACTCCTCATTGCTGGTCTCCAGTGACCTAGAAAGCAGTAGTTCAGAGTTCAGAAACAAATCTGGCAGAAAAGCTGCAGCTGACTCAACAAGCTGCCTTGGAAAACGGTGCCGTGTTACAAGCCCACGCTGGCAATTTTTGAGGTGAAGAAACTCAGCCAGTGCAGTTACTGTTGTTTACTTTTATCATCACAAATGCAGAGAAACATAATTTCAGTTCACAAATCTGCTGAAAACATTCACCACAACTTTCATACCATCGACTTGAATTTAAAATATACCCTTTTCCACTTAATAGCACTGCGATGTGCAGTAATGGTCTGTGACCACAGAATCTTTCAGGTAAGCAAGAGCTCTCTCAAGTTGATAGCAATGTCCTCATACTGGTGTCCTCCAAAGGTCTATTTTGTGTATGTCTTACTCTGGTAAAACATTTGGAAGAACAGTTTAGTAGATTAATCAGTTTTTTCTTGACATGGGATTCTTCATTGAGTGTATTTTTCCCCTCATTTTGTCTTACAAAGATAACAGTACTCTGATAAACAGACTGACTTTGTATAATTTATCAGCAGTTTCAACAAACATGGTTTCAAACATCTAATTCTTTCTTCTTAACCCCTGTAGCACATTCAATCCAATAACTCCTGAACTATGGAAATCCAAGACCAGATTTTCGTTCACTAAGCTCTAATAACATCTCTCTATACACCATTTATATACAAATCCTAAACCAGACACAAAGTATGTGATTTTAATGGTCTGAGGTCATATTACTGTAGGTGCATAGCTCATAGTTTACATGATCTGCTGGCTGGCTTGTTTATCGAAATACGTGATACTGGCTAATTTCATTTTATATGTCTGAGTTGGGCTGGGGTGAAGGTCAGCTGGAGAAGACAGCCTGGGGCTAGGAATGTGGTTATGGTGGCAGTTAGTAAGTGGGGAGGGACAGACAGAAAGCAGCAGGCCTGCAGACATACAGCCTATGCCTTGGGAACAGGGGCAAAGGAAAAACTGAATGGAGAGCACCAATGTGAAGGCACAGAAAGCCCAAAGCCTAGAGACAGGGAGAAATGTGCTTTCTAAACTCATCTCCAGCAGCAGGAACCATGGCAGAGAGAGGCCCAGGAAAGAAACAAGAGGAAGAAAGGACTGAGGAAGAAACCCCTGGGAAATCACGTGGGGCAGCATCAGGGTGAGAGGAGAAGACCCAGAAAGCAAATACAGGGAGGCAAAAAGAAAAAGGGAGAGTTGCCAACGATAGGGCAACTGTTGTCAAAGAGGAGTAGCTGCGACCGAAGCACTTCAGCCTTTTGATCCAGTTAACGACTTTTAGAGACTTGTCTCACGCAGACAGAACTGGGCATGGGGCCAGGAGAGAAACACAGGGCCTGACTTTGCAAACCTGCCGAGCATCCTCACTGGGAATGGCGGGTGGCTTCCACCATGCGCAATCACTGTGCTGGGCTGCATTTCACCTTAACGCCAAGCTGACTCCCAACAAGATGTGATGCTCAGCACCTCTGAAATACCAAGGGGAAAGATTTTTCTTTACAATTTTATTATATTTCCTTCAGTAGCTGGAAGGGGCCTGCTGTGGATTTGCTTGGGTACTCTTGAAAATCCTATCTGCAGCTACAAAACTCCTTTGAAAATTTGGCCCAAAACACAGGTTTGCATGCTTGCATTCTGGCCTCAAAGTTTGAAAATGCCAACAAAGTTCCTCAGGATAGCATTGGGAGACTGGCTCAGCTTCAGTATTTCTGTGAATGTTGGCTTAATTACGGTAAGAACTTTTCCAGCCAGGATTAAAAAAAATAATAATAAAAAAATTTACCTCCATCTCCCTGTACAATATATGTTGAGGTACTTTGTGCTGAGAACTTTTCCAGAGTATTCTCAAACAGACAACCCAGTGCAATGATATGCCACACACTGGCACTACAACTCCCCAGACTGCTATTAGGCTATGTGCAAACTGGTCTGCACCATTTAATCTCAAAATAAGAGGAAAAGATAACAAATTAGACAAAAATTACATTGTTACACATTTGTCTGCAGAGAAGCAAGTAATGGAATTTTGTTGGTTTCCTATAAAAGAATTTTAATAAGATTCATTTAAGCCAATGTTTAAGCCAATGTAAGTGTTGCAAAAAATTATGTCTGATACTATAAACTTTTTGTGTGCACAGGCAAATGTGAGTACATGTATAAAGATTAATTTCTTTGTGTGAGTGTATCTTCAATGGCTAAAAGTTAACAGATCCCTAAAAGGTAGAAGACTTGTACTCTGAGTAGATACTCTGTTTCTGCCATTTAATACCTGTAAAGATTTGCTGCAGAATCCTTTTTTTCTTTCCAAAAATCCTCATGCAAAGCACATTCAAGCCACCCATTTAAAAAGAAACTGTCTACTTGAGATAAGCTGCTCCCTACACATTTCTGTATTTATCAAATATGACTTAACCGAGAAAACAAAATGAAAATCTATTAGCTGCAATTCAGAGTTGTGACTGCAGTGTAATGGCTTCATTATGAGCAGGATGATAAACATTCCCAACCGCAGGCTCTGTTTCAGAAGCGGCTACCAAACATAAGCCTACACTTCAACAGCAGCTATCCTTATTCTTCTGTTTCACACTCTCAGGGGAGCACAGCACGCAGTGTCCAGCCATATGGCAGAGCAGGGACCTCAGGCTGGAATTCCCAGGAGGTGGATTTCCTCCCCTCACTGAAAGATTTCCCTGTAGCCTTGGAAAAATGAGCCATTTTCTATGTCTCTCCGTTCCCAGCCTATATATGGGAGCACAGGTACTCTGGGAGAAGGACTATGAGGTCCTCTTGTATTATAGCAACTACTCATGCAAATATCTTAAGACTGTGAGGATTTATGCCATAATATAACAGCAATCCTTGTTTTCTAAGGCTTTTCATCAGCCCCCCTGTAAGGGGTCTGAAGAGATATTGCCATGGTTTTGGGGAAGTAGAGCTGTTTACCGTGGACTCTTTCTTTTCATAAAGTAGAGAGTTATGCTTCGTTAGACTACGATATGGGCCAATGCAGAGAGGATCAAAATCCATCCCTTCACCCCAGAGCCTGTTCACTCCTGGTCTGACACATGCAAACGCCATGCATAAGGCCAGAGCCTGATTTGTTTGAGTAATATACTCCTCTGATTTCAGAGGAAGCAGCTGAAGAGACAGCCCTCTTTCGAAAAATACATTTAGAGCAAGGTGCAAAAATACACGTAGCGTTTAGTTGCCTTGCATGCACTCAATTTGTGTTTGACTTGAATTAATTGCCTAAAAATCCAAATATGAATTTACTAATGTATTTGCCTGTAAATTAGAAGCTTTCACAGCAAACACAGGCAGGTTATTTACTACCCATACAAAGCTCAAAGCAGACTTTTAATAGTAGCTAGAAGGCAGAATCCTGCACCAAAACACCATCAAGCTTATGTGTTTCACAAATACAGAGTAAAAAAACCCAGCTCCTAATCTGAAGAACAAATAAGGGATTTATTCAGAGAATGCTAGAGGGGCTGTGGTAATGCTAGCAGACTCCTGCAGCTGTCCTTGTGGAAGGTGATGAAAGTTCAGACTTGGTACACTAAAGCTTTAGCCTAAGTCAGGACAAAAAGAGAAGACAAGAAAAACAAAAAAAGGCAGAAGCTGCAGAAGCAACTTTAACCTGCACAGTTAGAACTGACCACAGAATAGATCAGGCTGCTTTAGGTAAGCACAGCATAGAAAAGGGCCAAATTTAAACCCAGTCTGCCCAAAACCACACTGATGAATTAAGTAAAACCACATTCCCTCTTTGTAATCCTGTTGCTTTATGTTGTTCATTAGATCATGAACTGTTCTGACCAGAAGCAATGCTCCCCTGGCACTGAACTCATGCTTACGCTCAAGTTCCCACCTACAGATGCAGTGCCACCCTTCCTTTCTTATAGCCTAACATCTGATGTACAGGGCAAGGTGTGGTGCTGGTGGGTTGGCCTCTCAGCAATGTTTCTTAGCGTCTTCGAAATTGTAAGAATCTCAGTACAAAAATTCTTTTCTTTCTTAGATTTAAAAAAATAAACAAACATTTATTTCTTGTAAGCAAAATAAGTATTATTAAAATTCATTTGCTTTATTCTACACTTTCCATGACTGATATTTTTGGAATATTTTTTTCTAGAATTAATTCCTCCAGGTCTTTCTGTTTCTCGTTGATGTGTGGAGTCAATAACGTTAGCCTGACATACACACGTTGGTTAGGCACACTTGTACAGTGGAGTTACTTTTCGTGAAATTCCTATTTCCTGTCACCCTGTGACTTGGGAAGCACAGCCCAGTGTGCTTGGTGAGGAGGAACACGGCATATCTCACCAAGGAAAACCGATGTTTCACCCTTTTAATTAACTACATGCAATAGTGCAACTGAAGATTGAGAAACTGAGCATTCAGAGATCAGGAAATGTAGATAGAAGCTGGGAAACTTAATGTCTGGTCTACAATTTGGGCTTTTGCCATACGCTGTGATTTCTGCCCAAGGGTGGCTAAACAGGGCAAAGAAAATTAAAATAAAATCTGTCAGGAATACAGAAGCAGCAAATGGCTAAGGAAGTCTCCAGGACACAGGCTGCTAGAAACGGTAAGAATACACTGAGGGAATTGTCAGGAATACACTTGCAAGGTTTTTGCCAGAGACAGAATAAAGAAACAGTAAGATCTCTGACAAAATTAAACTACCTTTCTAGTCCTATATTCTGATTCTAAATTTTGAAACAAATTTCTATGTTTACCTTAAAAAAAAAAAATCTAAAAAAAGAACTCTTACACTAGTTTGTTTCATGAACAATTTGAGCCAGCTCTCTCTAAATTAAGGTCACCAAACTTCAGCTGCATACATTACTAAGGCCCCCTGAATGCCCTGGAGAACACATACCTTAAAATTTAGTTGGCACCTTCAGATGGCGCAAGATGAACTCTCAGAATTTCAGTTTTACTAAAAACCTCTTAACTACTTGGCATTAGCAGAATTTGCCCCCATTAAACTTAATTTATGCTAATTAAGTACTTCTTATTGCCATTCTCTATCATTAGGCAAAATCAGTTTTCTGGGAAAAGTCATAATCAAGAGGCAGCTTCATTTCAGAATATTCCAATTTTGAACAGCATTCTGCAATAAAGTTCACTTACAGAGCAACTCACTACAAATCACTTTACAAATGTTATGTGTAGCAGCAGTGGAAAACCCCTCTGTGTGCAGCAAAGGGCCAGTGGCCAAACCACTTGCAGAGCGCTTCGGAAAGCCAGAGGAAGAGCGAATGGGGCAGCCCTTTTTTAAGGACCACGGGACACCAGCGACAGAATGTTTCTCTGTGCCAGAAAAAGGATAAACGGCACACTCGTTACCTGTGCACAGCGTGCTCCCCCCGATAGGTATATCACAGCAAGGACTTCTAAAGAGAGAAAAATAATGAAATGCAAGTTGTTTCCACCATGAGGAGCAACAGGGGAGACAGTCTTAAAGGAGACTCCCATGGTTTTGGCTAAGGTATGAGACAACAGGCTGATGCTGAACAAAAAAGATAGATAGATATGGAAATTGGGAAAGAGGAGCTCTTGGAGAGAAAGCCTCAGAGCGAGTTTGGTTACACTAGGCTCGATGAGGAGATTGATAATTGCCAGTCAGCTACAGGTCTGGACCGTGGAGAAAGATTTGTGGGCTACCAGCACAAGGACAGCACTTGCATTCGCCTGCTTGGGTGAGGTTACTGCCGCTTTTAGTGGAAGCTCAACTAAGCTAAAACTGATTGTCCTCGGAAATCCTACACATGCTGTTTTACACCACCTGCACAGGCCACTGCAGTAATTCTTTCTCTTTTTTAAAAAAATAGTGCCCTGTGGAGTAGCTGTGTTGCTCTTTAGAGTAAAATTCTGCCTTTCTGTAAGTGATTTAGAAGTCCTTTATGAGTTTTTACTCTATATACACTTAATAATTAGCACCTATAACTTTAAAACACAAGTGTCTTAGCAGCTGCATTGTCCCTAACCTTCCTTTTCCCTATAAGCTTATAGTCATCTCCGTGATCCAGAGCGTGCAGGAATACAGTATTCCAACTCATTGTCCAGTCAATAAAGTGAAAAATGCCATTCCTGTTTTAGCAGATGGCAGCAGAAATGCAATACAAGGAGCAAGAACACTAATATAGAAATCAATACCTATTACAGTTTAAATCACATTGCAGTCCTGAAATGATAATAGCAATCCTTTAAAAGCTAATGCTGATCCTGTTTGTATTAGAAATCGGTTCAATGTGTTTCAGGTTTTAATTCTGTTACAAAAATAATTACCTTTTAACCTAGATCTTCCAACTCCAGACCTCTCCTCCTTCCCCAAACCCTGTTCCCACAAAGGAAAACAAGGCAACCAACAAAAAAAGCCCACAAACTAACCAACCTAACCTCTTCCCTCCTCACTCTGTGACCAAGAATGTGGGGAAGGGACTTTTGAAATGGAGATGGCTGGGAACTCCCACAGCACATGTGGCATGGTAAGTGCAGAGGGATTATTCAGGCAGCTCTATCTATTGCTGTGTACAGCTTTTCTGGACAGCTACAACATATGAAGACAACAGAAAATGAGTCTTTAGAAACTGCTGACAGAGAAAATGCTTCCTTCTTTGAGTAAAACTGAAGTCTTTTTAGGCTAGAAAACAATCCTTTTGATATAAGCAGAAGAGCTACCTGCACAGCAACATTGGTAAACCCCTACTCTGTTTCTTAATTGTCTGCATGCAGCCAGTGATGAGCACAAAGTGAAAATTGCTTGATGAATCATTTTTATGATAAGTAGCAAAGAGTAAACATTGGGGAAAACCCCCCACCAACCCCTGTGCATGCTGGATCACCTGATAACCCTGACAGCAGGTAAACAGAGCAAGCCATACGCATGCAGGGAGAAAGCCCACAGCTCGACTGGAGATCCTGGCAGACTGTGACCTGAGGATGAGCTTGCAAAGCAGCTCTATAGCTAGAAGGACTAGAGTGCTTTGGGCATGTAGCAGGGGAAAACTGAATAAATTATATTACCACTACATTTATTGCTACTACTGTCACCCAAATTCTACATATAACATTAGTGTTCACACATCAAGAGAGAGCTTGATAATCTGGATATGGCTGTAAGTTGATTAAAGGATGGGAAAACATCTCACAGTGACAGTCTCAAGGAGTTCAATTTATTTAGCTTATCAAAGAAAGGTTAAAGCATGTCTGATCGCTAAGTAAATACTTACTTGGGGAAAGGGAAACTGGTAAGAGGAGGCTTTTCATCCTAGTAAAGGTGCCACGGTCCCATAGGCAGAACATGACACCAGACAAATTTAGGCTAGCAAAAGCCACACACTTTTAACAGAGAAATGAACCACTGGAGGAATTGCTGATAATTTAAAAATTATAAATGGATGTTTCTGTAAAAGATATCCTATAGCACAAAGTGAAATCCAGGCCAGGTCCCAAAGTTGAAAAAAGCCTGGAATAAAAGATAATTTTTGATTAGCCTTTTGATTTTTTATTTCCTCTGCTCCTCAGCATTCAACAAAAGTTATTTGATTCAATAAAACAACCCTCAATATCATATATGTTGCTTCTAGCTCATTTTGCCTCTCCAAAACCTATTCCCTTCTACTTTTGAGTACAAACCAGCAGGTCTTTATTTGCAAGAATTTGTATTAGTGTTCTTAACAGTACATATTTCCCCCTGTACTTGGCATTAGTGAGGCTACACCTTGAGTGCTGTGTTCAGTTTTGTGCACGTTGATACAAGACAGACATTGAGGTGCTGGAGAGATTGCAGAGAAGGGCAACAAAGCTGGTGAAAGGCCTAGAGAATAAGTCTTATGAAAAGCGGTAGAGGGAACTGGGGCTATTTAGTCTTAAGAAATGGAGGCTGAGGGGAGACCTTATTGCTCTCTACAATTACCTGAAAGGATATTGCAGAGGGGTAGGTGCTCGTCTCTTCTCAGAGGTAATTTATGCTAGAACAAGAGGGAACGGACTCAAGCTGCACCAGGGTAGGTTTAGGCTTGGCATTAGGAAAAACATTTTCACTGAAAGGGTTGTCAGGCGTTGGAATAGGCTGCCCAGGGAGGTGGTTGAGTCACCATCCCTCAATGTGTTTAAAGGTAGTTTGGATGTGGTGCTTGGACATACGGTTTAGGGGTGTACTTGGTAAAGTAGGGTTGATGGTTGCATTCTATGATCTCAAAGGTCTTTTCCAACCTGAATGATTCTATATATTACTACATTGCTCGCTTCTCTATCAACACCCTCTCCCACTTTGTGTTTCCTTGAGCACTCCTTCCTTTACTCATCCCATTGAAGGGCAACTCCAGAGCTCAGCTTGCCCAAGGACCATTTGGTCCCTGGGTCACAGCATAAGTTGCTCCTACCCCAGCCTTGACTGTATCTCCTGTCACCTACTCCCTTCTGCTGTTTTCTTTTTAACCGCCCCTCTCAGTCCTGGAGGAGCAGAGCTTCAGAAAGTAGAAAGGGGAAATGAAGTAAAACAGGAAAAAAAGAAATAAAATCTACATTTTTCTCCTCAGGAGAGGCAATAGAAGATATCCCAGAAGCTGGGCTCCTCTAGCTGCCCAACTCCTCTCTTCCTGTGCTGGGCACTCCCACACCTGTCCACTTGTCCCCCAAAAAGCTGTGGGAACATGACAGGGGCAAGCACCCTTTCACAGCAGGGTGGCTGCAAGTCAGGCCCCTCTCACAGCACATGCCTTTCAATGCTGTGCTGTCGCTGTGCTGTCCTTCATCAGGATTTCCAGTTTCCCAAGAAATTCTCTCTTGGTTTTGATGATTTCCAGTCCTTTTCAATGAGCAGAGGTGCACAGGGTTATCCCTGGCTTCCCCTTCGCTCACAGGTTGGGGAACGGTAACTCTGCACTTCAGCTTCACTCCTGCACTGACTCCAGGGGTGGCTGCCAGGGGTCCCACAACCACCCTGGGGGCTCATGGAAAGATCTAATGTCCCAACCCAGTCATTTGTTCCCTTCTGCTTGCCAAAAGCCACAGTCTTTTCTTACGTGTATCCACCCAGACTGTGGCAAGCAGAGCCCAGGTCCGCTCCCTCTGACTGTCCTGGGTTTCTCCTTCCGTCTCCTTTCCTCCTTACCTCCCGCTGCTCCATCTCACACCACCTGCTGACCCAGGGAAGCACTCGGCTTCCTCACTAGTCCTGCTTTTCAAGAGTGAACCTTCAAGATCAACCACTCAAACACATAGGCAGGCAGGGCCTGAATCCCTCTCCCTTGAAGAAGTCCCTTCACCTGAGACAAGCCACTATTTCTAGCAGTCAGGAGCAGTGATAAAAGAGTGGGGCTTGTCAAACACCATTGAACAAAAGCTTTTTGAAAGAAAACGCCATGTCAACAGAACCTGTACATGCCAGTGAAACCCCTTAAGCAGGCCCTGGGCTAGGTAGATGAGCTGCTGACCTGCTGCCAGCCAGCCTGTGTTTGTGCCAGTCCCAGCAAGGCAGCAAACAAGCTGTCCTACTCACCGCACTCCCTGGGCTGCCTTGCACCCAGGCGGCACGAGCCGCTGAGCCTCCCTCTTGGCAATCGGATTTGGGACCTTTCTGAAGCACTGAAATATTTCCACCGTCTGGTGTTTGTGAAATATTCTGGAACTGCAAACCAATTAAAGTGTTTTGTTTGCCTTACTTGGGATGATAAGAGTATCGAGAACATTATTATCACTCCTGCTGTTTTGCCTGCCGGGAATCCCCTCTCCCGGCCACACTCGCTGCGCTAGGCAGGCTGGCAACCAAGTCCTCTCTTGGCTCTTTTAACCAATTTTGTGACTCAGGGAATGTCTCTGTGCTTATTCATGTGAGATCCAACATATTTGTTCAATCTACCCACTGATTTCTTTTAATTGAAAGACCAGTCTCTATTTGCCAAACTAATTCCCTCAGAACAAATCCACTGGCCCCAAAGGCCGCCTCTTGCCCAGGGCACAGCTGAGCCCCAAATGCCTCGTGAACAAGAGCGTGGGTTCAAAATGCTGCTAAGAGTGCTGGTGCCATGTACAAGCTCTTGGCCCCTGCCTGTCTTGCTGCCAGCACCTTTTGCTGGAACAGGAGTTACTACAGTTGAGTGAACCCAGCTTTTGGGGCAGGGACCAGTTCTTCACTCAGTGTTTGTCCGGTGCTGTGATCCAAGACTACAGCTCCTGCATTTTGCAGTGACAGTTACAGCCACTAGTCCAAATGGTTTTGTCTGCAATACACTTCACAGCAGAGATCTGAAAAACAAGTAGCCCCTAATACTTATAATTTTATTTGCATATTGGGGCTTTTATATTCATTGATTTAAAAAAAAACAAAACAAAACAAAACAACAAAGTGTCATTATTAAGAAAATCCAAACTTATTTGCTCCAATCTTAGCCTCACTGAAGTCTGTGGGAATTCTGGGTTTAACGTCATTATTTTCTTTTCTTTCTCGGGAATCACATGGGAGCAGCTGAGATCAGTCAGCTACGAAAATAACACAGCAACTTATACATGAGCTTTAGCAGCCTTTGGATCAGAACCATAAATGATGATTTTTAAGAAATCTTGACAAGTACTGTACAACTAAAACAAACAAAATGGCTAATAGGTTACACACATCACTTAGTATAATAAACCTCTGCTGATTTATTATGTTTTTAATTCTTGCAATATGCAAAAAGGTTAAATTTCTGTAGAGGCATAATGCTACTGGGCTCCAAAGACATATCTCTGCAGTGCAGTTTGGATGAAGGACTAATGAAAACTGATCATTAAAACAACTGGATTTGGCTTTGGTTAGAATCACCATAGGATAAAGGGAATAAAACGAATTACAAAGAAGAATGAGTAAAGTAAATGAAATGGACAGATACTAGTGAATACTGTATATTAATATTTACTAAGGAATTAGAGAGGATAAAAACTTCTCATATGGGCAGCAATGAGGTGTGAAATACACCATATTAACAGGTTACTCGCTGCTGTATCAGAATATAAAACAACAGGAAAAGGTGCAATCAGAGGTCATTTCCATCCTTCTGCACTTAATTACACTCTACCCCACTTAGAAACATAAACAAAGCTTTTAAACAGAGCCACCCAAAATAATTACATAGATATGTATGAAAAATAGAATACTTTGCTAATCAAGCTTGATTGAAGATCAGGTTTCACCACTGGGTCCCACCATGACTGCTCCTATCACATTTTTCTGCACGTACCATTTCACAGTCAAATCTGTTTTTCCTCTGCAAAATGGCAAATTTCTGCTTGAAAAACTACCAGCTGTTTCTCTAACAGAAGTGGCAAAATATTTAATAAAAGATCAAACACTGATTGCTCTTTTTAAAATTTTATTTAAATTAGCAGTTCCCCTTCCCCCTTTCAAATTAGTCCCACTAATATCTAGAGGCAGAGAATACTGAGATTTACACTTAATACTTTTTTACAAAAGACATGTTTCTGATTTGCGTATATCATCCTGTCTTAATTTAATACTAGAGTGGAAAAGCATCTGCTTTGCTAAGGTAACCTATCCTGTTAACTACCTACAATGAATTGGTTCTACAGTTCCTTACTCAAATCTGGGACATCATTCTGTAATCTCCAGAAGTCCTAACTTACAAACTAAGCATCCATTTCAATGATTTCAGCATAACTGTACTTTAGAAGAGGGGATTACTGCATTGTGAAATACTTACAGTATTAGGGGGTCAGGGCTGCACAAAGAGGTTAGTTTTCTTAGGTGTCATGTATAGCTCTGAAGGTGCCTCCAGAAAGTAATGTGAAGCCAGGACCTAACTCAGCTCTGAATTACTTTTGGGAACAGAGATTGTCCTGCCATTCATCGTCTACTCAGGATGTCTAGGGAGAGCTGCTTTCCTGAAATGCACAGCAAGAATAAGTCTCTAATGTGTCAATATGAAAAAGAAGAGATTTCACGAGTGACTATACTGATAACTCTCTTGACAACGTTTTGAGGACCTTCCATGTGAAAATCCCACTGACTGAACACCCTCCTTATGAAAAAGCAGCTGGATCAAGCTCTGAAGACAGAGCTACTTTTTAGACTTCTTGAGCCTTGAAGTTGTACATGCGCTACATTAAGTTTCTGAAACACAAATGTAACCTTGCTTGACTCTGGATCTATGAGATGGAGCTGCAGCTTGCAAGCAGTAGTAGCAGCACTACCTCCTTCCCATCAACATTCCTACAAGTGCTGCAGAACCAGTAAAAGAAGTAAAACATCTATTTCTCCTGGCAAGGTTCCTAAAACAGCTCATCAAGAAAAATCAAAACTAGCAGTGGTCAACATTTTAGGAAAATCCTATCCAAAAATCAATGTAATAAGCATAACTCCTATTGTCAGTGCTACTGAATCCACATTGATCAGGACCTAGCTTTTTTTAGCCACTTGGGCATACAGTTGAGCTGCACAGCAGAACCCAAAGGTTAGTGATCTGTGACCACTTAAGGCTACAATTGCAAATAACTGTAATCCAAAGAAGTATCTATTGATCAGTAAACAAAGGAAAATGCGCTTGAGAGCCTGTTTTCAGAAGGTCCCTTAAGATGTCTTGAAACTAGTATCTACGCCCCTGTTTTATACTGTTACTCAATATACAGCCTTGAAACCCACAGCCAAAAACGTTGCAACAAAAGGGACCACCACACAGCTAAAGTGGTGGCTTCCCAAAAGGCCCAAGTCTCTTGGGTAAAGTTTCGGAAGCACTGCTCCTGGGGGCAGAGCCAGCCTAAGCATCCCCAGTGCCCCGCGCTTGCATTGCATGCCCCATGGACAACCCCCACTTGTGCCAGCGCATGTGTCTGTGTGCCACTATGGTAAGCAGGACTGGAGAACTGAGAAGTTTTCACTCTAGATCAGTTCTTCAGCCTTCATCACACATGCACACGCAGAGTTATTCAGAAATAATGGCGAGGGAGGAATAGGACAGGAACAAATGGAGAGGCACTAATGCAGACTGCCTTTTCAAAACCGCTTTACTCCTCACGCCTTGCTCCTGTTAGGAAAACAAAGAGCACATTTGTTGCAGAAACATGCCCAGGTCACTACATGGTTTGTAGGAGTGTGGATTCGCAAAACTCACTCACATCTCCAGGATGGCACGGCCAAGACAAAGGAAACAGTCACCAAGGGCAGGGTCCAAGAATGGCAGAATGACATCCCTCATCTGGTCCAGGTAAAGACAGCACACAGGGACCCCGAAACACACAGGGGACCAGCTGACCCTGAGCCAGTGACAGGTATGATAGGTAAAACACTTTTGACAATACTTAATTACTTAAGCTACAAGTCACAGATTGTTTTTCACTGTTCTTGTATCTTGCTTCTTTCACATGCATCACACTTACCAAAAAAGACAATGCAGAATAAGAGATGCTATCGATACCGTTATATAGCAACCAAAGAAGAAATACCGGATTATGAGAGAAAACCAGAAAGCATATGCTGAGCTTCAGTGAGGGATCTCTTGCTTCCTGTAGTAATGGTAAAGAAGAGGAAACATTCATATTTTCCACAGCAAAATAAAGACTTGCTTTGACAATAATACTCTATGTAGCTTATCTTTCTCACAGCACAGTGTTAGCTCTTAGATACCAAATTAGATCACGAGGACAAGTGTTTTACACTGCAAACAACCTGCGAGGCTGCAGGCAACGCATCTGATCAAGCTTTAAAGTAGGTAAGTACAATTAATATCAGCTCGTATTTTCATGGAAAATAGGTCTTGTAAAAAAACCCCAAAACAAAACCAAAAAGCAAAGGAAATTTCCTGGTTTCACTCCATAACAAGACCATGTATTGTCGATAAGGATCACGTCTTCATCGTGACATGTTTTTATATGAGGTTTGATTAGTGCAGCGTAATACTCTGGTTAAAAACACATTAATAACAAGTCAACTGAAAAAAATTAAAGTGTTAGTTTGCCAAAGGGAGAATCATTAAAAGATGTTTCTAATGGGGTTTCCTAATGAATTGTTACTAGTCTCCCTATATTTTTCAACGCTTTCATCCACACTCCAGATGCAAATAAATTATTACTGCTACTAAAACCTGTGGGTAACATAGGTAAATAAAGAAGAAAAAACTTTGTGGTTGTACTGAGTAATCCAGATCACCCATCTCATTCAAAGAAAATATACTTTAAAGGAACCAAATGTGACCTTATAAACATCTTTGAACATGTTAATAATTGATCATCCTGATCAGCATTTTAAGTTGACTGCAGTTCACTACATCTGGCCTTCAAACAAGACTAGAAACACAGCAACTACTTAGAGAGGCCAAATAAAGCAGAGTCTATATCTGACTTAAAGCTTGTATTGTTTTTATTCCAACATTAAGCATACAGACCCACAGAGATATGCAGTTCCCAATACCAAAGGAACTGTCACCAAAAGCAATGAGACATGAAAAATATTGTTGTGCATTTTGTGCTGCACATTGTAAACAGCTATAGTGAAGGAAATACCCTTCTGCCACTCATCATTTGTTTCTGCCTTCTCATGTTCCTTCTGCTTTTTCACGTCACTGCCAGTAGTGAACCTTTATCATTTGCATTTGCTGCCCGATGGGAGTATATTTGCGTATCTCTGCAATTCGATACGCAACTTGGAGATGTCTCTTCCCCACTCCTTTGACTGTTCTAGCCCTCTAACTACATGAGTTGGCACTGTAAGAGTTCATCAGTTCTTCTCTGTTGCCTGAAACCAACCTAATTAAGAGTAGTAAATGACCTGACTTGTTTGAGGATACGACTGCTATGGAAATTGTGAAACACAGTAAGATTTTGATCCTATTGCCTTCCTTTCCTCCCCTAAACCATGTCTCAAACCACTCCTAATCCATCCTCCTCATCCAGTATCTTGTACTTCCACGTTGCACCCTCAGAACAGCTTAATTGAATTTTCTGTTGTACATTTTACTTCTGAAAAAGGCCATGTACACATAAGCATGTGAACAATAAATCATAATCACGGCTTGATCACATGAGCTGGGATTAGCTGATAACCAGGTCTCCGGGGTGAATTTATACAAACACACTTTCCTGACTCTACGATCTCATTTGCTCTCCTGGAAAACATCAAGCACAAGGAATTATGCAGACCACAAAGCACTGTGTGAATGGAGTAAGCTTGTGTTTTCTTAATGAGCACCTGCTGACAGAGATGCTGCCAATATCCTGTGCAGATGACACCAGCAAGAGAAAGTCAGGTATTGATTGGTGCCTCCAGGGTGCAGAAGGAATTGCTAAGGGTCTCCTGAAAGCACAACCCACAGTAGTTCCTTGGAGACGTGCGAGTTGCTGGTAATTACATTATCCCTGCAGTCCCAGTTACCCGGATCCACAGCACCACAGAGCAGAACCAGCAAGAGGTTTTCCAGAAACAGAGATGCAAACGAACATCCCATTTACCAACACTGTCACTTTAAAGGAGCTATAGATTAAATAAAGTCCAACTCGCTGTTTCTGAGCAGGCAGATTGTTGTGGGTAAGATACTTCCTACTGTGCTGACTTCTTAAATCTATCAGTGCCTGCTCAAAAAGAGCTGAAACTGATTATACTCAATGTGCTAAATGTCACTTAGTCATGATACGTGAGGTTTCTTCCTGTTTCGCATAGATTGGAAGAAAAGAGACCGAGTTATAATTTTGTACCAGTGAGAGAAAGTTCGGTCACCAAAGGGCCAAGGAAACATTGCCAAGCTGGTGAGGATGGCAGGAGGTGGGGAGAATGGGGAAAGAAAGAAATACTACATACTTGAACTATTGTGAAAGCTCTAAGGAACTACATTTTAAAAACTACAGAGATATTTTAGGGAGATGAAACACTTGCTAATGTGAGGCCTATATTAAAATTGTAGCCAGACTGGATAGTGGCATAAAACATGTCACTGGAACCAGCATTTCCATACTGTATGTTGTGAAATTTGCCTTGAGGGCAGAAAAAGAAGCAAATGAAATTGAAGATTTCCACTCTTCCACCCCAGCTGAGTTTCATGTAGTTGTACCAGCAGGCTTACATATTAGAAGGCATATTGGAAAGGGGGTATCTTTAACTGAATCAATCACAATTGGACAATTCAGAATTTTTTTGACCCTTCAATGATAAGATCTTAACCTGGAGAACATCTTTTTAATTCCCATTGAGTACTGTTTAATCTCGACCAAATGCTGTGATATTTGGCACCACAAATAGCTCATTTGCAAAATGACATTAGTATTTGTTGCAACAGTTCTCTGGGAGAAGCAGCTGTAAGGGACAGAGAATGGAAAGGAAGGAAAGGTAAGTGGATTTCTTTGGAATGAACCCAAAGTCACTCCCACTCACTGGAGACAGGATGGCAGGTTGGTATTCCTCCTATTATCAGGTGCACATAAAGACCCCCTCCTGAAGGGAAGCAAAAACGATTTTAACTGGGAGTTCTTAAACCAAATAGGAGAGCACACACCCCAACCTGTCAGGGGGCTCATTACTAAAATAGTTTCCTTTGCGTAAGAGTTTACAATCAGAATAAAATGATGAATCACGCAGACAAGATGATGTTGTCACCATGAATCGAAGGCTTCATAGCGGAAAAGAGCTGTATATCCTTATGAAACCTTCAGTCTAAGAGAAGATGCTAATATCTCGTGCAGCACAACATTAAGAACAGCTTGGCTGAAGCATCTTTAACCTCTGGCTGTAACCAAACAGGTAACTGCAAAGATGATGTGTACTCAGGAGCCAGATATTCTAGAAAATACATGGTTTCTCTTACACCCAAGCATAAAATAATAGCAACAGAGAGACCATAAACAAGCTCCTCTGGATTAAGTTGACACTACATGCAAATAACTAGTCACAAAATATCTAGATACTCCGGACTATTTTCCATGCCATTTATTGCACTTGGGAGAAAAAGAACAACCACTGGGCAGGTTCTTCATGGGTGGTGCAGGAGAGGCTTTAGGATGACAGCAATTACAGTAAAATCGTACAAAAGACTAATGGATACACACATTCCTGTGTGGAAAGCTCCAAAGCTGGGCAGTAGCTAGTGAAATAGCTTATTTAAACCTCAGACTCTCTTAAATATGGAAATGTTGATAGCAACGATGAAGCAGTTGTTTTGGACCTGAGGAGAAGTTCTGGCAACCCTTGACCTCTCTCTGAAAACTGAATTCTGGTTGCTTCTTCAGTGATTCAATGTCTTTTAAATGATTTGACTCCTGCTGTGACTTCAAAAATACGTTTGGCAGAACCCTGTTAAAATAATCCTTATTTCTATGCTAGCCTTAGGTTAAACACCCCACCCCCCCAAGAAAACCACCACCACACCAACCAACCAACCCACCCAAAGTCAGGGCCCCTGTGCTGCAAACAGTTTACCAGGTGGGTAAACTTCGCTCCCATACTGCAGGTACCAGGCAGGCAGAAATGCCCTATGAGGAAGGATGGGTTACTGCTCAAGGAAACACTATTTCTGTTCATTATAAGTTAGTGCTCTTCACTGTTTCGTCTGTCACAGAAGCAGAGGCCGTGCTTTCTTCTTTACCCAGGTCAGAAGATGACCATGATTCTGAATTACAAAGGAAAACTTCAGCCATACTGGGGGGAGTTTTCCCATATACCTGGATATCACCTTTAAAATCTCTAACCTTTCATTGATCAACAACTTTAGAGAAATGACTCAAAGTGTCTTTTCCAACACAGATGTAAGAATCACTCTGGCTTTTTTGACTAAGCTGTGAGCCCTTGAGGCAGTGTTTACCAAAGGCCTTCCTGTGGAACAGCATTTTCTGATTTTCAGCAGTTTGTGACCTGACATTTACTGCTCATTCATTCAGAGCCACTGATACTGGCAATACCAAAACCCTTGTTACAAAGAGCTGGTCACAACCATCTTAAAATGCCCTTCAAGATGGATTATGTTGTTGCAGACTTAAACCATCTGTGGCCCACCTGAAGCAAGGCTAGCTGTGTAATTATCATTGATGGAGAGTGAAGCTGGATATTCAGTGGTGTGACCCCTCTGGGACAAGTGTGGTTGCAGTATGGGGGTGGTTTGCCACAATAGTTTCCTTGGACCGAGGTCTCCCCCTGCAGTCCTCCTTCCTGAGAACCCCTAAGACATGGCCTTGCTGCCACCACAGCTTCACGCTATTTGTGTGCAGGGGACGTGCAAAAAGCTGGATCATGTAATAAGGCAGACGATGCACATCTGTCACACAACTGCTGCCTGTCAGGCCACAAAACAGAGAAAGGCTGTTGTGCAAGATGGCAGAATTTGCCCCGGGACACAGCCTGGCCAGTCATTTGGGCACCACTACCTCCTGGCACCTGGGCACACAATTTATCTGCTGCACAAGTCAGGAGCATGACAGCAGATCATGTAAAGATACCAGAGTTAGCTACAGAATAGCTAGTGGGAGCAGCAGCCATCGCCTCATCACAGGAGAACAGGCTTCACAAACTAGGGAGAGGCACGCCAAGCCAGCGGTGCTGTAGGTATGCTGCCATGTCACCAGAGCTC
Organism: Leptosomus discolor; assembly: GCF_034619465.1. Lineage (NCBI taxonomy): Eukaryota > Metazoa > Chordata > Aves > Leptosomiformes > Leptosomidae > Leptosomus > Leptosomus discolor. Next base: position 41,660,297 of record NC_141397.1, read on the forward strand.
AATACATATATGCTAGACCAGGTATATTCACAGGGTTTACAGTCTTACCTTGGGATGACAAAACTATCATATACTGGGAGCTCTTGAAATTCCATCCAAACACACCTAAATCAAAACTTGACGTTTTTGCTCATGTCAGGAGAAATATCGCTCCTGACAAATGCGTGCTGAAGATCAGAATTTTCTGTTTAACCCAGGCTGAGTCCTAAGAACTCAATAAGAGAAGAACATACTTATCTTTAATAACCTTTCACCTTGCTCAATCCTAAATTGAGATCTTTTTCACTTTCTTTCAAAAGATACTTACCACAGTAAATTTCTCAATTTTACATCTCAGCTTTTTAAAGGTCAAGGTACAACGCTGTATTTATAGAAAAATCATAGTTATCAACAGCTAACATATGGGATGTACTGAATAGCAGGAGTCATGGTATTTATATCATATTTACCGAAAATGTGTTTGCAGCCTCATTCCTCTTATACTGCTGGGTGATGTACTAACTTACAAATTAAACATTAACAGTGATGGCAACTGATTTACTAAATAGAAATTATAACGACCCACTAAATTACAGCAGCACCTGCTGTTTCATATTGGCATTTATGAGACCTGTATTGATGAATTTTAACACTACAGTGTATTAGATATCAACTAATAAGTTCTACACTCAAATCAATATAGCTCATGAAAATTGGTAATAACTATTCTGCCATCTAATAGAGAGGCTTTCCACTAGTTGCAACATTTGCCTTCATGTTCAAGGTGTATGGTTATACCCAGTAAATTGAGATCAAGGCAGGCAACAGGACAATTTAAATAAATTCTCCTGTGAAAGCAAAGCTCAGCAGTGAAGCTGTATTCTACGACGACTTAAACTTTCTGCAGCATCTGTAACTCATTCCCATCTTCCACTGATTGGACAGGAGAGCAACTCCAAACCCCAGACCATCTTATATCTAATTTACGGCAGTAAAGCTGCCTCTGCTGCAACCTGTCCTTTCTCAGTTTGTGTTCCGATGGGAAACAATGGACTTCTAAAACTGAACTGGCTCTTTAGAGCAAGTGATTTATTTCCTGAGATGCTGCAAGTGCAACTACTGTGCTAGCCTAATGCAAGCAGATTGACCTCCTAGAGCTGCCTCACAACTTGTCCATCTGCACTGCTGCTCAAGTAAGCCAGCTTCTGTCAGAACACGTGCTACTTCATAAATACAAAGGAAGAAAATACATGAGACTCCAAAATAAACAATTGTGGGTTTGTTGGGTTTTGTTTTGGTTTGTTTTTTTTTTCCAAAGCTTGGCTTTTTCCCACGGGAAAAAAAAAAGTCATTATGAGGTTGCATTGTGAGACCAAGTTTCTCCCTTTTGCCCTGTCACCTGTACTCTGTGAAACACCTTAGGAAAAACAGGAAACACTTGAGTCAGTGCCGACAGTACATTGACATGAGGGCACATTTTGCCTCTAATCTGATCACACATTAGCCTAGATAACAAATATCTACTGCGTACTGCTGTCTGGTGGTTCTTCAGTGCCTCTACCAAATAGACTGGGACTCTAAACCCAAATACCTCTATTGGGAGGGAAAATACTCCTGTCTGCCTGAAAGACAACAACTGCTTTTTCATCTCCTTTAATGCAAGATCACTTAGTTCAGAGGAAAAGTGTGAGAACTCAGTGTTGCTGAGGTTGTAATGAAAGCATCTCCTCCTCCGATTTCACAGGGTTTTCTTTGATCAGCCTGTGTCAATCTGTCAGTTTTCACAGACACTGAGAATCAGAGTTGGATGTGCTCAGTACTCACAGGATTGGTTCTTAATTGTGATGCACTGGCCTTTTAATCTATTAAAAACGTGAACAATAGTGAGATAAAGCTAGTTGGTTTACAACCCTTGAAAACATACATTTGACACTCAGTAAGGCTATATAACGTGAAGAAGCTGCCTAATACACACAGACAGGCAACACAGCTTTATACAGTGTACTATGGGAAGCAAGTGACACAGTTCTGCCTGAAAAACTGACAGTCAGACCTAAATCTCATTTCAAATCCTCTGCACTGCCTCCCTCCAAACATGCCAGCCAATGCTGTTAGAAGCACTCAAGACTGCAGGCCTACCAAGAAGTCTCATAACAATCACCTTATTAAAGTATCATCTGTCACCGTGATTTAATTATTTGGTGCCTAGACCATTTCTACCCAGGATTGTTTTTCAGCACCTATGGTAGTGGATCATTTACCTAGATGGCATTTTATTTCATTTTTACTCTAATCTAATCTGCAAGTTAACAGAATTGTTTTAGCTGTCATGAATTCAGAGGTACACAAAGAGCTTCATTAGAAAACAGCCTCTTTACTTTGCTGATGCTTTACGAAAAACTTACCAAAAAATTGAGCATTCCTCTAATTTAATCATAACTCTCCAATTCTCTTTAAGTTAGACTGACTGAAAAGCATAGTGCTCCATTATCAAGTACATTTAAAATGTGTATTAAACACAAAACTACACATAATCTTGTTTAATGTTAACATAGATTATATCAGCCTTTGGAACGCTAGATGATTTCTCAAATTACTTAGTGCTTGAATTCAAGAAAAATAATCTTTTCATCTGAAATACCTGATTATGCAAAAGATATGTGCCAAGCCCTGCCAGACCTCCTACACAGGTGATGGACCAGTGGGGACCTTGCCTTTCACCTTCAAATGCCCACCTTCAGTCCGCTGCTGCTCCCTCCATAGGGAATCCAGAAACGCCCCAAATTTTCAAAAGACCTCCTTCCCCCGGGAAGCTGAACAACAGCTGCCAATGTCTGTGGTGACCCAGGGTAGCTTTTTTAAAAGAAGACATCTTTTGTTAGTCAAGCAGAATACACTGAATTAAAACCTTTCGGGTGGAAAGGGAAAGGGAGGTACACACCAGTGTGGGGATGCTGACAGTCAGGCTGAAATCAAAACTCTGATCTAAAATGCCTGGCACCCCCTCCAGGGCTTGCACTTTGTAATTGCTAGCGAAGTTTTCAGACAATTTTGTGACTGTGCTTCTCTTTCCACGCTCTGGCCATGCTTGTCTTGCTTTTCTGGGCCCTCTTAGCTGCTCAAGTTTATAATTCAATGGCCTCCCCCTGCTCCACAAGGGACCCCCTGTGCCAGGCTGAACAAACACTCTCTTATCACTCTCCTCTGTCAAAGGCAAGCTCCTTTTCTGTCAAGGTGCACCATGGCATTGAAATAAATGGAGTAAACCAAGTCACTTCTTTTCTGAAACAAAAGAGAGATTCCCACTACCCCCTGCAGTGGGCCATTCCTCACAGTTTGCATTTAAAGCTCCACACAGCCTCCTCTGCCAAAAAGCCAGGGGCCACTTATCTTCTGCTCAACAAAAAGGGCCAGAAGGGGATGTGCCTATGGCGCTGTGAGACACTGACTGATGTTCATCTTATAAGGGTATTTCCTCACGCAACCAGCCTAAACGCAAACCATACCCTGTTGATCTTCCAGAGTTGAAATGCTCAGCAGAAGCACTAAACCAGGACTCATCCTTCATTCCCAGGCCCTTCCCAGCTGGGGGCCATACTGCAGCAATCAGGAGTCTTTCTGCTTCTGCCCCATGGCATATTTGCAAATCTCACTTTTGCTTGTTTCTGTCATATTACCAAAAAGCATCATGTGTAGCCCCAAAGGTGAAACTGTTCAGAATAATACTGTCATCCAGTGATGCAGCTCAGTGCAGAGTGACATTTTTGGAAGAAATCAAGTACCTAACTGTAAATCACTCCCTGGGAACCTAGAGGCTGGCACATGTAGCCATATAACCAGCACCTTCCTCAAACCCACTCTGGTGTCATCCTTTGGATACCTTGGGATGAGTCGGTGAGTTGGGGCACTTGCTAAACTTCTTAAACCAAAAAAAGTAGTTTATGGATTTGCCATACTGAATAAAGAAAAGCTTGTTTCATCCATTTAATCTTAAATAACAATAATCCACTAAGGTAAAAAAAGCAAAAACGTCCGTGGCAGCATAGGTACATGTGTTTATAAAAGTCGAAACAAAAGAGAAGGAATAAGACTACCCCAGTCTTGTTACACTACCGTTACGTCAGAAAAGTGCCTCCTTCCCTCATGAAACTGAATTGCTCTTTCCCTCCTAACGAGATTATCATCATGACTCCTTTGCCTGCCCTCCCCTCTTCCTGGTGGGAGAGCTTAACTCCTAGAGCCAAGCTCTGTACACACATTATTGATCCCAGCCAGGCTTCTAGCTGGGCCTCTAACAAAGCCTGGGTTACTGAGCACAGCTCGCAGAGCAGCTGATTTACCTCTTGAACTTCCTGATATTATTGCATCTTCCAGGGAAGACTTGTGGAGAGAAAACAAGGGCAGATGATTAGCTCTTCTGCTTTTCCCCTCAGTTGCAGCTACCCAGGACAATCAAGCACAGATGCTGTGGATCATTCCTTTTGCATCAGCTCACTGAACGACTTCTCTGAATCACTTCAGATCTGTAATATGGAGAGTGCCCTTCAATCATACCAAATGCTTTTCCTCTGCTGAAGCAAAAAGCACCCCAAGAGGCATTTGACATTACCTGTTGAACTGCTGTAAAATTACAATTTCTCTCTTGTTATCTGTTCATAGGGGGTCTCTTGACAAAGCCCACTTGGGCAGGGTTAAGTAATTTCTGATGCCTCCCCTATGGCTGGTTCTTCACAAGCCCAGCCACACACCTGCAGTTAGCATTAATCACAGATGCCAGCCTGACTCCCGCAGGCCTGGAAGTCTTTGGCAGCTCTGTGAATTAATTGTTACAGCAGGGATATCATTTCCAGGGAATGATTAAACATACTTTTCTTTTTGTTTAAGGAACATAGGATCCAGCTTCTAACACAGGTGATAAAACTTACTTGCACACATTAACCTCTCTGGCAGCTCTGCCCTTACCATCCTTTTATTTTCATTTTAAAGCAAAGCTCAAATGTTTCTTCTAAGATATGGTTATTCACATCTTTCAATCATCTGAGTATAGCAGTTTTGATACAGGAACTCTCTAATCACATCTGGGTTACAGAAAAAGAATTAGGCATAAAGCTTTTTTTTTCCTCCTTTTTTTAAAACAAAACAAAACACAACACAGAAAAAGAAACCTGAAGTCCACAGAAGCTGTGTTGATCTTCTGGGATCCCTTAGTTACTGTTCTCTCAGAGGAGACTTCATATTTGAAATTATGAAGGGTTGTGCCACTGTTGAATTTTCTTTTCAAGCAATGGTCTAGCTTACTTTCCTTTTGAATTACATTCTTCAGAGCTCAGGGTACCCAGAGGCACTTTTGACCTGGCTGCATTTAAAGTTACACAGAAATTCACATGTTCTCTCCTATTTTTTGAGGGTTTTTGTTTTGAACCTCCTCCTACTGGTTTAAGATAAACTTCAGCTTATTTTGATGTTATATATCTTCTTCACTGAAATATAAAGACCTACAGTTTGGAAGAGAAGATTCATACTGTCCTTGGTACTTCCACAAAAGTAGGCAGCTTCTGTGTCAGTGCCAGCAAGAGCAGCACTACCCATGCAGCCAGTGGAACACGTTTCGCTGGAGACCCAGGAGGCAGCTGGGCTGCTCTGCTCCACCCTTACACTCAGGGCTTGTCCCAGGGAAGGGTGGGAGCTGCTCTATTTCCTTTTCATCCAGTGAGTCCCCAGGCAGAGGCAGCCTTACACCCAGATTACACACTTTGCAGAAGTCTTTATCCCTTTTATATCCAAAGATTGGCCTTCTTTTTCTCCATATATATATATATCAAGTAGGGATTCAAGAATCTTTTAAGGCCTACAACATGGAGTGCAGTGTGAGCCCCACTCTGCCCCTCTTCCCAGGCTACCTGTCCCAACTAGCTCCTCCTCTTCTTCCTCCTTTTTATGTTAGCATCTGGGATGTAGCCAGCAGGGAATGCCTATAATTAAACTTTACAGCTGAGAAAAGATGAGTCAGCATTTTTGCATTCTCTCTCTATCACCCCCAAATCATTACTGAAATACTTTTTCTCATTCATTACTTCAGCACATCAAGAGGCAGCAAACAGCGCATGCAACTGGGATGGCATCTTCTGAATGGAAGCTGCAAATTCCCATGTTAAGGCACATGAAAAGGTCTGGCACCCAGATACCAAACTAATTGCCCTGCAACAACCAACTGGGACAACTTTGTACTTGTTTCCACGAAACCCTGGCTTTTGGTTCTTCCTTGGGAACAAAGTAAGAGATTTATGTTTTCCATCCAGAGCTTGGAGACCCCAGACTGAGTCCTGTTGCTTCTTTCTGAAAACTTATTCACAATTCGACCTGTATCACATTAAAATGAAAAGGTACTTAAGATGAAAGAAAAACATTGTTTTCTTCTAAACTAAGAACTGAGCACTGCAACGATTTATATTGCCTGCTACCCTCCAACAGAAATATATGACTGAGAAAAACATTGCACCATTTTGTTGTATCAGGGAAGTTAATTAAAAGATAGATAGGCTAGTGTAGACCTATGCATATATATTAATCTATTACCACTAAGGCTACCAAGTCAGCCCTAAGTGTCCAAAAATAACAGATTGCCTGGGGATTCTTCAAAATTCTCTATTGCCTCACAGAACCAGACCTGCTCCAGCAGGTGACACAAAACCCATTGGAGAGCTCAGCTACAACCACCAGCCTGATGACCACAAGATCCTCTGACAGCTGCGCCAGAAATCTCCCCCCAGAAGATGCTCCACTTGCAAAGACAGTTATTCAGAAGTTGCCTTCTGTTCAGGAACAAGGTATCCACATAACTCAGCTGCAGGGATTGGGTTCATTTTTGTACACAGAAAAGCTCTAAGTTACCTAAAACCTTAGGACACTTTGGAATCATTCCGGGAAGTTCAGCCTCATGTGCCAGTGTGAGCAGACCCAGAAACAGAAACTAAAGGTGTGTCCCATCTTGTAAAAACACAAAACTTCAGTGATTAAAGAAATCCTTATTTTCTCTAACCATCATCAAAAGTATACACGAAGAAAAAAGATGACAGCCAGCAAGGCTTCACCAAGGGCAAGTCCTGCCTGACCAACCTGGTGGCCTTCTACAGCAGTGGACAAGGGAAGAGCTACAGATGTCATCTATCCGGACTCCTGTAAGGCCTTGGACTCCTGTAAGGCCTTTGTCACGGTCCCCCACAACATCCTTCTCCCTAAATTGGAGAGACATAGATTCAATAGGTGGACTGTTTGGTGGGTGAGGAATTGGTTGGATGGTCACATCCAGAGGGTAGTGGTCAACGGCTCAACGTGCAGATGGAGATCTGTGATAAGTGATGTCCCTCAGGGGTCTGTACTGGGACAAGTGATGTTTAATATCTTCATCAATGACGCAGTGGGATTGAGTGCACCCTCAGCAGAATTGCAGATGACACTAAGCTGAGTGGTGCAGCTGACACACCTGAGGGACAGGATGTCACCCAGAGGGACCTGGACAGGCTCGAGAAGTGGGCCTGTGTGAACCTCATGAGGTTCAACAAGGCCGAGTGCAAGGTCCTGCACCTGGGTCGGGCAATCCCTAGTATCAATGCAGGCTGGGGGGTGGAGGAGCTGAGAGCAGCCCTTCTGGGAAGGACTTGGTGGTACTGGTGGACAAAAAACTGGACACGAGCCAGCTATGTGCTCGCAGCCTAAAAAGTCAACCATATCCTGGGCTGCATCAAGAGAAATGTGGCCAGCAGGTCGAGGGAGGTGATTCTCCCCTTCTACTCTGCTCTGGTGAGAACCCACCTGCAGGGCTGCGTCCAGCTCTGGGGCCCCCAGCACAAGAAACACATCGACCTGTTGGAGCAGGTCCAGAGGAGGCCAAAGATGATGAGGGGGCTGGAGCACCTCCCTTGTGAGGACAGGTTGAGAGAGCTGGAGTTGTTCAGCCTGGAGAGGAAAAGGCTCCAGGGAGACCTTATAGAGGCCTACCAGTATTTAAAGGGGGTCTATAAGAAAGACAGGGGCAATCTTTTTAGCAGGCCCTGATGCAAAGGGACAAGAAGTAATGGTTTAAACTAAAAGAGGGCAGATTCAGACTAGATATAAGGAAGAAGTTTTTCACAATGACGGTTGTAAACACTGGCATAGGTTGCCAGAGAGGTGGTAGAAGCCCTGTCCCTGGAAATACTCAAGATCAGGTTGGATGGGGCTCTGAGCAACCCGATCCAGCTAAAGATGTCCCTGCTCACTGCAGGTGGGTTGGACTAGATGACCTCTAAAAGTACCTTCCAGCCCAAACTATTCTATGATTCTATGATGTAAATCCCATCCTGCAATTCTGAAGCTTATAAAAACCGAGGTGGCTTCCTGATACATCATGAGGGAACACAGGAGTAATATAGCAGCAAGAAAAGAAAAAGCAAATCTGATTTGTGACTTTCACATGCACCTGATTTTCACCCTCATTGCATTACTGTTTGCACAAGGCACATTGCAGCCTGGCAGCCACAGGCACTCACCAGCCCTGGGATCTTTCAGCTTCCCTCAGATTCATGCAGACTGTCACAAGCTTAACTTCATAGGACTTTGACTTTCTTTCAAAATATCCTCTGATTGAGGATAAATAGGATATAATGGAGGAGTTATACAACTGTTTGCTGACACATTGTTTGTTAAAACTGATAAAGAAAAGAAAAGTTAGCACAACACTGCTGCATGTAACTCATTGTGGAATACAGTTTCAGGTTAGTTCTTAGGATTCAAGGTTACATGTATGAACGGGACTCAGGGTGTTTCCTTATGCTTCTATATGTCTTGTAGGTGGGAGGCCCAGGGAATGACTAGGTAGTTTGCTACTCATGGCAACACACTTTGAAACAACAAGCAACATAGATTAACTGCTGATGAAGCAGTGGGCAACCATACAAAGCACCTCAGCCAGCTGTAAAGCTGCCCAGTCCTCATCAGCCAGATCCACATCTGTCTGGTGAAGGTGGTACTGGGAACATGCCTGCTGCTGGCACGATGTGGACAGAACCAAGGAAATGCTAACGTGCACAGGAAGGTGACTTTTTCTTAAGTTGGGAGGAAGGAGGGCTCCCCTCCCAGGGTGCCTTTCCTAACGAGAGTGCCCTGTGGAGCAGCAAGCTTTGCCCCACTATTTTTCTGGACAGCTGTTATTCATACACAGGATACTCCCTGTCTTACCAGTCATCCCCAGTCTTATTAGTTGGTCTCTTCTCTATGCTAGTCTCTTTTTGTAACCACACAGGTATTTATTCACATAGGAAAAGGCCTGTTTAATTAGGTACATATCCGCAGTGGGTTGCATTCACATGGAAATCCACGCTGGCAAGGCGCCCATTAGCTCTGGAAGATGACAAAGTAGCAGCCCTGTCAGGACTGGCCCAGCAACACTGGCACAACGGACTGTGCCTCAGTGGAATAGTGTTGTGTAACATGTATAACAAGATGAAGTACGTTCATTATTTTGAAAATTAGCATCAGAAAACAAAGCCTAGAGTTTCAATCTAGATTTATTTCTCATTTAAATCTCACCCACTTTTTTCCTGAATAAAGCCTGCAATATTTTGATTTAAATTATAGTCATCAGTTAAATCACTCATTTCAGGTATGACAGTAGAATTGATGTGTTGTAAAATTCATTCCTCAGCTAACATTAGGGAACTTGATTTTAATGTGTGTGACTGAAACGGCTGCTACTTTCTGTGCATTTGCCTTTGAAGACACCTCCAAAAATAGTAAGACTAGAGAAATGCTGTGGTAAATGAAATTGCTTTCTCTGGACTGGTTTCTGGCAGGCTTGGCTGTGTAAAGGGAAAGACACTGAGCTTTAGCAACTGTCCATGTTTATGAGAAGGCTAAATATAGACATGAAAAGGCACGCTATTCCTGGACAAGGAAAGCAAGCATCTTTTCAGGAACAATTTGCATGGGTTCTTACCCACTAACCTAGAAAAATAAGTGGTGTACTATAGCGTACTCAGGAAAAATAATTAAAAAACCAACAACACCAAAACAAAACACCAAACCCCCCCCCCCAACCAGCAACACACTTTTGTCAAAGAGAGAAACTCAACACATCATGGAAACACCGCCGTCCTCTCCTGTCTTGACATCTCTTCATCATCTAGTATACCTGCCAAAATTTTCAATAAAGCCTGGACTCACCCAGAGGGCAGCATACACAGGGGTAGAACACCCAACATTTTCACCTACAGGTATTTTGCTTCCACAGCACTTTGAAGAAGGGAGGAAAAGAAGTACCAGGGTTTGAGGTGAGAACCCCAGCCCTTACTGCAGATGGGAGCAGGCTTGTTTGAGTGCTGCATGGCAGCAAGCCCACCAGCCAACCTGAGGCAGACACGTATAAACCTAGATGGATTAATGTTTAACAAATGGTTTCCCTCCAATCACAGAAACATTAGGAAGCTGGTTAAAAAAACAACAGTGAAACAGTTTAGAAAAAAAATCTGTGGAGATGACTGAACCGATGACTGCGCACAAACAGGACACAAGAGCTGCATGAAGCTCTTGTTCAGGACCAGGGAGACTGCTGGGCAAGTGTAGTTTATCATTAGAGGCAATAAGGTATTTAAAGAAATCAAATGAAGCATTTGTTCTCTGCAACAAGCTCAGCACTAGATGCGGGAGCAGCCCACAGATGTGCTTCCTTCCACTAGCACTGCTTTACCCAGGTAACCTGGGCCAGCTGTGTAACTGCCCAGCCGTTAGCTATCCCGTCTGACACCAGCATGGAGACTGGTCTGGTGCCTTCAGCTATCCATGAAGGACTGTGTCAGGGTGCTTCTGCCACTGATGAGGTTTCAAGGCCTCATGCTTCCTAACCCCTTGAAAAGTTGATGGGCACGAGCAGCCTTTGATTTCTGTGCTGGGAGCCCCACTGGTACCTACACAGCTGCTGGACCTTTGCTCTTTCCTGGGAGCTCGAAGGTACAGTGAGGAGACACCCGATTTTGTACCTGAACTGAACTTGGAAGAGCTACAAGGATGCAGAAGAAAGTGGTTATCTAGTCCTACATAACAAGGATATCCATTCAGCATCTAGCGCCTGTGTGGCAGGGTGCCAACAGCTCTAGCAACATTACTAGGGGATGTGCACAACTATTTCAAATAACTCTGCCGTTAAGAAGTATTCAAGAGCTTTTGGAAACTAATATATATATTTATATGAATAAAGCTACAATAGCTTTATTAGCACTTCTATATTTTTATCCTCTGTTTTTGCTCATTTCAACAGAAAGCAAGGTATTCATTTCAAGCTTGCACTGATGCAACTGCCTTGCCAAGAGCTTGGCCATAAGAGAAGGAACATGCTGACATCAGGGCAACGATTCTCTGTGGTCACAGCAGGCTGTGAACTGGTGCTTGGCATCCAGCAAGCACATGGGAAGTGGAAGGGCACAAGCTCCCAATTTTGTTTTGGGGCATCCCAAGCAGACTGTTTGGGACAATGACTTGCCACTGTATTCTCATCTGTGATCCCAATACCAACATCTTCGAAACAATCTCTCAGACATAGAGGGGCATTACCATTTTACAGATGGAAAGTTGTGACACCAAGATGTCACCCTAAGCTGCCAAGCAGAAACAGCAACTTCATCTGTCAGCCGAGCGGGGTAGCTTTTAGCATACACCAATTTCTCCAAGCAGAGTCCAGTCCTCCTGCAGACCTAGCGGCCCAGCCTGGGAAACAGCCTGACTACATTTCCCAGCAGTTATCTTGTATACAAGTTTGGCATAGGTATGTCTGAACAAAGCTTCTCTTTCCACACAAGTCAGAAAGCTGTCCTAAGCTGGTCAACAGTCAACAGCTTCAGTATAAACATACCATAGCCCTGACGTTTTCAGTGGCTAACTGCCTAGGCAGACTGGAACTTTCCAAACCCTATTACTTAAAAAAATGTATGTAATTATGCAGTACGTATACAATACTTGTATGTACTACACATATATATTGCAATAAAAATACAGTATATAATGCATTACACATTATGTGTATTATACTGTAATAGGTATATAGTACATTTCCACTATGTACCTATTCTACTGCATACATATTATTGGAAAATCATGGCTGCACAGTGAATGAAGGTTAATGTAATGGTAGCAAAAATTATATAGACTTAGAAGCTGCACCGAGTTTTTCCATTAAGTGTAGAGATCACCACAGACCTCAAAGTAGAAAGCAACACTGCCACTCTGCTCTACCACCTGATGTTTCTCAACAGCCATACATACAAACCCACCTTCTCCAGGCTTACACTTCAACACCTAAGCTGGCAGAGCCTTCCAGGTAGAAACCATGGCCTGTTTCAAGAGGTTGATTTTATTCTGGTTCTGCATAACACCCAAATTCTTTACCCATTTGTTCCCTCTCCTGCCCTCTCCATTTTACTATCCTAGCTCCTCCCATCCTCCTGCCCAGCTCACACCACACACCTCCTGCTGACTGTTCTGCCACTAGCTCGCCCTTCCACGCTGCTACCCCCAGGATAGCCAAGGGAGGAAGCAGCAGCAGGACTTGTGTCTCTGCCTGCAAAGAAAGCAGTGTGGCAGGAGGAAGGATGCTGGGCACAGTAGACTGGGAGAGAGCTCTGCTGGTGGCCAAGGGCTGCCAGAGGCATGCTAGCCCCAGCAGGCTGGAGAGAACACAGCAGAAGCATGCAGGCAGCACTGCAGTGGGTGCTGCAAGTCAAGAGAATACTGTCCCCTCTGAGGATGTGGATCTCCTAGGTCACAGCAACCAAGCACAAGAGACTAACTGTTATGAGAGCTAGGAGGGGTGCTGGGAGGGCATTGTGCTACATGGTGCCACAAGCTGGGAGAACACTGGGTGGCAACAGGATTGCAGCACAGGGGAGCATGGCAGGTGTGGTGGAGGGGGTGCTGCAGGGTGGAGGGTATTTGCATGTCACCCACCTGAGAGACCTGAAAGTTGGCCTCAGAGCCTTTGGAGGAAGAAGTTATGCTACAATGCTGCAAGTGTTACAGAGACACAATCTAGATTCTCAAGAGCAGGTGAAAGGCACTTTGGACAAATCGAAGAGTTCCAAGTTCATCTTCCAACACGTCCATGAAACAATTTAAAGGCACTTTACACAGCTAGTCCTTGCTAAGAGCCTCTTCTGCCATGCAGATATTTCCCTTCCCCCAATCTTGCTTTCATTCTTATAATATTACCACCATCAAAATAATTTAATTTCAATTTCATAGCTTTATCGGGCTGAATGTAATGGAACCAGATGCTGTGAATGAATGAAAGTGCTTTCTGTGAACACCCATCATATTTTTGAGCTAAGTGGGCCATGTTCAGCTGCATGCAGGTACTTCATATGCTTTCAGAGCATTTATCTTTCTGTACCAGGTATGAAGCCAGTCCAATGAGCTGAAACTAAAGTAAAAGCACTAAACTGGCCTTTGTTATTCCATAAAGAAAATACTATAAAGCTTTAATTGCTAGTTAATCAACATACTCCAAAATAAATGAATCATACTATTTTTCTTGGTGCTTACATGGTTTAAATTAGCGAGAAAATTATATGCTCATTTTCTCCCTAGGGTTTTCAGTTGTGGACTATTTCAAAGACAAAACAACTTACCCAGAACACTTTATTTCGGTATAATCAGAAGGCCACTGCTGAATACAGCTGCATAAAAACTACAGCATTTGAGAGTGCTAGTGGCTGGTACGCTGAGAATTTCCTTCAGAAACACAATTTTGCTGAAATCCTCTTTTATGCTGCCTATACAGTGGTATGATAGGGTTGCACAGTGTCAGTGAGGATGGGCAATACTTTGGAGACTACTGGAGCAACACCTGAAGTTCTCTGAGGGGGTTTCAAGCAGCATTTTTCTAACTTTTTCTAGTGGCCCTCCAGACATCATCTGGCAAGCAACGGAGTTCAAGAAACTTGGTGCAAAATGTATTCATAGGATTCACTTTCAACTAATTTCAGGAGCAATAAAACATGGAATTCAGCAAATGAATGAAAGATAATGGAACAAAACCATTGCATTACAGAGGTATTTAGTATAACACTTCCAAAAATAATCAATAAACAGGAGTATTAATGTTTAAGTGTATTAATTTTTAAAGAAGTCTTAGGTGAGGTTCCAGCCTATTGGAGGCAGACCTTACCGCCAAGCTCCAAAATTTTTTTTTTTTTTTTGTGGGGGGGGGTGGGGCAGAGGCCAGGGAGGGGAAGGTGTCTCCTTGGATCTGTGAGCAGTAGCTTCAGCATGAACAGGAGTGAGGTGTCAGAGTGCCATCTTCTCTGGACTGAGCCCTTCCTTTACTAATGACTACTACAGGATTATTCACCAATATCAAATGGCAAACCTAAATGCCTATAAAGCATCTTAATGTGTGCTAAACTGCTCTACTGAAGTCTGCTAGCCTTATTACAGTCCCTCTGTCTTTTGGGTATGCACTTTACTTGCTCTGTAGGGTAGGAAAAGCTTCCTGCTCTGTGCACAGCATCTAGGATGTCGGGTCAAGGTAATGGAGACTCTTGGACTCTGCTAAGAGGTATCTAGGATCATGCTCTTTGTACAGTTTGGGTACGAGATCTTTCCAGTAACTTTTGTAGACTGCGAACTGGTTTAGGAATAAGTACGCAAATTCAGGAGTAGTTCCATGGAGACATGTGGGCAATAGTTGAATCTTGAGATGGGGAACCACTGGATGTGCAGTAGTATTATTAACAGCAGCTCTAAAACATAGTTTAAAGCAGAAATTGGTATGGACCATCTAAGTGCTTTTTTCACTGTTGATCCTATCTTGGCCCTGGCACACAGGACAGTGTCATCCCAAGAAAGCCTTTTCCCAAGGACCTCCATTTCCTCAGGTTCACCACACAAGCCGCTGAAGCATTTCACTGTTCACAGACACACAAGCAAGAATTTCAGGTATTTCAGAGATATGTGCTGATCGCAGCACATGCCCTGGTACTCCTTTTGCTGGTGCGCTCTGTAACCGATACTCCACACAAGGCACAGCAGTGCCAGTGGGGCAGAGGCCCCTTTTACGCTGATCCATTGCGTGGACATTACATTCATAAACACGGAAAGACTGAATACCAGTAAATAACTATAAATGAAGTCACCATGAAAAAATACAATGCTGTTTTAATTGAAATAACACTTATTTTGGTTGGGGGAGAGGTATTCCAGCTTCTGATGTGAAGTTTGAAATTTAGACAGCTGCCAACATTAAGATATCTGCTTCTAATTTCTGCAGTGACACATTTGCTTACAACACCAGCTAGTTTTTAATATATTTAAAAACAAAACAAAACACACAACTTTGAGGTTAAGTTCCTTATTTTGAATAGCATGCAAAATTGTGTTTAAAAAAATTCTTTAGATGGCCAGTTGTCCTCTAAATATTTTTTGGTAGATGGCTCATTATGGAAAATCAATTATGTTGTTTCTCATTAAACAGTCCAACAGTATCATGAATGTTAAACATAATGAATTTCACATTGGCAGACAATTTCTATACTTGAAATCATGAGGTTAGTGACATTATTAGACTTTTCCCTAGCTAAAGCTCTTATTATTTCTGATTTTCTCTTCCTCCTAGCAGGATATAATTTATGAGATCAACCTACTCTGAGCTGGTCTACTTCTTGAATTGTGCTGATAGGAAGCAATCTTATCTACTAAGATAAAACTACTTAAGTATTTTTAGAATATTTTCCTGTTGCAAAGAGAAGAAGTTAATACTACTGGAATATGCACAAATTTGACTTAATACACCAGGCAAAGAGAGGAAACTAAACTGTTTCTTGTGCAAAGGAATTGACATCCATGGTTCTTGTACAGTTGGGCACATTAACCTTTAGGAAGGAATTAAAATTATAAATAGAATGTTCTCAAAACTGGACACACTCTTTCTCTTTCCCAAGCACATCCATGGTAAACAGTAAATGCATAAATAACCTTCATCTTGTGCATTAATGGATTTCACCATTTTCAACATGTAGACCATGGTGATGTTCCTTGCAGGTGAAAAGAAAGTCTGTGCACAGCCCTGTCTATGCAATCCAAACACATTACCACTCTGATAGCCTGACCACAGCAGAAGATGCTTGGGGGTGTTAAAGACAGGCTGCCCTACACAAGTAAGCAAAGGCTTACTTAAATGCGAAGCCACATACCTAGCACCATTTATGTTTTCTAAAACTAACAACTCTCATAAAACAAAGTTATTTTACTCAATCTGGAAAGCATTACATGCTCTGTGAAGGATCCATAATGCAGTTTTGAGAGCGTATCACCTCCGAGCATGCAGAAACAGCGAACACATGTAACCATTTGTGAAAATGCTCCTCATCGCGCATACCAAATCCTTCGCTCCCAGGATAGGCAAATAGCCAGGGGAGCTGAAGAATCCCTCTGGAAAGTACACAAATCACAGACAACCAAAGGAATTGGAAATAGCATACTACAAATATCACTGTGCAGGACTAGCACTGTCCTGGATTTTGCTGAAGGGTTTGCAGTGTCCATCCTGCACCTGGGAGGAGAGCAGAGTGCCAGTTTGTCAGTGTTGGAGTACTTTTTACTGCTATTAAAGGGCAGCTTCTATAAGTAGAAGGATTTGGGTGAAACTTGAGCAGAGTACCTAGTCTTCCTTGTGGTTAAAACTCTTGTGAAATCAAACTACTGAATTAACATCAGCCAACTTGGGACTAGAACTTGCAGTAAGTTTTGCACAGGCAGATCCTAGTGTGGACTCCACAACAGGTCTCTGCAGTTGCAGGTCAGAAGATATCCTATCACCCTTTACAGAAACTTATTTGACTGCAGGAAAAGAAGTGGTGAGAGTGGCTACTTTAGCTGACAACGACTTAACATGAACACTGAGCTCATCACAAAAATTTTTAGGTTTTTTCCTCTCCTTTTTTCTTCCTTAGGTGTTTTTCAGCTTTTTCAGCTGTGGATGAATTACAGGTGGTAGAAGTATGAAAACTCACTTTAGGCTGAGGACACAGTGTCTATGGTATGCACAAAGGCATAAACCTAAACCTTTCCATTAATAACTGAATGAAAGGAATGTCTTTGTACATTATATCCTCATAATAGCTTTTGTGATAACATTTTTATAGCACTGTGGATTGTCTCTCAATCTGTCCTCTATTGAACTTGCAAAACACCTTGAAAACATCAACAAGCATTTTCCAAGGCATTCTTGACTCTTTAAGTATATTACCATAGAACACAATATTAACTAGAAATTCAAGCAAGACCTAGGTAAAGAAATAAAACATGCTTTTACACTTCACCCAGAACAGAAAACAAAGTCTGCTGTCCTTCAGTCAGTCAGCCTACATCACGTACCCCAGAGAACAGTGGTGCTTCACTTCCCAGGTTACATCCTGCTCCCCAGGGTGTTACAACCACATGCAAGTTGCCAGTTGCACAGCTTGAAATTCTAGGACTAGAACACAAGTGAGTCCTGTAGCTAACCCAGGTGCCTAATGCAGGTACAGGGCCTTGCTGCATCACTTGGATCCCAGCAAGAGCCTCCTTCTGTCTGCCTGTTCCCTTAGGTTTACTCTCAGAATCACAATAAAAAACTTTCATACACTCAAAAAAATAAAGCAATGTTTTATCAGAATAAAGAATTCAAACTGCATGTTTTTCCATGCATGTAATGTGAGAAAAAAGTTTACAAAAAGGCAACAAACAAGCCCACAAAAAGAAGTGTTTTCTTAGGCAGTTTGTATCACCCATAAGTCCTGAGGCAAGAACCTGGTGCACAAGTCAAAGATGCCAATGGAGCCATGATCTTTTCTAGGTAGAGGAGGGTTTCAGAGACAGCTGAATAGGAGCCTCAGGCAGTGACAGCCCTGCTAAGTGTGGGGACAAGGAGCAGCATTCTGCACCCCAGGCAGAAGGATCTACCAGCATCCTCCTCTAGCAAGAGCTGGGACAGGCAATGCTACTGGGACCTCTGCTATCTGGCTATTCATGGCAAAGCTGAGGAGAGTAAAACCTGAAGCCCCCATCAGCACTACCAAAAACCTGGAGTTTACATTTGTGGTCAGACTCAACACAAGACAGCCTGAGCTAACTGTGAGAAAGCTTGGCTTTGAGTGTGGGATCACTGCATAGACCAAGCCCTGAAGAGGAAAGAAGGGTTTAACATACTGGTTAGTGCACAGGAGGAAGAGGCAGTGAAAATAAAGTAACAGGTTTGGGGAAAGATCCTGAGCAATGTTGTTTCAGAAAGCAGTGAAAATTACTGAAGAAAAGTGAACTTCACGGTTAGCACAAGCTGGTGCAACTCAACTGTAATCAGCAGAAGCAGTTCCACTTACACCAGACATGAATTTGGCCCAGCTTGTTATCTCTGTGCTGCCTCATTGCTCAGGAACAGCCACAGTCAGATTTTGAAGTCCCAGTATGTTCTGCTCAGCTCAGCACAGGTAGCATATAAATAAAATATTCACTGTGTGGGCTCTGCCCCTTGTGAATTGTTTTATCTTTCTTCACTTAAGGCATAAATCTGATGTCTTAATTCAGCTCATTACCTACACCCTACACAGGGCTGGAAGATGCAAGCAGGTATTATATTGTGCTATGGTTCACCCACCTGAGAAACTTTACGCTGACCCTTACCACCCTTTTGTTTCAAAAAATAGATTTGCACATAAAACCTCACTTCCTCCACTGAAACTGCCTAAACACTGGGGATGAGCCACAGGGAAAAATGAATGTATGAAAGATGTCTAATGGTGGGAAGGTGACGGGGGTGCTTTAACAACTGGATCACTTTCTGAAGCGCCCATCTGATAAGACATTGACTGAATGCAAACAGAGACTAAGCCATGCCTTGGCCAAAAGTTGAGGAGTGCAGGGAGAAGTCTGACTGGCATGGGGATTACACTAAATCCATTGAAGGTTTTTCAGTGCAGGGAGTCCTGACTTCTTTGTGAGGAATATTATATGCATTCACGATCAAAGCCTATCTCCATAAAAAGCAGCAAAAGATCATGGAAAACAGTGTCAAATGGGATATGCTCTGAAGCTCAATAAGCTTTAAAAAAGCTGTTTCCTGGTTGTGTGAACTGTCCAGGATATTGTTTCTCAACTGATGGGTCAGAAATACTAGGCAAGAGAGCAGACAAGACACTAAAAAGGTCACAAGATGTTGACAATTGCATTGCAGTCTCCAAAGGGCTTGTTCCTTGCACACCCAAACACCTCCCTGACAGAGCATCTCCTGTAAGTTACGCAGTGTGCACAAAAAAGTAAATTCTGTGGGTTTAACTGTGCAATCATTAAGAAGACATTACTACAAGAGGGAGAATAAAAAAAAAAATTGAAGAGGTGTCATTAAAAAATACTGAGTTTAAATAAATGACTGGCAATCTGAAAAAGCCACAACATAGTTGTCTGGAAGAAGCTGCACGTGCCTTTCTTCAGGGCTGCAGGAAGATGGGGTGCTTGGTTGATACTGTTCATGGGAGATAATATGCAAGATAATCCAGACAATCTGCTGAAGCAGGTAATTAGCTGGATAATTTAATAGGACTTATGGAAGACCAATTACACATCTAATGGCTAACAGAAAAGCAAAATACATCATGGTTAAAGTTTTGCTGGAGGAAATGGGAAAGGCTAGAGTACTTTGGGAATTACACTACAGAGAACAAAGATTAGCACATCAGCTCAGTACAGATGACTTTTTGCAATGGGGGACACAAGAAAAAGCTTGCTTCTGATATAATCCCCCATTCTCACTTACAACACTGTAACAACGGGCTCAGTTTTGGTCAGTATCTGTGCAGCGCTAAATTCACAGTTTAAGACACTTCATACTAAGAAAGGTGCAAAAACCCCAGAGTCACGATACTGATTCAGGGACCTATAAAAGTATTTTCAGGACTTAAACATAGCAAACTTGGACAAACAGGAGATTAGACAAGATTTCTTGAAAGCCCAGCACTATAGATTCAGGATGCCATTTCTTTTCTATCAAAAGTGTTTAAAAAACCCAAACAAACAACAAGGAACAGGCTTTGACTAAATTCAGCATTTTATGCAAAATGATTGTTTTTGGTGGAAGAAACAGTTCTTTTTCAAAAAAAAAAAAAAAAAAGTCCATCACAGCCATGGTCTATCCCAAAGCACAGGTCATTCAGCAAGAGGAGAGAGTTTGGTGCATCACAGGAGGGAGAACCAGGACCAGGTGCCACTTGACAGAAGGTAAGTACACAAGATACTCCTCCTGAGGCACCACAGAACATTTGATATATAAAGTTTTTGGTTTCGACTTCCAGGGTTTTGATTGTTCACTGACTTTCTGGGGGACAGTTAAAGCCTAAAAGCAATGCATCCTCCAACCAGACAGAAACAAGCTCTGCTATCTGAAAAGAGGCAAATGAAGTTTAAAGCAGGTACATGTAGGAAAGACCAGTGAATCTCTTTAAATATACTAAGAAATAGCCAGCCTATGCTTAAAGTTCAGGCTATATGTTTTTATGAGTATAATTTGCATCAGCCACTGTGTGCTGGGGTCAGAAGGGCAAAAGCCTCTTCTCTGCAGCTGTCAGAGGGTAACAACAAGCCTGCAAGAAAGGCAGGATGAAGCCCAGTAATGAAGGATATAGATAGAGAGATCCAGGATCTCTGCTGCCCGTACAATTAAGTCTGTGTGAACTGCAACAAGCCACTTCGCCTCTGCGCCTCATGCTCCTTATCTATAGAAGGGAGATTATCACCCTTATCTGCACTGAAGTACTCTGACATTTATGAATATAAAGAAAGCTAAGTAGTCTGTGAATTGCAATCTTTCCTTTTTTTGAATAGTTTAAAAAAAAAAAAAAAAATCACACACTGGTACTTTTAACACCTCTTCTGTTTTCCCACATGCAGAACATCTTGGAGCTTTCAGCTGCTCCAGTGCACTATTTCCCTGACTTTAGTTTCTTAAATACATCAGGAAATTGGGCAAGAGGAGAAAGAAAAGCAAGAATAATATCCTTATCACAAAAAGTGTAAAACTAATTCTGGATGTTCAAATAGACCACAAAATCGGTATGCTTATATTTGCAGTAGATGGTTATACATCAGTAGTTTAATTTTCTTAATCATAAGATTTATGCAACAGCATTTTCACACATTCAAAGCCTCTCAATGTTTACTAGTCCACTGGAAGATTTTTAAAACAAACCATGGCCTGCAAAAGAAAATATTCTGTAGAAAACAGAACAGGGCTTTTAGTGTTCTACTTGTGTCCAAATAACAGGACATACATAATTTTCTAACACTGTACTATGTATACTACTTCTCCTATTATTTAAAAGCATTAGGGCTGTTAACCTGTAAATGGCAGCTCCAGAACCAGGCAATAAAAATGCACTTAGAGCTATTTTAGCTCCACGTGTAAGTAATTCAAGCTTTTAAATTATTAGGAAAGGCATTGATTGTGACAAAATTGAGAGGCTTTTTTTCACCATTCATCTAACACATTGCAAAAAAGAGATGCTGTTTCTTGAATCTACTCTATAGGCAGCTTAGTGCTGATAAAACTCTTCTGGTTAGGGGTGTCAATTCATATTAAAACAGACTGGACAGAGGCCCTCACATGATCACAGTGATATCAAAGCGTTACAGCAGCACAGCTTACACCCCTTTCTTTACATACAGACATTATACTGTACAAACTCCTTAGCAATGATACAACTGTTTCTGTAAGAGGGAAGGGGAATCATCTTCAGGTGTTGGCGCTCCTATACAACAGGCACCCTCCGAGGCAAATGGCAGGGCTCATGCTGCCGTTATTGCTCCTGTGTGCCCGCAGGCTCAGGCAGACATCACTGCACCATTCTGCACTTGTGGTCTATTTTCAAGGTCATATTCTCAAACACAAGACCTAGAACAGCCTTGGGGCCGAGGCACTGACTCCAGCATGTCACAGTGGGAACCGGGGTCGCAGTCACACAGCTGGTTCTCCCTGACATGGTTTGTAGACTAAAAACCCACTGCAAAAAACCCTGACTCTGTATAGAACATCAGAGTAACTGTTGTTTTCTGCTAGTTTAAAATTCATATCAAGCATCTTTGTCATAATGGCCCCAATTGAGTCCCTTTTGCCTGATAGCATCTGCTGGATATTTGACAGTATTTAAAGAGTTAAATTATAGGAAGGAACTTAATGCCTTAGAAACAGAAGTCGGACCAAGATGCATCATAATATATAATTTCAGCTAATACAACTAAGCTAATAAGACCAAATGCTTTCTTAGGCAATAATTGAATTTCTTTGGGACAAAGAGCTAAACAAAGAAAGTCATCATGGTGACCATGGAGGTATAACCCATTTCTTTCAAACTCCTTTCCAGCACTCAGAATTTAAGCACTGGCAGAACATGACATGGTTTTGCCTCTGGTCAATGCACTGGAACGATCCCCTTCCAACAGCGATGTGTGTTGGCCTCAAAATCATTCCTATACAGTAGGGCTTTTCCTCTCTCCATTGTGCACATCTCATAAAATAGTACTATTGTTTTTTCTGGCTTTGTTAGGTAGGAACATAGCCAAGTTACCCTGCAGGATGAATTTCACTTCTCTCCTGGCAATCAGCAAATAATGTTAATAGGATCTCTGTTTCTCAGTTGGAGGGTGGCATTCCTCTTACCTACCATTGGTTAGCAAAGCAGCAGACTGCAGTGTAAACCCTGCTCTGTGTAGCCAAGGGCAGGAAACATCTCCTTGGGTAATTCCTTCCACAGAGGGAGTAGTAAATTGACCCTGCAGATAACCCCCTCCTCGAGGGGAGCACCACTTCCAAGTAGAAGCCTGATGTTCTGGCAACTCATGTTCAGCGGGACCAAATCATACCTCCTGCTCTCCTTTCCATCTGAACCCAAGGAACAGCCTCAGTTACTGACACCACAGCCACATCGCTGCTGGGGCTTCTAGACCATGTCTTCCAGCACTACGTACAAGGATTTCCAACCCAACTGAGAGTGTCTTTTGTTTGAGGGTAATTTAATTTCAATTGGCACAAGGATGTGATTAGAAACATTCTCTGTGCCTAATTAATAGAAGATGCACCTTAAAAACAACAGAAGAGCAACTCTATAAATAATTCTTCACTGATAGGACTGAAAATGGTTCTGGCACTAAAAGGACAGCCCGACTGGCTACTCAGCATCTTGCTCTGAGCCTACACTGTTAAGAAGTTTCTTGGCCATTACAAAGTGGTTTTGGTGGGTTTTATGTGCTGGAATAGCATATTCCAAAAGGATACCACCATTTTAACAGAGAAACTGACTGGAGATCCAGTATCCTTCTCACTCACAGGTTCCTAGACCTCCTCCACCACAGTGGAAACCGACAAGCCACCTGGCAAGTGCAGGGTATCAGACATCAGAGATGTTACTTATTTCACTCATGCTTCCGAGAGGGCAAAACCAGCACCCAAGCTGCAGCCAGCTCTCCCTGGCCTGTTGGTAAGGGGCCTGAGGGCCAGGCACCACATTTTGTACACGCTGGCATTTCATTTATGCTGCTATTTGTGATAGCATTACATCCTAATGGTAATGAGAAATATCACAGATTCTCACAAGGCTGGTGCTAACCACCCCATCCTAAAAGGGTGCCCTGGAGGTTCTGCATTTAGGAATTCAAAAGAGCAAGACCAATAGTGTTGGCTACTACTCTCTGATTTGTGCTTTGAGTTCAGTCTTTTTCCCTCCAGGCTTTCTGACACTAAATGTGTTTCTTCTGAATCAGCACTTGCCTGTCTAGTCTCTGGCTAGAAACACAGGCTGCACACTGAGCCTGGAACACATCAACAATCTTCGCTTGCTCTCAGCAACTGTGACTGCCAATGAGAGCTTGCAGAGGCAAGGAAAAAGCAGCCTCATTTGCTGCCAGAGTCAGTAATAAGGAAACGGGTCCTGATTAGCTGCATGTTCAAGCCCTGGCCACAGTATCCATCACACAGTCACTTACATTCCTGAGTTGACACAATCCCCAGAAAAAAACTGCACTATAAGGCAAGCAAGAGGGCAAATGCACTTTAGAAGGAAGTAAAAGAACTCACAACATATCCACAGATGCTTAAAATAAACTGACGAAGTCCTAAAATAGTAACAAGTACAAGGAGCTTAAAAAGACTTTGAAAACAGGAATTAAAACCTTTTCCCAAATACCAGCCAGTATTTCTGTTGTTACAAGACCTTCTGTACAATACCAGCCTTAAGAGAAAAGTCTATCTTTGTTGATACAATATCTTCCCAAAACAGTAATGTTTATTCGTATCTGATAAAATCATTACTCCTTAAACTGAGTCTCTAGAGTGAGGCTTTTACTGGCAGTTAGAATAAATGTATCTTTTGGAACTGACTTCACAGAGTTGGTTTGAGTGAAAAAAGAACAGCAACAAGACTACCAATGACAGGCACATATAACACTGTTGCAGGATCTCCATATCTCTCTAATGTCAACTCATTATCATAATAAAAAATAAGAACCTTCCTTAAGATGCTAGAAGTTATCCAATATCTGGAAAATATATATTACAGTTTTAGCCCTATTACTTTAGAGAAGCTGAGTCCTGAAAGAAATGCCATGAACCAGCCTCCATGCTAAGATATATATTGCACAGGCTGTTCTCATAAAATATCCTCAAAATCAAAGAACACATTTCTCCATGTTAGCAATCGGTAAACCTAATCAAGGCACAGAAATATCGCAAATGAATGCGCTTAATTTTGAAGAAAATGCGCAGCATACGCAAACTAGCAGCACGCATCCTTTCTCTCTGTTGAGATCTCATGAGCTCTGTGAGAAAAATAGCAAGCAAGTCAAAACAGGGGAAAACGCACAAATCCTTGCCATCCGAGTATTACAAATCACCACAGCTTCCTCTCCCCACGCTCTTCTAACGTTATTACTTTACAGAGGCCTCTACACGATTCTGCTGTGGAGAAAATACCTTCAACAAGTAAGACCCCATGCCGTGGGCCAATTTAGCACGGCCAGAGAGGATGGGAAGGCATCACAGGGCACCCCATTCACTGATGGACGCAGCCATCATGAATTATCTGAAGAGAATTCCTCTGGTATTTGGGGACATTCGCTTTCCTCCCAACAAACACAGGTGAAGAGGTTTCCCCCTTGCCGCCCACGGGAAGGCATTGCCACGGGTGTCTGACCAGGGCAGAGCTCAGCTCCCGGCACAGCTCCAAGAGTACATGTAATGCCATGTGCAGGACTCATGTCAGTGCCAAAAACTTAGACCACAACCTGTTTAAACATGTTTAAGAGGAAATCTTTAAAAAACTCAACATCAAAAACAGTGATTGGTAGAAAAAAAAGATGGGCTGTGTATAATATAGTTGAAGGGTGTATATAAAGGAAATACTGATTTGTTTAGTCTGTTCTTTAAAGGACCCTTAAATAATGTATCATTGCTTACAACACATCGAGCCAAAGATAAGATCATTTTAGGTTGATGTTGTGCTGTGGTTTTTTTTTTTTTTTAAACCACTGCAGGAAAGGAACAAACTGGTGTGTATTAATGTTACCTTGACTTAAGACAAAAAACAGAATAAATTAGCAATATAAACCTCAAAGAGGACAGGGATAGGCCTAAAGGAGAAAGCAACTGGAGGGACAAAGCTTCAGGGACTGTATGTGCCAGAAACCTCACTTTTCCATGGATGAGGAAAATCTGATTCCAGTGATTCCTAGTGAACCATGCAGCTCCCTGGCTCTGCCTCCCACCCTCACTTCAACACACACTTAAACAGTTGGGGCTGGGCCTTCCTGCAGGCATTCAGTAAGCAGGGCTTACACATGGGTGGAGTGAAAGACTGAAAAAGAGAACATAAAAAGCACACATTTGAGCCCCTCTGCTTTTGGGAATGGGAGAGGGAAGAGATTTGCCTTTACTCAGCCCTGTGGAGGAAGACTTCCAAGCATGAGGTGGCATGATGGATTTCAGCATTTGCAATTGCCTGCAGGGGCCACATCCTTAACCTTGAGCTACCATAGTGTGCACATTTTACTGTGGAATCTAAATTTGCTGTTGAGATGGTTTCCAGTCCCTTTGGGCATGTTGCAGCAAGTCTGTTACTCAGTTTCTCGCTCTAATAAAATGAGGGTTATGGTATTTGCTCACTGAATTATGGCCTGCAAAAACTTAGATGATTCATTTAATATACCTGATTTCAGCTGCACAATGATCTCTTAACTTGAAAGTGCTTCACAGCACACAAACAGGCTATCTGGTCCTCTATGTTGCAGCCTGCCAGCAATACAAAGGTATGCAGAATAAAGACTGCTAATCCCTGTAACTACCAGAGGCATGGATAGTCTGTTAATTGGCAAATCACATTATATTTTCTAATGTTACATTCAGTGGAAAAGCCTATACCAAATGAACACACTGCAGCAGATGACTTCTTCATTTACTCTATGTTGTGATGGTTACCAGAAACAGTAGGAAGGGAGAAACACTGCACAGAATGAATTGCTTGATTTAGTGTCAGAGAGCCACAGGATGTGTGGTACATGCTAACAGTTCTTCATGGCCAGTTTATGCCTTGAAACCCCAAGAGTGATAGCCACTCCATGAAAGTGCAGATGCCTGGAAGGGGCACTGCTGGTTCTGCTCTATTTGTTTTGCCTGGCAGCCTCAAATCCCCCATCCGCTCTAGACAGATCATTTAAAAGGTGTCACAGTCTGTGAAGGGTATCAATACTTGCAGTAGCCCCATATTTCATATTTTCCAGACAATTTTCCTCTGTCCAGATCTGAACAGAAAGCAGCTATGATAGATGCTCTGTCTTGAAGCTCAGAGCAAAAGGTCTACAGAAAAAGAAAAAAAAATAAAATCTGTAGAAGTCAAGTCACTGCTAGTTTGTTTTCCCTTCCCTTTTCCAGAGGGAAACTATCCTTCATGCAGTAAAAACAAGGCTCAAGCTTCTGACATGAAGCTGGCACACAGAGTACCAAACAGGATTATGTAAGCCACAGAATGCAACACAAAACAGTTGTTTCCCCCAAAATCTTCAGAAACATGTAGTCATACATCTAATATATACCTTAAACTATAAGGTCTGGACCAGATCCGTATCCAGTTGCGTGAGCCCTGCCAATGTACATGACTCAAAAACTTGGCCTAACCATGTCCTTCTATGGATGTTTATTTTGTGGAATTCAGACTAATGCATATGTATTCACACAACACCGAAAACACTATGCTGTCCTGCCACTCCTTTGGATATCTAAAGCACTTAACTCTGTGAAAACTGTGCAAAGGTGGGCATGGCAGGCTAGGTCACACCCCATGCTAATTTCCACAAAGGCTTCTCTCCACCTGGAGCTCCACAGGACTGCTTAAATCCCTGGTTCACCTTCCCAAATTTGTTTCAGCTGTCATCACCTATCACACTCTAAAGTGGGTACAACTGGTCATTCTGCTCCCTTCATGACCTTCCCTCCTGTGTTGCTCTCCTCTCAATGAGAAACCTTCAGTGATCAGCAGCACAGTGGTGTGGCAGCCAGGGATCAGGAGAGCCTGGCCACATTGCCAATCCTGGTGCTGAGAGATAGTGGGGCAAATCTGAACCCTGTGCTCTGACTCCCTTTCTGTGCCTGATCACTTCAGCCTGGAGGGCAGGCCAGGTCTCCCAGGTGATGATGCAGTTCCTCACATCATGGAACACCAGCATGGATGCATCTTCTAGACAGAACAGCAATGCAGCTTTTAAAAGCTGGAAAGAGTTCATACCGTCAACATCTGGCAGCAGTTGCCAAAATAAACACAGCATAGAAATATTTGTAAAATGGCTGAGAAACAATATGGATAATGTGGCATTATACTATAAACAGAGCAGCATATTAATCAAGGAACACTAAAACTTTTAATTAAGAGTCTCACTTAAAACCAACGCAAAACATAACTCGTGCAGAATAGCTGGCCCACTTCCCATTGACTGTCTATTCCAGTTCTCCAGATGTAAAATTAAGGAAACAAGTCTTGGGGGCACAATGAGGGAAGCCAGATGAAAGACTAAGGAGCTCCAATGCAGCCGTAATACCATGCAAGTAGGTGGGCTAGAAAAGACTATCAAAGTAATACAAAGTTGTGTTTGTTTGGAAGGAAATACCGCAAATATTAGGAGAGAACTTTGAAAACTGGCCATCCTGCATATGAATGCAGATTTACCAGCGAAGTCAAACGCATTTCAGCTCACTCTCACCTTTAAAACTCCCCAGTAATTTCCTACCTTTGTGATATACTTAGAGCTACACAGTTCTTTCCTGGCACACCAAACATTTTGTAGCACATCTATGCTGTCCACCCACAGCCACAAGGCCACAGACACACTTCCTAGATACTGTGATAGCTGGGCTGCCAAACCACCCCTTAAAGGAAAGGCTGTGACACACACCTAAGCTGCAGCAGGTCAAGTGTTTTGCATTGAGTATGTGGAACATAAATGAATCAAAGAACCTTCTGGGCATAATGCAGCAAAAGTTGACAATATTTGCTTGTTTGTGGCACTGAGAAGAGACTGTCATTGTTTACTGTCAGCTACGCTATAGATATATGGCCCTCTGCAACACTCAGCTCATCTTTAGCTCCTACTGAGAGAGCTGTTAGATTGATGGGAAGCCCTGCATGACCAGGGTACATCTCCACTGAAATCCATTGCAATGAAAGGACACAGGCACATAGCACTCGCAAAGAAGACAGAATAGCTAGAGCTTAGTCAAAGCCAATTGAAAAGCAAAGTGAAACACAATTGATTAAATGGCAGTGCTGGCCATGAGCACTTCGATAAGTTTTTCTACCTAAAAAACCCCCAACAAACAAAACAAACACCTTCTTTTCAAAATGACCCTTCATATCAAAACTCGGAATAACTATAGTTATAAAACATCAGCACAGTCAAAGCTGTAACCGCACATTTAAAAGTTACCAAAATGAAGTGCTCTGTGCAAACAAAACAGACTTCTTCCCCAGGCTCCCCATTTCCTAGTGTTTTTGCCTATTTCTGTTAAAGAGACCTCAAGGTTCTCTTCTCCACAAAGCTCTAAATACTATCCAGGATTTCCTCACCATCACACACATTTGAGAAGCAGGATTGCCTTTTGGAGCAAGGGCAAATTTCCTAAGCTTCCTCCCACCCTTTGCAATCTGCAATTGTGGGGGAGGGCAGGAAGCTCACCCCCATGGCGCAGTCCCACAGCACTGGAGCCAGGCAAGCAGAGCAGGGCAGCAGCATATCCCATCGACAAGCTAGTAATCATCAGGCAAAGTACAAAGTAACAAGGGCTCCAAGGTCAAACTAGGAGAGCCAAATTATTCCACTACAGCCCCAGAAGCAGGCCCAGCTACAACACAGCTTAAACCATTACTGAGGGCTCAGGCTGGAGCTTAAATGGGGCTCCTGGGCCCAGAGCTGGAGTGCGTGAGTGGGGGTCCCAGGTGAGGCTGCTCAGGGCAATTAAGGGCTGAGTGCCACCTGAGCCTAAGAAGCTAAAACAGCAAAAATCAGGTTCCATCTTTTAAGCGCTCAAAAGTATAAGATGCAAGTACCATGCAGTGCTGAATTCAGCACAGAATTCACATGATGTAATCGTGGCTCTGCACAGGCTCACAGACAACCCAGGATCTCTCAGGAGCCTCTGGCAGCATGAAGGGATAAAGATCAACCCAGCTGAACATCAGAAATAGGTGGAGCATTTGCAAAGAATGGACAAGGGGATGATTAAGTAGATTCTAGCAACCAAGGAGAGTAAGGATAGAGTCTGAGATACCAAAAGCCAACCCGAGACATGGCAAAAGATACAAAAGCCCACGGCAAAAATGTCCTGCAGCTGTATATACAAAAAGAGAACAGTAAATAGAAGAGGAGCTGCTATACTGTTCAGCATACTGATACACAGTCCCTCAGCTTTGTGATTATGCCAGCGAACACATGTAACTGGAAAAAGAGACTGAAATGTTTTAGTAGGAAATATATATGGGAATGGCCTAATGTCATATGTTCTGCCGGTGAGAAGCATTAGAAGACAGTGATTCACTATGAATAGTAAATCCATGGTAATGTCTCTGATGGAAAACTGAAACAGTAAATAATTTCAGGTCTAACTGTGATCATATCAAAGTCTATAGCAAACTCCAGCTGAGAAGAGAAAGTATCTGTAGTGGAATAAGGTAGAAAACCGTAAGACTGACTTGTTTTAAGAAGTTTTCAAGAAGGCCAGTTCACTAGAGACAGCCCATATCGCTAAACACTTCTCTAAATACAAATCATGCCAGCAAAAGTCTAAAGTATTTTCTTCAAATAGGGGAAAGGTGAATCAAATTTCCAGCACTGGACAATGAGTTTTTCAGGCTGAAGTAAGCAGCAGAGATTCTTCTCCTTCCATTCAGGCCTTAACTACAGTCATGAATCCCCCAAAGAAAAGGTGAAATGGTAATTTATATTTAGAAAGATACAGACAGAAAGAACTTAGAGTCTCATGAGTAATAGGGTATTTGAATTACATGTCAGCCACATTGCAGATAACCTAAGTTATGTACAGAAGCTCTCCTGAGGATGGGGGTGCTAGCTTCTGAGCAGTGCTCTGAGAGGTACCGTAACACAGGCAGTATAACCACCCTCATATCACACTATGTGCAGATTACCTTGCTTTGGGGCATATCTATTTTTTCCTGTTCAACTTAACCGCGTATTGCAAAAAACTATATGGAGTTATGGGCTGACTCTGGAATCAAAGCTGCTCTGCAAATTACCAATGCTGGACTTTCTAACACAATGAAGTAAGAAGATATTTGTTGCCCAGGTAAAATGCAGTAGAAGTACACTCTAATGCTGGGACAGAAGATAAGCTCTATGGAGAGAAGCTGAATTAATTTTATTGTGTTGCACAGAAGACTACACAAGGGATACTATTATACAAAAGAATTATTCCTTATCTAATTCTGCACACCCAGAGGATTGTGTCCAGTGCCTGCAGACAATACATCTAGGTATAATATTAGCACACTATCCGAGAAGCACACCTTAAAGCATGCTGAAATAGAGGGGCCATAATTCCACTACAGAATCTGCTTTTATGGAAAAATATATTTTTCCCTTTCATAGTGATGTTTAAGCGTTGCAATAGGTTTTATGATTGTTTCCAAAATATTAAAAATACAACTTTAAATATGATAAAGTAATAAATATGACAATTGGCACGCATATGATGGCAAATGAAGCGGGGAGGACTTCTGCTTTTAGGTTTTTTAAGACCAGTTGATAGACTGCAGCTCATTCTATGAGGCTGACATACCTGTCAATGCTGCTTTTCTCTTTGGCTATTTTTTTTTCTTTCATAGGCTTATTGAGAATTTTTTTCTTGGTTGATGTTGGGTGTTTTATAGAGAAGAAAAGAAATGAAGGGCAGGATGATTCCAGTTATTGCATCTGGCACTCCAGTGATAGTTTGGAAATTCCTTTTAATTAAACAAGTGTTATTTTTTAAAGTTACCAGTAATCCAAGCCTGTAACATGCAGCTGGGAAAGCAAATAGACCTTAATTCAGCTGATAAACACATGCTGAAGATGAGTGAAAGGAGGAGATTAAATGGGATCCCATATGAATGCAAACATGCAGAATGGTTGGGGGGGGATGTGTGCATGCACATGTGCGTGTGCACGCATGCACACAATGAAAGGCCTGCCACAGCCAGAGATAGGGCCAGAGCTGCAGCTTAATGAGAAGCTGTAAAATGCCATTTGATTAGAAAAGCAGGTGATTTGGAAGGATAATCTGATTTCTGATGTGACATTACCAGACACCACATCACCCTGGGCAGCAGATCGAATATGGGACTTGCCTCAGTTATCAGTGCCTGAGTCTGCCTGCTTCCTTAGAACAAGACAAAAAAGTCCCCGTCTTCTGGTTTGTCACCTCTCCCACTTCAGATTACAGTAAGTGGCAGGAGAATCAGTCCCTTGCATACAACAGCTCCCCAGAGACAGGGAGCTATACAGGCAGGCATCAGGGAACATTATCTGTGATGCTCTCACTGCAACACAAGTAAACCCTATGAAAATCTGGTATGACACAAAGGAACAGCTCAGAAGGAACAAAGCTTGTTCTTATCTGCTCTAGATCCAACAAATCAGCCAAAATTAAGCATACAAAGAGCCCTAACTGTAAAGGAGGGAGATTTGTATTTGCCTTAGCTTTTCCCTGGGTTAAAGCCTCTGGAAGGCAAATGCCCAAGCATAGACCTTGCTCTGTGTGCAAGCCACGCGCTGGGTACATGCACTGCACAGTGATAAGATTAGCACCGTGTGTTCTCTCAACACTAATGAGATGTCATTTCTCTTCTCATCTTAAATTACTATCATATAAAGAAAATGAACCTGACCACTGTTATTGTTAGCAAGCCTAAGTCCAGAGGAGTTTAGAGCTCCTGCCTTAATCAGCTGTCATAGACAACTTCTGTCTATGCTCTGCATTTGGCCTTGGCAAGTTTTGCTGCAGTTGGAGCCAGCTGGGTCTGAAATGGAGGAGCTGGCACTGCAGGGGGGTGGGTGAGGGATTTCCTTTGTTGATTACTTATTGCCAGGTTGTAGAAACTGGAATCTCTCAAACCAAGAGAGAGGATGGTGTCTGGAGGATGTTGGAAAGATATTTCTGATTGGCACTGAAGGGTTGCAAAGAATTAGTAGAGAATTAGGCTCAAATAGAGTTACTGTGATCCAATATGGTGCTATGTGTGACCAGGTTGCAGCACTTCCAGGAAAGAATGTCTAATGAAAGTGGGCATCAGTCAAGCCAAGGAGCATGAGCTTGGGCACAATGAGAGAAAAGGCAGGGCGCGCTATATGCAGAGCCGCGGCACAGGGAAACTAGGCGCTTAGAGACGGATGCTGAAAAAATCAGAAGCAGAGCTTTCAGGGGACACATGGCTGTGTGAACCACTGTAGCTGCATGAGCAGTAAAGGAACACTGGTGATCTTATTTCCACCCTTAGCCCCCCATTGAATACATTCTTTTCTGCCTATAAAAAAATGCCAGTATCTGAGGTACTGACAGCTTCTGAGATAGTGCCAGAAAATTCATGTTTAACTTCTATACTCATAAGCAATACTAAGGGAATGTTAATAAAGAACAGAAAGCGAAAGTTTGGGTTTACATTTCACAGCCAGAAAAGAGCCTTTCCCTCTGAAATGTTCAGCTACTCTCCTTACGCTTATGTGCTCTGCAATAAATGCTGTCCCATTCCTCAGCTCTGACCAGGAGGGTCTTGCTGCCCCAGTAACCTGCTCCAGCACCAGGGCTTTCCTCTGATGTCCCTCAGAGAAAAAAAAAAGATTTGAGAATTATCGGATCTTGAGATATGCTTGTATGACAAAAGTGCCCAACAATTTCAGATAAAAATAAGAGATTTTGAACACTGCATGGATTCTGGGTATCTAGAAATTACAAAAAGGGATCGTTGTGCTAAGTTTCCAGTGTGAAAAACCTAAAAAGAAATTACAATATTAAAAAAAAAAATCTCAGGCTGAGATACTGACCTCTAAGAAAGGTTGAAGAGATGACAGATCTGAGAAAATTAAAACTATGCTGATATTTATTCACATGGCACAAACAATTCATATAGTTTGAGAAAATACACTGAAGTTTAAACCTTAATTGTAAGCCGTTACACTGTTTTAAATTGAGACTGTTCACATATTGTTTTCTTTTAAAATGGAAGAATTACTTTTTTATAAATTTTAGTAAGTCAGAATGTTTCATTTCTCAGTTAGAATTGTTAATCAGGAAGATATGATACAATCTGCTAAATCTCAAGAGTGCTAAGATATGAAGGGCCTTTAGCAGTGGTACAGGTAATTAAGTTTGTTATGATTTTCTATATGTTCTGCAGCAGAAAACCTGATTGTTCTTTTGGCAAAGGGCCATGTCTGTTCATCTTCAAATGTGACCTGTTTTAAATTTTAAAATAAATATTATTTAAAATTGGAGATAATTTTATTTTAATAGAGCACATAATACCAATGTATGATCTTCATTATATACAGCAATTAATTTTTTTGCTAATATCCTACTGTATTGAAAACTCATGTGATTTTTTAATACATACTCAAAAGATGAAAATACTAAAGACAGGTATTTGCTGATGTTAACTAAAATTACATATCCTGTGGAGATACATTAACATCTTGGCATAACAATAGTCTGGAATTTTTTGACTGACTGTAGTAAAGGGAAGATTTGGGTTGAAAAAGAAGAGAACGTAGCAAATTTTTTCTCATTGTTAGTATGAGAAACAATGACTGTGGGAGTTCTCCACAGTATTCTTACTACTTGACAGGTGAAGGAGAATGCTGTTTTGGAATGACCATGGGGTTAGGGGCTCCACATTTATCTGATGCTGGAGAGAATACAACCCCTTTGTACCCTTCCACACTGAATTAGAACTACCCTGTGAATCTAAAAAATGCTATAGGTGTTTAATATCTCCAGCTACTCTACGGAGCTAATCTGAAACTCTGACTATAGTCAGCTTAAAGGTGATTTATTTAATTAAACAGAAATACACATGCCTCCCCCAGTCTTAAAGCCTTGATCATTTCAGTATTCAAAATATAACCATTCTCAATGCCATTAATCCACACGTGCTCATACATCTGGTTCTAGTCAACAGATCAAATAATTTTCTCCCTCAAGAAACTGTCAAAACTGAAGCCCCCAAGAAAGCCCTAACCACATGCATCTCTCCACTTCCTGAGATTTACTAACATTATTTTACAAGCTATTAGATCGAACAGGAAAAAAGATGACTGCAGCCATGTAACTGGTTTACTGTACATACAGCTGGTTTAGCAGCTAAATACTATTAAAAGTATCTGATCAATTCTCATGTAGAGGCTTTGTTAATCTATATGCACAATTTGGATTTCTGTGAAATTGCTCCTGTTGTCCACTTTGAAATGACACTTTCGTTTTGGTCAGTTACAGTATTCAAGTCTTCAGCTCTAATAAATATGTTAAAAATAAGCCAAACAAAATACCATTCTTGGTGCACTCTATTATTAATCTGTAGTCATTTAACTTCATCGAGTTTGTGTATTTCTTCCTAAAAAGTATTCAATTAAAGTAAGGCAATAATCAAATTAAACTTATCTGCAACCTATGACAACTAATTTTCCTTAGCACTGAATAACATGTGTGCACCACCTCACTCTAATAAAGAATTTTAAAAAAAAGAGCATTAATATAGTACTTAGAAGAAAAAGGTGTGAGCTTCCCAGGAATTCATAAATTATTACATTACCACATACTGCCTGAGAGTTCAGCAGTGATGCATTTGATGATGGGCACCTTAAGGCACTAATGCTGGGCAATTTTCTCCAAATTCTTTTCAGGACAAATCTCCTTAAGCTCATGATATCTTAACACCTTCCAAGAACAAAAGCCTTACATTCTAAGACAGCAGTGTTAATGTAGTCTATGTATAACACATTTACAATAACCATGAACTGTGCAAGACCCCAGGAGAAAACAGATTACACATCTGCTTATTTTGCAAACGCAAGGCAGGGAGACATGCTGTTGCAGGCAGTTGTGAGCTTACCCTGCCATGCTCCACACCAACTCAAACACACATTAGCGGGGCCAAATACGGCTGTGACTGCAAGCTATTAAGGTTAGCCCTTGCTGAGGGCTAAGATCAACTAGTTCAGGATCACTAATGCCACACTAACGTGACTATATCAGATCAGAGTTCAGGGAAAGGGAGTTCCCACCTCCGTGCCAAGGGTGTGCGTGCTGACATGCCCTGGATCTCTGATCTTGCAAACTATCCTTCCCAGCACTTACCCCTTGCCCTTGCAAATGCTCTGCTGGCAGACCTGCCTGAGGAGCAGCTCTACAACATCCGCACTGAGATGCGCCTTGCAGCTCAGAAAAGGGCACGAACACATGGCCTGCTCCCGCAAATAAGAGGCCGCTCCCAAAGAAGAGATTAGCAAGGGAAAACCTTCTGTCTCGGAAGTCAATTTATGACCACATTCCAGATCTCAGGAATCAATGAGAGATGTATGATGCATGCATGAATGAAAAGAATAGAGAATCCGAATGCTCACTAGGGAAGAATTTTTATTTTGACTATTTACCTTCCAAACTTGTTAGCATTTATCTAGTTTCAAACAGCTGTGAGTGGTCTGGAAAAGAGATCATCACAAAGATTTAACATTAAGGCTCTTTCAGGGAAATACAGCAAACACAGAAAAGTAATCTCCACCAAAATCAATGTACATATCTGCAAAAAAAAAGAATCCTTAAGTAAAAACATGCCTATGCCAGTGTTCAAACCTTCTTTGTAGCATGAGGGAACAAATAAAGAAGAATTTCTTTTTTATAATACTTTGCTACTTTTTAAAAATTATAATATTAAGGTAGTATGTATAATACATAAGTCTGTCTGAAAAGAATGCATACGGAAGGGATTGTATTTGATTATATAAAATAAAAGTAGTGATGGATTACATTACACTCATCAATACCAGCACAATGCAAAGGATCTGAAATCAACAATTTTTAACAAGATGCAGAGAGTTTGTACATGGTTAGTCAGAAGTATTGTACTTTACATAAATGCGTTACAAATGGTGACACAGTAATTACAGTACTGGGAAACGGCTACTATCTATCTGCTCTGCATTTTAAAGACTAAATAGAAATTTCATGCATATGGAATACACTTGTGTTAGCTCAATTCATTTTTTCAATATTATTCTATATGGTAAGAATAATATAAATTCTAAATTGCTATTCAAATGTTACATCTATTTTATCATGAATTACATTTTGAACAAAATGCAACTATACTTGAAGCATACATAATGTTTGCATAATCTGTGGAAGAAAATTGTCACCCTAGGAATTTATAATTTGCTTATTTCTTGTAAAGCCTTCTTTTGATGTATTCTGTAAATTGATGGGATTTCAGTGTATTTATATAGATACAAAAATATTTTCTGTGGTTGTCTATTTGCTCCTTTGACTAGACTTCTTTACAGTTTGCAATATATTTTCATACAGTTTGCAAAAATAAGGTTATGATTTATCTGCAGTTTTAACGATTAATTTCAAATTTTCTTCGATACAACACACTTCCAATTTTTGTTGTGACACAGATTATGCAAATTTGCGTGACAAAGAGTATGCAAACTGATTTTAAAGTAGGAAGTTCAGCTGACAGTACCCAGGCTTCTGCATTAAATCAAAAGGATTGTGTTTTTTCAGTCTCATGGATGGACACTGATTACTTGGGGGTTTTTGGATTAATAGGGAGACTCCCACCAGGCATTTCCTGGTGATGCATTTGAGTACTATACTGAACCACTGTTGTGTCCCCACTAGTGTTGTGCACCTTTTTCATTTACTGACAAGCTGTCAAGGATCTGTTGCGATGTCACAGGACCTTGGAATATGATTAAAGTAGGTTTTTTTTGATTAAGCTCTTTTCAGTTCATGATATCCATGTGGAGTTTGTGTCAAGTGAGTCAAAGCCTTAAAACAGCCTGGAGGCAGTCAGTACTTTCCTACTCAAGTGGGTAGGACTGCACATCCAACAGATCCACTGCGAACAGGAGAGATTCACACTCAGATGCTGTGTTCAGAGGAATCTCACATGCTGCTCACCAGTGCAGGAATCACCTCTAAGCACTAAAGGACCTAAGCAGGGAACACTGTGCTCTGTGAAAACTCCACGTCCCCAAGCCCATAGGATCAGGAGGCCACCAGGAAAAACATACACCAGTGAGCGTTTCAGGAGCGAGTGAGTGCGTGTGTCTGTGTGTGTTTGGGACAGAGAGGAGGAGTGAGTTCTTCCATGTACAGCTACTGAATCTGTGGATGCGATGACTGGACTCCAATAGGTGAGATTCTTGAAAAGCTGTCTGGTTTTCTTACAGGGCAATGCCACACACATCCGGGTCTGATGGGAAAAACATAAAGATGTGATAGTGCCAATCGAAGAATTGCACTGCAACTGCAAGAAAACCCTCCAAATATGAATTGAGTGTGATTCTAAGGCTCACGACTAAGGGTCATGACCGAGCTTCTGTTGATGCTCAGGGTTTTGACTCAGCTTTGGCAAAGCAAAACCCAGGCAGCATCTTGCCTGGTTGCATACTTCAGTTTCATCACTTGTAATGAAACCACAAGGATGGTGGTGACCCCATACAGAAGATGCTGGGGCAACCATGGCAGCCAACAGCATCCCTGCCTTCAACCCGAACGAACAGGTTCTGCAAGGAGAACCCAATAGAAAGGTCTCTTTGTACCTGGGAGGAGGAGTGCAGCAGAAAACCCACGCTCAGGGGTAAGGCAAGAAACTCCCCCAAAAAAGTTCCCTCCCAAGGTCAGTGGAATGAACACAAATGCAGTAGATATTTACCAGACCGCCTGGTAACATGAATGTGTTTCACACCATAGGTTAAAAAATCCCAAACCAACTAGTCCCTGCGAATTTAATAAAAGAAGAGGTCATGAAGAGAAAAAGAGAAAAACTTATTTCCAGTGAACATGAGTAGTTGGCCACTTTCAAAAATAATACTTTTTTGAAATGTGTGAACATAACGTGAATATTTCAATTCCTGGGACTATTCTGCGAGTGCTTTTTATGATGAGTGATAAAATGTTCCAGCTTGGCTACAATTGTACTAAACTGTTGTAATAGGATCCTGTACTTTTACCTGTATCCCAGTTTGACAGCACGCTTTATTATCAATAGCTGATTTTGAAATACTGCCACGACATCTGTAAATTATATAAATCAGGACATGAGAAAAAGACGGTGTCAGTGTTCTTTAACCTGAAACAATGCCATCTTCTGTGTTTTGGCACAGGCCGCGCTCATCACTGCAGTTCAACCTGAGCAGTAACTTTGCAGGCAGCCTCTTAGGCATAATTGTCATTACCGCGGGGTACTGCCCTGTGCAGCATGGAGAAGGGCAGCAGAATCTAACCCTTCATTTATTGGCTCAAACTCATTAAGTCAAAGGCAAAATTCCCAGTGATGATTACTGGGTCAGAATTAGGCTAAACTCCCCCATCATGCTTTTCTGGCCTTTATTCCTTCTCCTGAATTCTATAATGTAATGCCTTTACATCAAGAACAACATTCTGGCTGAAAATATCAAGCTTACTATATGGCTTTAAAAAACACGTTTTTTTTGCAGGTGGCAAAATATTCCAGCTTGAATCTATCTTTTTCATTCAAACTTACAAAAATATCCCCTCAAATTAATGCTCTTCCAATTGCATACATTACCAAATGTTTTTGTTTTGGAAAATGATACCTTTTCAATACAAAAACAAGTCTGTGTTTTTTTTATAGAATGAAAACTACATTTCCTCCATTAGCTCTAATGTTTCCATTGTGTAAGAGATTTATCCTGATACAGTTTAGCCCTGGGCACTATGCCTCCCCCAGCATGCTCAGGTTAGTGCAAATGTTCTTGGCACTGGCTTCAGTTGTAACAACGCACTGCACGTGCTGCAGCAGTATACATATTTAAACAGCTTGTTCCTTTACAAGCACATGTTCAAAAGATTTTATCTAATCAAATTTTAAATAGGAAATTACTTGTCTGACTTCACATCAGAAAGCTATTCCTTTCCCTACTGCTCCAGATTGGATTATCAGAACTTTACTACTAAATGGTCAGCAGTGTGCCTGAGTCACCAGTCTTAATTTTGGGCTATAAATATCAGATGATGATTTATTACTTGGCAGTTTCAATACTGCAATGACAATTTCTCTTTAATTCGAGACAAATGACAAACAGTTTTGAAAGCAGAGTATTTCTGAGGTTCTCTGAGCTAATAATGGCTAAGCCTTGGGAATGCACAATGTGGAATTTCACACACGCACCCCCCTGATTTCAATATACTGCTTTCTAGTGATTCGAAGGGTTTTTCATTGCCCATACTGATCTAGTCCTGCTTGTCTTTGTGACTTAACTGCCAACTGTGGACAACAATTCAACGGTAAATGGGCCAAATCTGTGATTCTGAGAATGTTTAATGATTTTTACAACTAAACTGAATAAAGTTTGAAAGAGTAGTTATTTCTCTTACATGATACTTGGATCATCACTGTTTAACATTCATACTTCATTTGGACTTGAGATGAGAGTTTATGATCTGCCCAGTGCCAGAAATCATACTGTCTGCTTATTCAAAAGTAGATATTTGCTCACCAGAATATACAGTTATTGCTTTCACCTCTTCCAAAATGCTAACTATGTTTCTTCTAAACAGCACCAGACAAGTGGGTCTCACCCCTTTCTGGGGAAGGCTGCTACCCAGGTAGGTTGCTTGTGCAAGGTAGGTTGCTTGTGCAAATCATATCTAGATCAAGAATGTGCATCCTTTCAGAAAGCATTAAAATAAGAAATGGACTTAAATCTTGCTGAAACTAATTTGCAAACTTGACAGAAGTGTTTATTTAGAAGATGAACAAACTCTAGTGTGATACAAGATACTGCAAGAGATCAAAAAAAAATTACCTCTTAATTTCAAAATATCATTTAGTCATATTCAAAGTTTGGTTGGTTCCCTATGGTATTTTATTTCAGAAATAATTCAAATTTGGTTTGACAAACTATTAGACATTCACAGAAGCACAAGCACAAAGCAGGGGAGGGGGTTGAAAGGCCAATTAAAGAAGACAGCCCAAAGAATGTTAGAAAATCCATCTAAATCCTGGAAGACAAGGACAAAAAACATTTTCTGATTGTGATATTCAGGAACCTGAACTAGGAACAGAGATGTAATTTGGAAAAAGAAAAGCTTCTGATACAACTATACATGAGGGGTAATTAACTGAGGCAAATGGAGGAAAACAAACTAAAAATGGTGTTGGAAGAAGTGCTGTAGGATCCTGTATCTGGCTGACTTTTCCATCACTGAGAACTATGATGAAGACCCTTAGTAATCCATCACTTAAAGACTTCCCACCTTTTGCAAAGATTCATGCTCCACATTCCAGCATGTCATACAGAAACAAACAGGTTTCTGACTTCAGTGTTCTGCAAGTTATATCCAGTTCCTGGGTTCAGGGATAGCAGATGGCATTACAGCCGCCTTGAATCTGCACAACACCCTAAAATGTCCCTGAAAGGTGTCAACGGTCCTGTCCATCCTGGAAAGTGTTAAATTTCTCAGAGATATTACTTAACCGTTTTCAGGATTGAACGACAGAAGTAAACACTCTTAAAATCCAGTAGACAGGAGACACTGTGGGATGCAAGTCACTTGCTGAGGAATAATGTGCCTAATCTTTGAACTCTTTTCAAGGAAGGTATTTAACTACATGCAAGATCATCAGCTGGTTCAAGTTATTGTAAGTACCTTGATCTCAAGACAGCCAGATCTAGCTGTATAAATTCACAATCCTGTTGGTATGTCACATACTTCAGCCTGAAGTTCTCGCAGTAAATCGAGTATAGAGTACAGAGCATTTGTACTGTGCTCTCTGTTACTGTAAAACTAAACTGTGCTTTCTTTCAGGGTATTGTTCTGATCCTAAATTTCTCAGCTGAGACATTCTGATGGCATATCTGCTGGCTTCAGGCACAATAGCACTCTTTTTAAAAGAGTATTATTATACCTTGAAATCGACAATCAAGGAATAGAAAAACCTCAAAATGCATAGCTGGTGTACTCAAGGCATTGTCTTCCTAAAAGCAAAGACAAAACACCCCAAGAAACATAGGTTCAAGAGAGAGATGGAGGGAGGGAAGACAAACTAAAGCACTTCTTTTCCTCCTTTAAAAGAACAACAACTGCTTAGGCTTTCCTCATGAATCATAAAACAAGGGGAGGTGGCAGCAGGGTGAAA
Organism: Leptosomus discolor; assembly: GCF_034619465.1. Lineage (NCBI taxonomy): Eukaryota > Metazoa > Chordata > Aves > Leptosomiformes > Leptosomidae > Leptosomus > Leptosomus discolor. The sequence goes on from NC_141397.1 coordinate 41,702,233, forward strand.
CAGAAACTGTATTTTCATTTGTCTGTTACTTTCGGTTCTATTTACACTGCCAAAGAGCTGCATTATCTGCCTTTCACTTGTTGTATGCAATGAGAGATGACAGAGGGTGTCATCAAGCCTTTAAGGTTGCAGTAATTCATAACCTTACCTTAATTAACCTGGAATAAGTTACCTTTTGAATAAACAAGATCCTAGGTTTGCTTTTACTATATGTGGGTTTGTTTCCTCCAGATATCCCCCTATGCAAACACGTTGCTTCTCATAGCTAGAGCTCTGGATATTATTAAAATCCTAAAACAAAGCAGTATGGCAAATGCTTCAAACCAGCCCGTGGTTTAAATGGCACAGTGATTCACTGTATTCAGTTCCTCATTCTCCTTCTGCTTTCACTGTTCAAGGGGAGGAAGAAAAGTACGCAGAGGTGCTCCTGGCACAGCACAGCACGAGGAGGGGCACTAACATCACCGCCACTTCACTGTGACCAGGTAAGTGTTCCCTTGTGCGGCATGAAGTCTAACTTGCAGGTGAACATTTTCCTTAGGCTTGCAGGATTGTTTCGATAACTTAGAGCGTAACGGTATTAGCATTTTAAACTGAGCTTCCATTAAGTTATATGAGTTATCTATTTTGAAGTAATTTGAAGGACCTTTCATTGTTAACTCCTCTTAATTAATTTTGGCTTTATGGCTTTTTGGGGGCAAATTGCCTTAGCCTTCACATTTATCCTATCACTACTTGGCATGACCAAGATATTACAGCTCTTAAGTGAATTTCTTGTCAGAAGAATCTAAATCACACAGCTCATGAGAGTTACTTGAGGAGAATCAGTTTTACTCTCCATTTAGCCTGGCCTCTAAACCCTGGGTGACAGCCTGATACTTGCAAATGACTTTCACAAAAGCAGGCTTTACGAGTGTGGGGTTGAAGTATCTACCTGCAGACTGCTGCTCTTGGCCTGAAGCAAGAAGCATGTTCTGCTTCATGTGTTTAGTAAGGCAATTTTTCTTGGAAGCTTGTCTTTCTCATCCTTTTAGCCATCACACACCAAGTTGCCTCTTTTCATTCATGCTCTGCGGTCTGACTACATTGTCCCTGTTTGGGGCCATTCATGTTTCTGTTTAAAAAAAGTCCATTTTATTAAAACATGAGAGATGCTGGTGAGCAGGAATTCATTGCAAAATCAGATCAATGAGTTTTCAGTTTAGGGCTATTTTCAAAACACATCTCAGAAATATACACACATATCGAGTTGCTCCTGTGGAAAGTAACTAGACAAAATATGGCTGACAAAGTTAGAAAAAAATGTTCTGCTGTAATAAGTGCATTCAAAGGACACAGATTATTGGTAATATTTTCAATACAAAGTTGGTAAAAGCTCATTACCTTTCAGTGATCTACAATGCAGTCTCTGATGACCGCTTGTACAGAACTACTGCAAACAGTTAAGCCCCAAATGTCTTTATCTTGATCTCTCCAATGTTTCATTTCCCCTTACAGAACAGCGCATTGGAAGGCTTTATACCCTAAGCCACTAAAACGCTTTTACCTTTTAATTTTTTCTAAACAGTGCCAAAATGATAAAAAATGTGCCGTCATTTACTTTTCTCTGGTGTAATGGTAAAATTACGTTTCCCCAATTACCTCTTTACCTCTTTGAAGGTACCAAAGATAGTACCAAAGTTTTCTGAGAGTCACAGAGCTGGCACACAGTCTGTTATTTCCTCTATCTAGTGTTCTGATTAGCATTAGGAGAAATTTCTACGTGGGATATGTTTATCTGGTCATGCAGAAAGTCACACCACTTAGCAAAAACTCCTGTCCTCCTGTCTTGTATGGATTCGAGAAGGAGAGCTGGCGGTACTGGAAACTCTCTCACCTCAAGTCTAGGAGTGAAAATCTGAAGGAACTGAAATCCTCTTCCTTAAACCTCAAACTGTCATGTAAATGCTGAGGTTAAGGAAGCATTAGGAGTGATTACACTCTTCTCATATACATTTCAGTTTAAATTATACTGTGTAATGAAGGGCACTAAAGTGACATATACCTTATCCCTGTGTCGGTAGATTATAAAGTAGATTTAATGAGGGACAGAGAGGTGGGAAAACCTTTTTCTTTCTTTCTTTCTCCCCCATCAATGCTCTCTCTTCCCATCTCCTTCTCAGAAGCCCCTCTCAGCCATCTTCTGATCCGATTTGGACAGAAGGGAGGCTGCAGGAAATGTCATTGTCACCCAGAGAAACACTTAGCAAAGTGTGCCCATGAGATAAGTGTGACAACACCACGAGTCTACAGTAACTCATCTCAGGATCAGATCTTATCGTTCAGTTAGCATTAATCAAAATCCGTACTTTTCACCCTGATTATTTGGGTTTCTTTGGTTTTGTTTGCTCCCATGTCTCTTCCCAAAATGTATCTCTACAACAGAAGCCAAAGCCAGAAATTTGCACCTGTGGAACTACTATCCGCTTCTCCCCACATGTGCTGAAGGCCTTCTGGCAAGGTTTGTCTGTTGACAAAGGCTCATCTCTACTCATCGCCTCAAATGACAAATATAAAAGTTTGGAACCACCAAGTTGTCTTAAAAATTAACCTTATACAAGGGCTTAAATTGTTACTATTCTGTTTTGTGGATAGAACGAGGCGTTTACACTAAGGGCGATAAAGGAATTTACAGGATCTTTAAAAAGGGAGCTGAGGATAAAATGTCTTGTGCAACAAAGGATGTAGATAAACAGCTACACGAGGCAGTGGGATGGGGATGAGGCATGACGGAGAGGTTTCTCTAGGCAGGAAGATGGAAGACACTGAAAATGCAGTATTTCTCCGAGCTAGGATCATCTGTGAGGAAAGTGAAGATGTGTGGCAATGAGAGGCTGATGAGTGTGGCTGACTGCCAGCAGTTATTATGATCTCAGAATATTGATGTTTTGTACTAATAATTACAAAATCAGCAGCTGTACAATTACATATTTGGATAAATACAAGTATAAGTGTGTCCTGTAACATGGTGAATGGAAACGAAGTATGATTAAAATGACAGCTCATACAGTAATATTGATGCCTAGAATAGACAGACAAGCCAGGAGAATGATAACATAATAAAGGATAAAAGAATCTTGGTACTCAAAAAGAAAAAACTGATAATGGAGTAATTCACGAGCAATGAGAAAAATACATTAGCTTTCCATAACTGTTGCGAGCAGATACAGATCAGACAGAACACATTAAGAAAAAAAAAAAATTACTTGTCTGCATTTATAAAGGCATTCTGGGACAAAACAAATCATATAAGCCTTGAAGAAGAAATCTACAACCAGGATAATCTCTTATGATACTCTGTCCAGAGCAGAAAGATGTGCTGAAGCTGTGGAGTGTCAAGAAAAAAGCCAACGGTTGGAATCATGTCATCTGAATGTGCCAACAAAGTAAATTTGTTACAGGTTCCCACTCAGGTACTGAATGTAACAATAGGCAGCGTATTTGGCTGAGAGAGATGTCTGAAATCAGAGAGTTCTTATTAAAGGGAGGGAGCTTCACAAAAGAATTAGGAAGAAGTACAGAAGTAAACTGTTATTTGGATTAGATAAGTATTTGTCAAAAATTACAGTAATAAAGCACATTTGACACATAGTCATGTTCAAAGCCTGTCTGGGATGTTGCAGGATGTCTTTTTTTTTATTGAATGCCTGCACTGACAGATAAGATTTCAAAGTATTGTTTAAAATCTGCTGTGCCTAAGGGTCATCACTGGTCAGGAGCTTCTTGTTACTCCATGGAAAACCTTTTGGGATAGGGACAAAGCAGAAGTCCACTTCTGTGTGGAGCAGACAGCCAGCCAGAGGAAAGGTAAAATCCTTGTCTCTGTTTCCCAACAATCTAGTTTCAAGGCATGTCAGAAGGAGGGGGTTAATATATGCCCTAACTGGGGGCTGAGGTTTTTGACCCATATATACCCATTATACCCACAGAGGGGTGAAGCTGGTGCAGACTGCAGGTCATGTACACCAGACATTTTGGCTTTGTCCATTCTGTTCAGTGGAGGAAGGCCCAAAGGTAGGCTCAAATATATGTTTTCCTTAACTCATGCTGTTTGCCTGCCTTGACAGCAAGAGGACAGGTGTAGCCCAGCACTAGCTACATTCCCGATGACTTTGTACAATATTGTATCACGCTCCTCTAGAAAGAAGCTCAGATTAATTTCTGTCTTACACTGGCTATGCAAAACACACAGCTTCATGTAAAGTACAGTGACACATGCTAATGAGCAAGCCTAGGAATACCTGTGCCCTTCCCATCCACAGAGAGATGTGCATATGGACCCATGCCAAGAGGTGGTGCCAGCAGAAGCTTTCTTCAAAGTAATGCTCCACAACTTTCACAAGGCCTAGAGCTCTAGATAGGTGCCTTTGGGCTTGCATTAAACATAGGTCCCTGCCTGTGGTCTAAACATTTCCTCTACACTTTGTTTCATGGTTAATCATCTGATCTAATGTTGGTTGTCACTGCTCAGGTGGGGCCTCATCACAACATACAGCTGCGCAGCATAGCTGGCAATGGGAAATCCCTTGCACTAACTTCCTTCCCACTTTTCACTGAACAGGGTGAAATGTTTTTCCTTTTCTCTGAACAGAGGAGAGGCAGGACACAATGGGAATCTCTTGCTGCTCTGCCTTTTCATGAACAGCAGGATGCTAATCCCTCTTCTCATAAATATTCCTGTGGCTTGATCCTGCAAGGCACTGAGCAATCCCCACTCTTCTCCACACCACCACCCCTCCTCTTCCTGGTCCAGTAAGGGTTTAAGAATAAGCACTTACATCGGTAGACTCATTTTCTGATCGAAGTTCATGTAAGACTTTGCTTATGTGAGCACCCAGTGCTAAGCAAGGTTCAGACCAAGACGCTGCTTTGCCATTCTGCCTAGAAACCTGCAAGACTGAGGCAGTGCAAATCACAGAGCAACTTCCCCATCCATGCTCAAGATTTCTATGGCTTGCTTTCCTCTTCTTAAATCTCTCCTGACAAAGCTTTGTTTGAAGATGATTAACAGATGTTGTCATAAAAAGGTTGGTACTTGTCAACAAATAACACATGGATCTGCTTGAGAATCAGTGCTGTTTCCACAGCTTTCCCCAAGAAGAGATACTTGTGGTAATTGGTAAGGCCTGTCAGAATATGACATTTTAAAGTATCTTCTACCATACATCATTTCCTAAGAGAACGCTGGTTTCCTGAGAATTTGTTTATCTTCTTCGTATGAAATCATTTGGATAAACACACATGATGTGGAATGGGTAATTAAGCCTGCTATGATTAAAGAAGTGGTGATCTTTTTAAATAACAATGAATTTGGTGAGCAAAGACTTATTTATAACAAAGTAAACAAAAAAACAGCACTAAACAATATATAGCCATGTATCTAATTGAAGACACAAAATTAAATGATTAACTGATATGCAGAAATTATTCTCAAAGGCTAGAAGGTGACAATCAAAAGGGCAGGGTTTTACTATACACTGAAATATACAGACAGCAATCCCCAACCAAAAAAAAATTGGGGAAAAGGATATGTACAATGTACCTGGCTGGAATATACAAGCACAGAACCACTTCTGGGCTTACCTACCTGGTACACGCTGAAACCTAAAACCGAGGAGCCAGGCCTTCTGGTAGCAATTTGGACAAGCAAACTGGGGAGATGGCAATGTACCCTGTCCAGGGGGACCTTTTAATAGTTATATACAGAAATGTTTTGAAGATGGTAACCTAGGTATTGATAAAAATCCTGGCAATTTATTGTTAAAGAAAAGGTAACTTTTTTTTTCTGGGAGATGGAAAGGAATGAGCATTCAGCAGGTTTTCAGAAACTATTTAAAAGCAATCTGGGTCTTCCGCAATGCTCAAAGCAGGTCTCTCAACACATAAATTGTAAATATCATTTTTATATAGGCTTCAAATAAATAACAGATGTTGTACATTTTTACTATATTCTAAATTCAGCATTTTAGAGGTTGACATTGAAATCCTTTCCTCTCTTTTCTCTTTTCCAGGGACCTGTTGTTAAAAGCATGACTGCTCTGCCAAAAAGTCTGTTTTGAAAAGCCTTTATTCCTTTTTTATTCCTTTTGTTCTACTGTATGACTGTACACTACAACATGCACTGATGAGATCAGCGGCATTTTATTGTTATCACTTATGTCTCATCCAAACCTGCTGTAGTAAGTAAGCAGGGTTTTATTTGGGATTTAGATCTAGCTTCAGCTTCAATTCATGTCTCAATTCACTGTGTACTTCAAGCAAGCATGGAATAGTTAATGTTGTTGTGTTCCACTTCTACAAAACAATGGTCAGATGTACTTGACAGGTTTTACATTTAGGAAATATAACAAATTCACAGGCTGTACAATTAGAAACATCATCTTACAGACATGCAGCGAGAGGAAATTCAGCTAACCTGATGTTTGTTTATTTCTTTAATATTCTATTAAAGCAAAGAAGCTCTATAATGAGATTACTCCATTTTATCTCTTAATATGCAAAACAGATTTACTGCTAGTGGCTTGTATACAGCACAATATTTTAAAGCTAATTATGAAACAGCATTACTATCATCACACAATGAAATACTTATTCTTACTATTATGAATCAAGACCATTTTCTAAAATTAATTGTAATTAGCTTTTTAATTGGATATAAACCCTACTAAATTGTGAAACAGCTAGTTATATAAATATAATTCATTTAAATCCAGGATGATATCAGCATAAAATATTTTAATTAAATAGATTGAACAAAAAAGGGGAAAAAAGAGACATTAAGTAGTTTTCCATTATTAAAGCCAGGTGTAAGTCAAGTCTTGAAAGTATTCAAGTTTTTATTTTTGAGCACCTGAAATCTGCCATTGTTCATGAAAGCACGCATACACATCCTCCCAAAGCAGTGTATTAATAGTTTAATTGTTCATTGAAGAACAGTTACCATCTGGCTTTTGTTTGTATTATTCCACATAGAGAGGAGAGCATATTAAAGTATTTACCCTCACAAATCCCCAGGGCCCAAAACATCTAGGAGTCTTTTCATTGCTTATGTATATAATACAATAAATGATAAAAAAAAAAGTTAAGCAAATAGTTTCAAAATAACATTATATCAAAGTTCCTCTGTTCAAAAACATTGGTGAGTAGACAGTGTAAATCTTTACTTGATCTGTTAGTTGCAATTATTTAACAATTTTAAAAAAATCCTGTCTCTATGTTATAACACCTTCCGCATCTTGAACATACAGCTCATCAGCGCAAATTAAATTTCAGGTATTTATAACCTGGTACCGCAAACTAAATCTAACATTTTGTACACATTTCAAAATACATGTTTAAGCTTCGTTCTTCTGAACAAATATTCATAATAGAAACAATTGAAGCCTTGACTACAGGCTAATCACAGCTTGTTTGCAAGTCATACTTGACTATGGGACACCTTTTCCCACTCTCCACTTGGTGGTAAAGTGACAGGAAAGAGGCACTTGTTTATTTCAGCTGAATGAAGCAGCAGTTTAAAACTTACCTGAGTTCCAGCCATCTTAACGAGCATTATTTTTCAACACTATTATAACTGTATTTCATATACTTGCACATCCAACTCAAATTATATTTACACACACTATGGTAATTAAAGCAGTTATTTTTTTATCAAAACTTTGATGAGCTGAAATGAACCAGAACTTCCAGGGAAGATAAACCAATAATATCAAGTATTTAGAAGGAAACATCTTACTTCTTATTGACTTACTATAGTGAGGACTTCATTACGTATTAAATTGCCAGTATTTTGGTGGAAGTTAAGTTAGATTCTGGTGCTGATGGTACATTTGATGACATACTATCCAAATAATTTCATTAATAAATATTGCAGAATTCATATCTGAGACTATCAAGAAATTTTATTGAACCAGCAGCTCACAACTAGAGAAAAACCTCAATACTTTATGTGTTTTTTCAAGACTATATACTTTCAGCCAAATCTGTTTGGATCATCCTTCAGGATCATTATGCAACCAACAAATATTTGTGTTAACACTTAGCACAGTCTTTAAGGACATTAATTTTCTATTTATTTGAAGAGCCCACATTATCTAGGAAGGCTCTTCCAGTATTTCTGTGATCTAGATTTTGTTGCAGATATTACTCACTCTAATCATAGAATCACAGAATGGTCTGGGTTGAAAAGGACCTTAAAGCTCATCTATTTCCAACCCCCTGTCATGGGCAGGGACACCTTCGACTAGACCAGGTTGCTCTAAGCCCCATCCAATCTGGCCTTGAACACTGCCAGGGAGGGGGCAGCCACAATCTCTCTGAAAGACCTGTTCCACTGTCTCATCACCCTCACAGTGAAGAACTTCTTCCTTGCATCTAATCTAAATCTACTGTCTTTCATTTAAAGCCATTACCCCTTGCCCTATCACTACATGACCTTGTAAAAAGTCCCTCTCCAGCTTTCCTGTAGGTACCCTTTAGGTACTGGAAGGCCACTATAGGGTCTCCCTGGAGTAAATTTAAGTCTTTCATCTGCACACCAATTATTAAATTATATTGGGTTACTGTCTGTATCATTCTATTTTTACTGTAGGTCTTCACAGATTAAGATTCGAACCCTGTGAATTTAGTAGGATTTTGACAGTAACTCAAGCAGTGCAAGTCTCATCTCTGTCCACCTAATTGTGACATTTATGAATTTCTAAGCTCTCTATGTGCCTATAGAAACTTTATTTACCTGCTGTGTGAATCCTCTCACCGGATCCTTGACAGCCATCCTCATCATCACAATCCCCACTTGACTCCATCTCTTCATTTCTTCCACCCCCACTGCCAGCATCTCGGGAAGCCCATCTTTCCAGTTTTAATTTTGCCTTCTCAGCATCCAGCTAAAATGGAAGAAGCAAAAAACCAACAACGGTCAGAATATTTACACAGTTCCTACCTCTGGTGACAAAGCTGGGTTTATAAAGCAACAAGCACTTTCTCATTCACCTTAAAGAACTGCTTCACAAGTTGGAGGTTTTTTCTGGCAGTAACATCTAAATACTTTGGAGTAATAGACTACACCATCACTTTTTCTCCACCACAGATGACCAGGGACACTTACCATCAAACTTTTAATTTAAATCACCACATCTACCAATATCAGCACAGGGTGCTCTGGTCCTGCAGCTTTTCCTCATGCAACCCACAGTTTGGAGATCCCTGCTTAATGATGGTACAATCTGCTAGCTGTCTAAGTACTTATTTTCGGGTTGTTTACAATTGAAGACCACAATATATTTCACAACATTTGAAGAGTTCAAAGAGTTGCTACTTTTCATTATGGGCATGGTCGCCTGGAAACCTTTGCCCTTGGATATGGATATGATTTTTAAGATGGTGTCATTTAAGATGCCTGTACCAACTGCAAATTGTTCATTAAACTTCACTTGAAATGCATTTCTTGGACTGAGTATAGAACAACAAAGCCTTTTCTAAAATAAATCTAAATGTATCATACTAGGTCACACTCGCTAGAACAACGTATTTACTCCCCAAACTCATCTTTTTGACTCTTACATAACTCTTTCTTCTTCTGTCACCATAAGCCGTTGCTATTAATGCAATGATTTTTCAGTTCACTGGTAGTTCCAAAAAGTGAAGAATGCCATTTCATTTTCAGCGAATCTAAACCAGCCTATCCAGGGAACGATGAGAGCAGCACTATTTGGGAAGAAATGAAGTAACTGGCTTAGACTAATACATCCTATTACAAGGCATTCATCAAGGAAGAATGATTCAGGAGAAACTTGAACCTGTCCCCCACACCTGAGAGGAGCATCTATTTGCTGAGCTACATGGCACCTCTCCTATTGGAACTGTGCCATTTTCGTACAGCATTTCAAAACCAAGGTGTCCATGCTCCTCAGCGGCCACCCTCCTCAACAGCTTGTATTTGTTGTTACTAGTGCAAAGGATGCTTCAGAGTACTAGAGAAGGTGGGACAGCTTCTGCAGAGAAAAGCCCCAACAGCTCAGCTTCCCCTACAGCCCAGTGACAGGGAAATACCCTGACTTAGAGTGGACTTTTTCACAACCTGGCTACGTTGCCCTGGTTACCATCGAGTTTCCATCCCCCCATGCCTATCACCCCCATTTTGTGAGTGCCTACCAATTTCCTTAGCGGATGTTGGTTTTGGTTTTAAGTGATGGAAAGAGCCATTCCAGTATTCCTGATCACTTCCTGCACGTTGCTGAAACTCAGCCTACAACGCATTTGAACATTGTTTTGAAAGGCAGGAACTTGTTTTTCTCCTTTGCACAGTTACGAGAACCTTGTTCATGTTAGCTCTGCTCATATGGTGTGACATATGGTAAGATTAGGATCTGTTATTCTAGTTCTGTGGAAATGGAAATTTTATAATGCTTCTCAAAGTCGGTCAGATTCTGGATCTATCCAATACCCTTCATCGTCAGTATCTTCTCCCCAAAGTGTTGCAGATCCATTTCAGGCTTTGTGATCTGCTGTATCCCAGAGGACTTGATATTGAGCAAAATGTGTTTTGAAATGTAGCTACTTTGAAGATCCAAACACATTTCACACTAAAAAGGAGGTGGGCTGGGAGTTCAGGGAGGAACTGGAGTACAGGGCTAACACAACTGTATTAACTGGGTTGAAAGGATGATGACGGATGCAGCAATTTCTCTGTAATGGGAAGCTTTGTGTGATAGTCTCCTCCTTCTTCAGATACTGTAAGCTGCCATCCTCCACTCTGGGGCTGACAAATGCTCAGATCAGTGCAGCAGAGATTCTGTTCTACGAAACAATAGATGCCAATTTCTATACGGCAGAACTCAGGAAATTTTTCACCCTTTCACTGAAAAGATCTGTTTGCTCATTCTGGAGACACAAATAACTTCACACTGCAGTGGGAAGATCAGTCAGTGGGAGGAGGGGGTATGGACTACAGTGGGTAATCACATTAAACACTCTTTAATTGTTACTGCATGAGTTTTTTACAAACAAGTTGCATAATGTCGAGCTTCATTATTCACAGGCGTAAAGACTGATGTCATGGCAATACAAAACAACATTTTGTTAAACAACTGGAAAAATTTGCCTATGTGAGGGAGAAAGAGAACTCAGTTTTTTCACAGATCTATTGTGTCCTGACCATATTAGAGAATTCATTCTTTGTTATAATCCTTCAGAATGAAGAGAAACGGTTAAGTGGTGAACAGAATGGATGCAAAATTTAATAAAGGCTTTTAATGACTGTTTGCCAGGCAAAGCAGAAATGTTTGCTGCCTGTTAAGGTACTCCTCCTTTTCAAAATTTTGATTTCATTCAAAGCCCATGGCTCAATCTTGACCTCTGCTCAAAACAAGTAATTACTTGAACCAAATGTGCATCACCTTCTCGGACAAAGAGCAATAAACAAGTTCAGCTTTTCAACATGGTGCACTGCAGCATTTTATAGACTTCTGGGTTCTCAGTGCCTTCACTACAAAAGGAGATTAGCTCTAGCCCAGATCTGCACTTTCCGCCCGTATTAATGAAGGCGTACTCAGACCTTTCTTGACTTGCCAGTAGAGAGTGCCATCAAATTACACAGGACCCTTATATACAACTTCAACATTACCAGTTAAAGGCAACTCAGGTGCAATCCACCAACGCTTTACACCTCATATACTCTTTCCCAACCTCTTCCAATGACCTTTCCATCTGTGGCTACCATTCACCTAGAATAACGGACCAGAGCCCAACTTTGTGCAGAAATAATGGCTTACCTATAAATAAAACCATTCCAGGAGATGAAATAGTGTAGCCACTTTATGAGGAGCTCTGCCCACACCGTGCAGCCCTGTTGAGAAGGCCATGTCACCACTGGATAGTGACCTGTGATCAAGCACCTTCTCTTTTCCAAATTTTGAAGGAACACTTGTCCTTTGGCTACCACTACATGACTTTAGTGAGATCACTGGTTTAGTGTGATAGCAAAGTGTATGCCAGCATTTCTCCATCTCCTTTTTTCATAGAATCATAGAAACTTTTCTCAAAGGCCTGAGACTGCACTGAAATAGCACTGACGATGGACTAGGATGGCGGAGCTTTAGAAGAACATCATAATGAAAGACGTTAACCTTCACTTTTTATTAAGCTCTGCTAGGTTCAGAACGTATGCGTGGACGGGGAATGCTGTAATGCTTTGTGCCTAGGGGACTGAGAGATCCACAACAGAGGAGCTGAAGGTCATATGAAGGTTCAAGGCATCTTCAGAGACAGCCACGATCTGTTAAAAAGCCTGGACAATTCTAGCTGCTGCCACCAATCAATAAAACTCTCTGCTTCTCCACAGATGGCTGTAGAGAGAATCACAGTCCCTTGCCTATATTTAACACTGGAGATCAGAGACTGCATTCAGTCACGGCATTTCTACTATTGCTTAAACCCCACTCTTAAACAAGCCTTATTTTGCTGACTTGTACTCCACCTGCTGATACATAATGCCATCCAGCCATCTCTGGCAACTCTGCACAATAGTTTCAGCTTGGGAGTGCAGTGTCTTGATGCTGAGAATCAATGCTTTGATTAAACAATTGCAATGGATTTCAGGCTGGGCACTGGAGCTTGTACCTTTACCTTCACAAAGCAGAAGATATCTGCTGCCTAAGACTCCAGAAAATACTGGAATCTTAACAGCATAAAAATCAAGTCTTCAAGCTTTTGCAACACCTGAAAGACAATTTTTTTACTCGTGAAAAGGTTATATAAATAGATTAATAAGAGTTGTACAGCCCAACTGAAAATCGACTCAAATCAGGAATTTAGCCAACTGCTATAGGCTTTGGATCAGGTTCATAAACCTCTAAAGGGTTTTTGAGAAACTACAGTCTTTCTGTGGGAAAGCTTTAGTATCTGTATCTGATTCAGCTGAAAGGTAAAAATCACGTACTAATACTCAGCTCTGAGTCAGATACAGATGACTGTCCTCATGCATTTTATTTATTCCAGCAAAGGTGCCAACCTTAAGCGACATTAAAAAAAAACAATGTTCTGCTGATCTAAGGTTTTACAGAGAAAAAAGAAGTCATATGAGAATGGCTGCTGTCTTTCTCCCCTATTATATTAATACTTGATGAAGTAGCACATGCATTCCCAGTCACATAAAAGAGTCCTTGAGACTTCAGAGAGTATGTGACACACGACCCCTGAGCTTTCTACAACGTATCTAACCCTAATTCTGACCACAAGTGTGTCAGAAAACAAATTCATTCTCACGGCTTTTCATAAGGGCCTGTTCCAGTTGAATACTTCCACACATTAATTAAATAATAACTGTTTGGCGCTGTGAAAACTATTCAATAAAAGTGCCAATTTCAATCCGCTTCATTGATTAGTCTATTTTCTGAGGGCTCATATATGCATGTATATCTGAAGGCATGAGTCCAAGCTGTAGGTAATAAACTCATTTAATCAGAAAATAGGTTTTAAAATTATATTTTGCATCACAGTTTCAGACTTATCAGGTCAGTGAACGCAACAATGAAAATCTAAGAGAATACACTTTTTGAATAAAGTCACTTAAAAGTTGTGTTCTTGGAGTATTCAGAGACAAATCCCATACAACAATAGTTTCCTGAGGGATTTGTTAATTAGTTTTCTAGATGACGGATTCCAGTGTGAATGCTTTTCCTCTCTGAAAAGACAGCTTTGAGGTGAAAGCTGACTTCTGTCCACTCGTCATGCGAGCACATGTATCACTTGCTAGTGTTTCCACAGTGACCAAAAAATGGCTCATTATATACTGCATTTAGAAATTGTAAGCTAAGCATGATCCCTTCTCAAGGTAATTACAAGTAGTTGCCTTTTAAAAAGTGCTTTAGTGACATAAATATGATTTGTGGAGACAAAGCATTTTGCCAGCTTAAGCACAAATAACATACAAAGGCTGATCTTGAAAAGAGTCATAAATGACACAATCCTTCCATTCATTTTTTTCAAAAATAAAAATAAAAAATCCTTTCTAAACCATTATTAGGTCAGGAATGACTACAACTGGAAAAGACAACACGCCTTTGTTTTGAGCCTATTATATACATTTTTTGTTAGGGACTAACATATTGCTTTAGGCATAAAGCTCCATTTTACTTGTGCCTTGTGACTGAGCAGATGTTCTGTCATTTCACAAAACAATACCAACATAACAAATTTTAGACATAACTGCCATATATATGCTTATTCCAAGTGGGTCCTCTCCTTTGAGATAACATTTATGGTTAATTTTCTTCCACATATGCTCTTAGCTCCTTTTTAAAAGCATTTGGCAGTTGCTTTTGCTTCTTCTTTTCACATTTATCTAGCATTCATATATTACAGCATTAATATGCAAAATGAACTTATTTGTCTTCAATTTTGTCAGACATTTTCTTTGGTTTGTTCTTCCTTTGTCTCGATTTCATAGAAATCCAAAAAGGCCAGATGCATTATCCCCTTCTAGTTCCTTCAGAAAGTAGTACAACTCAAGGAGGTAGTACCACTCTTAAATCCTTTTTTTAGCTAAAGAAAACAGGCATCTAACCTTCTGCAGCAACTGACACCCCCAGAAGGTTTCCTTCTGCTGTATTTACTCAGGTCCTTACAATAACTTTTGCATAACACATCTTGCTTTACAAGTCACCTGTACAATATTAGAATAATTTAACTGAACAGCTATACATAATTTATACAACATGGTTAAGGACCTACAATGGTTTTAGAATTTTATTCACTGCTCTCCTGACTAGATCTTTTCCAGCTAGGGAATTGGACCAATATTGGTAGATTCCTTTGGTTTATGCTTTTCTCTCTAGCCAAAGTGCCTCACATTTACTTACACTGATATTTGTATTTCTTGTCTATGCCAACACTCCTGATATATATAGATATAGATATATATGTATGTATAGCCTGCAGGTGGAAGGCCGTCTTCAAGCACATGGAAACATGCAGAGAGCAAGTCTTGGACTAAGTGTGCTCACAAAGTAGGGACTGACACCCTCCTTTCCTCCTCTGCCCCAGTGTATCTCCACCCAAGCTATACACAGTATTTTGGAAGTTCTTTTTCCATTTTTGATATTTTTTTTTTCAGTTCCTTTTGGTTTGTTCTACCACCAAGCTTCTCAGGCTGTCTGGAAGCACTTTCATACCTGAAATGGCCCATGCCTAGAATAATCATGCCAGTTCTGTACTAGGCATGCACTTCTCCTCCTATACTTGTTTGTGACATTGCAGCTCCCCACGGAGCCATCTCGGATAAATTTGATAAATTTCTGTTTGAGGTTATCTTGCAAATCACAGAATCATAGAATGCATTGGGCTGGAAGGGACCCCCAAAGGTCATCTAGTCCAACCGCCCTGCAGCAAGCAGGGACATCTCTAGCTACACCAGGTGGCCCAGAGCCCCATCAAGCCTGATCTTGAATGTCTCCAGGGATAGGTCCTTCGCCACCTCTCTGGGCAACCTGTTCCAGTGCTTTACCACCCTTATGGTAAAGAACTTCTTCCTGATATCCAATCTAAATCCACCCGTTTCTAGTTTAAAACCATTGCCCCTCATCCTATCACTGCATGCCCTTGTAAACAGTCCCTCCCCAGCTTTCCTGTAGATCCCCCTCAGGCACTGGAAGGTCGCTATAAGGCCTCCCTGGAGTTTTCTCTTCTATGAGAAGATGATGCAGAACATACACTTGAATGATAAGCGTAATCCTGAGTACTCACCCAATTGTTGAAGCAGCTGCCACCCCCTGCCCCAGCCTCACAAGCATGGAGGCAAAACCACTTAACCAGGAGGGCAGCCTCCATCACCCCGGGGCTGTTCCTCACCTCCTCAAGAGGAAAGGCCAAGGACCAACACAACAGGCTCACAAGGCAGAACAGGCTTACAGGATCCAGCCAGTAGGAGGCACACAGGGACATAAAGTTTCCTTAGGATCACTACACATTGCAGGGGAAATAACACATCTGTTTCTAATGTGGTTTACTTGTTGTTTTTCCTCTTCTGCTTCATTCTAGAATTCTTTTGTTCAAAGTATTTTAATTATTTGACCAACTAACCTGCTGCATTTCTGAGCATCTTCAGTATGAGCTGTATGTCTTTTGGGAAGGTTAGGACTTGCTTCCTGACTTTACCCACCTTCTTCAAGCCAAATAGATAACGAAATTGGTGTTTTTATTTGTTTTGGTTTGCCTTTTTCTCATTAAATCACTAAATTACTCCTTTCTGAAACAGCATCTGTATTCCTACAATGGACTTAGCTTCTTATGGTTTGTGTGGAAGTTTCTTGCAGCCATTCCTTTATTTTCTATGTATAACTCTTACTCCTAATTTCATTGCCCTCATTTCTCCACATATTCTTTCCGATCCTCTGTCCTTGAGGCTTTGTATTTGCATAAGTCTGTCTTTACGTACGATTAGCTTTTGTTCTCCTGGTTTATGTAGATTGACTCATTACCTTCTTCCTCGTATTTTTATTGCCAGATGACACACTAGATACTTAAGGATCCACAGTTTCATTTATCTTTGAATACTTTTCATTTCCTCTCTGTGTCCTTACTCTAATCTGGCTGTTTCTCTCTGATTTCCCAGATAGTCCACTGCAGATACATACTCCATGGTAGAGAAGCTAAAAGCAATTATTTCTCTCTTGGTTGATTACAAATGTAATAGAATTATTTCAGCAGGAATCTAAGAAGTTTTTTAGAGATTCACCTTGTTATACTGCAGGATTAATGCTTCTATTTTTGATGTTTATGGTTTCTGGTTTTTGACTGCTTATTGAAGGTGAGTATATATCTAGAAGAGTGCTAGCACCATGATCAGCTTAATATTCATTGAATTAAATTACAGAAGCTACATATGTTCTCGTATTTACTGATCACACTGTGAAGAAGCAACAAGAATGTGCACCCACAGAATCTTATTACTATTAGCAAAAGCTTCATAATAAGAGTTTGGGTGAACTGTCACCCAAAAAGTATTAATTGTGAATGATGTAAAGTGAGCACAAATAAAAAAAAGACTTATTCTAGTTAATAATCTGTTTTAACCAAGCTTAACACCTGTTTAAAGAGTATTAACAAAATTTTATTCGTTTCAGTAAGTCAGTTGGGTCAGTCAGGAAGCAAGCAGACACCTCTCCTTGATGTCTTACCTTGGTATTGGGCTGTAACTGTTTGGTATTGTGATGCACCAAAGATCTTTCTGATCTGATATCTAGTGTGCCTATTTAGATATATTCCTTGGGTTAGTCCCTGCCACAGGCACAAATTCCACCTTTAGACAGTTAGCTTAGTGTAGTCTTTTCCAAAAATAAAATCTGCTTTTTAAATTGCAGTACACGTAGTCTGAAAATAGAGCATATGGCTAAAAACCTTGTCATGTTATATGAAGACTTTTTGCATCTTGTTAAAGTGAAAAAAAAAAAGGTAAACAACTGTAATAAAAACATAAGGTAAACATTGTAATTATCAGTGAAGATTATGCAGGACTTGCTTACAAAAGATCTTTGACCCGTCAAAATACTTAATTTTGGGGATGGAGGGTGTTTGATATCCAGCTTCAGAGGCAGAGGGTTGCTGAGAGTGCCAACAAGGTACTCACAACAGCAGTGTCACCAGTCCTTGTGATGTGGCCCTTTGCAAAAAAATGAGGGCCGCAACGTCTCTAGGTACGCATGCATGGCCTGTGTGCACATATTAGTTGGGTGATGGTGCTATCACCAGCAGGAGCTGTGTTTATTTTTTGTACTAATGGCAGTAATGCATAACACCAGAAGGCATGGTTCTCTGCAAGGGTTAGTGGCTGGGATATGAACACATCGTGTCTCTACCACACTGAGATACAAAGGCATAATGCCAGACCTGGCAGCATCGTCTCCTGTGCTCTCACAAAGGAGTCTGTTCCACATTGCTAACAACACTATTTCTCCATAATTGGAAGTGCAATAACTTTTACAGGGAGTTAATAAAATGACCAGAAAAAAAGAAGAATCTTCTCTGAATGATGATGGCTTGCTTTTCCTACCACAAAGAGGGCTGAGAGAATATGTTTATGTATTTAGTCTTCCCCTTAAACGTGGAGAGATCTCTGAGAATAAAACTAGCATAGTTTTATCCCCCCCAAATAAAAAGGGGGAAAACAAGCTTTCTATCTGAGTTATGAGTTTTGGGAGCAGCATCCCAAGAGGAAGTTGGGGACAAAAATTTTCAAGCATTTGCAAGACCTGGCTGAAAATTAGTGAGTAAAGTTGCCTGTGATGTCAATAAGCTATATGTGATATTTCAGGAGGTCTCTTCCAGACTTCCATCTACACTCTGCTAGTTTCTAATATTAGAGAATTGATTTGTAAAATCAAAATCACAAACCAGAACCACTCCTATTAGCCATTAGGAGTGTTATTTCCTTTCTTGTCTGATTTCTATATGGGAAAATTGTGTCCATGTATCAAATTATGTCCATTCTTTCTTCCAGGCTAAGAATGAAGCCTTTTAGATGTGCCTGAAGTAAAAATGTGGCTGAAAAAATGTATTAATTATTGCTGGGGCTTAACATGGTTTACAAATATCCTGTTTAACTAGGAGATCTGACTCATCAGGTTTTAGACTTCTTATAATAGCCAAGAACCTTCTGTCTGATCAGATCTGGGAAGTGTGAAATGAGAAGTGCCTGCAATCAGGCGGCTGGTTGCACTCCATCAGCCCTTGAATGGCACCCTTCTTAGAAGCTGCATGTTTTTATGGGTTAAGTGAGTAAACAGTGGCCAATTTAAATTGTCTAAGGAACAGAGCCAACCCTTCTCCTTGCTTTGTACTCACACAGCAATTACCTTTTCTATTTGCTGAAGGAAATGTTCATGACATGCTCCAGTGCATGTTAATTCTGTTTCATGTTCTCGGATAATTATCTGTTTTCAAACTCTATGTTGGTGAAGATCATTTTCATAGAATGAGAAGGCAGACATTTCATTGGAAAGACTTGTGAACAACGAAAGCTTCTCATTATTTGGTAGTGCGCAATGGACCCAGCCTTTGGATTTGATGTTTCATGTTAAAACATGGCAGAAGCAGTGGTCTGTTTAGTCTCCATACCAAATCCCAGTGACTGAGCACTAAAATACAGTATAGAATAAAGTACAGAAAATATGGTAAGAAGATGGATAACAATGTTTGTCATCCATTTAACATGTACTGATGTTGGGAACTAAATCACAAATTGTTTATTACATAAGCTAACTAGCTTTAATAACCCCGGAACCCAAACCCACATTTAAAAACAATCACACCATCTCAGTGCCTCTGGACTTCTCTGAAATCTTGAATATCACACCTCTAAATGTGTTGTATTATTTAAAAGGTAACACATATGTACAGAAAAAGAAAGGATCGGAGCCTGTGCTGCTATGAATCAGCAAACTGAAGTCTGTGGAGCTGCTCCATTTTATTTCACATGAAGGGCCAGCCCAGATTTTTTCGTTTGGGAAAGCATGGTGTTGTAATGAAACAGACAAATGCATTTCATGATGCATGAATCTGACTGAAGAAACAACTCTCTTTCCAGATGTTGTACTCCCGCAGTTTCATAGGAACATTTGAGGACACATGACTGAATGCTTTTGCTAAGTCATTTTGATTTAAAAAGGGAAGACAGAAGAACAGATACTTCTGCCAGCAGCAGCTGCCATCAAGGCTTTTTTCCTATGGTTTTCCTTTTCATTGGTGGCTTCCCATGGAGGTTCTCTGATGTCAGAAATGTTCACAGTGTTTTTATCAGTGAGTCTCTGTCCTCTACTCACAGAACTCAGCATCTGTTAAATTCAATTAAAATTGGCTAAAGGGTTAAAAAGATATGGAAGGAGTGGCAAGGCTGACAAGTAGGGACACAGCAGAGCACATTATGTAAGCTGTGTTTGTTCATGAAACCAGGTTAAAATGCAACATAAGGGCAAACAACCAACCAGCCTTGGCAGATCATTAGTAAAATTTCTGGAGTGCAGGAAGAGTTGCTTTGCCTGACAGCAACTTTGCCTTTCCCCTCACAGGTTTAAATTGTGTTCAGGCTTGGAACAGGCATGGCAAGTGGAAAAAGGTCAATGCATTGGTCTTCATGGACTATCATCTGTTCCTATTGCTTTCCCAAAAGACACTAACAAGATAATCTGATCACAAAGATCAAAAGCTCTCCCATGGTGTCCTAGGGAGATTGATAACCATATTCTCCTGTACTATGTATACCTATAATTCAGGGCTGGGAACTGGCCCACATTTACCAGAGATGTAAAGTGGCTTTGAAAGTCGTTCTTTATATCTCATTCACTCTATATAAAGGAACTGCTATTTCCAGAGAGAGGACTGAAATGTTCAGAACAGGGCTCTAGACTCATGCTACTAGCACTTTACTGCAGAATTCATTTAAGCAGTTTCAGCACATACCTGCAATGCTCATTTGTCCTGTTGTTTTACACTTACATTTTACACTTATTATTTCAGAATGTTTTCTCTACAAGTGACAAAATTCCCATTTAATCAATCAGAATAATTTTCACTGAAGTCTCTTGTGAGATGTATTAAGTTCCTCCATTCCATTTTTCATGTCACCAAAAATTTAATTTATTTAATGAAAATCAAAACAATCATCTGCTTTTCTCCAATAATGATTATAAAATAAATCCAACTCTTGTACAGCTCTGTAGATCTTACCTAAATTTTACACAGCTTTCAAAAGGAGCAAAGAAAAGAGGTCAGCTCTACTAAAGACAACAGAGATCTGGACTGGTGCTGGTTTCTGTTATTGTAATGAGACCTAGTTTGGAATAGGTGAAAAAACAGCAAAATGACCTGAGAACTACCACTGGAAAATGGTCAATGTAAAACAAAATATTCTGATGATACTCTGTTTTCCCTCTTCTCAGCAAGACGCTTTTGCTCCCCATTTCATTTGTATTTAATCCTTCTTGCCACCTTCTCTTCACTGCTTACTTGTGACCCACCCATCTCTTATTTTGCCTTCTCACGGAACAGCATCCTCTTTCCTGCCTAAATATGGTCATCAATTCATGATTGTTGGTCACTTCTGCTTTAATGTATTATTGGGTTTTACATGTGTAAGCTTTTCTTCCATTGGAGGCTGGTGCCTCCCAGACCACTAGCAGCTCTGCCCACCGGATGGGTTTCTTCTCCTTTTGTTAACTTACACTGAAGGCCTGCAAGGACTGTTCAATCACCTGAACTGTTTCTCTTCCCCGCCTTAGACCTCTGAAGAAAGAAGCTTGACTACTTTTGCATTTTGCTCTCCCACAGCTTTTCTACAACTCTGAATCTTTCTTTATGCAGAGGATTCTCAGTGGAAACAAGGAACAACCAACCCCAGTGATCTCACCACTGACCGTAAGAAAGTTTCCTCACAGTCTGTGAACTCCTGGATAAGCTAGTCAGCAATACATCGCTCTAGATGAGAAATGTGGACTGGAAAAGCTTGGACATTTTCCTGGGCAGATATGTTATTCAGGGACCATTAAGATGTGGCCCACGTGGGCTGCCTGCCCTGCCAGACCTGGCATAGTGCTGACTCTGGCCTCTTCTGAGTGAGAGAAGAGATATGATTAGTATCAAGTGCTGGCATTTTGTATGAATGCCCTGCTTTACTTCCATTTAATTGTGGCCTAAAACTGCAGCAAGTACCAGTAAACACACATACTGATAAGCTGTTATTTTAAAACAAAAAGCTACAAGTGAGAGATGGAGGATTTTAGAACCGACAGCAAGCACTGCACCCAGATCAGCATTCTTTCCTGACAAGGAGCTACCACTGAAATGAAGAACAAGTTGTGGCGTGTCTCATTCACATACCAACTCAGGAACAGCCTTGCTCGCTGCGCATTCAACCCCACAAGGGTTCATGTATTCACACGCAGCTCTGGAAGGTACAACTACTCCTGATGACAAAGGGTGATCTAAGCAAACAAAGGCAGACTCCCATGGACTTGTCTTCTCATCCTATGCATGAGCGATCACGTTACATAGCCTGGATTCTGCCTTGGGCATTTTTCTAACCATGAATCATGAAATACAAGGCAGAGATGGCATAAGGAGGCTATGAAGAATTTACACTTCTGGCACACCTCAGCTGCATCATGGCTTCCTCTCCTTCCCAAAAGCTCAGGCATGGCTGTGCCGAGTCAAGTGCTGGCCAGTGGCAGCAGCCACACACACTAGTGCTGTCTGTAACCAAACTGGAAAGCAACAGGAGCCCCTAAAAAAACACTGGCATGACTGCTGTATCTGGGGGAGTTATTTGGTCTGGGTCTTTTAAGTATTTCTGAGGTAATACAGCTATAGTTAGCAGCTGAAACAGAATATGAAGTAGAGTAAGAACCCCCGCTGTGTATTTGGTCATTTGATACTAATTATGCATGAAAAAGCAGGTATCTATCTTTAGTTTAACTTCAAAGAGAAGGCCATGCTTCTTACTGTCAAGTAGGTAGGACTCGCAGTGATATTCTGTGATTACAACTGCAGGGGCACATACCCAGTGGGAAATCTAAGGCAGCTGGAAAGGCTCAACAGCACTAATGTTTCCTCTCTTTTCTCTTGCTAGCGTGTAAGTTATGGGGCAGAGTATTGCTATTTATTCAGATTACTCTGATGTCGTGAATGGCTGACTGTCAAATCAAAGTCTGCTCACCTATTTCAGTGAAGGTCGTCTAAAAAAATTTTCCCTCATCAGTCCCAAGCCCTTCCCATGTTGTTACAGGGGTAAACACAGAGACCGTCACCAACATACACACACAGAGAATGATCCTACAACCCTATTTATTTAGGAAAGTGGGCAAAAAGCCATTGTGGAAATCATGTTAAGATCTACCTCCACCATAAAGCTCTCTGTTGTGCTTTATGTCACCTTCCCCAGAGTTTTACCTGGTCTTGTGTATGATTGTAAGCTCTGCAGGGACTGCCTATTCTTTTGGATTTACTACCATAACAGAGGGCTCTTCTTAATTAGTCTCTTATTCCTTCTGTAATCATAATAATTAAAAGGCTGTCCCCCTCCTTTTTGTTCTTCCATTACTGTAGAGACAGCGGGGGGATGAGTGTGTTTTTTCTACGCTGGGTTTTTCTTTTTAAGACTGATCTCACCACCTCTCCACTATAGTATGCGTATAAACCACACAAATAAGTGCAATTTTAATAAGGGGAATGGTGCTTAATTGTGCCTATGTTATAAATCATGTTTCCTCTTGCCCCCTTTCATTTGACACGTTTTACTCCAGGACTACACACACTGCAAACCTTATTGTGAATGATTAAATAGATGGTGTCTTAATTCTCATTCACTTCAGATGTTTTTTGTTAAAAGAGATGGCAATATGGAACCATAATGAAGGACCTTCTTGTCAAATTTTATCTTCAAGGAGGCTTGGATTAATATGAAGCACACAGCTGAGGTATCTGTGCTTTGAAGCACTTGAGAGACTCTCTTAATTGCTGCAATCTGTTGTGCCTCTCAGATCTATTTGTGAAGGTGTTCAGCATGGTGTATGTTTTGCTGATGAGCTATTCTTTGTCTTGTAATGAAGAAATGTTTTGTCTTGTCTCAGATACTAGAGCCACTAATACTTGTTTAAGAATGGTAAATGAAAGACTGAATACTAACAAAGGAATGAAAGCAGTTATGACAGTGGTCATTAAACATGGTAAGGTAGTGTTTTATTATTTTATTATTATGCTTTGTTTATTTCTCTTCTGTTCATTAGCCAGGAGTTCTCTTTCAACAGATCCTCTAGTCTAATACTTTCTATGAAAAGCAGTTTATTACCACCAAGTAAACTGTGTTCCTATGGTGTACATCCGTCTGTTTTATATATTCTTTCTTTGGATCTACAGTGGATGTTTTATATTAGTGGCTTCTTTCAAAAGTTCCCACCTTTAAGATTTCTCTAAATGGTCTTGATACAGTGGAATATGCAGCAATAATTGATTATTCTGTCTGATTTTTCTTAGTAGTCTATCAAAATGGGAATTTATCTCACAACATGGGTGGAACTACCTTTGAGGCAGAAAACTTTCATAGGCGATAATTTCACATCTATTTCACATATATTCATGAAACATTCATAAATGTGAAATTTTGTATTAACAATAAATCATACATGTGTTATCTCCACAGTAATCTAACATAAAATAAATGGCCAGTGCAGAGAAGATCAAGTCACTGTTCACTTGCCTTTTTGTTTGCAAGGAAGGGGTAACTGACTGAAGCAACCATATTTTGCTATAATTTTTGTGAAATCTCCCTTCTTGCTGTTATACTTCTCCCATGCCCTTCTGATTAGTAATATATATCCTAGATACACTAGAAATCCTAAGGTTTCTCCTCAGATATTCATTTCACCTCTTCATTCTATCTCTGCCATGCTCCCCCCAGGCTCATGTCTCCATTCCCCTCTCATATCAATCTGGGGTTATTTCTCCCCCACACCTGATCTCACATAAGACACTTTATTCTGCACACTCTCCCTGTCTGCAAAGCCTCCATCACTGCAGACTGCCCTTGTTCTACCCTTTATTCAGCTATGAAAGGATGGAAGTACTTGAGGTGCTTATCTAAAGTTGCTGCCTTAACTTTTTTGTACTATAACTCCCTTTCTATAGTGTCTTCTAAATTGAAGTGTACCTGATATTTGGAGCATGATTCAATCTCACTTAACTCTTTGGAAGTTAGCGTAGCTTGCAAGATCAGAACCAAACTACTCGGGCTACTCATTTTCAAAAATCGTATTAGTCAATAGGTGTTTTTTCATTTCTCACTTAAGTGCCAGAACAGCCAATGTAAGATGTAACGACCTACCTCTAGAACTGCATTTAATATTTAACAGTCCATGATCACTATTTAATTTGGACCAACCCCATACTGTATGCTGTAGAGATCTTTCTCTACTGTTCCACATCTGTTAAATATTTTAGATATTTTAGCTTTATATTTATGTAGTTGAGATCGAGTATAATAAAGTCTGTTAAAATCAAGAGCGTATGAGGTTATATTGGGTACTCTGAGAAAAACAGATTTAGCAAGCCTAATGGAAACCATTCACTCTTCTATTGAGATGTCAGATTTGTTTCTCACAGTTTTGCACATTATGTTTAACTCAGTTCTTTCCATCAAAGGCAACTGATGTCTTCTAGCAACACAGTCAGACATGGTTTCCTTTTAGTTCCAACTTCTCCAGAATAAATTAATACCACAGACAGTGACATGCACGTGAAAAAGATCATTCCATATGCAAGATGATATAACTATAAAAATGTAAAGAAGCACAGCTTACTGTCTACATATGTTGGAATTCTCCTAACTTCCTTCTGGGGATTTTGTTAACATTTGACATTTGGGCAACACATTTCCATTATGGCTCAAAACTCTTTATATGATTTTTTCTAAACCTTTAGTCAGTCAGGACTGTCAGGCTGGTTAACACTACAGTGATATGTCATTTAATGCTCCACCTCACTTTCAGCAAGCTGTTCTACAAAGCTTGAATATCATTAGGTGGACTGTTGTGGTTAAAGCCCACCCAGCTAGCAACAAAGCCCCATGCAGCCGCTTGCTCACTCCTACCCCCTCCTCAGTGGAATGGGGAGGAGAAAATATAACAAAAGGCTCGAGGGTAGAGGCAAGACAAGTAGGACTCACTCACCAGTTATGGTCACGGTCACTTGACCTAGAGAAACAAAACCAATTTAATTTAAACACCACCACCAATTTACCAACCAAACCAGAGTAGGAAAATGAGAAATTTTTTCCCCTCTTAAATAGAATTACTCACGGAGGCGCTGATTGGCTTAGCCTTGGCCGGAGGTGGGTCTGAACTGGAGCCAAGGGAGCCTCTGGAAGCTTCTTACGGGAGCCATCTCTGTAGCCTCTCTCCTGCTACCAAAACCCCACCAAACACAAACTCAACACATGGACGGAGCATTGCAGATATGTCTCTGTGACTAGGCTTCTGTCCACAATTCTCTGTTGTCAGTATTTTCTCTAAAATTGAAGCTTTCATCCTCAAGAAAGATTCCTACCCTCAAGCAGGACACCTATCTTTACCAAAGGCCAACCTCCCAAATGATATGGAGGTAGGTTTAGATGACTGAAGACAGAAGTATCCTTAGATGATGTTCTCATGGTTACAACTGTGGGCATCATATTTTCAGGAAGCAACTGAGAAATGCCGACCCAAACAATACGATCTGGTAACAAATCCCACTGTCACTCTTCCCTAACATACGTTAAAGTGATCTCACTAGGCAGTGATACTACTGTGCTCCATGCAAGTCCTAATGATTAAACTGGATTACATAAACTTGGAAACTGAGCAATGCTACTGCGAATATTGTGCATAGACAGACAGCTAGGGGAGGTAAGCAAGAACCCCTTAAAGAGATAGACATATCTACTATTTCCTACCATTTACATTCTTAATCTTTAAACCAAACTTCTACTCTATTTATTTGTGCAATTAAGCACAGCTCTTGGAGGATATAGCCAAGCTCTTAAGGAATTCTGAAACATACTGCGCATATTTGTCTAAAAATGTGCCCTAGTTGTATAGCATGGACGGGTAAGAGAGTTAATCAGAAAACAAAAAGCAAACATTAAGAAAGAAATGCTCTCAGGGGACAATAACACAAAGCAAAAGATATGTTATTGCTCACTGAATTACCTACTCAAGCATTTGCTTTCTTATTACGGCATTAATCTTTGCATGTGTGATAGAGGAGTCAGTAGCATTAATACTTTACCTTGTTCTGCAAGAAAGCAGAGGGCTGCATGACACTACTGGCTTCTGCCCCCACCAGCATCTGACAACAGCAGTATTCCTGGATTTTGTGCAGGTCAAGAGAGTGTCTCTGGCAGTGAGAAGAGGATTTGTTTCCCTCTCTCTTACAAGTACCATGTCAGACAATTCAGAAAAATTCACTGGACCTCTTCCCCATGTCCCAAAATTATTTCTTCTTTCCTCTTCCTTCCTTTCTTCCCATAAACCCAGGATCATGCTAACTAACTTTGGCTACGGCCCAGCCCACCTTGATCACTGCAGCCCAAGCCCTTGTATTCTGTTCCTGTTCACATCAAGCTTTATGAGGCTGTCACCACCCTACATGTTACTGCAAGAGGAAGGGCTGGATTAAAGAAATGCAGAATTACACAGGCACACTGGCAAAACACCTCCCTGACACAGCCCCCACAGTGCTGTCCAGCAGTGGAAAGCCACCTTTGCAGGCCTAGGTTTTGGTCCCAAGTAAAGAATAAGAAAAATATTTTGAAACTTGAAGGTGTTGAGCACAAAAAGGAGATGAACAGCACTTGCACTTCATACAATAGTAAACACACCAAACTTTTCAAACTAGAAGCTTACTGAACACAAAGCACAGCACCACACAACATGACCTTCCAAAGAAGAATTGTCACCTCTTGATTTATACTTGCAATATCACATCTTTCCTGCATAAATTCCGAAGTGTATAATGTACCACAAGTCCTCAGAGACAGAGTGAACTGCTGGATAGCTGCCTCAGGATCAAAATGATGAGCAAGCCATAAAAATGGCCATGCAGCTTGAGACTAGAAGTTCATCTAGCCTAGCATCCCGTACCTGACAGTGGCACAAACCTGCCACTGTTCCTTGGCCCTGCAGGCAGTGTGCTTCATCATGCCAATGACAACAGGCAAAGGACTTCATTCAATCCTTGAGGCTAGCAGCAGAAGTTAAATTGTAGTGTGACTGTGAGTGTTGTGAGACAAAGGATAGACTGAGAGGTGTAACAGAGCTTTAGGAGACTCTGGCTAGGGGCTAGAGAGCTCAGTGAGGCTCCAGAGGTACGACAGTAGGGCTTCAGGAGGCTGTGGCTGGAGTGTCTCTTTCCTTTCATCAACCTACTGCTCTTCCAGCCACCAGGTCTGCTGAGGGATTCCTTCCCACTGTGGGACTCTAAGACCAGAATTGACTGGACATGCTGGGTAGAGCTGAAGACCATGAGGGGAACTGCAGGTTGGAGTCCAACACCTCCAACTGATCAATATGGCTCTCAGAAACCTACACGTGAATATGTCTGTCATATCTGTGACACCTATATCTGTCAGACTGTACTGCTGCATCTGTTAGTCTTCATGTGGTCACTATTCTGAAAGGGAAGGTTCGGCACAACAGTTGGGAGCTTCCCCTCTTGCAGGCACAGTGGCACAGAGCTCGAGGTGGGCTGACGATACAGGGCCAGCTGGCTGTACTCATGCTGGGGCTTGCTTGTTGGAGCACAAACTGAACAACGCTACAGCACACACTACCACTGCAGTGGAGACACTCAAACGGTTGGCTATCAATGTGCCAAACACACTAGGGGTACCTCCAACATAGTTCTTTACAATTTTTAAGCATCATTGCTTCATATTTGGTCCTGTTGCTCCTGCAAAGAACTCCCATTAAGGGGGTGTTAGCACACACTGAGAGACCAAGGGAGTGCCTTGGTTATGCCCGAGTCCTGCTTGCAGAGCACACAGTTGGGAGCCAGGAAGAAATGCAACGAAAACTGTCCTTTTGTAATCCCTGATAGTTCACAATAAAAAAACCAACAACACGGGAGGACGGGAAATGCCTGACTGATAGTGTAAGCACTCATGTAAATTTGTGCAGGCTGGCAGATTGATTTTCATCATTCAGGCTGGCTATATTCTTTGAAGAGATGTCACTTCCCTGCATATACGCAGCTGTGTGTTTGAAGCTTACACTAGCTGGACAACATGATTTGTTCATGATCTTAGTGTTTAGCCCTTTCAGGGAAAAAAATTCCAGCACTTCAAGCTTTTGTGACTCTGAAAGGCTCATTCAGTTTTTAAGGATCTGCCTTTTTTATTATGATTAGTTATCTGAAGCCCAAATAGGCGATTTGATGAATGAGAGAGCGAGCAGGTGGGAGTGAAAGCACACAAATAATACATTGTATGCAGTTTTGCCAATCACCATGGAACAATTCTCAACCAACTGAGAAGATTTGATATTTTTGGTATGCTATTACATGAGGTTTCTTTTACCTTCCTGTTGCTTTTCTCTTTCCTTATTATTAATTACTCTATTGAATCTCATCAGATTTTATTTTTAGGAACTGACCCTGATGTTCTGGCTTACACAGAGCAGTAGTTACCCTAAGTAGCTTCAGGAAACAAATGCCCTAATCCAACAAAAACAAAGCACTGGATTTCAGAGTTGGAGGGATATTCACTGCATGCAAGGCTGTTATGCAAAGATGTCAAATTTGTCACCCCTGCTTCTTCAGGGCATACTTTTATGTAAAATTTTAACCCTCTGTATATGCACATGGTTGATTTCCTCCCTTGCATCTGAACTAATACACAGTAATTTTAATAGTAAGGTGGTATTTTTTCAGCAGTGCCACTAGCTGCCAACCCCATTCTGGGAAAGGTGGTTGTGATGTCTCTCAGTGAGGCAGGTAAAGCATGAAACATCAGATCAGTTGCTCATGGAGAGCCCAGAACAGCTCTGATTCAGTTGATTCTCCACTTGACTCACTCTAACATAAAAATGCAAGGCTTTACTCTTTCTAAAATGATAGATTAAGACAGAAGCGAGACCCAGTGCAACTCCTCCTTTTCTACTATGAGTACGGCTATACTTATTTCACTAGGAGAATCTATCTCTACACATCTACAAACCTGCTGACTTCCCCATATGATAAGAAATATTTTTAGAGTACTCCTTACCAAAAAAATATATATATATATCAGGGAATCATTTAATAAAGAATGAAAATTCTTTCGGAGCTCTTAAAGCCAACCTATTCCACAGCAAAGATATCCATTCAACGTTTTGCTGAATTTTATGTTTAGGTCAGGACAATCTCTATATAGCAATATACCACTACTTTTCATTCTATATTTTCCAGAGGATTGCTCGATCAGGGAGTGTGAAATTTGGGCCTGAAAGCATTGGCTATGTTTTGAAACTAAACCTAAGCCTCTAGGCTACTGAATTATTTCTTATGCAAAACCAGCACACTCTTCACGCAAGATCATTCAGCATCCTATTGATTATGGATGACATTACTTAAACTGCTGGAAAACTTTAGCTACTCAGTAAGTTTTACACTGATCATAATTTGCCAGTAAAATGTTAAGTATTACATAGTTAAGAGACATCTTTCACAGCTGCTGACTGAATATTAATATGATTTTTTATTTCCACTAGGCTCCATTAGAATGTAACTAAACATTAAAAATGAGCACTAGATTTGGTGACACTTATTCCTCCATTGCCTATCACTACATGACTCTTGAGTCCCATTGCTCTTTACCCCATTTGTGGTCCTATCCATCTGATTTATAGCACAAGCTGTAGCAGGAAGTGGAAAGGAATTCTAAATCAGCACTCATTCATCAGACTTCAATACTAAGTACAAAATATGGTATTAAAGCAAGACTGAAAGCTTTCTTCCTTCTCCTTGTAGAAAATATCCCATTGCAAAGGACTTCATGGTACAGCAGAGGTAATGGCATAAGTGGTTACGAATTTTCCAAAACTCAGCTGCTCTGCATGTGTGTGTTATCAGCCAGGGAAAAGTTTAAGGCAGGTTCAAACATACAGAGTACAGTCAAGTTTACAACTTAATTGTGCTGAGAACCAGCACTGTTAGTTTGGATTAATGGCGCTGAGAGGAGCATTTCTAAGTCTCAAAGTCTTACTACACCAATTTGCAATTATCATGCAAACTGTCCACTTACTACACTGTCCTGTAAGATGATGCCTTTTCCAAGAGACTTTAAGGGTTTTCATTTCTGCTGCTCAGCTTTCTTTTCCATATTGAACTTTCAGGCCATTCAGAGGATTCATGCTGTCTGACATACGGTGCTTATACTATATGCATTGTTGAATTACTGCTTCAAAAAAAAGATACAAGCCTATTTTAATTAGATTTATGGGAAATCTTCCTAAGGCAAATTCTTCCCAGTTGCAATTACTGAGCATACCTGAGATAAAGGGATGGCAGGGGGAGGAATTCTCTTTCTTTCAACATAAAATATAGTTTATTTGGTTATTTTCATTATTAAAATAAGTAATAACATCTTCAAAAGAGGCAAAGTGGCTCATCTTTATGAATCGTTAACTGTTTATCCATAAATATGCACAAAGTGGCAAGAAATAAAGGAAATTAGGTTTCCTGCCCTAGAGAGTGTACAAAATGATGTTATAGACACACTTGTTACAGCAGCAAAACACTTGGAAACATACCACACTTGAAGCATGTGAGCAGAATAAGTAAAGACTCAAAATGACTAGAATAAAATTTTTTCTAAGGTCTTTCAAGACAAGCAGATGCCTCTGGACTTGGAAACATAAACCACAGTCATCAACCCTGGGGCTGTTTAAGCTGCCTGCTTTAGGATGTGTCCTAGAGAAACCCAATGCATCTACAGTGCACTGGTGGGTTTAGGAGCAGCAATCATTTGCAAACCTGCCTTGTACTGTGCAGCTGACACCTTTTCTGCCCAGGATAGCATTTGGGGAGTCACAACCCCAGACCCCAGCTATGCTGATAACAACTCTTGCAGACATGAGAGCAGGGTTTGTAGGAGTAGGGGTAGAAGATGGGATCAGGTAGTCAGGGAAAGCTGAAGCAAAGGCTTTTTGCTCTTTCATCACTGACTCAGAATCAAGTAGCCACAATGTTACCACAAAAAGCTCATCTAAAACGAGCCTAGCATTGAAAACAATCACATCCAAAGGGTTAGGTCAGAGAAAGTATGCTATAAGGCGAGCATTAGTACTTGATGACTTAAGGAGGCTACTGTACTGGCTTTTGAAGGCTTACAAGAAGATGCTGTTGTTTTCATCAGTATCTGCAGAAATGAAAGTTGCATTTCATGCAAAAAGCTGCTCTACAGAAATGGAACAGCTGATGAGGAGTAACCCCCTCAAATTGTGCTAACACCTGGTCCATTTAATTTCCGCTTTGAATGAGATTTTACAGTTGAATTTAAGCTGCTCAGTGAAGGAGGCTGGAAGGGAAATGCTGACACCCTCTCACTACAGCAATATTGAATTGCTTTGCTGTAAAAGGTACTGCAATTTCACATTTGTGGTGTGAGCTAAGTGGGAAGTAATTTGTCGTCACTAATATAAATCACATTCATCAGTGCTGAAGTTATCTTACATTTTTGGATATGCTCTAAGAGCATTTAAAATTAACAAAATGCTGGCATGTGACCTTAATGCAGACTAAGCAGCCTAGATTATAAATGCAGATCCAAGACCATAACTACATTTCGTTAGAGAAAACCCCGTGGTACCTACATTAGAACATGTAAATGTGGCTTTTTTTCCTAAAATTAATACATATTACTTGCAGCAGGTAAAGATGCCACCAAGACACCAACCTGAAGAAAATACTTAAATGAAGCTGCCCTATAGCAAACAACAAAACCCCAAATCAAGAATATGTATATTATAGATCACCAGGATGTTAAGCAAATCTGACAGAATTCAGCATCCAGGACAGGGAGAGCTATGCAATTATATAGGACCTAATGTAGTACTGTCTTTCTCTAAAAGGACATATGTAATATTTCATAAGTATTCATATATGAGCTACAAATTATCTGCTTATGTGAAATTTTGAAGCATCTCACTCTAATTAGCAATACTAAAACCCTGGAAAAACCAATACAAATCAAAATTACTCCTGTCCTTTCAGTTTTAAAATACATTTTCAGGAACACGAAATTACCCTAGCTGGGAATGGAATGAAAACTAAACAGAAACACATGTAATTTTACCCTTAATAACAAGTTACTGTTCTAATTTACATCCATACCACGTATGAGAGATCCATTTAGTTCCTTGCTGCTGTGGAAGCTCCCTCATGATCTTACCAATCCAGCACAACTAACAGGGCTTGATAAGGCATTCACAAAATCCTGGCTTCTCCCTTATGCTCCCCAGATTCCTCCATACATCACACTCCATGGCCACTGCAGTGATTTACAGTGGGGTAGCAGGGGCATCCCAAAGGATATATCAGCCGAGATCTTTGAATCTAATCTGAGCACTGTTCTGTCTCACACAGAAACAAAAAGCTTCCTGGAGATTCTCCAGTTTAGGAGAGATGTTTATAAGGGTCTCTGTTTGTGCTCACTACTATTTTCACATTCATGCACTAGTGATTGCTGTATTACTTCTAACTGTAATGTTCATCCTAGCCCCTATCTTTTTTTTTCTTTACAAGCCCTTATTTTTACATATAAAATATATATATATATACACACATAAAACTTCTGTCCTTAAAGTGTTCTTAGAAAGTGTGAAGATACACAAAATGAAAGCAGCAACATACATAGCAAACGTTACAGTGGTCAAATGGTCCCATGTATCAAGTATTAGCTTGTTTTTGCCTCAGTCAGTATTTAACTCTTGGCTCAATAATCTTGATGCACTCCTCAATTCCACTCAATACCCGTTCAATATTTCATGACCAAGCTAACCAGTGACCACCAAATAAGTCTGCTTCCCTATGCTCTGGGAAACTCACACGATCTGCATACAGCCCAGGGACCCAGGGTTTGCTCTCCCCCTGCTCGCTCTGAGGAAGGTGGTCTCTCCTGCTACCTCCTTGCTTCTTCCTGCTGCAACCCCTCCTCTCTCTAGGTCACTTTGGCTTGTTCTCACTAAGAAGCAGATGACACATCTTCACCTGTTTGGCTCTTTCCACCAATGTGCTCTCTCTGCTCTGAGTGCTTCAAATATTTAGCCTTTGATTTAGCAAAGCAGATGCTGCAAGTTTAGATCTATGATCCTGACAGCAGACTTGCTCAGACTGCTGGAAGCCATGGTGTCATTTTGAAGATGGATTGCTTTTCTTAAGTGCATCTACGCCTACTACTACCTGTGGCTTCCAGCTCCACGGGGTTCAACTGTCATGACTTTTCTTGGGTTGTTTAAGGAGCAAAAGAAAGCAAAGGCCTTACTTCCTTGTCACTCTGCTTTGCCTAGCTGCTGTGCAGAGACAGGGGATCACCTTTTGGGTATTCTCTATTGCCAGGTGCTAGCCAAGGCAAGCACTGGAGCAGCAAAAGATAGTGTTTGGCCTTCATACATCACCCATATCCTCCCTTATCCCGAAGAGGAGTAACAGGGTATACGCAGGGAGAGAATAAGTTTTCTCTTAAAG
Organism: Leptosomus discolor; assembly: GCF_034619465.1. Lineage (NCBI taxonomy): Eukaryota > Metazoa > Chordata > Aves > Leptosomiformes > Leptosomidae > Leptosomus > Leptosomus discolor. The sequence goes on from NC_141397.1 coordinate 41,736,511, forward strand.
GAAGGGAAATAACTGTCTCAAAGCAAGGGGAATTGTGTTTTAGCGTTGGTGTGTCCCGTAGTTTACGTGCTTAAAACATGGCTGGTATTACAGCCTGTCTTAGGTGATGGCACAGCTCCATCACTGCAGAAACACATCACCTCACAGTGATTACTGTTTTTTCTCATGATGCACCTATTAGATAAGAAATGCTGTTTTTCAGCTGAAAGCCAGAAAGCAAGTAACTTGTCCAAGCATGGCAATGGTGGTAAGACTGAATCTAATTTTCTAAAATACAAAATTCTGTCATTCGCACTTACAGTGCTTCCAACCAAAACCGATCATAAAATTTGATTTTCAGCATGCCTACAGGAAACTCCACTCATTAGCCAGCTGAGTGAGCACAAGTTAAACAAGAAAGCTTACGTCCAGGACCATGCTACCACTATTCACATTCTCTCTAAATTTTCAATTTAGGAATTACATCCCAAGGGTTTGTGCCTCATAATAAAAAAAAGGTGAAGAAAAAACCACCATATTACAATTATGCAAAAAAGGACAAAATCAACTTGGCAATAAACATTACTTGCAGGACTAAAGGCACTACCAGAACATGTCTCAGGTGAGCCACACTGCTTGCTCTGAGCAACCATCATGCCTGAGGTGGGAGCAACCTGCAATAGCCTTTCAGGGCACACTGTACTGGGCCCAACTGGTAACTCCAGAGTCTGTCAGAGAGGCTTCAAACCCCTGTAAGCTCTGCTAATACCACTTGGCAATACTCCCAAGGTGTTCGGTCAGCTTAGGAAATCAGAACAAAGTGACACATTCATCAAGCTCTCTCCTGGTGGAACTGCCCAGGCGTGTGCAGCAAAGCAGCAGGGACACATGGTGATGCTGGCTGGTTATGTCGGCTCAGTAGGCTTCCCAGAGAAAGCTCTGCAGCCCTGGCCACTGCTGGGAGTAAGACCCAGGGTACAGGCTGCTGCTTTTAATTACTGTGCTTGCAATGCATTATTATTCTTCAGGAAACTTCTAATTTCCAGATGAGAACCTTTGCAGATCAAGCCCATTCCTAGTTATATATTGATCCTTTTGAACCCAGATGCCTCAAGGCATGTTTTAAATTGCAGCATTTTGTACTAGTGACAAAGACCCGTCCTTTTCTTACCGTGTGTCATCCTGTCTGTACAAGTTGTGTGGTAGACAGTAATAAGCAGCTTTATGATTCATTTTGGGGTGATAGTCTGAACTTGTAAGCTTTTAGGAAAAGCAGAATTGTTTCAAATTAAGTTCTTTTTTATGTTACTGCTTCAAGTTTTTGCATTCAGAAACCTTAGATGCAGAGGAAAAAGTAAAAAAAAAAAAGAGAGCTCAATTAAATTAGTGGCTCCCAAAGCTGCATCTATAGCACTGGCTCTCCTCCTGATCTCCAGATGAAATAAAACAGATGTGAGGGGAAACAAACGGAGCAGCCAGAGTAAACTGTGTGACTTGGTCAAAAGGAACTCCTTCTCCCCCACAAGATTTCAAGACTCCCCCTGCACCAAAGCCAGCTGAAGGGACATAAATACTTTGCCATTTATACCTGGTTGAAGCTTTCTGGATTTCATTTCCTCTCTCCCATTTTTCCTCTTCCTTTCATCTCCCCCTTATTCCAGCCATCCCCTCCATAGGTATATATACACATACCTAAACACACACATGAACACACAGCAAAAAATGGGTTGAATTTTTAAAAAGCATGATTTGCAGGTTGACATATTCTGAAATGTGAAATGCTAACTAAATACTCTGTAGGAAATTCTAGACGAAATAATTCTTACGACAATTTTTTGAGATACAGTCTGGAGTTGGAACTCCAGCATTAGATATTAATTAGCATTTTGTGTAGTGCGGCCTTAAGTTAATGCCGATTCATATTACCAGCTGTGTTATTAAAAGATCTATTTTCTCTCTTTAATATTGCTTGGATTTTCATATTTGCACTTTCTTTCAAACATAGATATAAATTGTGCAAAATATGTAAATAACTACACTGGTTTTATTAAATACTATCCATATCTCAGTTTATCATTTAATCTTGTTCTGCTTACAAACTGCTCTGAAGACATTGGGGAAGCAGAGCAGATGCTCAACAACATTTGAAATAGGCCTACCAGGGTGAGGAAAACCATTCAACCAACTCAGCCAGTAACAAGCAACATGCCAGTCAGAAGGGGTTTTCAACCAGCTGATGTGAACATTTGAGGCTCACTTGACAACAGAACTAAGTTATAAAAGAAAAATTCTTTTATGGGAAATATGAGAGAGATATAAAGCCAGGATGGAGATGAAGAGCAAAATGCTGGGCAAACATTTGTCATGGATCACTATCAGGGCTCACCCAGCTGCTGGGATTGAGAGAAAACGAACGATACTCTTGTTTGGTGACAAAGACACAAGCTGCACAATGGGCTGATCTAATCCTGAAGACCACAGTAAAGGCAGTGAAAAAAATGTGGAGGCACTTATTATTTAGTCTAAATCTACTAATTTGTTGTGCAAACAAAAGTAAAGAATGACTGTCCCTCACAACCTGTATCAACCCCTATGTTTGTTTGCCTCAGTTCTTAGTTATCCCTGGAGGGAAACTTTAAATTCCAAGTGACTGCAATAGCAGTGCTTTGGAAGGCCACCTTGTTGCAGAAGGGGCTGAGAAGCAGCCTGTATTATGAGAAGGCAAAAAAATAGACTTCCAGCAGAGATGGTCACTGTTGTCTGTAAAGACCCAAGGAAATTAAAAGTACATTGATCCGACAAACTTGGACTGAAACACAGCAGTATGGCAAGTGCTGGTGAGCTCTCCCACGCCACTGACTTCCCCCAGCAACGAGGCAGACCACCAGCAAGCTGCCAGCTTCCCCTCCTTATCAAGGACACCTCCACCCTATCATAGAATCATTCAGATTGGAAAAGATCTTTGAGGTCATCAAGTCCAACCATCAAACCTACTCTACCTACTCTTACACCCCTAAACCATATCTCCAAGCACCACATCTAAACGACCTTTAAACATATTAAGGGATGGTGACTCAACCACCTCCCTGGGCAGCCTATTCCAATGCCTGACAACCCTTTCAGTGAAAACATTTTTCCTAATGCCAAGCCTAAACCTATCCTGGTGCAGCTTGAGTCTGTTCCCTCTTGTTCTATCATTAATTACCTGTGAGAAGAGACCAGGACCTACTCCTCCACAATGTATGTATGCAGCCGAGAGGTGCTTTTCCTTTGCACATAACCTACAGTGCTGCCTACTACTGGTCTGGCCTTCCTAAGGAAAGAATAAATTACCAAGAAATAGATATAGTGAAAAAATTGCATAGGTGACTTTCTAAAGTAGCTTGTGCACTACAAACAGAAGGAAGCTTCGAAAGTAGCTAATAATTCAATAGTCTATTTTGAGGGAATCTCTGGGGTCCATCTGCACGTTCCAGGCTTCCAGACTGCTCTCCCATTTCATCTGGATGGTGGTACCACACAGAGAGTGCAGCATTGGGGAGCACGCTGTGCCCTGACCCACAACCTCTGTCGGCTCCTTGTATGCTCTGTGTACTTCAGGTTCCTTAAAACCCCTGTCACCATGTTCCTGCTCAATTAAAACCAAGAAAAATCCACATGAACCATTTGTTAAGTGTTGTGAATACCCCACAAAATAAACTTAAAGCCAACATGAATTGGCAGGGCTTCATTTTCCCTCATGAATATGCATATCTAATATATAAAATGCTAATCTTGCCCTCCTCCACTTCCTTTCTGCCTTCTCAGTCTGCCTCTTTTGGAATTAAGCACTTATCTCCTATGTAGTGAATAGGGCTCCATTATGTGAAGGGCTGCAGAATTTTAATGAATTGCAAAATACAGTTAATTATGGAAAAAAAAGACATCTTCTGCACTTTTTGATGTAAATGAGACAAATTAATTGGTGTTCAGTATTTTTTTAAACGCATACAGACCTAGGAGGGAAGAAAAAAAAAAAGCTACTTGACAATTCAGCATTGGAATTGTGATAGAGAAAGGAAAACAGAGGGGGCATTTCTGATACACTGCACTAATCCAGCCTCCAACATGAACACTTCCTAATTCCAGTCTAGAATTGTGAGAAAGGTATGAAAGTCTGTTCTCTCAATCAAGTTATTAATTTTGAAGATTTTCACCTATTTGAGCTCCTGAATCTCAAGAATTAATATTAATAGCTAGGTATAAACATAGCACGAGGCAGGTATTGTGCAAGTTTTCCCACAGCGCATCTCCACCCCAATACCCCTTTAGCTAACACTGGCAGTTGTGTCAGCTTGTATGGAAGCTCAATGATGGGAACAGATGTCCAGTTAGGACTCCAATGAACCTATTAGGTGAATTTTCACTTATTCTTTACCAACATTTGACTCCAGAATTTGCAAGGCAAAAAACTAGCTGTTCAGTTTGAAACCCTGTCCACAAAGGAGTCAATACCAAACTACATAGGTTTAGCAGTGCACATTACAAAAAATTAAATATATTTAATGAGCTTTTGAGTCCTTCAAAAAACAACGTAACATCTCCACTGGTGACCTAAAGAAAGCACCTACATCCTGCTTCAGGCTGCCCAAATCAATACTCGTGTATGTAAGCAGACAATTCTGTGCCTATTTGTTGCAGGTGAGTTAAAGGAGTTCTATTTAAGCAGAGCTTAAAAACAGAGCACTCTGCTGCAACAAAAGAAATAGGTTTATTTCTCAAAATGTAAAATTGACTGGATAGTTTCAGAGGTTACTGTCACAAAACAACACAGTAACAACAATAATAGTATCTACTTAAATTACTATATAAGGCATGCTATGGCCTATTGGGGTAGTCCCTGATATCAATACAGGCTGGGGGGTGAAGGGATTGAGAGCAGCCCTGCTGAGAAGGACTTCGGGATACTGGTGGACAAAAAGCTTGACGTGAGCCAGCTCACAGCCAAGAAAGCCAACCATATCCTGGGCTGCATCAAGAGAAGTGTGGCCAGCAGGTTGAGGGAGGTGATTCTCCCCCTCTACTCTGCTCTAGTGAGAACCCACCTGCAGGGCTGTGTCCAGCTCTGGGGCCCCCAGCACAAGAAACACATGGACCTGTTGGAGCAGGTCCAGAGGAGGCCACAAAGATGATGAGGGGGCTGGAGCACCTCCCCTGTGAGGACACGCTGAGAGAGTTTGGGTTGTTCAGCCTGGAGAAGAGAAGGCTCCAGGGAGACCTTACAGAGGCCTACCAGTACTTAAAGGGGGTCTATAATAAAGATGGGGGCAATCTTTTTAGCAGGGCCTGTTGCAATAGGACAAGGAGGAATGGTTTTAAACTAAAAGAGGAGAGACTTACACTAGATATAAGGAAGACATTCTTCACAATGACGGTTGTGAATCGCTGGCACAGGTTGCCCAGAGAGGTGGTAGAAGCCCTGTCCCTGGAAATGCTCAAGGTCAGGTTGGATGGGGCTTTGAGCAACCTGATCCAGCTAAAGATGTCCCTGCTCACTGCAAGGGTGTTGGACTAGGTGACCTTTAAATGTCCCTTCCAGCCCAAACTATTCTATGATATTAGGACTGTTCTTTATAAATAATACTCCACCTGCACATAGCAACTAACATCTATAAAAGAAGCATTCAGGCTGATTTATTTGTGTAGCATGGCAGCATTATTACACTATATATATATTTTTTTTAATCTAGCTGTGTTGGAGAAGTGTCCCATTCTGACCAATTGAGGCCAGAATCTGCTCACACAGAGCACAACTTCATGTCCTGAGGATATCTTAAAGCAAATCACTCCCACCAGAATCAAAGCAGTGCACAGCAATTGATAGCAATGTTGTTTTCTCCAGTACACTTTGCGGTCCAGTTACTATATTGCTCCTCTATTTTGTACAGGCATTCTATATGTCTTTATTGGCACACAGGAAAAGCTATTTTCCCCTTGTGTCTTAATGTATTGCAACTGGTACGGCTTCTACAAGTTTATGATGGCTTAATACTTAATGATACTAAATGCCTCAGTGAAGATTAGGAGTCTTTCTTTGGGTGCTATACAAACACATACACATGCAGTGCTCCTGTCAGAGACAGCAGATACTCACGAAGATGAAGGTGCTAATGCAGCCATGGGAGAGAGCAGCTCCTTCCTCGTAGGGAGATGCCAAAGCAGGAACCCAACTCAAAGGGCTCTGAATCATTCCTAGAATTTCTCTTCTTCTCTCCTAGCCATAGAAGGATCTTACAGACACTAAAAAGGACTAAAATTGGCATTTAATAGTATCTCTGTATCTCCTTATCAAAGAGATTACAAGTAAAAACATCTAAAGTGACCCTAAATTCAAAATTTATTACAAATATTAACAAAATTAACTTAATTATGTTAATATGAAATAAACAAAAGGAAATTTTCTGTCCTAAATAACTGACATTATTTAGATGGATCTTAACATTTAAGTAACATAAAAATCTAAATTAAAAAGTAACTTGACTCTGACGGAAGAATGATAGATGCTGAATGCAATTTTATCAAAGTAAGAGTTCAAAGCAATGCATGCCGCAGCTGATCCTCACTGACACGAAGAAAGCATGCCTAAGAGATATTAGAGCTTGTTTCATGAACTGATTGATTTGAAACATAAAACGTTTCTTAGAAAATGTTGCTGATTATAATTTTTTAAGAAATAGTCAGTAAGTCACTCAGTAAGTTGGGCAGAACATAAACTTTGTTGCAGGTCATCTGCAGACAACTTGAAAGGTTGAAAGTGCTGAATGCATTAGAAAGCACTAGTAACAAATGACAACCATGTTAAATGTTTACAGAAAAACCTGCCTGCTCCTCTGAAACATTTGTGCCTTATTAGGAACTTTAAAAGATTAGGCGGGGTTTAGCATCACAATATTTAAGGAATGGAGGAAACCTCTGTTAATGTGCTTAATTTTATTGATCATGATTTATACTTAAAACACCCCTCTACAAAGTCTTCTTTTCCATCACCAATCTCTTTTAGCCATATTACAGCTGGCTTACATTCGTTTTTAGATAATAGATCTAGGATCAAATGTCCTTTGAAATCAACATAGGTCTTTAGGACTATTTGGATCAGGCAATGAATTAGCATTTAAGCACTTCAGCGTCTGCTTAACTGTTAAGATGCTACATCCTACCTCCAGCCACTGATGAACATTATGACTATTTTAAGCACTTTGCTGAAAAGAATGTAATGAAGCACTTTCTTCCTACGAGGTCCAGAAAACAACAGAATCAGTGGCCAGAGTGCCTGTTTCTAAGGATACTGTACTCTCTCTCTAATAAATGGGATATGCAATTAGCTTAGATAGACATATTTGACATAGCCATTAGAAACCACCTAAGCAAGCACATATAGGTCAGCTTTGCTTTGCATTTCCTTCTAGCAAGAACTGTCTTGGCTTCTATTTATAGGGTACCTAATAAAATACAACCGCAACTGAAGCCTGTGAAGGTGTGATGAATATAAATATAATTGGTACGTTCGTGCTTCTACTACCGTTATGTCTAATTCAAATCTTAAGTAATTCAGGTTCTGCTGTGAACACGAAGAGTGACAACACTAAATAGCACAAGATGATAAAATCTGCTTCAGTAGGTACACCACAACCATAACATCTTGGATCCAACACAAATTAATGAGCTCTGCTGTTGAAGGTTAAATTAGTCTATGTTCAAGCACTACCCAGTTTGCATTACACTGCAATCTAATCTGTCAGCTAAAATATCCTAAATGTTGTATTATCAACTGCAGTGTGTTTGATTTAAAAATGGTATGAAATTTCAGGCGCTGCTTTTCCATCACTGCAATCAGTAACAGCTTCAGCAGTGACTGTTGTGCAAAGCAGGATCTGTCAGCTTCACAAAGCTGAGCTTCCTCATACAGGATCAATTAATATGAAAGTGGCCTTGATTAAAGGGAGTAAGAAAGGGAGAGCAGCAGTTTCTTTGCTATACTGTAACCTCCGGAGGGAAAGGACTGTCAGCTGGAATTAACCTCTGATGCTGGGATAGCCGTCAATCGGTCCAAGGTCCCCATCCAAACATGAGTAAAGGGCCTTATCCAGAGCTCTGACATATTTCAGTTCAGCCATTAGGACATCCAGCTCCCTGACAGGGCTTCAGAGAATGCACCCTGCTCCTCCTCTGCAAACCAAACCATTCCTGAAGAAGCCAGCTGATGTAGCACTGCAGAAGGATGGACACCTCACTGCAGGCTGATCTTACACGTCTGGGGTAGGCATTGTACTATTCACCAAGGTGAAGTGCTCAGAACATATAAAATATTCTATAAATGCATTATTCCCAGTACTGAAGCTGGTTAAGAAAAAGGTAGTTTAGAAAAAGTAAATTAAAAGTACATTTTAAATAACAAGCTTTGTATAATAATTAATGAATTCAGTTAACATTATCAAGCTTCATTTGTATTTGTCTAGATAATGAACAAGATCTTTCTTCCTGCTGCTACCAAAATTTATTTGCTAACATATACTCCCACAGTCCAAAGCGTTACGAGATGATTTTGACTGATACACAGACATTGTACAAAATAAATATCTTTGAATGGCATTTCAAAGGTATCATTCATTTATTTCTACTTCCTATCTGCCTAAAACAAAAAAGATCACAATGTTTTTTCTTAAATCCTTTGGCTTAGCAAATTTCTTGCAACAAGCATTAATTATCACCATCTATCCTTTACATTATCCATGCTGACATATGCATGTTTAAGTTTTTCTAGTACAGACAGCACGTAAGAATCTCAGCGTGCCGTTTTAAATATATATTCTAGTTCTAAATGTAGTTTATGTACATAGTACAGCCATTGTACAGCATTCTTTCTATCTGTACCATTTCAAAAAAATCATCTTTTCTACGTTTAATTGCTGATGAACTCATCGTTGTCATGAGGAAACTGTGAGATGGCTAAATATCTTGAACTGGCGGTGAATTTGCTTAATGCTCAGGGGACACTTTAAATAAATCCATATTGCAAAGTATGTTTTCTTAAGAAGAAACATTTTAAAACAATGGGATTATGAAATACTAAAAGACAGTAAACACAATATAAACAGTCCCCTCCCTCAAATGGTCCAGAGGATTTCATAGCGTACCGTAAATTACTACAAATACTCATCTAATCCCCAGTTTTCAAGGAAAGTACCTTAGAATTTTAAAAGGTCAGAAATTCTGGCAAAGGTAAGGTGATTTCTATGAAACATATGTCTTCTCTCTTTCTCAGTCCAGTGTTCCTCCTCTATCACAATGTCTACCATTGCTTTCTAACTCAGACATAAAGGCAGACATCTTTCCAATGAGCTATCCTTTACTTCAATCACATTTTCAACAAATGATCTAATGATCCTCATTATGAAAAATTATGATCCTTAATTCTCTATTTACTCCGGGCTTTTTTTGCTTACAGCTTTTTGTCCAACTTCTTTTTTTTCCCAAAGCCTTCAGTTGGACTGAAGTGATACGTATTTGATAAGCCTCTAGATAAATTTTAGAAAAATCCCACTTTGCCTGAGAAGAGACAGGCAAACTCCCATGAAATCTGGTTTCGCTTTCAGTATGTCTCAGGTTTTAGCCTTAAAAACCTCTGTGGCCTTGTTGCTATAACATTCTGCCCATGAACAGTAAAAAGTCTTGCTCCCAGCATCCCAAAGGCAGCAAAGATGTTATACTTCCATCGCATTCTTATTGTGTTCCTTGCTCCCAGGAGACCTGCGGATGCCATCAATCTACACTCACTACAACTGAGGCTGTTACAAATTCAGCCTAATGCAAACGCAGTGGGGAGTTTTCGAATTATGGCATGAAGCAGTCTTGCGATCCGTTCACAGCCCCTGCTCATGTGTCTGACAGCTGATGCTCTGACCAGCAACATCAGCAGGACAACCTTTGATACCTGAGCATCTCCAGATCTCCTTCCATGATAACAGCTGGCCTTTCATGATCACTTGCCCTAGTAACACCAAAGGAAGGTACTATTTATCTGTCTGTTACAGGATAGGAAATAACATGAAGGAGAGACTTGTTCTTGGGAACACCAGGAGTTTGTCTCCAAATGGAAATTAAAACTGAGTTCTCATGTCTTATATATCCACTCTGAATACTTCTCCATCTCTGCCATGTAATCATCCTTTGCTTTCACTGGGCGCACCCAATTCCTGCAAGGCTGCCTTCCTTCCTCAAGAGAATACCAAGGAAGACATTCATGACTACATAAATGGACATTTTTTAACAAAAAAGTCAGGATATTGAGTCCTGAGAATTATTTGTTCACATTGCTAGTGAATGGGCCATTACAAGTTCTGTGTCAGCAAGATGCTACAGAATATTTTGTAATAATGATAATAAGTTGTGGTGATGAGAAGGCTCACTACTAACCTATTCAGCCTTTCTCAGGGACTGGGAAAGACCCACTATTTCCATCTGGATTAGCAATATCATAGTCAGAGAGCCTGCTTTATTTACATTTAACTGCATTTACCACCTAACAGCACAATCTTTAACGTGTGAATCTGTTTCAGCTGAGGGTCTGTATTTCCTCTTCCTTCCTTTTTATACCAGTTTATACCTCTTCTGTACAAGACATTTAAAAGTGAATTTTATACTTTAATTTAGGATAGATCTATCTGTCCTGAGGAATGGACAGAAGGAAGGCAGTTCTTAAGTCAAGCCACCCTCACCATTCTCTCACAAACACTATTTCTGTGACACAACTTTTCTCCTCCTGTGCGGCAGGGATGGAGACTGTAGGCCCTTTACACACACAGGCTCTTTCCACTCCCACACAGGAATTGGAGCTGCCAGTTAATGGTCTGTGCAAAGGCTAGGGATTGCTTCGTTAATAAAACAATAGCTACCAAAAAAAAAAGGAAGGAACCCCCATTTTTAACAAAGCTATGTATTTCTCTGAAGCATTTCCTTTTCCTAGGAAGAACAATGAATATATTCTGTGAAGCAGATTTAATTAGAAGGCTTCAATACCAGTGCACCCTGAAAAGACCCCTGATCCACTGGCAAATGCCAAACGATCCCCAAAAAAGTGAATGGAACTGAGAAACTTGGAAGGTCTAAGTGTACGTATACACTAAACCATGCACACAGATAACATATGTTACCATTGCTCCCTTCGTGTTTCCTGCTGCTGGACAACTGCCAGAAACAGCGGTATCAAAACATCATGAATAAACTTGTTTTCACAAGATTTCTAATAGAGGGCTGTAGATTCAGACACAATGGAGAGTTCCTATGTGCATTCCCAACTCGGGCATGTTCAGCAAACTGAACTTCTGAAACTTTGGCAGTTCATTCATCAAAACTCAGAGCTTTTTTCCCCCACTTGAAAAGGTTTTTTGTTTCTTTATTTTCTTCCTTTTTATGGCTAACCTTTTGCCTCCTTTTGTGAGGCGGTTTTCTATCCCTGTTTCATCTCCTCTTCTCTGACTCTTTACCTTTGCCATTAATCTGCAACAGGCAAACTTGTCAAATGTCACCAACGCCCAAAATGTAATTACAGCAGGCTTGAATTTTCCTTCTTTCCTTTTATCAAATATGTGGCTCTGACTTCCAGCATGACTGAAAATGACTCTTTTCTAAAGAAATGTAATTCTAAAACCAAAGCAGCTCAAACTATCAGCATTTGGTTTGGAGCTCTAGCATCTATGTCCTAAGCCTTTATTTTAATACTCAAAGGCATGTTCAGAAAAATGGTACAAGAGAATCAAAGCACAACTTTTGCAGATTCTGAATTTTTCAATATATCATATTATGAAGCAACATGTCATGTACATGTAGCTCCCACTGAAACTGTGATTGCAACAGACATCTTGATACCTCATATTAGTTATTTAGGAAGCAGGCACTTTTTGAGCGGTTTTCTTGAACCAGAATTGTTTTCATGCCCTGCACATACTCCTGTTAGTTACTTCACTGACTTCATGAATATCTGGCTGCTGCCACAGACTCCTATATTAAGGAGACCCAAGAAAGCAAGCACTGACTTACTCCAAATGGTGATGGAGATTCCCCAGAGCCCATCATAGCTTCCCAGCTCAGAAGGTGAATGTGCCCCACCACCAAACCCCAACAAGAGCTTCCTTGCTCAACAGCAGAGGCTGCCCCGCTGACTTGGAGCCAGCCTGTAGGGAGGCCTGGAGAGTTACTGAACCAAAATGAAAGAGTTGTGTTAGCAATGGGATTCCTCACCACAGTCTCTGTCTGGTTCCTTACATTGAAAAACTCTTTCATGAAAACGCCATTGAAAGAATGGGTTTCTATTATCAAGTCATTAAATCAGTGTTTAAGAAGATGGCTATCCAAATAACAGATGTGAATTTATAAAAACAATCATGTTTTGACTGGGAAAACACTCAGGAATATTTGGTTAGACTTTGAAGGCTGCTTCACCTTCTCCCCACCTTGGGCGTCTTCAAAATTTTTGCAACTCAGGACAGCACAAATCTGTCCCAAAAGCTAGGGAGCTACAATAAATGGTTTCTTGAGCAGAAGCCCCCAGCTGTAGTATTGCGAGCTGTAACTCAGGGCGGTTTGTGTTGGGTTCTTTTTTTTTTCCTGTCTGAACACCTTAGCTTTGCTTTACTGGAACTGCAGTTACGTGGGATTTGCTTTATGAAGCACCTTTCCAGTGCGTAGAGTAATAGTTTGGCTTTATTAATTATGGCTACACTGTTGGTCTATGTAAGAGACAGCAGCTGTATTCTGAGAGTTTTCTAACAAAGTTCTCTTGCATATGAAGCCTTAAACAGGCTCTGTGGCATTTGAAACATTCATAGTTCAGAGTTATTCAGTCCAAAGAACCATAACACTTGACTGACACCTGTCAAATGTATGACATCACCCCTTGATTATACAATATAATCATTTACGGTTTAATGATATGTTCAATAAAATGAACAATCCACAGTAAAGCACAGAAACGTAAAGGTGATATCCAGTTAAGAGTTCCATCTAAGCTGTTAATTTTTATTTTCTGGAAGAACTGGGAATTTGAAGTTCTCAGCACAATAAGGCCTTTCTGAAATGACATTAATTTTCAGCAAACAGTCGTTAACCACACAATTGGTCCAAGATCACATATTAAGCTGCTGTATACTATGTGAGAAACTCAAATTCTGCTCTGAAAAATATAGAAATTCTTTTTTTTCTTCCAGTGAATTGAAGCTCTTAATACTTCTTTCATTACTTACGCAAATACAATAATCAACCCATAAATCTTCTCTGTTTTAGGTTGTAGATCAATTTACAGTCCCCTAGAAGAGACAGGAGAAAGCAACTGTTGGAAAAGGTAAGCACAGGCACATAGAGTTTACTTGCTTATAATTTTGACAATAAGCAGTTTAACCGTTCTTACTGTCTAGCCTGGAAAATAGCAAAGTTTATCTACATTTTTACTCACCAAACTGCTGAGTCTAATAGGGAAAGCAAAACTGAACACACAGGCACAAATCGAATGAGACTTTCTGTGGGAAGCAGAATTTAGCCTGATTACCTTTGGCTTTGTGTTTTGTGGCTGGATTATCTCATATGTAATGAGGCATGAGACCTGACTGAAACTTTGCTTGCAGCTGGGCCACTCAGAGTCCTCCTTCTCATTCCTTTCCCTTAATGTGGATTCTTCGGGATATAAAAACACAGCCCACCCTGCAGTCTTTCTGTCAGCGAGGTGCTGAAGTGGATCTCACCCTCCAAAAACCTATTCTCTTTAAACTTCTAAGGTCTTAATTTTTTTTTCTATTTTTTTTTTTTTTTGAGACTTAAACACTGGTTGAAATGACTGACAGGTTCAAAAGTTACTGGGAGGATGATCTGAACTATTTACTGCCCTGTTCACTCACTGACAGATGAGCAGGCAATTTCTGACACACCCCATATCTGAATGCCAGTCCCATGGAGCAGAGAAACTGCAACTGGTGCTGTTCTCGGGCTTCATCAACTATTTACAAAATACGATAGAGTAAAAGGAAGTTCCCTGACACTCTACTGCAGTTTAGGCATCTGCTGCAAAAATTTCTCTGGCCTATGCCCTAGCTTCTAAAAGAGATACTTGAGCCTGTGATACATGAACATGCTGAGGGAGCAGCATTTTGACCGGTGAACTTTCCCTGTTATTCCTGCTGCAACTATTTCCTCTCTTGCTAGCTTTTTCAATTGTTATTAAAAGAACATGAAGAATTTGCAACTATACATGAAAAAGATTACCTGTTTCTACCAGCCACAGCAATTCCACGTTGTCTGCAATGGTGAGAGGAAAAAAACGACATCAACCCGACCTCCTAACCCTTTAGCTTGAAAGCCATTCATTTGCCTAAAGATAGAATCTTACAAATCTGAGCAGAGATGGGAGGGAACCTTCATCTCCAAAGAAAATTATGAGCTACAAGATGCCCCTGCTTGAAGATACCACACAAAATTAGCCACACAATTCTCATTTTTGGAAAGGAACTAGCTCAAGGGATGCTGCATAAACCAGAATTTGAATAGTACAATCTTACTACAGAATGAATATTGAATAGGGTAGGGCAACAGAGAATAGCAAGGAACTAATGTGTAGGCCTCTGCACTTTTTAAATTAAAAGAATCCAGAACAGTAAGTGTGTCTAAAAACTCCCAAGAGGCCTGGAAGAGCTAGATCTCAAGGACAGAAAATCCTTTTCAGATCTCCACCCTCATAAAGGTCAGCATTTGCAAGGGTAAAGTTTAAGTCGCAAAAACATGTAGAAACTTAGCATCCCAGAGCATACAACAACATAAACTCCTGCTTGTAGACTAAAAATAACCATGACTTTTTATTAAAATGCCGTAAGGCCAGTTATGCTAAGTCTTCACACTGGAGTCTGCAGAGTACTTGTGGTGTGTATGTTAATTCAAACAGTATTCACAAAGAAAAACCCAGCCCTCAGCTCCTTCTTTGGAGAAGATAGGGAAAGTTGCTCCCTGCTAATCTTTGTGCAAAGGGCAGCTTTGAGCCAAGACCTTCTGTCTGCCGCTTCCATATGCAATACAGTCTGGCCTACAGATCTAGGTTCACATAATCTCGGCAAACTAAGTTTGGGAAGTTGTGTTTTGATCCAAAAACCTCAACGGACAGTTTTGTCCACTGCTTTAGTCGAGAATTACAATAATATCCTCCGCAGGAGCCTGACAACAAATGAACCTGAGCTACTCCATCAGATGCAGCTAAGACTCAAAAAATGACATCCAGCCAAAACACTCAGTGAGCTTATACACCTTCAAGAGAGGATGTTGTCTTGCCTACAATTTGAAATAAAAATTATTATAAACTACATGTGAAGATGAGCACAGTGCAAGGTGTAAGTGATAAGGCACCTTCTAAAGATCAAATACCAAACATAGAAGTGCAGCAGGCCTGCAGGATTCATGATAGGAGACACTGCTGTCCAGAGTGAACCCTCTGGGTGGGAACTAAGCTCAGCAGATGACAGAAAGAGCTATTTTGTGGGTAGCCATCAACTTGTCTTTTTTCAGAGGAAGAAAAGTCACATTAACACAAAAGTCACAGGTAACTACACTTACTGACAAAGTTTTCAGTAGCACATGAGCATCTGACTGATTAATTACTTTTGATTCTGCTGTCTTCAACTTGTAATGCTCGAAATTATATGCATACTCAAACATATACACACACACATATATGCCAACACAGTAGATTACAGCTGACAGCTTTCTGAAAGCTACCAACGTCCAGATAAGATGGAAGCCTGTTCAAGCTGTTGTAGATATTCCATCTGATTTCTGTCACAGCTAAAACTTTGTATAAAGCCACGTTAAGGAACAGTATCCTAAAATGAAAGACTGAACAGCCTCCAAGCACTGTGGACTTGCAGGTGCTAAAGAATATTTTGGGGTGAGAGAGGGTCTGGGAGGAACAAGACAAACAAAATCCTTCTTCAGTATCATGTCTTCAAGGCTGATATTGCTATTTTCTGTTTAGCCCTGGACTTGAAAGTGAAAATACAGCATATTCAAATTCTCAGGATTTTGTGTTCTTTAAGAAATCAATGCCATCTTCCTCTCCAGGAGCCAAGAAACACTGCCTTCTTGCACCTCCCTTCTAGGGCTTACAAAACGGTAAAAGAAATTTGATTGATTTAACTACAGCAATATAACTGTCATGTACTTGTAGCTGTGATTGCCAAGGATTTAATCTGACTCCAAGGCAGAAGCCAGGGACTAAGTGTGAATTTGCTAAATCTCGCATTTGCTGCTCTTCCCTCTGACAGACCCTGAGGCTTCAGCTTGCTTAAACTTGTATTTTTGGCCACTGTGAATGCTTGATACAACACGAAGAGAGTGATGCTGAGAAACAGCTTTGGGGGTGATGCTGAGATTGACCTGAAATTTGGGGGTTGCAGAGAAGTACAACACCCCCAGACTGCATCCTCTACAAACTGCACTTTCATCTCACTTGAATCTCCTATGGAGAAGCATGTCCAAATGCTTGCCCACACCCACACAAGCATACGGCCTGCTTTGCACACATGGGGCTCGTGCTCCACCCTTCTCCTGTCACTCAGTTACCACTGGAAAAATTACGTTTCATTTACAGTGGAGATTGGGAAGAAGGAATGGATAAGAGAAAAAATAAAAGTAGAAGAGCACTAAAAACCAGACTCAATATTTTGGTGCCTTCTCTTATCCTCTACAGTCTATCCACAGTCATTTTTACCTCCACAGCTACATCATGCTGGGGACAAGCTCTGGGACCCAGACAACAATGTTAATAGAGATCAGGCCCAACTTGCTCTTTTTACGCCGCTTCCCAATCCCCCATAGAAAAACGTGGATAAAATCTTCCCCAGGATTCAAACAATCTCCTGCAGTATTCTCCACAGACCAGAATTTCATTGAATTTGAGGCTCCAGCAAAATGATCTTGTTCTTTTTCTCTTTGTGTACTTGCCAGAAGGAACTAATGCATTTTGATCATATGAGATCTCTGAAATTGCCACGAGCCTAACAGCAGGCTGCACAGCAATTGCACACAGTTTAACTCCTGCTCACCAGTTTAACTCCAGTTTGACAGTTCATATTTAACTATTTTAGCTAAACCCAGATTACATTCATTCAAGTTTTCCCCTGCTGAACTGATAAAAAAATTAAAAGCGTATACACACAAAAAACTGTGCTGGCTTAATCAAAACAGTGCAACACCAGATTTACAGCTAAAACTCTGCATACAGGTAATTCCTAAGAACATCACAATGCCCCACATCCTTTGCCCTGTTTATTGTTCTCAGTGCATCATTCTCAGTCATTTCTTCCAAGAATCTTTTCTCAGGAATCAAACTGCCATATGTGCTAACATGTCAGTGTAGTCCAAAAACTTCTGAAACAGGAGGAATCAGCAAGGAGAGAAACTTCCTGCACAGATAAAAACAGCTGTGGAAATGTGGTTGAACTTGATCTCTTTAAAAATGTTGCTGGAGCAGCAGGCTGATAGGCACAGAGACAGGACAGGTTTGGCTTCCTCAAATAAAGCCAAAAATTTCATAGCATTTACTAGAATTGATATGTTGCAGAGATACTTTTTGCCTTATTATTAATTACTTGCTGTCTAATAGCATACCTTCGCATGCGGATAAGACAACTTCTTACTGTTCTTGGCCCTGCCAGTCACAGGTTTTACATCACGCCTTTAGCTTTTCTTCTTGAGGTTTACATGTCATAACTTCTGCTTTGTACTATTCGGTATTTTTCTTTTCTTACTTTTGAAATTGTAAAGTGTTTTTCCTTCACCGCTGAATTGAGATGGTTTATTACCAGCTCATCCCATTTCCTGAATATGCACTCATGAATTTCTGGCTTTTACCATAACACTTAGGAGCTAGACAGAAACTTCTTATTTCAAAAGTAATTATTCACGTTTTTCAAAATAAATCAAATACATTTACTTTCATTTGACTGTCTCAGAATTAAGTAGCAATTTATTATACTTTGTTTGGATTATTAGTTAATATATTACTGACACAAAAAATGTTTTACACGTCTGGTAACTGGTGTGCAATTTGTAGTCTGCCAAGTACTTGGAAGTGATTAGCAAAACTAGTTAGAAAAAAAGACTCTAAAAAAGTATTTTAACCAATAACTGAAATAATCTTTGCCATAAGAAAGTATAATATTGCTTCATATGGTTCATAAACACTCCAAATGAAGTCCAAAAATGAACTTTAATACTTGAAATGATTCATTTTACACACCTCAGTTAAAACTTCTGTATTGTGCTGCATTACTCAAAATTACCCTTGAGACTAGAACTTCATGCAACAAAGCTCTTTAATACTAAACTTTTATTTGAGTGACTGAACCAAACGGTCAGCTTCATAAAGGGATTCAAAGTGCCTGCAGCTCGCCATGGCCCATGGCCCTCTCCCCTCTCTTTATGACTTCATCCAGCCCCAATTATACGGCCTATGAAAGACAAATCTCAAGCCTTCCATTTAGCCTTCTGAAATCCATTTAAAATTATTAGATTCTCTTATTTCAAATGCCACATCAAATACGTCTCAGTGTCATTTCACTGCAGTGAAGCACAACTTATATTTCATTATATTATCCAATAATTACATTGTTTGTCTGCCAGTTCACTCCCATGAACATGTAATTTTGAAAAACTCTGCTGTGAGAGGCTTCTCTTATAGATACTGAAAGAAGCAAACAAGATGCAGAGCCTTGAAATAATGATGAGCACTTTTTGATTCTGTTTGCAGAACTGATATGTATTGGGATTCATGGCACCATTCAAAACACTACACGTTTCATATCAGTAGGCTATGTTCTAGTCATTTGCTTCCGACTACTAAAAGCTGTGTTCAAATTTAATTATCACTTAAATCCATTTGAATTAGTTATTAGACATACTTTCGTAACTGTGGAAAAGTCCTTGTCACATAGAAAAAGTATCTTCCATATCAGAATTATTACTAAATTAGAGCTAGAAACCTTCTTTTCCAAGGGTTGGAAACAACAGAATGTGAACATCGGTTTCTTTTTTTTTTTCAGTTATATGTTAAAAGCATGTAGAGGCCTACATAAATTCATCTTCAGATATGACTAAACTGCATAAGACTGAGGACACATTGTGGTTGCTTCAAAATAATTCAATCCTGTTCCCCCTGTCTCTTTTGGGGACTGTGTGATAGGGTGTGCACACTGCCATGAGCCTGGAATGCATAAACACCCATGCAGGAGCGCACTTGGCATTCAGGCATCAATAAAAGCACATACACCTCTTTAAATCCACGTACGTACAACGGCTGAGTGACCTGTGAGTTTAAACGCCATACTGAATGAGGGCTTCTTCCAAGAGAAAACTGGGGGGATAAATGATAGTGGATGCACAAAAATTAATGCTAGCCTTGCCAGAAGACGCTCCTCCCTAGGTTCCCTTTATCATCGATGGAGAAGGGTGATCCTGAATAAAAGCCTTGATGTCAAGATTTTGACATACCCTCTGGAAGAAGGAGTCTTATTCTCCAACAATTAGGCAAAGGGTTGTAACCCCAGAAGGTTTACACCAGGCTCTGTATCTCTTATTTCTGAGCATGGCCTTCACTCAAACATGCAATTATACACAGCGTGAACAGTCAATGGAATTATTTAGGTCTTTAAAATTAAAGACATACATAAATATCGATTCTGGGCTTGAGCATAGTTATACATGCTGGGTCTTGTTTGCTTTATTAGACCAATGTTACCCTTTGTTAACACTCCCTGATGCTTCTATATTAATATTGTGAGTTCCCAATTGCCATAAGAGGCAGAGAACCCAGCTTCTGTCTTGCAGTGAGTCAAGTGCCTTCTGCAGTGGTCGTGAGCAGCTCATGCTTGCTAAGTACTGGCAACTCTCAAATCTTTGGTGCTCGGAGAAGCGCTTACATGAGATTTATATTATAACAGACTCTCCAATGGATGACTTTCCTCCAGAGTGTAGACTGGTGTCTTTGCACAGCTCAAAAGTGAGCTTGAGAAAACAGTGATGAAAGCGTATAATTTCTATATGTGAAGTGGCATTGTCTTATTCACTGCCTCTCACTTTTCACTTTGCCGTTAGTATTAAGGCAATACCAAGGCTACCTGTTTCTGAAGGGAATCAGTGGTCTCCTGGGTGACTGTTCTGCATAATCACAAGTTCACCCATGACATCTGGGACTGGGAATATTCAGCTCCAAATAGATCCACTCCCACGTAAACGCACTGAGGCACAGGCTCATTTCAGATGCATGAAAAAGGCAAGTGAAATAAATGTATTATCTCATTTAAAATGCATACAGTCCCAGGAAGCAGGACAGATTGTAGGTGTCACTAAACAGTGCATAGTAAATAAATCATATTTGCAATGCAAGACACTTCAGCTAGCTAAAGTCTGAGGTGTTTAGAGGTATAGCAACTGAAGGCCCGGATGTTTTAGGACTACAGAGCTCAAATCTTTAAGTGGCATTTTCAGCCATAAAATCACAAATAAAGATAGAAAAAGCCCCTTCTATGCTCAGGAATAGGCTACATTTGCAAACGTACAGGAGCCATGCCATGCAGACTCTTACATGCACCTCATTGCTGTTCAAAAGAACAGTAATGAGCAAATGGTTCGTTCCACAGTCTAATACCCAAGGCTTTTCTCAGCATCATGTGCACAGTAGTAAATTTCCTTCCAGCCAGTAAGTGTATGCAAATTCTGCACTCTGTAAATGAGCGGGCTGCTGCTTAACCAGTATTCTCCATTTATTTATGTCAGCTCACTGGTGGTAACCCAGGCAGACTGGACTCGCAACAGGAATCTGCTTTGTGCAAGATATAAAGACCTGCTGTTTACTTCGGTTGTCATTTCTTTTGGATGCTTTCCTATAGGAAGCAGGAACTTCCAGGTATCCCGCTATCAAGTTATATAATAACTACTCTTGCTTTATACACTGGAACATATTTCAGTGTATAAAGGTATAAAGTGTTTATTCTGTGCCCAAGAACTATTGTCTATGAATTCAAGCTGGACCTTGAGAACATTATAAACAGGAAGGAGCGAGGCATTTAAGACTAGTGTACTTATTTTTAAAGATATAAGCAAGCAAGCAAACAGAAAACAGAGAGGCACCAGAGAAGAGATGGAATCTCCCTTGCTGGAATTACACAAGACTTGATTTTACAGGGCCCTGGATAACCTAATCTAAGGCACTGCTTTCAACAGAAGGTTGAGACAGATTATCTCCAGATCCTCCCCTTACAACCTCAAATTGTCTACTACTCTATGGTAACTTTTATAGTCTGGTAAACGCTGGTAGAAGATGACAGAAGAATTTGAATTGAAATATATGCCTTTCAAAATAGTCTTACTGCTAATGTATTTTGAAAAAAATCCTTAATATCCATTGACTATTACTTATGACAGCCATTAACATAAGTGCTCTGTGAGTCTCTGCATTTTGTCATCTAAGTGCCACATAAGCCATCACACACAATGTTGGCTTGGACCTAGACTTTTAAAGAAGGCTGAGGAAGGTCACTCAACTGTGAGTTTGCATTTAAGACATAGATGCACAGTGTTTACCTATCATTAGTTCTACCAGTGTTTCACCTTCTGGGTGAGGCAAGCCACTTGATAGTGATAAAACATCACCTCTCAAGGCATCAACCCAGAAAGGCACGGTGGGGAAGAGTCTGGCTAATGTTGTATCTCAAAAACACCAACTCTCCAGACAGCAACAGAGCACTAATGGAAAACCTTGGGCCTCAGTCTGTGCTGAGCTAATGCCAGACTACTGCCCAGTCCACATCACAGCTGGGGTTCCTAAACAGTCACTTTTTAAAAACATCACCCACCATTTGGGCAGACAGGGCTTCTGAGTATCTCCAGTCCTGCAGGGCCAGAAAAACCTACTTTAGGAAGCCATGCTTTTCCTTTGTGAGTAGCAGGGTCCCCAGCTTCTTGGGAAGCTCAGATCTCAACTGATCCTGGTATCTTACAGCTCTGAGAAACAGTCCTAGAGCTGCTTAAAGAGAGCTTCCACAAGCACCAAGTCCAAGTCATCTGCAAGGCAGTGCAGCTGCCTGCTCCAAGCACTGCCTGAAGCTCAGGCCTGGGCCACAGGTATTTCCTCTCAGGTGCTACATATCCATAAGCAACTTCTGCGTTTTTTTCAGACAGAATGCAGATGTCAAGCAACAGAATATCAGCACATCTCTATTTGAAAGTGAGTTTTAACCTCCCTTAAAGAAAAAGCCCCTATGCAGTTCCCTGACACTTAGTCCATCTTCTGTGTCTTTGGTGTGGAGTTTGGTTCCATACTGAGTGCTGGTGCATTTGACCTGTTATTGATATAACTGGCTGATTTTTACCACCCCTAATAATCTAGATAGAACATAGTTTATGGGAAGCTATGCTGCAGTCTCCTTTGAGTGAAGTCTCCTATGACTTCCCATTCCTTGCTGTTTTTCCCTCTCAGGCCTACATGCTGGCAACATACCTGTACAGGACTGAATTGAGTTAAGAGTACACTGCATAGACTGTCTGGAGTACAATGAAATCGGCTGATATACTCAGCTGAAGAGCATCATGGTGCCTTTAAATAATACACTTAATTATTTTGAAATTGACTTAAACTAGGCTGATTTTCAGAAACAGAACGTTTCAAAACGGGTAAGAAAGGCCAGTAAAAAAGAAATAAAAAGTAACAGACGGTGAAATCAGAGTGCAGTAGGGTTTGTGAAATTCCCACTAAACTTTTTGGTATTAGCTGATCTTATGTTCTTTGCAAGTCTCCAAGTCTTAATACAAAAGCAAGAAGACAAAAATTAAGAAACAAACAGTTAAAAATAAAAGTGATTTCTCTCCCTACCCGAGGGTTCTCTTGCAGTCAATATTAGCAAACAGGCAGTTAGGACTCAGCATTTTGTATCTGATGGGAAGATTACTGTGGGAATTCCCACAAGACATGAATGTACATTATCAAGCTTTTGTAATGGAGAAAACAGGACATCAGCCACACAAAATTAACGCTATTAATGGAGAATTGTTTCCCTGGAGAAGCAGGAATAGCTATACTTGAAATCTGGAAGAAGGGAGAGATGTTTCTGTGTCAAGATAGAAGCAGCTTCCCAGGCCTGCTCCTGGGGCAGAGAGCAGGAAAGGTGCCAGTACAGCCTGGCCAGCCATTGTGCTCAGCACCAAGAACGCTGAAATGCATGATGTTTTTGGGAGCACACTGAAAACAAGGTCAAGGAGGTCTGTAGCCATTCAAGAACTGTGTCATGCTTTTGATAAATGAGCAGTAACAACAACGATCATGCTAAACTGGTATCTGTGTGAGCTTACTAATTAGGTGGATGCACCTACATGCATCTTGCTTTTTTGATTCCAACTTGGCAGAAGAGATCATGATGAGGAAAATGTGAGTCTGATATCCTAGGATCTCTTCCAGATTTGGTGAACTACTCTCAACACTGGGATGTGTGTGTGATCAGGTGTGTCTGAGACGTAATATACTTGAACCTTTATAAGTATTATGTATAACACTAAAGAAGCATAAGACAGAGTCAGAAGCAAAACAAATTTACTGTAAGACTGAATTTCTTTAAATTGACAAATAATGCTATTTCACAGTAGTAGTTCTGCCTCAAACAAGAGGATTTAGTATTTTAGAAACTACTTGTGAATGTCTCCCCAAATAGAAGTAAAAGGCTATTCCTGACACAGCCTCTCTCCAATACTCAGGCTTGCTTTCTAAATTCCAAAGCATAAGCGAATGAACACTGATAGGAGTGCAGATCAAGTATTCCTCTGATGCTTGCTCATGGCCCTATTTTCTCTTTTAGGGACTAGACAGTGACACCAGGAAGTTTGCCTAACCTCACCTCATGCCTATCATTAGCTCTTCTTTATTTTGTCCTCCAAGAAGTGCGTGATTGATCACATGAATACAAATGGCACCACATCAATTCAGAGGTTTTAGCCTCTTTACAAATTGCAGATACAGTGAGGAGACTTATTAAAAGACTGCTTGCCTTGGCAGATAAGTATGAACCATTTCACATGTAGCTGCCACAGAGGAACCAGTTAATCAACCTAAATAAAAGGGCTGCAGGTGTTATCAATGACTTAGCTCCCATGCTTCTACATTGTGCAGGAAGCACCTGGGAGTGGCATCGGGCAGCCACAGTGGGCAGCCTTACAAGGCATCTAGCAAAAGAAACCTCTCAGAGGGACATCCGATCCCTGGGGCTTCTGCGGTCCAGGTCCGATTCATCAACTTGTGCTACAATGCCATTCGAATTACAGCTGGGAACAAGATGTTTGCTTTAACTGGGAAGTGGCAGTATATTTTAGTAGCATTAATCCACTTGTCACCAACAATACAGATCCACTTGAGCTTTACGGAGTAAGTTTGGGCTTTAGGTAGTCTTTAGTTTCATTCTCTTACACTCCTTTTTCTACTTGTCTCCTCCCTTTAGTAGTGGAAGAGAAAGAGGAAAATGACCCTGTTCTTCATTTTGGCCAATGATCAACCAATTGTTTGAAGACCTTTCCTCTACCCTAAGAAAACAATGAACAGCCCATAAATCTCTGCTTTTCTTTCCTATTATACTAAGCTTACCACCTCCAAAAATAAGCATGTTATTGTACCTCAGGAATGAGATCAAAAGTAAATACCATAATCACATTCCTAATGGAAATATATAATTCAGTATTATATTGGGGATATAATTGGGATATATATTTAGTATATATCATGCCTGGCCTTGTGCTCCTGTACCACCTTCCACCACTCAGGCCAAAGCAGATCCCTCCAAGGCTTGACCTTCTCCTCACTTGCAGCTATTATACCAGGAGATCCAACTCATCTGTGAAAATGAGTATAAGCTCAGGCTTTGCTAATCAGCTGCAACTAGAATTGGGCACTCAATCCAAAGGCCAGAGTCTGGTTTGTCTTTTTTTTTTTTTAAATAAGACTCTTCTTTCCAAACTATGTTTTTCTATATGTGAAATGTTTTGGCTCAGTTATAGATTGAAACAGTAGCTCTCCCCTCCCTCTCCCCCACTTGGCTCAAATCACTACTATGACTCAATATGTGATTTTGATTTATTAAGACTAATTTCCCACAATGAGCCAAACAAAACACATACAATGGCCCATCTGGGCAAATAATTTCTGAAAACGCTTGCAAGACAAATAGCACAGCATACTCTGAGACACAACACATGAATAATAACTGGGTATTTTAGCATTATATATTTGCTAGCATATAATAAGATACGCTGGATTTATGTTGAGATTCCGATCTGTCTTATTTTAAAATGCTACATTTAGGTTTAGTTGAGCCAGTATTTCACATTATTTCTGTTTCTATTGAAATCTTGATGTTGTTTTTAATATTAAAAAGTAATTTCTCCATTCTAATTAAAATTATTTAATTATATCTCAAGTACTATACTTAACAAAACCAAACAACCAACCTTCAGACCTCAGGCCAGCAAAAGTCCACTGACTTCAGCCAGGGATGATATTAACCGCAATTAGCAATAAATTACAATGTTAACATACGCTCTCCATAAAACAAAGTTCCAGTGACATTTTTTCAGTGGGACTGGGTTAGAAGGAGCTCTCCTGTTGTGATTCATGGACAAACTTCTGGTTTTGAAAGGAGTGTTAATGCCACAGCAGAACCAAGGTTAGAGCTTCCATTCTCCTTGTGTTTTTAAAATATAAAGGGCATATGGGAGAAGAAAAGCACTGCACACAGGCCAGTGACCAGGACTGCCAGGCCTCGAACGAGGAGATCCCACATCTCCAGATGAATAGCCTGATGACTGAATTATTATCGACTGGTCTGCTTTTCTACCTGCCCCTCAAGGTATGCAGACAAAGGGAATCTGAGTGAGGTTCTTCTCTCTTCATAGCCGCATTTGTGTATTTTCCAATAGAGGCCCAGCTGAGTTGCCTGTGGCTCTAGTCCTGTCCCTGCTCCTTCCACTGCACGCCTCCTCCCCGTGGATGCTCCCCCAGCAGCCTCATCTGGGATGCTTAAGTCAGAAATGAGGAAGGGGCTCAAATTACTGATCTCAAAGCAATAGCAGTTTTCAGAAAACCAAGACCAGAACAGGATTTTAACAGACTTCAGATGCCCCGGCCTATCTGAATCTATTTCTTGTGAATTTTACTCCTTCTGATGAAAGCCCTGATAGATAAATGCTCCTAAGCAATCAGCAACTACATCCTGTTTAATTAATTGCCTGAGAACTACAGCCTTTATTACATGAAAAATTTCCTAGTGATGCATCCCCATTACTATTTAGTCTGCTATATACTGTTGTATCTTGATGTACTACTGTGTGATATGCTGCTTTGCAAAGAGGACTGTTGATTTTGATTTTTCTCAGTAACAAAAGAGTCCCCCAATAGATAGAGGATGCATTTTCTCAATTTCAATTGACAAGTCAACGTGAACATGTGTTACAAAAGTAAAAAGCTTTGGACCCGAAGATGACTTGCTAAGAACTGTATATATGGCAGAAATCTGTCAGGTTCTTTAAAGAAACAGGAGTGCACTAAATTGCTACTATATTTTTGTTTATTTTTCCCAGTCTGGCAGCATTTATGTCTCTTTTCTTGCTTTAATCAGAGATATGATGAAATCTGATGTCTTCAAGATTTTTATACAGTCTATGTTACATATGTGTGTGTGTGTGTATATATATATATTTCCTAAGAAACAGAAAACCATACAGAAGACCAAAAGACTATGGTCAGTCTTTGAGCCATCTGGATTGTTTTAAGCACTGAGATGAGTTGTTTCATTGCATATGGATTATGGAAAAGATAATAACTTATCTCAGAGCTAAGCAATCAGCATCTATACCTGGAAACTAAAGAATGTCT
Source organism: Leptosomus discolor (assembly GCF_034619465.1). Lineage (NCBI taxonomy): Eukaryota > Metazoa > Chordata > Aves > Leptosomiformes > Leptosomidae > Leptosomus > Leptosomus discolor. Next base: position 41,763,464 of record NC_141397.1, read on the forward strand.
GATTCTTAGCAGAGGAGAATAAAAACAGCCCTAGAATCTAATAAGAACAAAGATTTTGCAAAAAACAGAATGATAAAAACTCTGTATAACTGAGTAATCTGAGATGATAGTTTATTTGAAGATGTAGTGAACAATTTTTATGCAGCAGAGCAGGAAATAAAAAAATAAACAAACAGTCCATTTGCTCTTTCCTGGCATTAAGACTTTAAATATAATTGTTCCAGGTTTCATTAAGTCTATCTTTATTTTCCTGAAGTATATACATTTCTTGCTGCTATTTATTAATCAGCCAATAACTATTGTATTAATTCAATTATCTCTGCTGTTTACATTTGGAGATGAAGGTGTCGAGGACTGTTACTGCCTTTACAGTGATGTGAACTCAAAAAGGAGCAACACAGCTGTAGAAGTGTTTGCTTCAATGAAATTCTGTACCTGAACCACAGACGAGCTGAGGCAAGATTAATCTTTAAGAGTTCTATGACCCAGACCATTCAAAACCTGCACTGCAGAATCAACAGTCTCTGTTGTGTTACAGACACCTTTCACCAGTCAATTGGTGATGTGGATGCTACGTTATTATGGAAGATAAGGTCAGTCTCGGGGTGAGTTGGGTGGCATCCTCACAGGCTATGATGGTGTGCCCTTGGCAGTATCAAGGTGCAGAGAACACAGCCTTTCACCTCCTATATTTTTGTATGGGGTTACCATCACAGAAGTACCTGTATAATAGAGCCTGCATGAAATGAATCCTGAAAACCTTAAAGCATACTACGTGTGCACAGATTGTCAGTGTACCCTACACACCACACAACTAGAACTGGGGCCCAATCCCTTCAGTGCATCTTTCTCTATTAATCTATGCAGCTGCATTAAATTAAATGCCTCAAATTACAGATTATCTGTGTGGTTCACCACTGAAGAGAGAATGGGATTTCCATGTGTCTTGTTTCATGCTTCCAAAAGGGATATGGAGCAGCTGAAATCCTGAAGAAATATACAAAGTCATCCAATGCTTTGGACAGAAAAAAAGAGGACCTGTTTTGGAAATCCAGACATATGGAATGACAGTCTGCAGTTCTGGGAAAGATGCTCTGGTTTGTAAGTGATACAAGTCTCTGCAGGTTTTGGGAGGTATGTGGGGGGCAAGCGACAATACTTCTAAGCCTGTTGGTGCTGTTTAAATCCCAAGTACTAGAAGCAAAACAGCAACAGTCTTTCTAAGATGACTACCTTTCTTTCTATGTTTTCATTGGATGAAATGAAGAACAGAATATTTTGAGTCTTAGTTCAAGTCAGCTACAAGTTTGCATGAAAACCAAACTAAGTTATCTCCACTTAAATCTCATATAGAAAGTCTATAATGTAATAAATTTCATAGATGTCTAAAAAATATATACACTTTTAAATTAAGTAGTAGTTAAATGATTTATTCCATTAGTCTCTATTGTTTAACCCAATTAAATTCACATTCAAGATTAAATTATGGCTAGCTCATATAATTGATAAGAGACATCTCAGTGCTGTTGCTTCGAACTTTCCTATGACAGCATCCTTTGTACACAAACCTAAAAGAAATTCCAGTTACATGCATTTCTTAGTTCAGCTGGCAGATCCACGAGACTTTGGTGGGGAAAAAAAAAAAAGAATCCAGCAAGATTTGCTTTGGCATTGCTTTCATTTTAAGTGCTAGGATATTGCATTGTCTTCTTGAACTACAGCCATGCCCTAAGCATTCATCTATGATTGACAACAGCAAAACACACTGACTTCCAAAATCTGTCAAGATTAGATTTAGGCTGACAGAAGACAAATAAGTTAAACTTGTATAGTACTTATTATATTATAATCCTTTTAGAATGCCTGCACAACCCTGCTAGTAAAGTTATAGTCAATGCTTTTTCACTTTTCCCTAACCTATTCTCATTGCTTTTCAATGCAATTGATCCTTTAGAATTTTTAACCTTGGCCTCAGCACCACTTGTGTTTGAATGGTGAAAGCATTATGCTGAAGAAAAACATTAAAACATACTTAAGTGTGATGATGTGGCAAGAAGTAGTAGTCAAAAAAGGTGCAATGGGGGATTTTATGTTTATTATCAGTTGCAGTTCACATCTGCTCTATTCACAAAAAACGGGGAGGAAAAGATGTTGTTTCTAACTGTTCAAAATCAAACTGGGACTTCACTTGATCTTCACTTAATGTTTTTGCATTACTAAAAGTAAAAGTTACTGTAAATTGTAACTTGGTAATTTTATCAATACGTGAATCAGCAGCTACAATAAACCCTTCAAACACCTTATCTGCCAGAGATGTAAACAACAGTAATTTTTGAATAATATTCTCTAAATTTCTCTTTTCTTTTGGCTTTGCAAAGTGGTTATGAAATAGCCTACCATTTGCATAATCATTTTTTAAAATAACAACAATTATGTGGTGAGGATTTATGTCTCAGATGAAAAAAATTAGGAACTGCTATAATCTCTAACAAACTGGCATTTCAGCCTAAACGACAGGCAGAAATGGAAGACAACTTGCATACAGATTGTTTGTAATGTGCTGGAGTCGGGTTGAGCGAAGTAGAACAATAATACATCAACAACAATTTTGTTGATGTCTATGGGATTTAGGATCAATTAAGCTATTAATCTCTTTACATTTATGGATAAGTCATAATAAGGAGCTAACAAAGAAATGGCTGCTGTGCACCAAAGACTGGCAGTTTTGGATTTAAATGAATAAATAGTTTGCTGCTACTGCATGGGCAGTGACAAGCCACTCTTGCTCACAGCCTTGTACTGCATTGCAACCCCCATTGCCAGAGGCCCACGTTATCTCAGGTCCCAGGGACCCTGCTGCATCGCAACGCTGTGTCCACAGCCCGGGACTGCCAGCATGGGGGAAGGAGGCTGCAGCAGTAGTCGCAGAGTGATGAGGAAGAGCTGGGGTCCAGCAGTGGAAGACAGGAGGTGGAAGAGGATCTATCGAAGACAGCAGCGATTAGATGTGCTCCACAAATCATTAAGAATTGCTGAGCTAGGGTACATCTTTTAGAAAAATTAATCCCGATTATTTGAACGTAGATGTAGTTGACAGTACTCCACAACCTCAGCAAATTGATCTAGCAGCAGATTATTCTGATTTTCAAATACATGCACCCTTGCAAAACAGAATATGAGAGAGAGAGAGAGAGGGAGAGACAGAAAGCTAACAGGTGCAGGATCTCTGAGTGATAGATGCAGCATGGCTGGAGGTTGTTTTGTTAAGACAGAAATGTTATTTCTTTTAAAAATCTCAGCACATCTTCCTCTTACCCAAGAAAATGCTTTCTTCCAGGTCATTTAGCAATATTACTTAAGTGGTGGATGATTACTGGGGCCTAGACACATCAAATCACCGATGATGTATGTTCTGTGCATTGCTTTGTTCTCTGCTCTCCAGGCTCCCTGTCACTTTAGGATTACTTCTGTATGTGCAAAATGCAACTATTGCTTAAAATGGTGTTGCAAATGTCAACCACTTAAGAAGATACAAAGATAACAGCTTATTTTACCACTGTTTACATTCCACTTTACCTATTGTGTAAAAAAAAAAAAAAAAAAAAAAAGAAAAAAGAAAAATTTGATTAAAAAAATCAGTTTGCCTGTAAAATGAGTAATGGGATTCTGTACAATTCTTCCTCTATACAGTCTACACACACTATTGATGGCACTTGAAATCCTGATTTAATTGGCTTTTCAGTGTCAGTTTTTATTTGTATATTAATATCACAACTGAAATGAAAATTCAAGAAGCAGAAAACAGCTACACGTTTGATGTTGTTAAGTGAAAGCCTTAGATATTTAGCAACTTCTCTGATGCTTTGATCTCTGAAGAAATCTTACTAAAATTACGATCAAAGGAATTTATATTATTCCAAGTACTTAAGAACAAACCATCTTAGGGCAATAATCAGTATTCTGTTTAATCCTTCACCCTTGGAATCCATTATTGCTAAGCACCTCAATCTGATGAGAGTTACATTTACTTAAGGATGATATTCTCCTAAAATGGAATTAGAAGTAACAGAAAGCAACACTTCCAACTTACAGAAAGAGCTAGGAATTGGATTTTATTCTCCCAGCTAAAAAGTGTTCTTTGAAACTGTTAAACATATATAACTTAAGAAAATTAGTATGCAGCTCATTATGAGACCATTCAGATTTTCATTCTTCTACAACAAAGAAATAGAATTTCCAATACACAGCTTCTTTTAATTTAATCTATTTCTAACTATTTCTTATTGTCAGTGTTTATAGAAGACTATTACACAGATCGATATATCTAATATTTATAAAGTAAATTAACACTCTATTTTATAACATGCAAAGGCAGATAAATAATGAATTGTCCTTTTCACCAATCTGACCACATAATGTCTATTTCACTGTAATAATAAGTACCACATCAGACTGGTTGTTGTAATCCCCTATGGCAAGTTAAATCAAACAGTGTGACACAAAGAATCCCTAAACTGCAGCCTACAGAACAGCAGAATGTTAGAGCCAAGCAAAACTTAACAAAAACGCTAATTACTGGTTAGATTATGGATTTACCACTGGTGGTTGATGAGAGGAAAAAGGAGAGGGCTGTACTTTTGCAAGAGCAAATAAGAGATCAAACCATGATTCCCAGTCACAGCCACAGTTTAATAACCTCCCACATCCTGACTAAGCAATTCCTCCTCCCGTTTTACCTGTGCAGATTATTTTTCTTCCTGCACACCCCACCCGCAAAGGTGGACTTTAATCTTACGGATGTTTTCTACTAAGTATTTATATCCCCATGCTCCATCACTCTTTAATGGTGAAAGATTATGAGTAGACTTATGTACAAACACATCTGACTCAGAATACACTGTTGTAAGCATTCTTCCAAGCTGACAAGAAAACATGCCTACTTTAAATGAAAATCAATCTCTGTTTTATCTGTTAGCTCCAGCTCATTTGGACTGGCACTACTTTAAGAGCTCACAAAGAGATGTGCTGAAGCAGTAATATCAGCGAATCCTGCATTCAGCTTTGAAAGATGGCAGATGCACCAGGACTGCAAGTGCATCCCAGGGAACCTGAATAGACAACAGAGGCAGACACAGGTTAATCACGCTTCTGACAAACTCATTGGTACGTTACTTTCCTTCTGGGCTCAGGGGCTTAAGAACAAGGCCTGTCAAGGAACTGTTTTCAAAGGTGTAAGGTTAATTCATCCTGGAGCACCTTCTGTCCAGACTTCAGCATTCCGTACAGTTCGTTTGTCACACACTGTTATAGACAACCTTATTCAGTTATCACACCCTTATTTTGGTTTTTGATCTGTTTACACCTACACCACCGAAAAACAGGAGGCTGCACAAACAAGGAGATACTCCTCCAACACAAGAATATCAGTGGACTCCCTAAATGTGCTCACACAGCCTGACCCCCTAGTCACAAGCTTCATGTGAACCATGGGGCTCAGGAATTCCTCCATGTTCCTCGGACTGTAGGACAGCTAATCAACAGCTGTGGAACAACAGCCAGGAATTAGAGCAACTTCCAGGGAAATAATTTTGCCTTATTAGAGCTCATAAACCAGCTGGCACAACAGAATCTTCCGGTGCCTTTAGTACTAGGCCCACTCCATGGCTATTTCAGGCCTATGATCCTGGGAAATGTAACATGAGAAGCAGTAGCACGCAGTAATTTTAGCTTTAGCTCTGCTGTCATCCCAGTAACAGAACGTTTTTATCTCTAAAAATTACTTACTTGATTAAAGTGCTGAAGTTTATCAATTAAATTACTGATGAGTGGGTCCAATCCTCTGACTTTCAGTTCTGGATTATGAATTTGTGCCTTCAGTTCATTGGAAACAACTCTACTGGTATAACTGAAAAAAAAGAAAAAAACCCCCATCAGTCACTGAAACCGTATCCAACAATCAAAAATCATATTAAATAAGACTTACAGAAAGCAAATATTTTGTAAATAGAATAGAAATTTGTAATAAATATATAAGTTTCTAAATATATCAAACCAGAATAAAAATCACAGTCTCTTGCTGTATCATTCATCACTTCAAACTATTCAACTCATGAACCAACAACAATTTCATAAACCACACAGAGGTTCCTTTAATTCATATTTTAATATTTGAACCTTTATAACTGACATTCTCAAGTTCTTTCTTGCAGCAAAGCTGACAGCTTCCAAAAAAATCATTCTTTCATAATTACAGAAAAGCAGGGAATTTAAGCCAGAAACTAAACATCATGAGATTGAAGTAAAACACAAAGAAACGGCAGTCTAATTTTGCAAAGATTCTTAATCAAAGAGTGAGATTGGACTTCTCTGGCTAGACTAGCATTTTATCACCAAACAGCCTAGAGACACTAAAGCAGCACCTGCTGTTCCACCAGTGCTCCTCACCATGCCTTACCCGCATTACGAACTCGCTAGCCAGGGTCCACGTACAGGAATTCTCTCTAACCAAGTCTTGCATTTTTTGAGGAATAGCAGCTGTTCTCACACTACAATGAGCTGCCTCTTATTAGCAAATTTCTCTCACCAATGAGCTGTTGACCAAACAGTTACTGCTAGACTTCTCTGGAACACACCACAGTGTATTCTCAAACCCTAATTGGCTTGGGGGTCCACCCATGTACTTTCACAGGGAAAATTCCAGGATTCTGCACATTTGGTGTCTACTTCTGAACATGTCTTTACCACAGCTGAGGAGATTAATTCATCAACACATGTATGCTGAATCCAATGCTTCCTGGAAGTATCCAAACTACTGCATAATGGCTCCAGCATTGATCTGCTCATGCACTATTTAAGTTCAACCAATCCACAAGACTGCAAATCCCAGAGAGACACAGAGCAACCTCTTTTGGTGAGTCATGCTTTTGAGGGTTGTATGTAACCACTCTCGTTAGTTCAGCACACACTTGTCACAAAATGGATCATGGATGTTTGCATGACCAGTTATGAACCAGTCAAACTCTCCTAGACTCACACACGCACCTGGGAGGATCTCATTAAGATGCCATGTTGGCATCTCTGTAAGTCAGGTAGTATCGGCCATGCTCCTTTGGACTGAAACGTGAAGAGAAACATCCTGCTACATTTTTCACTTTGATCATACCTACATACCTCGATATCCCACATGCTCTCCTATCAGTGAATTCTTCACTGTAAACCAACTTGTGCTGAAGCTGAGGACAGCACTCCAACGTAGAAAAAGGTGTCCAAATTCTCTTATGGAAAGATGATAGAATGTGGCAGGGGGAGACCTAGCTCTTCAAATGTATTTGTCCTACCTTAATTTCATTTACGATGAACAACAAATTTTATGCAAACTGCTGGCAAAGCATCAAAGCATACTGTAATATACTGCTGGAAAAGGTGTGGCTTAAAAAGAGAAAGAACTGAGAATAGTCCACCTTTTCAATAAACTCAATACATTTCACTTTTTCAGGAAAAAAAGAAAAAAAAAATGAGTGGTTTAGAAAAAATAACTGAGAGAAACAATGTTTTTCACTAATAGCCAGAGAGTATTTAGAGGACAAACATTAAGGAAAACCTTTTTTCATGAGTTTGTATTTCTTTGTTCACTGAGTCTTTTAAAGGTAATGCACTAATTTTTCTTGACGTTTAACTCATACAAGTATAAACTAATCTGGAAGTATAAACTTTCACAACGCGATGGCATGTGCAAAATGATGGCCGGGTTCTGATCCTACAAGCAGACTCAGACGGTTGAACCGATGTCCCCAGGAAGAACTCAGCTAAAGTATTATTTTGAAGTCAAGACTGGTACAGATCATATTAATCTACATCAATTCATTTGGACAACATAGGAATACTGCTGCACTTCACCTGCCTTTAGCTTTACCTTTATTCACAAATCACTCTATTTGCTGAATCCCATCATTGTTCGCCATGTGAAAACACATGGTTACCCACTGCAGACATACAGGGACACTTGACACAGCTTTTTGAGTTCATATAGTTGCAACACAGGAGAAATTTAATTAAATGGGTCAGCTCATGGCTCAACCACTCTGTTCAGTGATTCTCTGTGTGCATTGCTTTGTCTGATCAGAAGCTCATCAACAGCAGCAAAAAGCAAGGGTTTTCCTTTTCATTGCTCTTGACTGCTCTCCATTCAACCCCTGGTTAGAGCTATTGGAATTTCTCTAGTAGCTTATATCATTATAATCCAGGATAAAGAACACAAAATTGCTTACCCTCTAGGTTGGTTGGTTGGGTTGGTGGTTTTTTTTTGCTAACAATATTGGATTTTTTCCCTGTGAAGCCTCCATTAAATGCCTCCAAGTGACATTACAAACCTACAGCACTGCATGGAGTTTGCATCAACACGACCAATTCAGGGACATCATCAGCAGTAGCATTAGTGCCAGAGTCCTCAAAGGGACACAAAATGTGGAAAGCCAGTCTTAGGGAACTCATATATATTACTGTTGCTAAATACATACTCTCTTTTACATACATCGTTACCAGGAAAATGGGACATTTTGTCTGAATGAGTTCACAGTCCACCGATGCAAAGGGTATACTCATATCCTTAAAGTTTCACCTGCGTTTAAGGACTTACTCTTTAAAAGCTCTAGAAATACGCATAAATTATGCATAGATACTTCTGTTGCCCAGGTTGCTTGTAATTAGATATATAATGTGGATTAGCTAAATTTCAGATGTCAGAGAAAGCACGTGTGAGTTGTGTGAATCCTGCATCATTTCCTTATCTGCTTGGTCTAGCATAGCTTCAGCATGGCAGTCGGTAACAGCTACATCTAACTGCTAAAGCAAGGCTCCAGAATATGAGAGTTGGCCCAGATGTGGTCTGGAATGTGAGCTGCACGACTGGAAATGCCCAGAAAACCAACTACAGACCTTTGGCAGCAGCGAAATAGACGTGATCTGCCAAATGAACAGTGTAAAAAGCTGATGTAACAAAAGGCAAAAGACTTACTTGCAGAGCACAAAACTCTCGGGTTTCCCCATAATGATCCATAAGCTCTACTTGTCCTGTGTATTCTTACTGAGAGATCACTTCTGTAACAAACCCAGCCCAGAAAGACTCGGATGAACTAAAACAATCTGTGATTTTTTTGTTGTTTGTGAGTTCAGAGAAGATGGGTTACACCTCCTGAGGTGAAAGAGACAGGGCAGAGAACTGAAGTAGAACTGCATAGACAGCAAGAAGGGAGACTTTCCTTCAGAGCTGATCCAAAACCAGCATTGTCTCAACCTTGTCATCAGGAGTATGGACCCTGAAAGTTAGACTAAGATCTTAATGTGAGTCTGCAGCAGCCTGCCTGAGAAGCAGTTGCTGATCGTGGTAATGGAATGCCAGGCTCGTATGGTCATTATGCCCTGGACAGAGCAAGGACGAGAGCTACATCTGGCAGGAAACAGCAAAAGGAGAGTGCTGATATCTGCTTCTCCCTCCTAGAAACCTTGTGAGGGAGAGATAACAGCCGAAGGAGGGAGCCTTGCAGAGGCAAGACAGCTCTGTTTTAGCAAGAGTGCTGTACCAGTCTCCAGTACCAGGGACAAGGCCTGAGAACTGTTATCAAGAAGGATCAATCAGCGTCGATGGAGCCAAGAAGAGGTGGGGATGCAGAGGAGGAGCAAGGTGTGCTATCTGGCATAAAAAGGGGCTCCTCAGTACCTGAACTTTGGAAGCTTCCCCCACCAGGATCACGATGATCATTAGGACCAGCGGGATGCTGCCTGGACCTGGGACCATAGGGATACCTTGGACCCGCGGTGGTAGCTATTGCCCTCTTTCCTCTTTTCACTTTACTTTCTCCTTTCTTTTCACCCTCTTTACCTATCACACTCCGCTTTATGGGCAAACAATAAAATTTCACTGTTTGATTTTAGCAAACCCCTTTGATGTGGTTGCCTTAATTTTGCACTTTGAGATCACAGCAAACGAACCATCAAAAGTCCACTGAGTGGACTGTGACAAGTCCATCACAGCCAAGAAGCAAAGACTGTACCAGAAAAAGGCATTATGTCCACCCGACTCAAAACTACTATCCTGTAAACTGTGAATCCTACTTGCTCTGTATCATGCTAAAATACTTTGAAATAAACACTATACATTTCCTGAAAGATAATCTGATTCCTTCACTTCTTTGCACTATCTAAAATATTTTTTTTGTTGACATCAGATCCTGAATTACTGGAAATGTACATTAAATAAGATCAGAAATTGGCTTGCTTTATTTAATAACCTGCAATTTAACTGAAATATTGTAGTACAGAATTGTTAACTCTGGTTACAGCTCTAGTACTTTACTCATACTAAACTCAGAAATGTCAGCAGGAACAGCCATGAAGTTTGTATTAAAATATTGTCACTGGAGCAATCCTGAAAGTAACTGTTACACTGGAGGCCGAGGAACAGCATGTGCAGACAGAATTTTCATCCAGACCTCAAGCCTCATGCCAATGTTATTCCACTGATCGTTCGGGCAAAGATATGATATTTTTAAAAAAAACAAACAAACAAAAAAAGCAACCCCTCAAACCCAGTTTTACACTACTTCAGAAGAACAGTATCCATTATTTTAGATTTTGGCTAACACAGCATGCCGCAGGTTTAAATGAAGTTAAGTGAAATGCTGTTTACGCATGGGATTGTGTTTGAACTGAAGGCATGCATTTCTATTTTCTATATAAATATAGGTAGATTAAGATATTTGAGTCTAAACACTTATTTTAAAATAAAGCCAGATACTATTCTGAAATGTGTTCTTTTTAACTCCTAATACAAAAAGGGACCGAGGTACAGGATTCCATCAAAGACAAATATGCCTTTTTGGATAGTTCAATACTGTAAAAACAACATAAAAAATAGAAACAACTTCAAATTCCAGGCAAATGACTGCAGGAGCTGCATTAGGAACAGAACTATCAGCGATATTTAGCCACAAAAGTCCAAGAACAGGGTGCTGTTTTCACACCACTTCCTTCCCTCCTGGACACCTTACAAGACTATCCTGCCCTGCAGGACACCTTACCAGGCAGGATGCAAGTGTCAGATATGGCTCTTGTAGGCAGCTTTTCCAGGCATTATTGATCAAGCTTCAGCTGGGAGACTATTTCCATTACTCCATATTCCTTGGGGTGCTATTACCCTGTCGTGCCACTAGCAGCCACTAAGCACCCCAGTGCTTTGATGTGGGTGCTAATGGCCTGTCCTTTTCCTAAACGAAGCCAACTCCAGCACGCATACTCACCAGAGGGATTACAGAGCAAGACACAACACCACCCTTCATACGCTTTGTAACATGTGCTGAGCATTTCAGAATTACCTATACTGGAAATTCAGGATACCTGGAACCTGAACTTCATCTGAATGCAATTCTCTTCATTTTAGTTGTCTTTTCTCCACTTGAGTATTTGGCCTAACACAGCTACATGAGGCATCAAAATTCTTATTTAATTGTGGGAGAAATGGTACATCTACCATTACAACACAAATCTGAAAATCTGAGCCTCACTTTCAGTTCAGAGGAATCCATGAACTGCCGTAAACTCCTCTATGGGACAGAAAATGCTTTTGATTAAATAATTTTTCATACAACCTTGAGAGCTGCCATATACATAAAATAAGAATAAATGCACTGGCTAAAAAATTAAAGATATATTTGCTGAGATATTTCTAATTTGTTAACCACATTTTTTAAAAATATAATTAAACACTTCACATCATCAAGGCAACAATTTTGAAACAGAAATATTTTTTGTAATCTGCCACGCATTTTTTCATCCTTTTTGTTGGTACTGGTTGAGTAATTCCACTATAATTAACAGGGGCTAAAACAGCAACATCTTTCTGAGACCTACTGGCAAGCTCAAATTTTTTGTGATTGAGACTCTACTTGTTCCAGAAGTCACATTTAATCATTTATTTCTTTGGTGTTATAAAAACGTGACTGTCCTATTTTCTGTACGAATTTATAAACTACTCTGTAAAAAACAAACCCTCTCCCCCCAGCAGAAAAACACATTAAAAACCTGCAGACTAGACCACCTAAAAAAATAAATGTTTTCACAGCCTTCTAAAAATCAAAAGTTATCCAGGAGGCTGCTAAAGCCAGAAAGTCTAAAGCAAGTAAGCCATTAATTTTATAACCAACAAAATCATAAAAGCATTGAGACAAAGCTAGACTTTACAATGATCATTGCACATCCAGCTCTTTTTTCATTTTTGTGCACAATTTCCTAAACAGGAAACAATCCTAGAGATACATGTTGCCTGTAAAAGCAAACAGAAGTAGATAGCACTATGCAAATAATAACTACAATTAATTAAAATTATGTCTTTTTAGCCCATATGTTTGAAAGTCGGCCATTGACTGCAGGCTCTCATTTGCTAAAAAAATTCTGAAGTAGACTGTTTATTTCAGCAATATACTCAACACTCTGTCAGAGCAGACATCACCCACCACCACTAAATGACTCAGAGGTTAAAGGGTTAGAGGGGGAAAAGGAAGGGAAGAGCTTTGAATGTGTCATTTAGTAAGAAGCAATGAGAAATACGGGTAAGCTATTTAACTGGCCTTGAGATACACTGAACAATTCAGTTACATTAGGCATGGTTCACCAGATGGTGTGTCTTGTCTTATATTTATTCATAATTTGACCCTTGGGCTGGAATGGTTTGCCTGAAATTCAATTATGTGAATCCACTGCTGATCTACACCAGCCTGTTATGTCTCCAAATTAATAAGTATTGGACATTTCCCTTGCAGAGTTTTCAGATGCAGCCCTTGGCACATGCTACACTGACCTACAGAATTCTGCAAGGAATAATCTCACAATTCAAGGAACACAGTGCACCAACCAGTAAGAGCAGTGACAAGAAAACCCGTATGGTTGCAGAATTTGCAACAATTCATCAAGATTATCAGCTTTGATCTGATTAACCCCTCTGCCCACTTCTTTGCAAAATGGAAAGAACAAGGAGAACATACAGCAATTTTATATTCCTTGCCTGGTTATTATAGTTGCTTGTCACTCAGTAAGTAGCTTCAAGGAAGCAAAGCAAATAACATTTCCTGAAGTGCTGTTAATGCTTAAATGTAATTCTCCAGGAGAAAGAGCCAGCTACTGCAGGGTTCCTTTGACTCAGCTGTCCCTAACTGCTCCACATGATGAGACTAGCAGTGGGCCAGTCCCCCCCCACCTTCTTCTGATCCTTGTCATTAAAACTGACCAACAGATGGACTGCTTCATCTCCAAGTGACTCCCACAATAGTACTACTCAGGGAAACATCTTGTATCGTACTTTTTATCGTCTCTGTAACAGCTTAGCAAACCTGGACTACAGTCATTAAGCATCTTGGCTGAGAGGTCTCAAAGAAATGAATGATAAATCCGTGCTGTTCTCTAGGAACTAAATGGTTTTTCACGAAGTTGCCACAATAAAGAGTTTGTTTTTTAAAAAAAAAGAATAAAAGAAACAAATACATCGTGATAAATTAACTGTCAGATAATCACCAGCCACAAAAAAAGTCTGCACTGCCTGGAAAAAGTCTGCATGTCTGGGGTTTGTCTTATAATTCAGTTTCTTTTCATCTACCCAACTTGAATATTTAGTGTGTAAGTGCTTTGTAGAATTATGTCTTGGATGATTTCATGACTGTAACATTTATTCAGTTGGCCTGATCCGTTAGGTAATTCTGCAATTAGCTCTATTAATAGGAGATATTTCAGTCAGGCCTCCTCTCATAGCAGAACTCCAGTAAGAGCAGCTGAATTCCACCAAGCAGCTGACAAAGGTGTCCTCGAACAAGTAACATCCTGCAAACCACACTGTGCAAGGGCACATGCTGGGAAATCTTGAAAGCTCCAGACGTTTTCAAGCTCTCACATGCAGGACTGCAGCCTTTCGTGTGATTGTTGAAAATCACATCTTACAACTTCTTGGGTAACCTGAAAACCAGTAGGGCATTTTGTCTGTTTTTAAGGAAAAAAGCATGTAATTTAGGCCAGTGTACAGCAGGAGCAATTCTACTGAAGTCAGTGCAGTCATGCTAGGGTAAAATCTGGGTACGTCACATGAAAACCAGATCCTTTGTGCACAAAGAAAAAAAATTCATGTATTCTAAATGATCAGCTAAGCACAACTGGAGCAATATTCTCCAAGAGAAAGATTTATCTATTTAAAAATACCTATGTAAAGAGTGAATTTCGAAATGATTTAATAAGTGCCAACACACTACAAGAAAGCTCAAGTCTAGCACATAATGAGTTTAGCTGCCCTGAAGATTTTGTGAAGCAGAACTGACACGATGTGAATACTGACTCTGCCAGAACTATTTTAAGTGGCTTCAGTGGAAGTTTCACAAATAATCTTGTTTATTAGTAATTATGGGAAATGGTGAGACAAATACAGTGTGCTAATAGGCTAATAAAAAAAAAAATATCACAAAGCCAAATAGCATTTATAATGGTCTTTCTCCACTCCTATAGGGCTAAAAAAACCCCTCCTGCAGTCTACATTATAAAGACAATTTTAAGACTGCAGGTACAAAAACAAGTTACCATAAGGCTTCAAGTAACTGGATGATGCCACCCCATTAACGCACTGAAAATCACAGTGAAAAGCAACTCAACGAAGCAGAGTACATGTAAGAGATCTCACCATCAAAAAAGACGTGCTCATCAGTTTTTCCAGAATCATGCTGAAAATGTACTGACTCAAGCTTCACAGAATACTTGTAAAATGCTTGAAAAGTGTTGTAAAGGTGTTATTAGAATGTAGGTGAAACAGCCTACATTCTTTTCCTAGATATACGAAAAGTTAGTACTACATTCAAGGCACACTGAAAGCACCAAAGAAATTCGTAGAAGTTAATTGGACAGTCTTTATTATGTCGAGGGAAGGAAAGTACTTGCCTGGAATAACATCAGATAGGAAAGGTCTTTAGTTTAAAGTGGAATAAACTCTAGAGAACACACAAATGATACCTCTATACCCATCAAAGTGAATATAATGAGCAATGAAATGACACAAACCCAAAAGCTGATAACTTAACTAGGAGCTGGCACCATAAAGACCATTTCCCATTAAATGAATTTGAGAAACCGAACAGAAAACAGAACAATAAATAAACAGTATAAACTTATCAAAGTAACATCTGTGGCCATTCCTAGGGGGAAAAGTAAAGCTAATTTGAAACACCTTTTTCTCAGTAACTCCTAGACTGGGGCAAAGCATTCTTCAAGTAGAAAGAGAACAGAGCTGAGCTAAATCCTGACGGAGTATCTGATTCTGCACCTCTCGGAGACTGGCAGCTTGCACTCTGTTCTGAGGGCTGTGGAAAACAAATGGAAACATATGACTGCCTAACTTTCTAACATGCCAGATGGAATACACTAGTGGAAAATAGGACTGACTCAGCAGAAAAGAAAACACAGTCTCAAGAGAGGAGAGGACTTGAAGTCTTATAAGAAAAAATAAAAGCAGACCTTCACGGCAGTGGAGAGAGAATGAATATCAAGCAAGGGCTCACAATATTTGGTTGATAGGAATTTTGGCAGGCCAAGGTGGCAAGGACCCAATTCCCTCTCTGGAAACAGTGGTTGCTGATACTTAAAAATTAGGCTTGACAGATGACCATGGGTACACAAAAGGATATTCTGTAATCCCAGCACAGACGTTTTTATGAAGCAAAATGGGGAATATCCTAATTTGCACATTATCAGATGTATGTCACAGGGAAAAGACTCTGCCTGTGGCTCATTAAAAGCAACGCAAAACAAAACGTAACAAAAATACACTAATGCTAAGAGGTCAAAATTCCAGCTTTCCTCAGAAGTCAGTTTCTCCAAATACACTTAGATGCACATGGGAGATTAACGAACAGCTGATAATAATGAATACATGAACTGTAGCTCTGTATGCACTCAACTCAGGGACTGAACTCTGCCCTCGAGTCTTGGCTTAAGTCGTCTGGCTTTGGCACCTCTTGCCATTCTCATTGCAGCCTGCAGCTCCTACAGAGACAACCCTGGGTGCATACCGCATGGGTCTGTTAGTTCCACAATCAAAATTAATGTTGAGTCTAGTAGTTCAGCATGACTGTTTTTCAATTTCACTGCTCCTGCAGCAATTTCAAGTTTCTTGTCTCTGTTTTTAATGCTTTCCACGACTGTGATCCCCATGCTTATCTCCACACCTCTTCATCTACTCTGTTGATTATGCCAACGCAAACCCAGCCTTGCTTACTTCATTCTAAACCCTATTTTTCTCTCCCATACCAGTTTGAAGTACCCTCTCAGGCTACTCTAAGGTGACTCACTAGCTACCTTCACTCCTTCCTCAATGCCTACATGTACTGCAATGTTAACAAAGCCATCAACTACTGCCAAAGCTGGTGCTTTGTAATGGAAAGAAGCTGGTACTTAGCGGACACAGCGAGTAGATCAGATATAGCGTTCCTTCCCACCTCAATGGAAGCATGGATTTGGGTAGTCCAGGCCCACTCTCTCTTCTAGGCTCCAGTGTAAGGCAGCTGAGATTTGCACTTTCTGAACCCCTGTCACTTCCCCTAGCTATTTTGGTTCCTTAGGGATGTCTCTGATCATTATATATTCTAAACATGCACTAATGCACACACTTTCGATTTTGTTCCCTTACACGGTTTTTCCAATATATTTGTGCAGAGCTATTCAAGGCAATTCTTATTTGCTCCAGTGCCTTCACTTCTGCTCAGGTCTTAATATCTAATAGCAGTGTTTGGTCCTTTAGCCACATATGGAAGAGTTATTGACCCTTTCTGGGCTGCAGGAGTGCGAGGCACACAGTTCCAATCTATTCCTATACATCCAGGTTAAAAACTTTATCAGTAAGATGGTGATGCTAAATTTTATAAAAATAAAGAGTAAATAGGAGGCCTTAATGCTGTCTAGAAGGAGATCAGAGACTAAGACTTCCAAATCTCCTGACTCAGTGTTCTTAAACTCCTTCCCTTTCACTTAATCTTTTCCACCAGCAAGACAGCTAAATTCATCATTCCAAAGCACCAAAGTTTTATTCCTTATAGAGGAGGCAGTATTTTATTGCAGAAGCTATGAGCTACCTGTTCAGCTCAACACCAGATTTATAGATTCCATCCAACTCCTTCCTTTTGCAACTGCCTAACTCGCATAGATCAGGAAAATGAACATTCATTGTTCCCCTAACAGTAAAACACCAACAGCCAAAATGCACTCAGCATATTCTGCTACCACTGGTTGACAGCTATGGGTTGATCAGGCTTAGCTTAATTACCATTATTCTGTAGGCACCCTTATTGCTAGAATTCTTCGTAGATACCAAAGCCTCTGCCATACTAGTATCACAGGGACAGTTTTCAACATGGCCTATTTCAGCGCCAGCTTCATGGTTCAGAAACAGTTTAGGCAGGTAGCAGTTTTAATTTGTTGCTAGCTTATATCTAACTAAATGTCTGATGCAGTAGTTCAGTATCTAGCAAAAAGCATTGTTTTTATCACTGCAGTGAAAACACTGCAGAAAACGCTAGTATCAGTAGAGAGAAAATACAGCCTAGTTACGGAGATTAAAATGTCTCAGCACTTGTCCAAGAGAGGTATTTACATGGGTCAAGCATGAAGAGCTCAAGAGTAATGTGGGAAACTGAGCAGCTTCAATTGATGTTTTTGTTGTTAAATACAAAGCATGGTTTTCCTTGCTTGAGTGTTTGGTACTTCTCACAAAAACAACTGCACTAGAAGAGAGGTCAAATGTAGAAAGATTTTCCTGTCATCACAGATTTGCAAAAGAGAATATTTATACAAAAATCAATTTGCTTGACCTATACTGTTCAATTCTTCTGCTAATACTGTTGAAGATTTATGTCTAGTTAAAACCATTCCCTTCCACAATTTAGCTTCTCTCCCACTTGATTCTGCTGTAAAGTCACAATCCCAAGTTCATAATTTTATACTTTGTTGCCACAGACACAAAGAGCAATACAAATTCAACACAAGTTCACTGCAGGATTAACTACATCACGGACCAAATTGTTAGGGTAAAAACATTTAAACACAAATACATATGCCACAAAATATGTGCAGAAGAAAACCTAAGAAGAAAAACAAGGACAGGGAATCCTTTTTCCCCTGCTGAAAACATCCTCCTCTTGAAAATCCAAGTGTCACTGAGGCTTCTATCCTGAAGAAACTCCATTCAATCATGTGAAGCACGATCTTATTTTTGATAGTCACTTCTAAGCTAGATGATATTAAGTGGGAAAAGTAACCACTTCTGACATACTTGCAAGTTAGTGGCAAGTTTCCTTTAGAGTTTTGACTTCTGCTGCACAGATTCCCTTCCCTCACACCCTCACAAGACCTCCAACAGCTTTGTGCTAGATACAGTAGAAATACATGTTATAAAATCCCCAAGTAAATGAACACAAAGCAGAACACGAGACTCACTAAAATCAGGTAAACTCAACAGTCTTCCCATCACACATACACGTGTAGCACACTCATAAACATAGATTTTTTAATTTTTTCCTAGAAAGTATAGACAGCTGAAAGCAGAAACAACTTAGGCTCATACTTGGAAGATGCTAACGAGCAAGAACTCAAATGCTCATCTCTCATGATAACCCACCCACTGCATCCTTCTTTATCCTCCCTGGTTTATAACAACAGGAATAAAGAGAGGTCTCTTCCACCCTCCTGGATAAAGGCACACAGATCCAATCAGTCTGTCACCAGTTACACTGTTGGAATACTTGCCTCTAGATGCAAAGGCTCACTTGGACTTTCTTCTCAGCCCTCCTGGAAGGAGCAAGATGCAGTTTCCATTATTGCACTCCCAGCAATCTAAAGGCCAAGGAGACACTTGATCATGGTCAGGACATACCCACAAGCTAGGCTGGCATGGCTAAGGCAAGTGAGTCCTCACTCACCCACTGGAGGACTTAGCAAGCAGCCTTTTAATGAATGCTCTCCAGAAATCATGCATGAGCACTTCACTGCACAGCCTAAGCACTCCACATAGTAAGGCAAAGAGGTCAGTACCTATCTAGCAGCATGTTATTTTTTTCTATGGACATAAGGTGCAACACAAAGAACTTCAGAGCTTGAGTGCGACCAACCTTGGTTAAAAAAGGAGCTGATAGTTTCAAGTGGTTGCCATGGGCTGAGCAGACAAAGAGTTCTTTCCTCAAGCTCAACAGCTGCCCTGAACTGTGTATTTTTTTCAAGTCTTTCCCAAGATGCAGAGAGCTTTTGCACATCACACTTGCTGGAGCTGACACCACTCAGCACAGGAAATATGTACCTGCCTGTGCTCAGCCACAAGGAAAGGCCTACAAATGCCAGGAAAAAAACCAAGACCACTGACTGTTTTCCTGCTAAAAGCAGAAAAAAAAAGGGAAAAAAAAGACAGGAAGTCTCTTTTTTTTTTTCTTTTCTAAGATGTGTACAGTATTAAAGAACACAGAGAACCAAAGTCATTTTGAACACAAGACAAAAGGAATGACAGAATAGCAGGCAGTTTGTTGTCGCACAACTATCAGCTACAAAGCACCACTTGTTATCTATGTGCTAAAAATATTATGATGATTAATGGCAAGGACGAAGGAGAAAACAAATAATAGACGGAAGAATAAATGATGTAACGATGTTAAAAAAAAGCAAGCATGTGACATTTCAACATCTACAAGAGGATCTGAATAGGCTTCAGTTGTCTATAGTGTCATTTGTCTTTGAGGTAACCTGAAGAAAGGAGCGAGTTGGGCTGGTACTACTGTGACTGATGGTAAATGGAACAGGCATTAGTCACTATGAACAGCACACAAACAAACACTAGAGCTGGTTGTCAGTGTGTGAAAAAACTTTCCAAGTCCATACAGCTAACACTGTTGGATACTTAATTTCTCTTTTGAATAAGACGGCAAGGCCAGCACAAGGACACTGATGATGGACAATTGTTCATTTTGAGGTCATGGGCTCAAATTCTTCAACATCTGAGTTTTTGCAGTGCTCGCTCGTTATTCAGTGGCCCATGTGAACACTTCCTTGTGGACAGCGGCAAGCAATGTCAGAGAGCGTGTTCTTGCTTGGGAAGTTTCAGGCAGGCTGACTGTTGCTGGAGTTGGCATCTCTTAGCAGGGAAAAAGAGAATTTCTGACCCCTTCAGGACACTGAGTTCCTTTAATTATGGTGTAGGCTTAAAGGGACACGGCCGAGCTCAAGGAGGTGATGAAGATGGTGTTGGGTTGCCACGGCACCACTGGGTCTGACCCCTGGGAAGGTGTCCCATTTGAACCCTACCTCCTGACTCTTGGGCAAGGTGGCACTAGCTCAGCCCCTCACGTCCTGCAGAAGGAGATGGAGCAGCAGCAAGTGACAGCAAGGACAGTCATCTCTGACACTTCCTTCTCTGATCAGCTGGCAGAGACAGACTTGTATTACTCTTCACAATGAATAACCATGAAGGTAGAAGACACATAGAACCCAGGGGCTTTTGCAGCCTGTCTGTACCTCCTGCCATACGCTGTGTTCTGGAGCCAGCCAGTCCCACATTGTTCCCTGAACTGACGCAGACTCAGTCCTCTCTTTCCTGTAACAGGTCAAAACCAATCTTAACACTCCTGATCACATTTGCAGCAGCACAGCACAGGCAGAGGAACATATATCTTTCCTTGAGCTCCTTCTCAGGACTGTTGCAGCTTTCCAGGTCAAGCACAGGATCAGGAACCAAAAGGCAGCCAGCGGGGCACAGGAGCCATAGGTTCCCAGCAGCAAGCAGGCAGCTGCGTTCCTTATCGCCGCTGCAGTGCCCAGGCCCATACAGCCATGCACATGGGCCCAGAGCAGCTGGAGAGGGGGTACTGCTGGGCAGGCTGGCCCGGGAGGATGCTGCTGCTTCTGAGTACAGCCCACAGCCGGGTGTGTTTGTGTAGTGCGGCTGTGCATCAGCAGATGGCAGGCCCGGATCAATCACCCCCACCACGCAAAGCCTCCAGTCTAACCGTGGAGGGACTACGTCCCTGTCTCCCTTTCCCACCCTCTGCTATGCTCTTAGTTAATGAGATAAAGCTAATGTAATAGGGTCAGGTTTAAACCCTTCCAAGCTTTTTCATAGACTGCAAGAAGCTTTGGATCACATGCAGACAATTTAATGCAGCTGGAAAACTTAGAGCAAGGACCACTACACCCACAGTCAATATTCTGAGGAATTCAAGATCTGAGAATACATGGCTGGAAAAAATCTTGTCTGAACATTATCCTGCACAAGGGCTTGACATGACAGTGAACTCAAAAATACTCTCTTTAGATAGCAGCTGAAGAGTCTTAAAAGTTTGTCATTGTTAATGGAAAGGTTTTCCCCAGTTAAAGACTGTCTTAAAATCTGAACAAGAAATGACGTCTGAATCTGTTCTGTAGTGATTTGCAGAGGAGAGAGAAATTACTTTATGCACAAATCCACCGTTTTTAAAAGTTATGCTGGAAAAAGGCAAGAAGAGCAAGAGAAGGATGAAGCGTTGACTGTCACTTCCTACCAGTGCACAGAAAATCTTTTACCAAAGCAACTAGGTAGACAAGCTAGGAACAAAATTCTCTTGTTTTACTGACTTGAAATTAAGTGTTTCCTGTCAGGAATGGCAAAATATTCTCTGCAGACATTCATTAAACATGTCAATCCTCTACTTTGAGACTGCATTTAAAGAACAATTAGTGAGAAAAGATTTTTAAAAGATTAAAATTAATCAAAAAAGGTGTGTGTGTGTGGGGGGGAATAGTTTATTGATTGCATTATAGAAGAATCATCTCACCTCTTTTTACCATAGCAAAAATTAACAAAAAAAATTTGGAGATCAATTTGGCTCAAAGTAAATTATTTTCCCTGTTTTTTTGTTTTAATGTCTAAACTAAAAAAAGCCATTAGTTCCAGAGGTGTACAAGATATTCCAATGTGTCTCTATAGTTTTACATACACTTACAAGCTCCTGTTTGGATCTTGCCTTGGCATGAGAGTAAATATTATCAAAAATGAATAGCCTCCAGGTAGACAGTTATGCTCAGCAATAATGATCTCTAATCTCTTTCTCAAAAGCATCTCTGAAACTCTAATGACAGCTCTCCCTCTGGCAAATAGTGCACAGACAGCAAACTACTTTTTTAAACACATTTAATCAATGTTTTATTAGTTTTCATCTTGAAGAGAGCAATATATGATCCACATGAAAAGGTATAAGACACAAAACTATTAGAAATTACTGGACAATTAGCTTAGCCCAGGCCAAATTTGTTAGGCAACCAAAGCCTGTGGCTTAATGCCACTGCTCTAGAACGAAACTTGTAGAAACAGAACTAAGAGTCACTTGTGAGAGACACAACAGGGTGGTCACAGCATCAGGATACAGTGGTCTATCCTACTTACGAAGCACGCATCAAAAGAAACTCTAAACTGAGCTAGAGCTATGAACAGACTGCATTTCTTTGCCCATGTGCAACCACATCTTTGGCGACCTCACTGCCAGAGACTGGTTTCCCAGCTGACCTTTCCTCCTTCATGGTCACCTGCTTTTGCAGAGAGGTGGGTTTCCGCACTAGTGGACTGGAGTGTAGACTGGAAACCTTAGACCTTAATCATGAAAACAACTGTGCTTGGATCTGCACAAATCCATGGGGACTACTCATGGATTTAAAGCTGCACACATACTGTTTGCAGGAGTAGGGCCTTTGTTAGGCCTTAGTTAGAGAGATACATAAAATCCATTAGTACAATCATAAAGTAAAAGCTATTGATGGAGTTACCATACTCAGAAGCTGTAAGATGATGTTATAAGGCAGGCTCATGGCTTATAGTGCAGGTTAATGAGAAACCAAGCAGAGAGGTCTGCACTGTGTTTCTGAGAGGTATCATTCCCACCTATAACATAAAAAAGCCTGGGAGGACAGTCACACTCAAGACAGGCTGCTCTCAGAAGTCCTGAATCTCTGCTGAATGCTCCAACAAAAAGCCCTACTACGTACCACAATACACCCCTCCGACAGCCAGTTCAGCCCTGGGCACAAGAGCTGCATGAAGAAGCAGTTGCAGGACAGCCTTGCTGAGGAGGCAGTGTGAATTTTTACATGTTTTCCATGCTGGTTTACTGTTTTACTTAACAGGTAGAGGTCTTAGAAGAGAATGAGAAACCCATGTCTTGTTCTCCTCTTCCCCTTCTACAAAATACGTGAATCAATCAAAGGAGAAAAAAGACTGAGAAGAAAACAACTAGTTTAATAAAACAGCTGAAGGCCACCCGTTAAGTTCTGCTTACTTCACCTGTCCCACATAAAGCTGCATAACTCATATATCATTACAATTTGATCGTAAACTTGGGCAGAGCAGAGTGGCTGGAGCCTGTGACAAGCCTGCAGTGACACAGCTGATACTGGCCACAGTCAGAGAATCCCACCAGCCCAGTGCAGTGTCAGTCCCACTTTGCTCTATTTCAAGGGCTCCCAGGTTTGTGGGGCTGCTGGGCCACTGCTTGGCACTACTGAATAAAGCTTTGCAAGAAGGGAAGTGGAAGAAGCAGTTTGTAGTAGTAGTAGTTTTCCCTGTGGGAAAACAGCAGTGCCTGTGACACACATGGATGGCACAGCAGGGACAGCATCTCACACACTGAGTTGCTGGTGGCTGTTAGACAGTGCAAAAGGCTGAACATCAATGACAGCGTCTGAGACCTGCCTGAAAGCAGCTCCTGGAGACCATGCCAACCTCTAGGTTTCTGTATCTGCTTCATGCAAGCATTTTTATCTTTTTTAATGCAGAGCAAGTATCTTTTATTCACAGAGCCTGTCTCCACTTGCGTTGCTGAAAACCTGCTCTCTGCTTCCTTCAAACTTGTCAGAATATTGACCGTAGGCCGTCAGCACAATAGATGTGGGCTCAAAGGCTGCTATGTCAATAAAACTCCAAGATGTCCCAGTGCAGCAAAGCGCTCCTTGTACCACCTACCGTGTAGGCCCAGCAGGGACCATTGCAGAGGCCAGGCCATGCTGCATAGAGCAGGCACAGGCTTCACTTCCAAAGCTCCTGCAAATAAGTGCAGAGACCACGCAGCCCTGCAAAGACTCTGTGGTAGCATGGATCCCACCCCCAGAAGGAACCTGGGCTCACAATGAAGGACCTCAGGAATAGAAGTGCTGTATCTTCAATAAGAGGTAGTGACTAATCACACAGCTGTATGCTTGTGGGAGTGGAAATGAAAAGCCTTTTATTGGCACCCTCATTATTTAATGATAATTAGAACCCAGTGTGCCATAAACTGCCTCCAGTTTTTGGTTTTACAAATAGGAGGTAAATTCATTCCTCCTTCTACAGATGTCTTAAAATCTATTCAGATAGCCCTCAAACATACAGGAAACTGGAAATGCAATGGCATAGTTAAATCCAAGTAATATTGAATTAAACAAAGCTTTATCCACTCTGTGCTTTGGAGGCAGGGGGTGGGGTGGGGAAGGGAGAGCTGTTGCTTAACTTATTCTTGCAGCTTTACATGGTTAAGTCTCCAGCAGCTCTAATCTCTCTCATTTGTAATTTCTCACAACTGCAGGAGGCACGTTGGAATTGCTAGAGAAGATCAGCTCACCAGCACATTTAGCCCTGAATTCCTGCCTCTGGCAACTGCCTAACTACTAACGCTTCAGTGGAGAAAAAGAAAGGAAAGGTTTCACCGTATAGCTAACAAAAGATATTTTTCTGAACGATGGATGACAGCTTGTAGCCTAAAGCATGAAATTTGATTACTTAAGTTTACATCTTTCTCCACCTTTCCTCCCAGAGATATATTGTCATTTACACTCTATTTATGCTGGTGTATTTTTCACTGGCCTCCCCCAAAACAACACAGAATTTCCTATCCAACAAAAGAGATCTCATGAGGCAGATCCAAGGGTTCAAAGGGCTAGCATGTCTTCTAGGAGCTACACACAGCCACCAAAGAGAGATCCAGAGCCTGTAACTGAAATTACACCTATGGCTGTAATTATCTACCCAACTCTTGACACCTTAATGATATTTTTATATAAAAAGGAGTGTATTACTGCATTTCTTTACAAAGCAAGCAAGCTATAATTTCTGATCCAAATTAAATCTGTAAGCTTGGCAAAATCCAAATAAAACCTAGGTTTTATGACAGAGCACCAATACCACTTCCAAAATGTACAAGGTATCCTGGGAGGGACAGGAACTAGAGCTGGTTCTGTTCACCCGGATGCTTGTGACATTCCTACATAGACATAACTGCGAACATGCTGCTGTTACTTCAACATGTTCCAAGTGAGTGATGCAGACAAGTACTGTTAGTGATTAGATATCTATTAAATTCTAATTATTAATAGGAAAAAAGTGAAAAAAATTTCAGTTTAACTTAAAAGCCAATGCAGTAATTTTCTGCCATTTCACTGTGCTCATTTGACGTGCCAATCACAAAAAATAAAATGGAAGTGCAGTTCCTGCCAGGTTAATATAATTTCAAATAATAACAGCACATCTATTGCTGAAGAGTGATGAGTACCAGTACTTCCATTAAAAGCTAAGCGGCACAATATTACTGCTGAAGTTCATCTGTATACTAAAGCTTGCAGAGTGATCGCCTCCTACAGACTCTCAAAAGTCATAAAACTGCATTCAGTGTGGAGAGTGACTCTCTGTACGTCATCTTTACAGCTGAATAGGTTTACAAAAAAACCCCTTCATTAATTACTACCTATTAACTCAGCAGAGAGGAAAAAGTCAGTTTGCACAGATTCCACTGAAAAAATCAAGTAGATTTGGTTCCATTAAACGAGTGATTAAACTGTTACATTCTTAGAAATCATAATTTTATAGTTAAGTCTAATACACAAAAAAATTTAAAACACAGTGTGGCTAGGGGTTGTTCTCTACAATGCTATGAATATTCAGTAGCAATTTGAACCTTGAGCTCCCCCTTGTGCCACATAACTAAATTACGAACAGATTAATTTTTTTTTTTTTTTCTTTACCACCTTGGGTGGTGTGGATTTTCTGTTACTGGATCCAAGAATGCTGATGGACAATTGGCAGCCACTGCCTGGCCCATCCCCGCACAAGCGTTTAATATCATATATATCAATTCAATGTAATATCTGACTGAAAAAAAAAAAAAAAAAAGATTAAGGATACATAAGCACAAGGGTTTTTTACTTGTGCTCAGCTCACACAAACGTGGATATTTCTTAACCTTACTGACACTCACATCAAAATGCAGCTGCATCTTAATCCATGTAATATGTTACATGCAAAGCATAGGATCAAGATTCATTGTCTTCGTGGATTCCTTCATTTTGACCAAAACACAATTTGTGACATGTTTTTCAAAGAATATTGCTTTTTCCCGGAACACATGGAAATGCCACATAACCTGAGGCATAGTCCAACAGAAGAACGGTCTCTGAAAAATCAAATGTCACCTCTAGCCTCAGTGTAACTGTCTAACGTTTTGAAGACAAAGAATAATACAGGCAATAACTATGTAGACAACAAATTAGACTGCTTCCAAGGAGAGTCTTTGAGGCCAGTCATTTTAACCCCTTATTCCAGATTTTTCTTTCATAATAAAGTAATAGGTCAACTATAAATTCATAAGGAAAAGGCAGTTCCAGTATGCCGTGGGTATTGAATGCTGACAGCCAAGCACTCCAAGAATGACAATCATCCATTTCAATAACAGGGAAGCATTTCTTCAAGCAAAGTTGCCTGTTTGAAATAGAGACATTATTCTCATAAGGAAAACCTATGCCTGTAACTGAGTTTGGCTTATAAACCACACGCAAATAAAAACCTCCTAAAAGTGACACTGCTTAAAAACCAAACTAATGCAGACATAACATACATCTTAAAAATAAGTATTAAGAACTGCCCTCACACCAGAGATTGTATCAAGCCAAAATGCTGCTCCCCTTAAAACCAAAGAGAAATTAGGCTTGATGAGAGTGGGACAGGACCAGGGGATTGAAGACCCTTTAGAGACTGTTTTAACAGATGTCACGTAAAAGTGTTTGAGGGTGTGGGGCATAAGACACAGCTTTTACAAATGCTTTACAAACTTGAAACGATGAGATTTTTTGAAATCTTTAGAAATTGTATTTGCATTGAAATACAAAATAACTGTGTGTGTTACAAGTCTATGGCTTGATGTTTTTCTGGGTGTTCAAGCATAGCTCTGCAAACTGCTGTTGTATATGTGCTCTTTCTGGAATTTATGTCTGCTATCCTCCTCTGGTTTCTGTAGGAAGGGCTCTCAGCATAAAGGCAAGAAGTTGACGTGCAAGGTCTGTAAACATGTGGAGTGTAAGAGCAGGCTGTGTTTTTTCCTCTTTCATCCATCACATGTTCTGCAGGCCTAGGAAGGCTCTCCGTGACACACAACTGAAGGCATTGCCTCCCCTGGGCTTGTACAGGTGTTAGTGACTGGGAACCTCAGAATCCAATGGCACCAGCATGGATGGAAAACAGACCCCAACTTGGAGCTATGCCTGCAAGGCTAACGTACATACATTTTTATCACCAGCATCTACAGAGGAAACAGACCACATGCAGTATGCTGTGCTGAGTAATTCCTCAGCTAGAGGTACGCTCCTATATAGTAATTTCTGAGATTAGAAACACACTTTAACTGACAAATTCCGTTTTTCCAGTGTAGATATGTGTGAAATAAAACCTGTACAGCAATCACTAGCAAAAACCGACTCCTGGATAGATTTGAGACACATACAGCGAGACAGAGACAATGGAAACATTGCCTGTTTCTCCACTCAGGAGGTAAACCATTATTTAGCAAAACTGTTTCTTTAAGACAGTGTTTATATTTATAAAAATGCCTGCACATTTTTATCAGTCACACAGGTCTCCCAGAATTTTCTATTGCATGCTAAACAGGTGGCCAATTTGCAAAATACGACTAGTCTTGAAATATCCTCCTAGTTTTTTGAGTGTTTTGGTTTGCTTTTAATCACTACTCTATTTTTTCTGTCGTCTCCTATGAGAATTATTTTATATTTTCTTCCCAGACACAGGCACTGACCTGCTCTGGGCTGAATGCAGATCCCCACGAAATAAGTACAAATTGAGTACTCATTGGATGAGTATCCATTTCCAATTAGTTTTTTGTGATCTTTTAGGCAGTCTTAATCCAGTGGATATGGGTAGTGCTGACTTAATAATCATACATGGTTTTACTCAGAATGTTGCCGGGTACTATGTCAAATGCCTTACAGAAGTCTGTGCATTAACAGTGTTATCTTTATCAAATTTTTGTGAATTCCAACAAAAACCCAGCATCAAATTGGTCTGGTAAGATCTCCTGTCCATAAACCAATGTTGCCTGGAATTATGTTACCGCCTTTTGGTTCTTTATTAATTAGGTCCTACATGACTCTATAACTGCAATTATCATCAAAATAACCCGTCTTTATTCACTTGAGCCATCCCATTCATCAACTTTAAAAACAGTGGCACATCATGAGCTTTTATTCCCAGGTTTTCTAAGCAGTGTTTGAATAGTCTGTGTCCTTACATGGACATACAGATGTCTGCATGAGCTGTACAACTGCTGCTTGCCACAGAAGTGCATGGAGACACACTAAAGGCGCACCAGGCTAAGACCCCAGCTCCACACTTCCACAATTACCAGTTTATTTAAACTTCAAGCCTAAACTATGCACAGACTATACTTATGGGACACATTTTGTGGGAGAGCAACAAAGAAACAAGGTAAAACCAACTGCTATTCTTGGCAACTAAATGCCCTGCTGTATTCACAGTAAACAAGTTCCCCTTCATTCATCTTTTCCACCCTCCAACCCTTAGGCAAATCAAAACACCACCTCTTAGGACCATATCTACTACGAAACTGCTGGTTTCCTTTTTCTTGTAAAACATATTTGCTGCAATTTTTCAAAATAATTTCATTTTAACTTAACTCTGCTACTGCAAAAAATCAATGGCAAGACTCGCATTGATTTCAGGAGGGTATTTGTCTAAACCTGATTGATTTTACCATCTTCTCTACTTCTTTCTCTGGTCCTTAGTGGGGAATAACTAACTGAAGCTCGAAGGTTTCTTTGTTCCCACAAAGCTGTTTCCAGTAAGGATCAGGACCCAGGCAACCTCCGATTCCTAAGCATGGCCATTCTTTGGGTGATGTGGTCCGCACTGGAGTTAAGTCACTGCAAGAATAGTTAGACGATGTCCTCACAGCTACAAGGTTCAAGAAATTTGGTAAACATGCAGATTTAAATATCACACATACAAGCCAAAACACCAAAGAGCAGCTCTCCAAAGGCAGCCATATGTTTACAACCTTTATATGTGACACTGCAGACTGACTTACACAAGGGCTACCAGAGATTTACAGTCAGAGTAAGCCCTGATAAATTCAAGAGAGGAGAACATCCCTCCCCCATGGTGTCACGGTGCTGTGACGCTCCTTTGCCTGCCAATCACATGGAGCCTGAAGAAAACAAAACCCAGCAAGAAGCCAGGTGAAGTTCAAGGGGTAAAAGCAGAGGAAGCTGCTGCTGAGCCACCCTGGGACGCAAGGAGCATCACTGCTGGCCCAGGCCTCCCACCACCCTGCCAGCCTCCCCCTGCACCAGCGCACACCTCTCTTCTCCTACTCCTCTAATTGTCGAAAGTAAGAATGTCTCAGCTCCCCTCTATGTGTGCCACTGCTTTTCTCACAGCTCAGTCTCCTGTCCTCAACTACAGTGTATCGATCACTACTTATAGTGTAAAAGATCAGAAGGATAAATCTTGAAAATAAAGAAAGTTTAGATTTTTTTTTTTTTTTAATAGTCTTCTCCTTCCTTATTTTCCATGGCAAAGTAGAAAAGAAGGGAAAAAAAAGAAAAGTGCTTGCAAAGTCAGGGAAAAAAAATTAAACAAAAGTATTTTTCAAAATTTTCTTTCCTCCAATGTTAAATAAAACAAACCCCCAAATAACTCCTCATGGAAAAGTCCAGACTGGGGATTTTTTTGTTATTGTTGTTCTTGGCCGAGCGTGTGTATCTGTGAATTAAAAAGAACTACCATTTTGGGACCATGTTTATCTCTTCTGTTGAAGATGTGTGCTAGTTTTGAAATGTTTGGGTTTTGATAAAAAAAGAATAAACATTATCAAGCGCCCCCCACTTTCTGAACGAAGCATAGCAAAAAGCTGACCATTAGATGGCCTGTGCACGTGTACTGAAATTAAACTTGTGAAACTTCAACCTGAGCCTGTGTGTTTCTAGGAGATAAACGCGCAATACATTATGACAAATCAAAGTCAATCTATTGTTATCTCTCTGTTATTTTGTCAGCTCTTTGGATTAGTCTACATAGCTTCACTACCGTGCACTAGGAATAGAGTAGATAGAAAATATTTTTTATTATTCTTACTTTAAAGAACACATTTTCCAAAGCCTGATTATAAATCCTTGGCTGGCAGGAATTACTACCAGAAGTATTGTGTAAGAAATATATTTTCAGCACAATGCAAAAGGCATTCCTCATGGATTTGAGGAGAGTAATGAAAACTATCATTAAACCCGAAACTGGGCAGACATTGCACCTTTCCAAACCAAGTCTTACAGCTTACTTTCATATTTGTATATTGCTTCTTATTTGACATTCTTCATTACAGAGCAGGTGCTTTTAAATGTAGATTTAATGCATATAAATATTTCATTGCACAGTATTCCTTTAAGTCTGAAAAGAAAAATGGCACCAACTGTACATCAAATCACTGCATATGGAACGTATCAACAGTGGTTATGTTGCCTTCCTGTATCAGAAAACAATTATAAACAGCAACAGTGGGATACTTGTCCCAAACTAGTGACTCTTACCTGAACTTCGTGGGTGAAACAGTACAGGTGGGGAACTTCCCTGCCTGTGTGCAGGGGATGCTCCCATTCCTACACCTCTTTCCACAAAACTATTCTATGTCATTACTAGGAAACACTAAACTGCACACTGTGTGGCCTGTCAAGCACGTCTGGGGGACTTTAGTAACCCTCAACAAGACAATGAATGACCATCCCACAGTACAGTGAAATGGGAAACAAAGATAGCTGAGCAAACTAGCTCTGTGTGCATGCTCATGGACCAAGCTACCAAATAACAGCATGGAGTGCTGTCTTGGTGGCATGTCACTTTGTGCTTTGTGTCCTGCTTCTCTACACTAGGCAATGTTAAAACTAGATTAGTGTGAACTGACAAAAAAGTAACAGAAACAGCAAGTAAAAGGAACCAAGTCCACTAGGAAATTGATACTAAATGGAATTTTTTGCCTTCATTTATTTTCTTCAGCTTCTCTCTTATTGCTCTTGGACCTTTTATGAGCTCCTCTGGACTGTTGCTTGTCGTGATATCTGCTGATAGTTGCAGGCAGTGATGAAGTAGGGTACTGCTAGCAACAGGTATGCTGGCTCAATAATGCAATCTCACTTATGGACGAACCCTAAAAAGCAATCTATCACAAGAAGAATAAGCCTCCCCTTTGTCCCAGGGGCAGAGACAAGGTTTTATTAAAAAAGGAGGAGGGGGTTATGGGTGAATGTCTTTGTTGAGAATTTTTACAACTGTATTTCAGTTTTCCTCTCAACACTGATCTGGCACTTGCTCCCACATCTCCTGGCTATTTTGCCTGTATAAACCAACAAACTGCTAACAGGCCAGTTTAATATAAAAGGCAGATCAAATAAGGGATGACTTTTAAGCTATAACCTATGTGACAATCATTAATCAATTCCAGGCTATTTTAAAAGGAGCTTTTCCACTGAAAAAAAATTTAACTGAACTCTCAAATATACACCCCCCCCCCCCAATCTTGCTGACTCAGCAAGTTTAGCAGGAAACCACCTCACTAAATGCCCCACAGTAACATCATTAAATTCTCTGGATCTTGGACATGTATTCTGCATGTAGTATATTATATCCAGTATGTTAAATTCTCTCTTAGCAACTAAACAACCACTACTCACCAAAATGAGCTCACTCAGATTCTCAACAGACAGAAACCCTCTGATACCCATGTGAGAACAAAATTCACAAACCGCTGCATCTCTGACCTCTCATCCCTTATGAGGGATCTTCAAAAACAGTTCTAAAATACAAGCCTTGGAACTAAAATTCATAACTCCACTGGACACTAAAAAAAAATAATAAATCACACTCAATATATATACTGGTTTCAAGGCATGTTATATTTCCCCATCTCACAGTGAGCCCCTTCATGAGCAGCAGACAACAAACGACCTGTCTCCTCTTTTCTCTCTCTCTGCCAGAGGAAGTCCCCAAGGGTAACAATCCTCTCCTCCACCTGCCCCTATCTCAGAGCTACAACCTTTCTACCAGTAGTTTAGCTGATTTACATAACAGGATGATTGTATATGACATTTTGGACCTTTGCTCTATTTAAGACAGCTATCCAGGAGCAGCAGACATTGCCCATCAAATTACTCCATCTAAAAATGCATTTGTCCAAGCACAGTAAATTAAGAGCCATCTCACACTGCATTTCTTTGTTTGTTTCTTCTAAGTTACTCGCATACGCAGTCCCATTTTTCTAATGAGGCCTGGGCTCAAAGCAGATAAAACACAGCCTTTTCTCCACCGTACCTCAAAGCCAGTTGCAACAAAAGCAAGTGAGAAGAATGACCACCACCTTCAGTTTGAGACAAGTTCCTACTGAAGTCTGCAAGTAGTATTTCAGTGCCATTTTAAATTTGACTGCACGTGCTTTCTGTGACCCAGAGCAGCTTTTGCCATTTTCAGCATTACCCTCTGGATGAGTTAGCGGACCTCTCTCATCCTACCTTATTTTCCTGAAAAACATCTTCTGCTTCATCTTCTTTCTTGTCCACACTGCCCTTGTGCTGACTGGTGGATCGAGACAGTTTTGCATCAGAAACAGATGCGGTATCTGCCTTTCCAGACCTGTATCAGTAACCACTAGCAAGGAACCGTAACTGTTCAAAAGAACTTCCTCTGCTGCTGATAACGACTTCATTAATTGCAGTCCCAGATATCTTATTTAAATTGCTTATTTTAATTTACACAATAAGCCACTGTTCCTACAGGTCCAATTCAGCCAGGCATTTCAATATACAGTCTCATTATCTTGACATAATCCAACTGAATAACCCAGTAACTTGATATAGTTAAGATAACTGCAATGGACCACAGCCTAAGAACTTACATTGCTTTTACTTTTCCCTTTCCTAGACAAAATTCGACTGAAATCACCAATAACCAATTGAGGACAAGGGATCTACACATGCGCTTTCTCATGATATGCTCTCTTATCCATCTGCTCAGTCTATAAGTGAATACACTTGGTGGGACATCAAGAATATTCCTTTCTGAAATTTGCAATTATAGACTAGAATTTAAATAATTTTGTGAATTTGAGCCACAGGTCTGTGTAAAAAAGTACTGAGGATACAAATCCAAATCAAAGGGTTGATAACAGTGTGGGGGTTTTTTCAACTTGGTTATATCCTCCACTAGGAAAGGAAGAAAAAGCAGGAATTTTAAAGTGGAGAAATATTATATTCCACTCCTCCTCTCCTTCTGGACTTGGGAAGTTAAGAGAGAATCGTTCCAAGATACGGAGAGCTAAAGGGAATAATACCTTTCTTGGTCCTGTTGATATGACTGCAGCATAATGAAAAAGAAAGAAAGTTCATGAAGTTGACAAAGTCTCAGTTCACAGGACTACAATAAGCCATTTTGCATTCAGGTAGCTAGGTTTGTTCAGGGATACATACTTCGGGGTTATCTTCTCATGTGACTCAAATTCATACCCCCTAGATCTCAAAAGAGATTGAATTCCTTTTTTATTACACTTACTTCCTACTTGTCTCTTCCATTCAGCCTATCAGCTCAAGACAGAATTTTTTGCAGTTTGTTGTGTAGCATCTGTTCAACTATAAATTAATCACTGTCAGCTAGGAATGAAGATAATTAGTTTCTTAGAGTATGTCTTTTTCTTTAGTTGTTAATTACCTATACAGGGACCTGCACCTTTCATAGAGTCAGCATAATGACAACATTAAAATGTCACTATTCAATCTCTTTCTGAGAAAATATTAACCATCTCTATACATAAGCAGCATTGAAAGTTAATGTAAATATCAAAGTATTTTTAAGCTGGTGAAGACACTATTATATTTATCATTAGGTAAAATGAAATAAACAAGTTATCACAGTGTTCAAAGCAGCTAAATTACTGCATTATCAGATTATATTACCATGAGAACAGTGGCCACTGCAGGCAGACCACAGTCAGGACAACTGAATTCCACTTTCAGCTTCACAATGGCCATTTCATATGGCTGCCTCTATTTCAAGCACCTTCTCACAATTTCAGATGACACTTATCCAACTTTGCAGTCTTTTGAACAAAACTCTGTAACTTTTATGTATGAAGTACAGAATTTTGCATCATCTGTCTTCTTGCTTAGCATAGGAAATTTAAAACAAGTTGCTTGGAAATTGATTATTTATAGAGATGCCTGGTCAAAAAATGAACATATATTTCTATAAAGACGTTCAGGACAGAAAAAAACCAAACCCAACAATATATAGATACAAGCTCTTCTTGTACTGTTATACAAGAAATGTTTTTTGGAAAAAGACACAAAACAAACCCTCAAGTCCAAACAAACACAACAGACATGATTTTCTTCCCATGAAACAAGAACATTTCCTGCCAGCTTTGAATTTTGATGTGCATCCAGTAAGTGGACTTCTCTCTGGCCACAGGATCAGAAACCTGAGATGCAGAAACCTTCCCCTTTCCTGAGAGCTGGTAATCTAACACCTTTGGATGTTGGATTGAAATAAATAGCCAAGGGGAAAGAATTTCTTCCACTGTCTCCCAGAGGACAGAAGTTCAGCTCTGTCATGACTGTTCAGAGGGAAGAGTTGATCCCTACAGGCTCTTGTGGGAGGAAGAGAGCAACAGATTTATGTCTGTCTCAAAGTGCCTGCCAGTGCCTATAGAAGATCAGGTAACTTCCAGGAACCCAGTGGATGGGATGGAGTCTTTGCATGAGAGGAGCATCAGCCTGTTTCCTTATTCACTGTAAACAAATGCAATATCCTTGACTGAGGGTCTGTAGCCAAACAAAAACTGGGAATGCATTTCAAGGAAGCTATCAGCACCTAAACTAAAGATTCGTAAGCTATTAGCTTCAAAGGTGAATATAATCAGTAAGATGATACCCTGTTAATGCTTGGTTCAACTTGTATTTATAAAATTGTATACCAATATTGGAGGGGGCAACGGAAAAAGGGGGGCATGGAAGGGATACTAATTCCCAATGACACTAGCGAAGACTGAGGGCACCTGTTAAAACAAATGACTAAGATGGAAAATGAAGCAGGAAAAGCACACTTTCCCTGATAGGAACACAGTGGAAATCTGTATCAACAGGTCTTTGAAAGTAAAGCTCCTGCAGAAGACAAATGGAAAGTTAACTTCAGAAAGTGTGCCTTCTCATAACGCGACACACTGTAATGGTTTTCACCAAGAAATGATCTGAATATTCTCTCCCCTAACTGCCAGAAGGTGGTAGTATTTCAAAGTATTAATATTATTTTTGAGGAAACACATTCACTGGTTTATGAATTTTGGCTATCTGCCAGTGCTGTATTATTGTGTTCATAAGACTTTTAGGTCAAGATCCGCGCTATGCTATCTAGAGACTTGGGTATCAGAGGGACTGGAAAACATACTGCAGAGTCCTGTCATTCAAGACAGTCTGTTTCAGGGAGAAAATTTATTAATACCTGCTTGTCATTGGGGTAGTCTGACACAGTATCAAACAATGATATTTTCTGGAATCTGCAAAAGAATCCAGTAAAATATTCTCAGCCCTAAGAACAGAGTTCTCTGTAGGATCACTTGAGACCAAGTCTCCCAGTCAAAATGAACACCTCTTTACAAAGTTATTAAGTCTTCCAGAGCTTTTTCTGCTGTCTTCAAAAACGGATTCTCCAATGAAGACAAAACAAATTTTAGGATGGATCTGTAATTAAATAGGACTGCCAAAGAACAAGTCTGGTGCATGTTAAAAGCCCATTCATGGCATACAGTGTCTGATTATTTATCAAGGCAACCTAAACAAAAGCCATTCCACAGCAATGCTAACAAAATAATTTTGAGCATTTTTTGCTCATAAATGAACAAACTTCTGCAAATCTTAGAATCAGGGTGAAATTGCTGTAGCCACATAAATACAGTGCACACTGCTTAGACCAGATGTGGTTAGTCAAAGAAACTGGTTATAGTAGACAAAAAACAGATGCCTGAATGAAATAAATTAAATCTAATGCATTTTTGTAGGATATCATAGACAGAAAGGGCACTGCTAGCAGACATCTTCTGACCACTTCTGCAGGTCCTCATTAGCACTGTCAGGATGAGCAGAGGACAGGTGACACAAGAAAATGGTCTTTTTGAAAACAAGACATAAAAAGATCCCAGTAATTCTGTCAAAATGGACCCACACAGCTGTGCCAGCTCACTTAACACATTACCACAAAATCTCTGAGAGTCAAACATCTTCTCAACATGGAACATTACACTAAATTTTCCTAAATTTCTCCTGTCGATGGAGATGGACGGGATGAAGGAGGGAAATGAGGCCAATGGCTGTGCCCCCTCCCTGTGCCCCTGCAGGTTTCCACAATGGCCCCAGCCCTTCATCACAGGGCGAGCTACAGCAAGGGCTGAAGGAGGCAGCATACCCTGAAGCCACTGGCTGCCTCCTCTTCCTAGGAAGGGGAGAACAAAGTGCACAGGTCCTCGAGCCTTGAAGGTTTTCCCAGAGACCCAAGAAACATCTCCATGGAGAATCTCATGCTTATCTAGGTTTGTGAGAAGCAAGTAAGCTATTTCACCATGAATCTGAGCAAAGCTGAGTGGCACTGTTCAGGTCTGACTCACAAAACTAAGAACAACGGGTACGACCTAAAGGCTCTCACTTTACTAGTAATTTGTTATATGCTACGATATGTAAGTTATTCTTTGCATAGTTAATCTTTCCTGAAGACCTAACGACACTCTTTTATAATATCTGCTTGTATGTACCTACTGGCAAAAGAAGTGGAAAACCTGTCACACCCCAGAGCTGCACATTTATGGTCAATAAAATCCTTAGTTGCAATAACTGCCTCTCAACGCTTGCATTTCTATTTCATCCTTACATCTTTTAAGAGACAAAGTTTGGCAGAAGGCACCTTTAATACTCAAGGGGGGGGGCAGGGAGGGGGAAGAAGAGTTTTTACAATGGTGCCACAGGAATCAGAACAATAGTGTTGCCTTTATTCTGATGTTATCTGTGCAGCTTGAAAATTAATCTAGAAAACTCAAGTACTATTAAAAGGGAAAGATCTTTTCTGGGGGTAAATAATTCCATAGGGCTTGATGTACAGAAAAAAAAAATCAAACCACAAATTATATGAATCTTGATTACACTCAGAGAATTGTTTATATGCTTCAAAACTGTTAGCTCAGCTCTGGTCAAAATCCAGTCAGAAGGAGTGAGGCTGGAAAATAAAAAGCTACATGGGAGATCCCACCTGAGGATCATTGCAGAAGCAGTCTCGTTCCAGAAAGAAGGAAACAGCCACCCTGGGTCTTGGCTTCCACCACAACTATGTGATGGAGTGTACTTTATGAAAAAGAGCATAATGGTTCAAGACTACAGTTGGTTTTAGACAGTGTAAAAGTTTGGCCCTTTAAGTATGAAAGAGTACCCCTACAATTTCTAGGAATTAGAAGCAAAAAGACAGAACGATGTAAAAATAGTAGGAGACAGGCCAGCTTAGATGGTCTGATGCGCGATTCAACCTGGCATTGTCACTTGATAGAAACCTCAGAGAAAAAAACATTAAGCATAAGGGAACATTAAGTAGGAAATTTATGCCGCCTTTTTTTTTTTTTTTTTTTTTTTTGAGTGTGCACCACCTTCTATTGACTTTTTTCCCTGGGAAACAGAATTTCTAGTGCTGAGGTAAACTCTGCCCTGCCTTTTAAATATAAGCAAATAAAATCAACACAGCTCTATGGTGTTGAAGACAGCAGATTTTGGCCTCCTTTTCTTTTGCACCAGGAAGGCAGCTACACCCAAAGTAGTAAAGTAGAAACTGTAAAAAGGAACCAAAGTTCTTGCAGCTTTGCTGCTGGCCAGAGTCAGAGACCAAATGCCTCCTCTCCTATTTCCTCACAGAGAATATAAAGTGATGACATGTTCTGGACTGGACTTGGGAATATCAGGCAATAAATACACTGCAATGTTCATTTCCCTAGACTCTCTTCAGGACTGGAGAGAAATTGAGAGTCCCTTACTAACAGGAGCTTGCTTTTTCCACAGTGATGTCCTATAAAAAGATATTTGTTAGATAATGAATTGCAAGAGGATGTCAACTGAAAGTGATCTCTTACGCAAGTTGTCATGTTAGGCAAAATTTTATTCTGGCCATTTAATCAAAATCAAGGAAATGAGTTTATATGTGAATTCTGCATATAAATCTCTTTTCTACTGTTTCCTCTCTCGTAACAGATTAGGGTAGAATTTCCAAAGCCATCAGTAACACTTAATGCTCAACTCTATAGCAATACACTGTTTAAACATCTTATCTCCATCTTAAAAACTACATTCCTTGAAAAGATAATTAATTTATTTTTCTAATCGGAAAACACTGTTAGCTGGCCTCAAATTTACTGCTTTCTCTAAGCACCTCTTCTCTGTACTGTAAGCAGTTAAGAATGTTTTTAATGTGTTTTATGGTGCATTAGCAGGGAGAAATACTTAATGAGTAAACAGACAACTTATATAAAGCTCTTTCCCATGCTGAGTCTCTCTGCCAACTCTCTATACCAACATTTTAAGGGAGCAAATGTGAAGAACAAAGATAGTTCAGTCCTCATAGAACTCTCATTTTTCTGTCAAAGAAAGCCGAGTGACCCAGGTTGCTAAATACGCTGATGCAGATGAATGCAAAAGACATTGTGGACGTATTACCATCATATAATATTTAATTAATGACGTGAACTGCTTTTATCTCTACTAACAATCTTGACACCTTGAACAGCATCACACTCAAGCAAGAAGGACATCCCTGTGTGTAGAGGTGGCAGAACCTGCTCAAAGGCAATGCCCTGTGATGCTCATGGACGCAGCCACATAACCAGCACTAAGAAGTCTCTCCTTCCTCCCAGGTGTTTATGATTCAGAAACCAAATTAGTTTCTTTGCTGTTAGGGGGGAGAGAAGACCATCTGCACTATCCTTGACAACACCTAGCACATGACATTATTCCCCCTCCTTGCCACTCACCTCCCAGCGTTTTGAATGCAGACAGAGCAGGGAGGAGGCTTGAGAGCTTCTCAAGGACTGGCTGCTCACTCCCCTCTCACCTCATGATGAGCTGCAAAGTGAATGCCACATTCTCAGTGCATGTCAGGAACTTCTGAAGTCCAGAAGTTGCAATCCAGGCAGACTTACTGTCACAGCCTTGCCACTTGTTGCCTCATACACCAGCTATGCACATTATGACTCTAAATAGCTCAGGAAGCATTCTTGCTACATAAACAGGTAGTTCTGTGAGCAATAGAACTAATGAAGCCTTTCCTTTGTGGATTTTTTCATGTCTAATAAAGTTGAATTCACTCTGTAGTTTTTCTACTGAATGGAAATATTGTGATTTCTCTCTGCTTCCTATTCTTACAGGAGTTGTAGACCTAATACTGTTGAGATCTCTTCCTTTCCATCAAATTGGTTGAGACCGATTCAAATTTCACTGACGTTGTCAAAGAAATTAAGGTATGAGCAGATAGACAGGAGAACACTGTGTGATTGTGAACACCTTGTTTCTGCAGGAAACTAAGCCAATAAAAGAAGAAGAAAAAAAAAGTTCTTTTTATAACAATGCTTAACTGTGGGGAAAACTCTAACCCAGTCTAGCATTCTTGTAAATGCTTGGCTAGTCCTGCTCATACTTTAAAAGCACATTTGTTCCAAACATTTAATAATTGTGAGACTATGTTAGAATTTCCACTTCTGAAATATTTGATTAGATTTTAGTGTCTTCAAGTCAGGTCAAGGAATATTGTGTGAAACCCAAATATCTGATTTCTCTCACAAAGCTGGGACAGCACCTTTGCAGTCAAAGCTGCATCAGCACATGGATATTTTTAGCATTTTTCAGTCTTGATTTTAAATAAGAGAATTTGCTTGTATTTATCAATGAACAGGGATTTGATACAAGAAAACCAGTAAGAAAATGGGATTACCAACATGAGGGGGATGCTAATTCCAAGAATATTTCAGATGAAGAAAAGGGAGGTAACCGCCGCAATTTTTAGCAAAGTACCATCCCATGATCTATAAATGAAAGTACCACCAGGACCTCAAACATTGCATATACTATGCAATGACATGGCTTTTTTTAAACCAAAATAGATGTCTTAGTCCTTGTATACCTGTTGTAAAAGCACTCTTACCTGACTGCTTTCAACATAAAGGCTTGAATCATTTAGCTGTGTACTACAAAATTCTTCTCAGAGGTGGGGGTGGGGTGAGGCAGGGGCACCTGAATGACACAGCACAGTGGTGCAGTGGTGTTGTAGTATAGTGCATTTAGGTACTGCTAAAGTGCCTGTTACACCAAACAACCATTGGTCACTCATATTATACTTCTTAACAAAGGACAGGAGCACTGAAAGAAACAATTACAGAAGAAAAAAAAAAATGGGGTGCAAGGCAGCTCCTTTCCAGATTGTCACTCTCCTGGAGGACAGACAATTTTCTCTTCTCTGAAAGTCTCCATTCCTCCTTCTTTCCTTCACATACCCTAAAGGCCTTTCACACAAATGGAGCCCTTTTCTGACTCTGTACAGGCAGCTGAGCTGCCTGTTCCTCCTCCCATACAAATGCCTTGTACATTTGATGGAAACAAGAGGCAGAAAAAAAATCTGAAAGCAAATTCTACCAAAGATTTATTCCCTTTCCCTTGAAGAATGAGAGGACTGGGGTTGATTTTGGGTGGGAAGAGTATATATTAAAGAAAAGAAAAAAATCAGGATGAGGGTGAGAAAGGATTTATGGGCTTGGGAGGGAAAATGGTGGCTGAGCTGCTGAACTGGAATAAATTATCACAGTACCAGTGACTAGAAGAGTTTATCAGCTTTCCACTGGCTGGGGAACAGCAGTATTTGTGGGAAGGCAAAAGGAGCTAGCTTGCTTGAAAGGGCTACAGCTTTCAGGGAGTGATCTAGGTTAAGTGGGTTCAATCTGCCCTCACCACGATATTAAAACACCCCATCTTTCCCAGCCACCCATGTTATGAACTTCTGAACTGGCACCAGTGAATTCTGTGAGGCTTTATGTAACAGATGAAGTCATATAGCTAAGTTATATCTCAGTTAACTGAGCACATACTGAAGGCCCCATTTCCTCACCTTGTACCATGTGTAATCACTTATGCTTGTCCAAAGTGAGGCAAATGTGTAATTAAAAAACTGTGGTTGCACCACGTGCGGATTTTCTGCTAACCTAAGTGACTGGGAATTAGTCTTTTCCTTCCATTCCCCCAAGAATTAACAATATTATTTGGAAGTTGCACTGAAGTCACATAAGGGAAGTCATCGTTAGACTTTAGAAACAGACCAGAAGTCAGAATTTTAACATTCCTTTTCTCCCCGAGATGAGAAACTAGTCTACCACACAGAGATGGACAACCCAATGGTGCAAAAGCAAACTGTTCACAGGCTCTTGCTAAAGCACATATGAATGGCTGGGCAGAGGATAAGCTGAATGGTCAATGCAAGATACCACAGGGTACGCAGTGCTCCTAAGCAGATTCATCACAGCCCCTTTCCAAAGCGAAGGTGTTAGAGTGAGCATTCAAAAACACATGCTGATTGTGTTCGCAGAG
The DNA here is from genome assembly GCF_034619465.1 of Leptosomus discolor. NCBI lineage: Eukaryota > Metazoa > Chordata > Aves > Leptosomiformes > Leptosomidae > Leptosomus > Leptosomus discolor. Next base: position 41,805,503 of record NC_141397.1, read on the forward strand.
TTCAAACTAGATGGCATAAGAAACCTAATCTAGTGAAATGCAGAGGAGAAAAATTAACATATGGTAAGGCACAAAGAAAGGGCGAACACCAAGCACCTCCAGCTAGGCACAGAGCTGCTTAATTCAACCCTTAGGAAAAAGCCATATCTCTGTCCTGAGAAAAAGTCCCCTGAAGAGGGAATAAGAATTTACATTTAGCATTCTTGAAAACAAGCATGAATTGGTGGAGCAGCATCAGTTGCTGCAGCAAGTTTACGGGCTGCGTGCTGGCTCAGATGACATGGAGAAGTACATACCTCAAATACCTTCTGAGTTGGAAGAAAATCCTGTATTACTCAGTCCTGGCAACAGTAAAGTCCTTTAACTCTGAGGGAACTGGAAGCATCTGAACAAAATAAACCAGCAAAGGTACAGACAAGAAGATGTTGCTTCCAATGGTGTCTTCCTTGCTGCCCAATCTGTTTACCTGCACCTCTCCCACCAGAAATGATTGCTTACCATGACAGCAGCACAGTTGTTGGTGTCAGCACTGCCTGAGCTGGTTCACACTGAAATTTTTTCAACCTCTTTGGACCATTTTGCTTGAAATGGTTTAGGCAGCAACAGAGACAAAAGATAGAAGAAAGGCAGAGTTGTTATTCTTGTTCTGCTGATAGGAAGTTGAGGTGAAGGGAGAGTAAAGTCATGTTTACGAGCAGGAATTGTAGCCTAACTCGGAGCTGGGCCTGTATCTCCTCAGACCCTCACTGTACTTTAAACATCAAACTTCCCAAAACATTACTCTTGAACGCTTACTCACATAAGAAGACAGACAAACCTCAATCATTGCTTCACTGCTTCACATCACTGAGTTCAGTGTCATGTCACCCCTGATTTAGGACTTGATTCTGTACCACTGCAGTCAGCTCAGCCCTTACATGCTGAAGAACTGGATTGTAGATGGGTATAAAATTAGTCATATGAACTACAGAGATCGTGGCATCCCTTTTCTGACCTATTTGCCTTTCACACCATTAACACTACATTGTGAACATTAACTTGCTGAAGAAATTTTAATGGCTACACTTTGGTTTAGAAATACTCCTAGAATTTATGGGGATGAATAAATCGCTGTCTTTCAAAAGTAAAAACCCGTAATATAACTACATTCAAATGTCAGAATAACGGATAGTTTAGAAGATACAAAACTGACTGAGCAAGTGAAGCCTGAGCTGTTATATGAGCAATTCTTAATCTTGAATGGATTTTTTCTCAGTAACGTAGATGGAACATTGACCTCATTTTCAAAAAGGGGAAAAATGGACTCCCGTATCTTCTCTGCAAGGGACTTGACACAGTGACAGAAGCAGGCTGAGTCATGACTGAACTCACTTCTGAGAGTTCACCCAAAGCTCTGTGTTCTAAGGCAGTATTACTTCATTTTTTTAGGCTGGCAATCCTTATTTGCAATTAGCAATTTTCATGAGCTTCCTCGCATTTACTTTGAAAGCATTTTGAAAATAAGAAAGAAATGAAAAGTTAGGGTATTTGTGTGGGATTTAAGAGGCTGATTCAAGCACTTGATGGTGAAGAATATGATATGCTGTAACCAAGAAGCAACCTCTGCATAAACCTACTAATAGTTTTCTCAGATCAATAAACGTCTGATCATCCAAATATGCTAATCACCAGTTACGAACCTCTATATTAGGCCAGCCTTCCCATACTGCTAAACCACAAAAGCCCATATGCAAAGTGTTCTCACAGAAACTGAGGCCCACACACACTCTGACATAAGAAAGCTCATTTTGATCACACCAAGCGACACTCAAACATTCAAGGAGCACTACTGGTCTGATAAAACTTCTTGAAATAAGAAGTCTCCCTCTGTTTCCGATAGGCAGTCTCCAAACTCACACAAAGAGCTAGCCACACCATGAACTGGACTTGTAAGTCGAGGACGAACTTATAAAAACACAAACGTACAACAAAAAATACCTCTTTGGTCCCAACTGGACTTTTTCTCCTGAAACTTGTCAACTGGTCTCCACCTGACATAACGCCAATAAAATCCAGAAGACTGTCACCCAGGGCACTCTTATGATCAAAAGCTGAAAGATCCTTATGAGGAACCGCATTAACTGAGACAAGTGCTAGAACACTGTAACTAAACTCCAACTGGTATTAAATATCTAATCACCTAATTACACACACAACCGTCTTTTTCATACTGCTTTAAAGTTCATAGGAATACTTTGAAGGCTGAAACACAAAAAGAAGAGCTGAGTGTTTCCGTATAGTTGGTGCAAAGAATACCCTGTACCCCCTCTGTGTATGTCTGAGCTATTTAAGATTCTGCCCTCAGTACTAAGAGGAAAGCAGAAAAATCACACCAATACCTTTCTGGATGCAAGATTAACCTTGGCCTTCCAAGTGTGGAATTCTGCATACACCCACATTTCAAACCACATATACAATTGAGAGTTACATAGGGAAGTAAATAGATATCCAATAAAAGTGATTAAGTAACTTCTCTCACTTCTAACATTGTATGGAATTTATAGTTTCCTTTGAGATTTTTTTTAATTAAAAAAAAACACTACAAGAAACATTTTATACTTTACAATGAATTATTTTTTTTTCCTTATGAAGCGGCAGTTAATTAAGAACCCTGCAGGAGTGCCAAAATGTTCAATAGTTTGCAAGTATGTGAAAAAGTCTCATAAGGCATGCACTGCACACAATCTCAAACAACACTGCAGTGGACTTGAAAGCTAGCAAAGATGTCCATTAAAGTTGTAAGTATTTTTTAATTTAAAGTCCAATGTTAGCATTGTGCTTGAAAGAGAACAGCCAAACCAACAGGGTGTGCCTGGAATTAATTTATTGGAAGGAAATCAGCAGCAAACAGGATGAAGTTGACAGACAAACATTTTCTGGGGCTGATTCAAAGAAATTATCCAGGACTTGGGTAAGAGTCTCCCCAAGGAAGGAGTCTGTCACTGCTGATTAGTTTATCAAAATGATCCTGTTTCATTGAGTAGAACAAATTGGATTAATCTTTACATTTGGTAAGTGTCCCTCAGCACTGTCCTTTCAGCACAGCATGTCATGCACATGTGTACCTTCAGAGAGCCTTCACCTAAGACAAGTTTTAATTCTTCATGTTGTTCTTAATTCTTACTATCCACAACACCTCATAGCCAAGTGCCAAGCCAATAGGCATCAAAGTGACACAAATGCTCACTTGTCACCTCTATCAACGTTGGCTTCTGTTATCTACCTGCACATGCCTTTGGGAGCTGCCTGCTAATCTTTCTAAGGCTACAAAGCTCTGACACAGTTCATGTCATCAGCTCTCAAAACAGAGGAAAATATTACCTAACAGACCTGAGGGAAATAGGAATGTGAAATTTATGCCCAGAAGTTTTAGGGCATTTCTCTTCCCAGTGCACAGCTTCACTGTTCTTTCTTCTTCCGAAGTATGTGAAAGTGGAAAAAGAAAGTTCTAGCAATTAAAGGATGCAAATCTTAAAATAACAAACAACACACACGCACCCCCCCAACCCCCTCCAAAAAACCACGACCCAAAACTACAAGCATATAAACGGGAGGGGGTGGGGGTGGGAAGAGAAACTATTGTAAATAATTTTGAAGGTAACTTCTGTGCAAAACTGCAACAGCACTGCTGCTTGAGCAATAGTTCCACACAGATCTCCAGACTTCTGGAAAAAAAAACAAACCATAGGAAGTCCGTGGTGGGTTGACCCTAGCTGGACCCCAGGTGCCCACCAAAGTGGCTCTATCACTCCCCTCCTCAGCGGGACAGGGGAGAGAAAATATATCAAAAGGCTTGTGGGTTACTCCTGAACTCTCTACCTCTTTCCCCTGAGCGGCACAGGGAGACCGTGGAATGGGAGTTGTGGTTCATCACACGTTGTCTCTGCCACTCCTTCCTCCTCAGTGGGAGGACTCCTCACAGTCTTCCCCTGCTCTAGCATGGGGTCCTCTCACGGGAGAGAGTCCTGCATGAACTTCTCCAACACAACTCCTTCCCACGAGCTGCAGTTCTTCACAAACTGCTCCAGCACAGGTCCCTTCCACAGGTGCAGTCCCTCAGGAATAGACTGCTCCAGTGTGGGTCCTCCACTGGATCACAAGTCCTGCCAACAAAACTGCTCCACTGTGGGCTCCTCTCGCCGCAGGTCCTACCAGGAGCTTGCTCCAGCATGGACTTCCCACGGGGTCACAGTCTCCTTGGGGCATCCACCTGCTCCGGTGTGGGGTCCTCCACAGGCTGCAGGTGGATATATGCTCCACCGTTAACCTCCATGGGCTGCAGGGGCACCGCCTGCCTCACCACATGCTGCAGGGGAATCTCTGCTCTGGTGCCTGGAGCACCTCTTGCCCTTCCTTCACTGAGCTTTGTGTCTGCAGAGCTGTTTCTCTCACATATTCTCACTCTTTGGCTGCAATTGCTTTTGAGCATTAACCTTTTCACCTTCTTAAGTACGTTATCCCAGAGGCGCTACCACTGTCACCGATGGGCTCAGCCTTGGCCAGTAACAGGTCAATCTTGACACCAGCTGGCATGGGCTGTATCAGACATGGGGGAAGCTTCTAGCAGCTTCTCATAGAAGCCACCCCCATAGCCCCCCCACTACCGAAACCTTGCCATGCAAACCAAATACAAAGCCCCAGAGAAAAACAGGAGAGGGGTTTTTGTTTGTTTTGGAGTTTTGCTGTTTTGGGGGGAGGGGGTGGGGGGTGTTTTTTGTTTTGGTTTTTTGTTTGTTTGCTTGTTTGTTTTTTTAAATACTTTTGTCATCCTTTACATCACTGGAAAGTAATAAATCTTCGGAAGGCAAAAAGTACCTGCTGGTATCATTAAGAGACTTAAACTCGGCAAGATAAGACTCCCTGAAGTCAAAGCAGCTATTTGCGTCAAAGAAAACAATACAGTAATTTATATTTCCACTCCCAAGTTTTATGTTAATGCAGAAAATTTGGTCCTTTAACAATTAATCATAAATCAAAACACAAGATATCGGTCTCCTACTCCTTTGAGAGAGAAGTGAAACATATATCAAGAAGCAAAAATAAGAGCTTTCTTGCCAATGTGTCAGACAGAAGCTGTGTTAAGGGAATCACTGCATTTTCTCCACAACAGAAATAAGGAATTTCCGGTTCAGCATTAAGATAACAAACTGGATGACCAAGCTTCAAAATCCACAGACTCCATTTGAAGTGAGCTACTCTCTTAGAATACTTCATGAATGCAACTCAGTAAGTGCTGGGCATGGAAGGTCTTCAATTGCACTCTTTGTTTTACAGGGAGTGTTGATGGAGGTGAGTGGAGAAGACCAAGTGCAAGTAGGGAACCAGAAAGCACTGATAACTCCAAGGGGACAGGAAAAACATAGAATGTGAATTTTTCACATGAAAGATGTGCAATTGTGTTCATTTAATTAGTGATCATTCTTAAACAGCCAGAGCTATAAAAAGCTAGAGCCTTCAGACAGAAATTCTGAAACAATTTACACTGAGAACAGGACAAATAAGAACAAACTTAAGAAATAATTGTAACGTCTGTTCATATCACCTGCAGGAATAACTTTTATGTGAAATGTATGCAGTTGCTACCACCTCACACTGTGTATTTACCTAGCTGACTGCTTGCCAAAAAAGAGTGTATGACAATGGGTCTTTGTTTTTATATAAAACAGTTATCTAGTCAAAGGAATTGTTGTTCCATATGTAGGTAACTAATTTTTGTTAGAAGCTTTCCAAGTGAAGAATTAAAGGTATCTGTATAAAAGTGGGAGGATTTCTGAGAGGTACTTAGCCCTGTCTTCTCCCTCCTTTTCAAATGGACTGGAGTGTGGCTGGTATCACATATAATACCCCCTTGACAGCCACAGGAGCTCACCTAGTACATCCATCCATCAGTGGAAGACAGAGGGGGAAAGCATGTGACACAGTTAAGAGTTAGCTCAGCACTTGCCCCTTCTCCAAAATAACTCAGGAATTTGCAGATTGCTCTTATTCATCAAGTAAATTGTTTTTAGGTTTAGGGTTGTGGGTTTTTCAGAACTGGTATTTTCAGTCCCCTGAAAAACACACTGCAATTGTGCACATCCTGCAGAAAAAAAAACCAACCCAAACCCAATCTGAATAAAATTAAACTGCAAGACCTGTGGTGGGAATAAAGTGGGGAAAAGTAATCTAAACTTTGTAACTACCCTTCCAAACACCTTCCGCCAGCAAATGGTTTCTTGTGTTAAGGCAGCACATTGACACAATTCAGGTTTGAATGTTTAACACTAAACACGCTTCTAGCATCAGTACAAAATATTGCTGGCTGCCTCATCTCCACATCTTTTTCACACCTAGTGACTCTGTTGGGATTGCTGAACAGCCATAGAGGTAAGAAGTACAGGGCTAATGCATCATCTTTTTCTTTCCACTGGGCTATTTGCAAACAGCTATTCTTCCAGGTTCTCACAAAACAAGCTATAATTTCACTATTTCTGTGAACAAGGAATAAGAAATCCTTATTACCATCTCTGGAGGGAATGAAATTTAAAAAGCTTGTGCTCAATGTAAGTAAATGCTTAATATATTAACTTTCAATTTGTTATTCCTAAATAATTTCTCACCTGACAAGAAGATCATGTTTGAGTGTGCTACATTAGGAATTTGAATGCAATTCAGTTCTACTACAAAAATCCATAACCTTTTTTTAAAAAAAAAAGTCTATAGATAAAAGCATGGCCATGAGCGATTAAAAGATGCAGCCAATTCCCCGTTAACATAGAATGTCTCACCACTCACAATTACTCTGCTCAAATTATATCATTCAGCTAATCTTAAATTTGCATCTTTGCTCTCATCAGTAATATATTGCTGTATGTAACTAATGATATGACTGATTATTCAGTATGTAGTAACGGTTTCAAAAATATAATACTAGTATCCAATAAATTCTACTCATGGTCCACATATTTTCTTGGAATGTGAAATTACTTGTAAAGACCAGGATATTTTTTAATTAATAGCAGCAAATGGAAAAAAAAATTATGACAGTAGGAAGACAACATTTTAAAATATAAAATGTCTTAAAGGGGTGGTGTGGTTTGGGGTTTTTTTCCATTTCTTCTCCTGAATTATCTGAAGAATTAGGTCATTTGGACCAGACAAAGAACTACAGTTATAACAGGTATTAATGAATTCAAAAGAGGAAACCAGCTTTAGTCTTGATGTGGAACTGTTACAAAATGTCTACATCCCCCAGCAACACAGAATTTAACACTACTGGAATCTCTGAAATTTCTGTTTACCTTGGTAATTCGATTAAAGCAAGACTTCTGGTTTATGGTTTTCAGTAGAAAAGCTTCAAATCACTAATCTTACTAAACATGAACATTTAACATATGCTAAGGATTCTTCTGCATATCGCAGAGTTATGCTAGCAGTTGAGTCATGTACACAGCAATGGCTAAAGAAAAATCCAATGCTTCCAGGTGTGCAGGGATGAACGGCACTTAGAATAGCTCTTAAAAACATGTTAATTTTGTTCACTTCTGTTCGTTCTATCAGATTCACCCCTTTCTATGGATTTACGCAGTACTAAGGAGCCCTTCTCACTTGACTGAAATCCATCTTGTTATAATATTGCTATTATCAATATACATCCATAGGGAGAATGGTTAGAGGGACGAAGAATTTGGTACCCTTTCTTTATCAGTATCTTTTAACTGGACCACTCACAATCTAGCATTATAATACTTAGTGACACTTCTTTTCCTCCTGATTTTGAGATCTTCACTGTTTTTAAATGCATTTGCACAAAACCTGCATATAAGAAGTTAAGCTGATCTCTTTGCACTGCTTTTTAAATCACAAGCAATCATGGAAGCCAGAAAATAGTAAGAACTAAAGTTTACTTTTATTGCCTAGCAAATTAAGATACACATTTCAAGCAGTGGCAATTACACATATTGTATTTGCAGAAAAAGACTGCTCTAATCTGAAAGGTGGTTTAAGCTCAGAAATGTTTTGCAGCTTTGTAACAGTTTTAGAAATCTGTTCTGGATACTTAAAATAGAGCATCTTTCATACAACTAGCCCAAAAGAGGCATCTCCTATTAGACTGAAAATTATTATGAGAAAGTTTATGACCCCGCTTTTTATGGCTAAAATGAAGTTCTCCGACAGCAGATTTCCACCTCAGTATAAGTGTATTATCCTAGTCTAAGCCTTCCTAAGGTATTGTCCTCAGTGCTACTACAGGGCAACGAGTTCTACAAGCTATTTGCATATGGTGAAGAGGCTTATTTCCTTTACAGTATAATCCTATGATAAAGAAACAGAGAGTAAGGGGCTCATTGTTATGCCAAGACCTGCATAAGTAGGTCTGGCCCATTTGCAGACAGTTAAATGATCATGAGATCAGCCCTCAATTCTTAAGAAATTTAGCATATAGACCACAATTTAGATAATTGAGTCCGTTAAATCAAAGTAACATATCTGAAAAACTAAACACAAATGGTGCAGGCACCCTGGTGATATGCTTATTGGGAAGAACATCCTACAGACAGCTCTCTATTACCATCCACAGGTGTATACAGTACATGTCACAACCTCGATATTGGATTCACTAGGTTAAACTGGATTTAACGATGCCTGTATTTTTGAGCAGACATGTGCATCTAAACACAAAAAAATAAAGTTTTAAGTTGTACAAGACAGTTCACTGGCCTCTGTGCTGTTAAAACATACAGTCATTATTTGTAAACTGAGAGTATGCTTTTTTATGGTTTTCTAACCTGAAAACACACTTAATCTTTCTACCAAAAGATAAATACAATCCTTCCCCTACTTTCCTTCAAAACAAATGTAAATCAAGCACTTTCTGAAAAGTCACAGAAATGTCAAACTGTGCAACTGCTCTGGATGGACTCACTGTCATGTTCAGTTTATTCAGGAGAAGATTAAATTGCAACAAAAAGCAGAAAACATTTAAGAATTTTGCGTCATTTGGCATACATGCAAGCGAAGGAAAATGCATGCCGCACATCTGCTTCTTGTCATGATTCAAGCCAAAACGTATGTGACAATTGCTTTGCTTTTTATTACTATGCATACCATAAAATTCTGAGCCTCTCCCTCCTATTATGGACATAGCAGTTTCCAATCTGTTCACAAATGTGAAGTGTGGGGTAAAATTCCTGGTTAACCAACAATTACTTATGAACTGTTAGGTAAAAGGGAAGATAGGTTTCCTCCAAAGAGCCTTGTGGAAGGGCCACAGCAACGCCTAAAGGCTGCCAAAGGATTTTAACAACAGTGGTTGATTCTGCAAATAATAAGCAGAAAGAATGTTCCAAACTTGCGTAGTTTCTGTGCGAGGTTGTATGTTGTTTGGGAGCTCTGATGGAGAAAGACCTAAGCCCCGTGGATTTTAGGGTCAGATGAGCAAAGAGCAGCCCTGGTTGTCAGTGGAGCAGCTTGTTTTCTTCTGTATTACCAGGCTACCTTACTGCAAATTCCTAATTACCACACTTCCTGAACTCATGAGAAATTCAAGAAAATGGAAAGGGTGAGACCAGTCCTTTCTACATTACGCCTGATGCCTATTCTGGCTTCTTTGATGTCCCATCAGTAACTCATTCTCCATAGCTGTGCATTAGATATTCCACCTAAAAACCAAAATCATAGAATCATTTAGGTTGGAAAAGACCCTTGAAGAACAAGTCCAACCATTAACCTAACACTACTAAGTCCACTACTAAACCATGTCCCGAAGAACCACATCTGCATGTTTTAAAATAGTTTTTATACACCAAGGGGATCAACAGAAAAAAATCTGAGCTGAGGCAACATAGCACCAGAGACTATTTGCCAAGAAATCAGTGTCCTGGAAGTGGAAAAGGCGATGTTGACTATCAGCACAGAGACAGTGAGGCGACAACAGCTGCTTTCATGTTGCTCACAGGTTTCTCTCCTCTGCCCTGCCTGGTGCTGCCACCACTGGCAGTCGCATGGCAGAGCTAAACCGTAAGAAGTTGAGTGGTTGTCCCATGGAGTAGAGAGGGGCCTACCCAGGCAGATGACAACCTGGCAGTTCAGGGACAAGCTGACAATCTGCTCCTGCTGTGCCTGCGCCAGAGAAGGGCAGCAGTTTAGTGAAACCGAGCATTGTTCAGGGGCTGCTTCCGCACAGAGCCAGGATCCAGCCTGGCATTTACCCTAAGCAGGAGGGGACAGGAGGGACGCTCCTCTCCTCTTCCAGCTTCGTGCTGCAGCTGGCCCAGCCACTGCTGACACAACCACGTACACCAGCTTAGGAAAAGCTATTCCACGTATCAGAGTAATTATTGAGTTTGCCCTTTCCATTGAAGGGTTGATTCACTCCTGAAGAGCGACGACAGCACAGACCAATATTGTTACAAGAACTGTTAACGATCTGTAACAACCTAAAACCAGGTATTTTTAACAATATGCAAGGTTCTGTCACCAATAACCAACTAAGCTTTGACCATTACAAAGTCCTCTACTGCAAACCCTGTCTCAAAAGCAGCATAGCCCCAACCTAAAACACGCAGATGAGAGGCACTGACAGAGGATGAGCTGTTCCACCAGAGGCTTAACAGCACTCTGAGGGCAACTTTGGCGATATGGTAGGGTATGGGCAAATTTGCCTTTTATTAAACTCATTGTATTTGTCCAGTTAAGAAGTCTTACCCACCTATGATTTATATTTTTTATCATACACTTCAACAATATAAAAACTGATAAATCACTGAACAGTCGTTACCGTAAGGTAGCCTTATGGGCAGCCTGAGAAGCTGACAAACAGCAAAAAAGCCCATTTTTTAACAACTATAAAATTAGATGCAGCATTATTCATCAAAATATGCCAGGAGATCAGTCTCCAATACAAGCTAGTCAAAATCTCCAAATGCAACCTAAAAATCTGCATTCTCAAATTGCATGAATTTGTATAGCTCACACCCAGTACGTGACCCACAAGCCCATACATGAAGGTCCCGGGGCCATGCAGTATGGCTGCGCAAGAGATGGCAACAGCAGCACTACAACTGTCTGCTGTGAGCACTGCCTTTCTACTCTGGTCTCCTTACCTGACCTGTAGCCTTGCTGAGCCTGTCTCACCTCAGACTGCTGCTTCTCCTCTGTCGTCTCCAATTGCATCCTCCCAACTTCTTGCCCCAATTGCCTTCCATAAGGTGAAGTCAGATCTTGACACTAAATAAATTTATGAACAAGGATAGCAAAACAGAACCTTTTCCTTCGAAGTACACTTCTTAATACAGACCCACACTACCAGATGAATACCAATGCTACAGTAAACATGTTGTTTATAGACACTACACTAGATGATGATAAATGGAACAAACTATACAAAAGTACTAGGTCCTGATTCACCACTGAATTCTAACAAGTCCTTAATTGATGAATTTTTAAGAAAGTTAAACAAACAGTAATCAACTTTTCAAATTAATTGTGGCCTATCCCCACCAAAAAGACAGATACTGGGTTTGCTCTAGGTCATCCTTTACTATGGCCAAAAAGTGGGCAAGCATTAACACAGTCTCCTTGCCGAATTTTCTGAAAGACAACTCTCTCCTTAAAATCTAATATCCCTGAATGGTATAAAAACAATACAAGCTAGACAGATTTTCTGGCTTCCCAAACATTATCCAGAACACGTTGCCTACCCCAGAAGAGCCCATACAATCAGGCTTTAAAGTGCCAATGTTCTCAAAGAAAGGAAGGCTACTTCAAGTTGCTATTGAAAAATGCTGCTCTTGATTTCAATCTTTGTTGCACCTGACCTCTGCCCAGTTGGGCTAATGAGGTCACATTCCCAAACAAATAAATCAACATAGCTGTTTTGAAGTGAGCAGCGCAACATTGATTTACATCAACTCTTGTTTTGGGCTATGGAAAATAAGCTTTAGGCTTTGAGGGCTAAGTAATTCTTACTGGTGAAATATAGAAAACAGCTATAACAGTATGCTACAAAGATTTATCTAACGTTTCATTGACAGTGTATGGTAATTTCAAACTCTGATGAAATATATTTAAACCAGGTGACAGAATTCTACAAGCAGATAGATGGACAAAGTGATGTTTTGACATCTTTCAGAAAATGAGTGAACACTGAATAACCTAAAACAAAAACCTGCTTTGATATTTCTTGTTCTTAAAAGTCTTTGCTTCTCTCCTTTGCATTCACAGATGAAACGCATTTCCAGCATAAAAAGCAGCAAAATGAAATGAATTACAGTGTAACATTTATGACTACTTAAAACACATCCAATAAAGCTCGAACAATTCATTCTTTGGAACATTTTCTTTTGAAAGCTACAATTTGACACTTTAAAGAATCATCTATTTCTCTGTTTTCCTCTCTCATAGGAGCTGAACACTGAAAATGAACAAGAACCTCCAAAGCTTTAAAACACAAGAGAAGGTAATGCTTTCATTCAGTCTTCATGAATTCGTGACCACCTTCTGAGACTGAGAAAAATACTATGCTAGTTATTGACTACCATGAAACAATGTTTTAACATGAATATATTTGTTACCGCTGACTGGGCATATGGATATTTCACCCACTCAGAACCATTGCCGTCAATCCCTCTTACACACAAATCCCAAAAGAAGGTAACACCTAACGACACCCTTTTGCAGAAGCAATAAAAACATAACCAGCTGTACTCAGAAATGTACAATAAGTATTTAAGTTCAGCTGTACAGACTAAGTTCAGGTACGCTCATGACCAGATTAAGCATTGATGCAGAACTGTATATGCATACACAAAAATTTTGAACAAAAGGTTTTAGTGTGAAGCATAGTTAGGTGACGTTTTGGAACACCGTACCGTTATATATATAGGGAATTGACCTACAGGCATAGTTGCCATTTAGTGGTGTAGATCTGATTCCACACAAGCGAAAAGGAGCAGATATGGCTGCCTACTCATTACTGGGAGTGTTCAGTTGTCCTTTTATTAATCCAACACAAAAGTCTTCAAGTATAAAGTACGTTTCTGTATTGTCTCTGGAACCTGAACATTATCAATAGAAAATGCCAGAAATTTTAATGAAAAAAAATAACTGAAAACAGGTCTTGGTTTGGAATTTAGTATTAGCATACAGTTTGCAACCCAGGATGGCAGCACTCTGCTTGTGCATATGAGCCACCAGGTAAAATGGGCTATAATGAGAAAACAGGTCTCATTAAAGTTGGCCAAGTAACTAATTCCTGATAACTTAATAAATTAAACTGATTCCCCTGCTCAGTGAGTATCTGTGAAAACTTCACCATCCTCTTAAATTTACTCACTATTTGAAAGCACTATTCCATGATATATGTAAAGCTCTACAGATTAAACATCTTCTACAAGTATTTCTCTTCAGATCCTGTAGGTCACTCAGGAATGGGTGTCCTAACACGAGGCAGTGCCTCCATGTCCTGAGTCTCTTAAAAAAAGAGACTCTAGAATTGTCGTTCATAAGCACACCAGACTTCAGGGAAAAACAATAAAAGACAAAGAATGAAAAAAAAAAAATTCACAAAGAAGTGATTGCACAGGTCAAACATTTCTAGTAGTACTTTTCTAACTTCACCCTCTCTCCTTATTTTTCATTTTCTAGCACAAGCAAGCTGGAAAATGTAAATTAATGCCAAAGTTTACTGAAAGCTTACTTGATTCTGTTGCAAACAGCCCTAAGATGTTGCTGACAATGATAACAATGGTAAACAATATTGACAATACATGTTGAAAGCATGTGTTCTCCAACCAAATGGCACAACAACTTTTATACAGACTGGAAGCAAAGAGCCTAGTGGATTCTGATGAAAGAAGGGAAAATAAGAAAAAAGGAAAAAGAAAAAGGAAACAAAGAAAATACAGAAGTAGCATGGGTAAATGTTTTAAGAAATAAGAATCCTTTAAAAAAGGTGCTTTTTTACCCCTAAATACACAAAATATTTGTAAATGGTACTAAGACATAGTCTGACTGTATGGCATATCACAAAGTTGCCTCAAAACACCTGAAAGCATCAGGATAAACTGCCACATTCAGGAAGGTTCCATGTTCTGAAAACCCTGTTGGAACTGCTGAAATAAGTCAACTTAAGCCAATTTATGGTTGTTTGCTTACAAAGGTAACATGTACCTTGCTTACCTGGAAGCCATGGAGTTAATATACAGAACGCAAACAATCCATCTCTTAAAGAAAACTATCCAATACAGCTGGGAAAATGTTTGAAGACCTTTTTTGTGGGTGGGTGGGTGGGTTTGGGGTTTTTTTAATGTTTATTTATTTATTAAACTATTTCATGTCTCTGAGAGCAGGTACAAGCGAAAAAGAAATAGAGGGATAGAGGGTCTGCTGTCTTTTCCTAACGTCTTACAGTCCTCAAGATACCCTGTATTCAAACATCCCCTTCCACACACAGCAAAGAAGGGCAAAAGTAAAGAATTAGACATATAAAAGGAAGGCAATTCTTCAGTCACTTATTAGCCAGAAGGGAGGACTCCTTCTTACACTATAAGGGCAGTCATCTGGCAGGGTAGGACAAAGCCAGTGAAAAAATTTAGGCTGGTCTCTCATTTAGGAGAGGAGGCATTTTTGGCAGCCAGCATAGCCCACTGAAGAGCTGAATCACTCACTTGAACCGCCTAACTCTCTCTGCTGACAGCAAATGGAGACTGGGGCCAACAGGCTCCTAAATTACTTGCCTCAGTTATGTAGCTAAAATTCAGAAATGGGAACTGAGGCTATATCCTGTCTTTCGAATAGGAAATCTGGCCTTATGTGTAACAAAATGATGGCAGCAATCCCTTCCTGGTTGCTGAAATATTCCATGCAAATGAAGTCTTAAATCTCTTCACAAGAAGGGAGCAGCATGAAGCACTGAACAAACACATTTGATAGTTATGCCCATTCCCTCAGCCAGCACAAAAGGGTCTGTGGCCACTGGAAAAAAAACTGTGTTGGTGAAGAAACCAACAAGATGGTCATGCAAATCAAGCATTAGGATCACCAATGGCCCAAATTCTTCTCCAATGATTGTGTACAGGCAATATCAATGTCATCAACATCCACCCACGTGACAGGAACTACCAGCGCTTCTTGGCATTTAGACAGCCTGGCAAGGGCAAAATTGGGGCCTGTTGCTCAATAGGATGAGCTTTGACAGCAAAGGGATTTCTTTCCTGGAGCATGAGCAACAGGACATGTAGCACAAGTCCTTTAAAAGGAAAACATGTGTTTGCATGAGAATGAAAACAGGAAGGAAATGGTGGTAACGAGGGAGAGGGATGCACTAGGGGTCAAGTTGCTATAGAAGGCACTCCTGCTTTTCCCAATGAGAGACTCAGCCATGAGAAGGTGCAACCGGAATGGATGGAAGAAGCTGTCAGAGGCTTTGGTGGCTGGAGGCTGCGGACTGGAGGACATGCTGGCCCTCTGCTTGCCAGCTGAGCCGAGGGAGCTTGACCTGTAGTGCTATTCCTTCCCACAGTGAGGTGTTGAGGAGTTGTAGGAGAGCTGCGATACTGTGCTTACCAGCTCTTCTGCATCCTAAATGATGCCTCTGCAATCTCGCTTCAGAGGGATAATTCGGTGGCAGTTGCTAAATGCACCATTTTGAAACTCCAGTTTGCTCTTTTGGTTGGCACAGCCCACAGAAATTCTCACTAGCAGCAAAATGCCAGTCAGTCTTTCCCATCAGATCTCACTTCACTCTCAAAATACAGTTATTTCCCATTTGAATCTGGCATATCATTAGTGCCTAATACCATGCATAAAAGATTTTTGATAAAATATGATCTGGCCTGAAGCATACTTTTATTAAAAGGCTTAACCCTACAATATTCACAAGCATTAATAAAACACCAGGTTGTAATTAAAAATAAAATATCCACATTTTTTCAATACCCTTAAAATTGCCACATGGTTCTTTTGTTGTTGGTTTTTTGGGTTGGTTTGTATTTTTAAAAACAACTAAAGCTGGTCAAAAGCTATAGATTCTCCACCACTGCCTTCTCATACTGACAGCAAACATTTTCCATTATCATATATATGTTGCCTGAGCTAAACATTTTAACTGGAAAAATGAAAAAAGTTTCTATTTGTAAACTCATAACTCAAATTAAAGAAATGCCAAACATTGCTTTCTCTGAGGGTCACTTAAAACACCTACCTGCTCTGGAAAATCTAGACCTCTGGTCTGCTGGGAGGATGGGAGCTGTAGCTTATTTGATTTCTTTCCAGATAGGGCATCCAGTAAGATGCTGCTATTGGCCCAAATCTAACAAAACCAAAAACAATCTCACAAAAAAAAGATACCGACAGAAACAACAAGGAAAAACATGAAAGGAGTATGTGTGCATTTCTAAATACGCTTGTTTTGTCTGGGGAAATTTTTTTACCTAATGAATGTAATAAAATACTCATTCAAATATTTCCTGCCAGCAATTTCTTACATTTTGTAACTGATTGAGATCTAAACTGTGCTTAGAACTATAGAGCACCCCACAGGTGCCAATATCAAATTAAAAATAATAGAAGCTCTTTTTGTGTTAATCTTTTACAAATCGACACAGCTGATGCAGAAGAGAACAGCAGACATCCTTTTGTGTTGTTCTTGTGTTACAGTATGCCCAGTATTTGGAGCTTCTCCTAAAACACTCCGAGAATTTTTTTTAATTACTCTCCCTCCACACAGTCAGCATTTGCAGAGCAGCAAAGGAGCAGCAGGGCTCTTAAAAATCACTCAACTGAATCCCAGCTGGAAACTGGAATGCCCTATCTTTTGCTAAGCCTATTTTGCTGCTCAACAAGTCTGCCAATTACCTATTTTCTTGTGTGTTGACAAAAAAAGGTATTTTCAGACATAGTGTGAAATGTTACAAAGCGGCATAAATTCCTTCAGTACAGTCATAGGCTAGAATAAGGGAGATTGATACTAAGGATGTTTTATGAAACTTCACTCTTAAGGTCACACATAGTCCCTGATTCTACAGAAGGGAAAAAAAAAAAGAAAAAAAAAAGTAACTTCTGTTACCAGTTCCTACAACTACTGTTCCCTTTACTAAAATTGTACAGCCTTAACAGAAAACTAAACATTTTTATACACATAAAATTTTTGTGAATCTCACAAAGATGCAATAATATAATAGCAAAGGCATCTCAAGAGATTTATACTGAAGCCTTATGAATCATTGACTTTGAAACTACAAGTAGCAACCAGAGCAATCAACAGACTTCTAAGCAGCTGAATGACATTGTTCCAGTTTGGAAGCAGGGATTTTTAGATAATGCTCCACCATAAGTTTTATTGCCAGTCCTAACAGCAGTCATACATCACTTCTGCAATGAGCAGATGCTATCAAGACATCATGGCAGTACTTTACAAAGCACAGTATAAACATGTAGTGGGGAAACAGAAATCCTGCAGGAAAAGCTTTGGAGATGAGACACCCATATGGGAATCAAGTGTTTTGACTTAGGCGACAACTAGGTCAGTGGCAGAATCAGGAACACAAAAGAGATCTTTTCAGCCCCAAATGGCCTACCAATGACAGGACAGAAACATACAGACCATTTGCATTGGAAAACACACTATGAATCCCACTAGACTGGATTTCATTAAATCTGACTTCCTTATTGCCTCAAGTACATCTAAATTTGGAACCATAGACAGCAGAACCAAGCATCCCATCATTTTTCTTTTTCTGTTTGCTCATTTTCTGTGGAGAAACCACATTAATTTTACATCTTGCCTCAAATGCTAATACTTCACTGTCATCCTCTGGGACACAGTCTGTGTCTGGTTTGGGTCAGGAGACTTTGCTAGGTACAAGGACGGGAAGCTCTGTGCCTCTGTAGCTGACAAATACTGGGAGCTTAACTATAATTGCATTAAACTTCTGCATGAAATGTCTGTCACTGCTATTATGCTTTGAGTGGTGCCAGAAGCTTATGGGCTGTGATCCATCCAGCCACAGCACAGAGGCACAAAATTGAGAGTCCTATACGGTTTCTTGCCTCTCACAATTTATCCTTCCAGTCACACATGGCTTTTCTTTTAGAAAGTTTATTGCTATTTTTACTAGGATCCCTGTTAGCAAAAAGAGCAAGCATCACTACTTTGGAACAATGCCAAATAACCATCCTGCAGATACTTTTACATGTTCACTCCATTCAGCTTAACTGCTTTTAATATTATGAACATATCCTCCAAGCAAGAACAAAAAGGTGGCACAAAATATAAATGAATAATCCCCACCTAATGACAATGTATTAAGTGTGCCTCAAACTCATCATTCACCTGTTGGGTGGTTATGAGAAAAGACTTATGTCCAAATAGCCATAACTTCTAGGGGGCAAGATACAGTAAGACTATCCCTCTTTGCTGGGAAATCTGATCTTTACCAGAACAGATTCCAGTAAGGAATGCAGTTTGGGTAAATTTAATGGTCTATTACTTCTGCATTTGTCATGTACCTACATGTTTTGTGGTTTGGTTTTTTTCTTTATATTTGATTCAAACAGCACAGTATAAATATAACTGGCAGAATGTGTCATCCCTTGTTTTCTTTTCCATTCAGCTGGCGTGCTAATTTTGTGTAACACAAGAAATGAACAGCGCTTTCCAGATATATGAAATTTGGTTTTAACGACGAAGTAAGGCGGGAATTTTTTTTTTTATGGGATCACAGTTTCCTCAATTAAATTTTAAGAGAATTTAGCATTGGAAACACCAAGTGCTGTATTTTACAGTTCTCTGGGGCGGGGCTTATGGGGGAAAGTGAGGTGGGAGGATGTGTGCCTACTTTCAAAGTACAGAGTGTTAACAAAGCATTACTTTAAATTCAGTGATTTTAAAGTCAGTTGCTCATGTCTACTCAAATGCCCATGGGTAAATATGCTAAGGTTTGTAATGATCAGCACTGTTATAGTACTCTTGCAACTACTGCGCTACTAGAAAGATTAAGCCAATCTAACAGACAAAGAAAGGAAATATTTCTCCCTTTTCTGGTTGATACAGGCAATTTTTCAAGTTACAGTCCTATCTAACAACTCAAAATGACCGTGGTAGACTCTACTGAAGCTGCCCCGCCACACAGATTGTAAAACCTCTACAAGAAGTGAGAGTCCAGCAAGCTTGCAATGATTCTAACTGCATGGTGGACTAAATGAATCAAGTCTGTTTTATAAGCTGCACGCTTGGGCCTTCTACTAGGTGTAGTAAGAGCCAGCATTTTAAGGGGAGAACTTGCTGATTTTTCCCAAAGACAACAGACCTACTGGAACTTTGTCAGGGAGAGGTATGTGTGCATGTGCATGCACATATGTTTATGTGCCTGTCCACAAAGATACAAAGACAGAGTGGAAATCTGAATCTATACAATGTGAACTAAAAAAAGGAAGTCAAAGCTGTCAACACAGAATTCCTTGCAGAATGGAAGGAACCAGAACTGCTCAAATAATTAAAAGAATTAAAGAAGTTGAATTTACAAGACAACTTTTGGAACAAAATTGCATTAAAAGCATCTTCTATTTGGGCTCAGACAAAAACTTGTTAGCCGCTCTTCTGGCTTTTTGTTAAGCCAGTTACGAAAAACATGTGTGCAAGTTTTTCTGAGTCAGGTAAAAATTTCTTGAGCTACCCGTTCCTACCGAACACAGGCAGCTGCCCACTCACCCTCAGTTATAAGTTCAGACTTGGGACACTGGACTGACACCATTTTGTAACCATAGAAAGTGGTAAAACATCCTTAAGAGACACCATCTTTAAATTTACCAATTTCACAGTTAATTATTCTTGTAAAAGAGCATGGGAGAAATGTGACATCCTGAGAGACACTGACTTCCTACCCAGAACGAGCTCAAGAGCATGTTTAGATTTAAGCTCCACTTTAAGCTCCAATTTACTAATGATACAAAAATACTCAGTGTGGGGAAAATCACAGCTGTCCTGGAAGAGTCACAGGGAGGATTTAACGATATTGAGTGACTGGGCAAAAAACCTGATGCATGAAGTTCAGTATCAGCAAATGTAGCCAGAGAAAAGCTGTCCTAAATACCTACACACTGGGGGGCACACAATTAGCCACCACCACTTAGGAAACAGATCTGAGAACTGTTACACTCAGTTTGAGAATGTCAGCTCAGTGTTCAGCCATTGCCAGAAAGGGCAAACAGAATGTTAGATTTCTTCCCCCTTTTTCTTCCCATACAAATTTTTTTTTTTACCTACAGAGCCTGTGTCTTGAAGACTCTGTGTAGTTCTAGTCATCCCACCTCAAAAACGATACAGTTAGAGTACAGAGAGGTATAAAAATGGCAATAAATACCTTAAAGATGTGGGCTAGCTGGAATACTAGGACAGGCTAAATACATTAAGGTTCTTTAATGTGGGAACTAGATAGCTGTGGGTGGTATGATTAAAGTCAATAAAATCATGAACAGCCTGTAAAAGGAGGAGGAAATTTGGTTTTTTACACAGTCTCAGGGTGACTGTGGAAGAACATTGCATTAAACTATCAGAAATCAGGGTTAAAACAGGAATATACTTTCTATATCACATACTGGCACCACTACTACCTCTTAGAGACCAAAAGAGCAAGTAATTCCTAACAAAGGCCACAATAAACTGAAACCCAAAGACTCAGAAAATACCTCAACCACAGACTGCTGCAAACTGGGACAGTATATTTGGGAAATAACCCTCTCAAACTAGTTACACTCGGGAATACCATTGTATATGCAGCATGTAAGCACATACCACCTGTGTGACAGTATTGCTCTGGTTGATCATGCTGGATCTCCTCACAGAGAAGTGCAGGTGCTGGTAACCATCAAAGGGAAAGTGTACTGAAGACACCCAATCTGAATAACAGCACTTAGACTTGGTCACAGAAACGTGTTTTACTTTGTAGCTATATCAGTACATCTTCTATTAAGAACACACTCTAAATTTCAGTTTACAGGCTTATTTTACATCCAGCTATGCCTGTATATGTATGCCTGTATCCTTCTTTTCTTTCTTACAGCAATTCTTTTAACCTTCAGCAGCAATCCCAGTGGCTAAAACAAAATAAGAACTTTTTCTTTCAGTGATATTTCTACTCTTCTCCTCCATGTTAAGCAAAGGCCCTGGCCACTGTCAAACGACCTGGGCACAATGCACTCAGCCGCAGGTGGAAGGTGAGTGACAGGCTCAAGAAGCTGAGAACACCCACAGGTATCTATGAAAGAAAAGAAACTAGTTCCCAACCCAGCACAAAAAAATGCAAGGTGCATAATGTTATCAAACCACACAGTGCAATTACAAATAAGTGTTTTCTTCCCAGATAAACCATTCTTCTTTTTTGTTTTTTCCCCTCTCATTTAAACTGTATAAATAATAATTTTTTCTGCATGAGATAGAACCGCTATTTCCTTCTGGGAAAAATTTCCAATGAAGACATCAAACACAATGAAGTCTCTTCAATCGAGTAATTTGTCTCAGCATTGATTTCCCCTCTTTCGTCATATCTCTGGCAGAAGCCATCTCAAGTAGTCCGATTCACCTGAAAGCTGGAGGGTGGAAAAACCCTGTCATTGTAAACACATCTGTGCTGCTCTAAGAAATTTATTGAAGCTCAGATTCCTCAGTGACCTCCAAGTTAGTTTGTTTCTGCAAACTGACATGTTTTCTTCCTTCCTGCTTTTCAATGCTTTTATTGAAATTCCTTTTAAATTCAAATTCCTTTATCTGTTTGGATTTCAATTTACACAACAATACCTCATTCATTAAGAAAAAACAAGACAAGTTGTTTTTTCTTTTCCAGAGGAACTAATGTTGAGCAATGTGAAACCATGGTAACTGTCAACTTCCACAAGGTTGTGCTATAAAGGAAAATAAATTGGTGCAACCATCTCTTAAACATTTCTGTGGGTTATCACCATAGTAAATCTAACAAAAACACACTTCATCCTATAACTAGATTTTCATTTCAATGAGGGAAACCATTGATCATTTTAACCAGCTATCTGTGATCTACAGTTAGCAGTTCCCATAGGAAGTAAAACTCTACTAAGGGGTATGAAGGGGAAATGTATCTTTTTCAATGATTTCTGTTCTAGCAGCATAGGGCAATGGTTGGAAGCAAAGGGTGAGATTTAGGGGCCCTTGCTGGGACAGGAAACACTAGATAGGAGCAACTAATAGACTTCTTGCAGCGCAAGAATCTACAGAAACATTAAGCTTTATTGTCCTTTGAACAAGGGAAAAATCAAAGACCATAGGAGCTAATTAACTACACGGAGTTGCTGAAGTAGTAATAAACAGACAAACCCAAGCACTGTAAAGTTGGTGCTAAAAGTCTCCCTGTGAAGATTTCTTGGTTAACAGACCTCCTGTAAGGATCTATGGCAACAGCAAGCAAGATCCTGGTGTGTTCTGCTTTACATCCCTCCTCCCTAACCAGAATCTAACCTTCCCTGCACGTGAAACTAGGGGAGTGGATGAGATCGGGACCACAGTTCCACCAGAGCAACTTGAAATCTCTGCTGTCCTGCATCTGACCTTATAACGCAGCTGGTGTCTTTCAGATGTCAATATTCCTTCTAGGACACAAGATTGAAACTGAACTCCTGAGCCATAAGGTCTAGTCTTTATTCATGCTCAAAATGGTTCATATTAAAACAATATAGGTTATTTTTCCCTCGCTACTTCTGTTGATAACACTGTTCCAGCAGCTCAGTTCTCTGATGGACTGACACCTAATTTCCAGATTAAAGTTACGACTATTTCGTTTGCACCCACTTCTATGCCTTTGCTAACAACCTTTTCCACTTAAATAACTCTTCTCCCTCTATGGCAATGTATTTATAAAATGGAATCATAGCTTAATAGAATGAAGGCACAGAGGGGCTAAGCCATACTCTTTCTGCTTCCTTTCCTAAAGCAGGCTCTCCCATTCTGTCCTCACCTCTCAGCCTGAATTCAGTCAGAGCTGAACTGCTGCCTTTCTCAGGCAGTGATTTTTGCTCTGTGTACATGTCTTATAAATGCCTCTCTGTACTATCTTCTTTTACTTCCCTTTCACAGAGAAACATCACCAAGTTTATCTACACATCACCAAGCTTCATTAAAGACAATTGGAGCTCTAACGTACAATGCCTTCCTGCCAGCTTTACCCTGATTTTGCTCTCCTGAGCAGGGTCTGCTGCTCTGTTGTGTTTCTGCTCTATTATATCCAGCTTCACATAATACCAGTTGTTCACAATCCTCTCTGTTTCACTTCCCAGGCATTACATATAAACAGTTCATTTGTCCCTTTCCCTAGCTGGATTAGGCACTGTCCTTCCATTAATTATATCACTTCCATAACTACTGCATTCATCAGTCTTAGGATCAGTTATGTGTATTCACATGTGCATATGTTTATGCATATGTATTGGCAACACGTAACAAATTAGACACATACAATTTTTTTACTACAAGAATGGAGTGATTGAACCCTATTTTTTAAGACAAGTTTTTACCTAATTTGCCAGCCCTGACACCTCTAGTTTGTTTCACCAGATGAAACAGGCTGATTTGTAAAAATGGTAAAATACCAGTAATGACACATTAATGATTCACCAAGAGAGCTTATGGCTTTTTGGTTTTTTGCTTTCTTTTGGTTTTACCCACCAAAGTTATCTCTAGAGAAACATCACAGAAAGTTTTCATCATATTTCACAAAATAAATGTTGGAGCAAGAAAAGTGAGGACAATTAAAAAGCAGACTGTGATAGCTGTAGAATCCAATGCTGGTTAAGAAAAACAACAGTGGAAAAACTGTTGAGGATACAGTCTTTTGACATCAGACCTTCAGAAGTCAGCCCAGTAAATACTGGCACTGTGTTAGCCATATATTTTCACCCAAAAGATGACTATTCTAGTCCAGCAGAGAACTTGGTCACTAACTCAAACTGTTGTTTTAAAATCCTAATGCTGCAAATGCGGAAAGAGATTTCATCTGGAGCTCTAGCACCAACCTACACAATCATGGCCCCAGATTTGGAAAAAAAGTACCGAGCAATTCAACACCATTCTCGTAAGCTGCAAGAAACACAAAGAAGAAATTGCTGCTGTTTAGAACAAATTTAACCTTCCCCAACAAAGCTTACAATGGGAGTAGACAGAACTCCAGAGAACCACTGTTAATCACCAGGCATCCAGAAGAGCACTGGCAAATATTTCAGTTAATTACGGCAAAGTAAAAACTTTTCAAGTAACTTTGTTCTGTCCCGTGTGCATGTTGGGAGGGCTGGGAAAGGGAAGGCACGTGCTTTGTTATTCATTCAGCATATCAGTCCGGAAGTATAATCTGATCTAAAAAACACCCATACCCCTTTTTTCTGAGTCACTTGCTTTTTCCATTGTATTCTGCATTTTTTTTTTCATTATTTAATTGATCAAAACTGTGACTTACTTCTAAAAATGTTTTGGTATTTTGGGGCTGTATCTTAGGGTGTGGCAATATGAATATATTAAGCTGTGTTTGTTCTCCTCCATTAAACTGTTCAATAGGTCTCATAATTTCTTTTGATAGCAACTTGGCCAAAAACATCTTGCAGTTTATTGCACAAATTCTGGTGAATTCAAGATCAAGAAACAAAAGGTATTCACCAGACTGAGACTTCTTACAAGATTACAATGACATTTATGAACAGAGGCAGGCAATTTAGAAACTACCATTATGGGACCAAAGTCAAAACGGAATTCTGCAAAGATTTAAAACTCTGACTCAAAGGTTATGAAGAACAAGTTGCAAAGGAAGAAAAAACTTTGATTATACCATTTTTGCAATTAGAAAATGCCAAAATAAGCTGAAATAAAAATTTAGAGTCTGAATTTAATTTCTGAACCACTTAATGTTTGATTATTGAAATGAAGCACTCTATGATATTAGTTTGTAGTGAAGTACAAATTTTTGAATACTTCATTGACAGAAAAATAAAACAACATCTGTCAAAACAAACAGCTGCTACATAACAGCAATCACAATATCAAAAAAACCCAAATTTTCTGCTGTTACAAGATGGTGCAATTCCACTGATGCAGGTGCTGCAGTAGCTAAAGTGACAGAGACGGTGACGGACAGCTGATTCCACAAAAGCTTTAGTCCAGGAACGTTATAAGAAGCCTTTCACAAAATCTGTGTAATTTACACCAGATCAAGCTTGTGTTGAAAACTCACTGCTACTTAACAGATCTTATTGTAAAGTAGGTAATGAAAGTAAATTCCGACTAAGTCTTTGGACAGAATGAAGATTTAGAATGTGTAACACAGTGGGGTTTTGGCACATAAACCCACCCTACTTTTCAGGCCTTCTTGAAAATATCTTCTCTTCCTGTCCATACACCTGACTTCCTGAATACGGAAATATTTTCCCACTTCACTGATGAATGCTTCTAAGACTCAAAAATGTCCAATGGACATACACAAATGAACTGACAGATACCTGCGGATCAAACATACAGCATAGGCACGTGCTCTGCAGGCACGGATCTCCATGCACAATCTGTTCAGCGGACAGGAGCATGCTACAGTTACTGTGCACAAATACACCATTAGCAGAGAACATATACGCTAGGTCCAGGGTATCCTGGACCTAACACAGGGTGACTGTCTGTCTCAGAAGAGAATAACACTATGGTTTCTTCTGCTTACACACTGTTACAATCGATAAAACTAACTGTGGCTCCCTTGTGACCCTCTTTCCTGGGGCTCCCAGCAGAGACGCATTTGCTAGCTTCATTGAATCAAGTTTCTCAGCACTGGGAGTATGTTCTGCTACACAAAATAGGGCTGTTTATCAAAGATGTGGCTTTAAACTTTCGGTAATAAAATAAAAAAGGTCAAAGGCTGCCAGAGAGACCATTATGTTAAATACTTTTCAGCATTTTTTCAAAGGCAAGTATCATTTACTAGTTAATTACTGAGAACAGGAATGATGCCACTCACTTTAACAAACTATCATTTTATTGTTTTGTACAGTGACTGGCAAGAATCTAAAATAATTTAAATCAAAACCCCTTTAAATCAAAAAATACGATTTACAGCAAATGTTGGGATGCAATGGTCTATCACCTAAACAGGGCCTGCAGGTTCATGTTATATAGCCAATGATCATGTATATCTTGCTTTTCCATGGCATGTTGTGGATAAATTAAGGTGTGTCTCAATATGTGGCCACTAAAGGAGCCTTAAAAAACCTCTATAATACTCTAAAAGGTTCATCTCTATGACTTAAAGCCTTTTCAATTCCAGTAGAACGACATAGCAGTAATTGAGATGATCAAAGACAATTTATGCCACAGTTAGAATCACTTAGAAGTTCCTCTATAACTAAAAGCTGTGTTAAATGCATGAGTATAAGACAGTAGTTGTTCCCAAGTAAATCATCCACAGCTGACTGGCCACTAGAATGGCAAATTCTTATCAGGCACTTCAGTTATAGACAACATTGCCTAAAACATCATTTCCTAAGATATTATACATCCCTCAGGCAACCTTAAAGAATGAACTTAAAACAAGTCGATCTTCAAGTGCCTGAATAACCCATTAGCTTCTACAAGCTCTTTAATAGACTGCACTTGCATGACCACTTTTTTCTGTCAACGATGTCAATTTAAGGAGCCATTGTCCATCCTTTCCGTTCTCCAAATTATTTGTTCTTGCCTATGCTTTCACTTAGTTGTATCAACACATCTGCTTGCTGGGCTAAGTTGCGTATTAGGAGGTGCTTTGACATAATTTAGCTGATGCGACACCTAACCACAACCAGAAAACATAGTCCTCCTCCCTCCTGCATGTACTCTCACTGCTCTCCTTGCTACCCTAACATTCCACCTGATCTGAATCAGCTCATTGTGCAACCACAGAACTAATCAGTCTGAAACACGGGTGGAAGAGGGTAGGAACCTATAGGCACGTGGGAGGGGAGTGATACTACCTTTCTTTCGTGGCAGGTAACCATTCAATCAGCAAAGCTGTCAAACTGCACCCTCAGATCAGCAGACAGATTTGGATTAGCATGAGTTTTAGTCTGGAGTCAGGTAGCATAGGTTTAAGCATTTTGCTGAGCTGAAACCTAAATTTCCATCAAGGACTAAGTCAACAGTCAAGTCATGGATACAACGCTTTGAATAGCAGTGTCTAATCTTGTGTCTATTAACACAGTAACTCACAGACAGTCAGGCTGTTTAGTTTCCATAGCAGGGTATTATCAGCATTGCACAATAAAAGTTCTGTTTTCATTGTTAAAAGCTAACAATGAAATTTCACACTCCCACTCTGTTTTATAATCAGTTACCTTAATTACTTGAAATCCTTTATCTTGTATGAATCTACTGCTAGCATCATCTAGCATTATTGACACCAATACTATTATTTGGAGGAACAACTTATGCTTCATCGCTATTAATTCTGCCACACAGAAAAGCTGTAAAAATTATTATTAATACAATGTGAGCAATTTGATTAATTAAAAAGCACTGATTTACACATCATAGAATGTTCTGTAAATACTTAGAAACCACACACAAATTACCATTATAGAAACTGAATACAGTTTTATTTTTAAGCTGGATCAAGTCCTATTACCTAATACAGGCCCTTATATAGAGAACTTCTCTTGACTCTGTAAATAATTCACAACAGTCTGTGAGGATGTAATTCAAAAACATCTTCCTATTAGAAAGGAACTTCGTTATGTTCCAAGTCTGCTTGCAATCAGCAGTTCTTTGTAGGCAAGAAGATGGTTTAGGTCCTTTGCCAAATCTCAATGTGTGGCCATTCCACAAAACTGACTAAATCAATGCACTTTGAATTCTCAAGATAGTTCATTTTCCAAACTTGCCTGATTCAGATATATGTATTTAATTCAACATATATGTAAAAAATACGCATTACATTAGTTTCTATTTTTCTTGGGTTTTAGATCTATTAAACTTAATTTAATTCACATTTAACTTCTTGCTATGTAAGCATCAGTTTTGCTCACTGCTAATTCCACCACAAGTTGTGAAAGGCTATAAAATGTTTAACTCACTGCTTCAAGCAACACCCAGCGACATGTGTATTCTAATCGTTGCTAAGTGACTTTAACTGCTCACCTAGTATTATTTATCACCATTACCTTACAATTGCAGAAGACTTTTTGTAAGTTTTCCAAGTGATCTCAATTTCTGCCTACGTGTTTCAAAGCTCTGGGTATCTAGTAAGTTATTTAAGCATAAATATTATGATGGACAACTTGTGACGCAGGCTGTTCCCCCATGTTGTATGCTGTCGCTTGTGCTCTCCGTAACCTTTAAGAAACAAGTGTAATGGCTAGCGAACAAGAAATACAAACATTCCCAAACACACACACTTGCCTGTTTAGGCACTCAAGTGCTTGTAAAATCAGAACACCCCAAGGCTGAAGCACGGTCAGCTCAAACAGCTACTCCAATAGTTCTGCAGCACTTGAGCAGCTGTAGTTCTCTTCATGTCAGTCCTGGTGGGCTGACAGCCATGTAAGTGACCCCACAGTCAACATCCGCCTGAGAGAAATAAACTATATAGGAACAGGGAATGCTGCGAGGAAGGCCGTGTAGGAACCAGTCTGGGAAGGTCTTCACATTGTTTTGTGAACTGGAAACATTTCACAAACCAAGCTCTCCAATTGCAGAGAAAGCATATCTGATTTAGTACCCCTCCACTGAAATAGGCTAGAAGTCTTTCAGAGGAAGTGCCTTTAGCAACTAGCAAGAAAATTCAGGTACGAATAAACGTACCCTGTCTCAGCTTGTCTTTCCAATAATGTTGCTACTTTCTTCACATTGTTACTTCTTAATGTTTTAAATTTCTCTTCATGACCTGCGTAATTCATCACATGATAGGCGATATCTGCATTTTTGGTACACGTGCAGTAAAAGCTGATGGACATGGCTACTGCAGCCACCACAGCAAGCAACATAATCCACTGGGGGCTGAGAGAAGCCTTTTTCTCTAAAGTTTGGGTCAGAGTCAAGGAAAAAACACACAGTAGTTCTCAGTCCAGTCTGTTTCTAGCCCATTCTATCTCACCATACATTCTGAAGAATGCTTCACAGGCAGTTGCCCAAATACACTTTAAAATTAAAATAAACAATACTGAATGTTAGATGACACCAAATATTTTGCTACATTACCCAATGAATAATACAGAGCTAAGATGAGGCAACAGACTAGGACTCAGCACAGAGAAGTCCCTTCGGCAGTTTTGCTGCAGACATTCACCATGACTTTGGATGCACTGGTTAAAACACTACCTTGGTTATCTGTCTCTAGAAAATTGCTTTATCTTAGCTTCTCCATGTAGAACATAAATGTTTTAGGGGTTTAGGCTACATACACCGAGCAACTAGGACAGCTAATCTTGCTTTGGTCAGTAAGAGCTATTACCATAGGCACATGGTAACAAGTAACTCAGTAATTCAGTACCTCCCATTGAGTTCAAACTGTATGGAAGTACCCAAATGCCCTACAAGAACAAATGGTGTTTCCATTCTTACCAGGTCCAGAAGCACTAGTGAAAATATGGAAATAATACAAAACAATCCCTATTCCAGAATGTGTTTGTTGGTACATGCTGTTTTGCAGAATGACAGTAAGTCTATCCTACCACCCTAATAACCCAGTATTTGAGTTCATAAAGTTTACTTTCTAATCCTAGAGGAGTTATTATCCCTTAAAGTTTCTGCTGTGAAATAAGCCTTTAATACAATCATGACAGCCCCCTAAATCAGGAGCATTTTGTAGAAGATATTTAATAAATGTCTACCTAATAAAAGCCAGGTAAGAGATGGCTTTGTTGTACCTGTAAGTGTGGATTGTATCAACTCAATGTTTCAGGAGGACTGTGCTTTTGGAATTACTTCACTAGAAAACAAACATCCCTAAGCATAACGGCATTCTTTCCCCTCCAAAAAGTCTGTTTTCTCCAACTCCGTCTCTATGATACCAATGACAGCAATAACACAGTTCACACCTTTGCATAGTCCTGGCAGCTTTCATATACTTTCTGGCAGGAATTGTATTCAACTTCTTAATTCCAAAACATCAATGACAGGAGATTACTGCCATTTGCATAGCAACTTTATTTCAGAGGTTATCAAACCCTCCTTCAAGTTCCCTGACACCCAGTTTGCTGGCTGCAAACTTGCGGTTTTTAAGCAAGATGACACTTTGACACATGCCCAGTGTTTTCTGCTGATGTGGGGTCAGATCCTGCTCTTTGTTGCACTTTTGAACTGTCCTCTCAAGGACACATGAAGGTACAACTTGGCCTAACAAGTTCTTGGATTTCTGGAACTGTCCTCACCACCCAAACCATGGAGATGTTCCAATAGGCTCCTAGGTAGCATTACACTACAGCAGAGCAAAACATTTGCCGTAGTCCATGATCTTCAGTATCTCTTAATCTGCCATATGAATCTCTGAATTACAACTTTCCCTTTATTCACTTTTCCTTGTAGTTAAGTTCTTGCATACAATAGCAAAGTTTGTAACACCCACTCAAACATTTTGGGTAAGCTGTCTGCCACCACACAGAAAAGATCTCAATCCTTTCTCGTTGCAGCTCAGCTGCAAATAAACTCACCCAGAAAACCACCTCAGTTTACTTTGAATAAGACCAGCCAAGGTGTCTGAGTATGCCCAGGGGGAGCCAGCTATTCCAGGGAAACATGTTCTTGAGCATCTGCTGTACATAACCTAGCCTCTCTAAAATGATCTCTGCCATGAGTAATACTACACATAGGTATCCATGCTTCTATTTGTTTTTAGCACATTCCCAGGTTGTGCAGCCACACAAGCCTTCCCACCTAGCAGTCTTCCCCCAGGGACGTGGCTATAGGAAACAATGAATTATCATAGATCAAACCTGTCGATGCTTTAAAGTCGCACAGTTCTGTTGAAATTACAACAGCTTAAAGTATGCCTTACAGTTTTGTATTCCAGGTGCTGAAAATACAGCAAAAGAAAAATGACTGGAGCAGCAATAACTCCAGTGGTTCCTTTCTTTTACTTTGACTCATTAACATGCTTTGGTGGCATCCCTTCTTCCCCTTCACCCAGGCAAGAGGTTGTGGGGATAAGAAAAAATGCTGGAGAAACCACGGCAATGTGCTATATCACACTATTGTGCTCGACTATCCTGCCTCTGCAAAAATGGAAAAAACAACTGCAGTTGTTTTTGCTTTGGCCCCAGGTGTTTTTGCAGCAGTGAATCATTTATTATCTTGCTTTACCTAAGGCATTTTCCAATTAGCTAATGAAGACTCTACTATCACGAATCAACCACTGACATTTAAGATACAACAGGGTCTGCTGGCTTTCCTTTGCAAAATTGAATTTTCTGACACATTCTCAAAATGCCAAAACAAACATTGAATTTTTTAGTATTTCAGGGATAACATTTGAAATGCATTTCCTTAGCATAAGCCTGCTGATGTTGATTCTCAAAACTCAAGTCCATCTCTGTGTTCCTTTTTATTTCTGCAGTTCACCAGGTGAATTTCTAATTTTAGACAAAGGGCCTGCAACGGTTAGGGATCAACACTGAAAGTGGATTTGTATTTTTTAAGTTAACTTACAAACACATTGTTTGTCTCGGGCAGTTCAGTACAAGTAATTTGAAAGAACTCCCACAGCTGGGCAAATATATATATAATTTACTTTACAGTTTTGTATGTAGAAATAATCATTTATGCTTTTAATAAATATACTATTTGCCTTTTTTATATTAAGTTCCCACAAACATGTTGTTCAAATCATGCCCCAAATTCTTCAGTGGAAATGAACTACCAACTCCTGGGTATGAACAGAAAAAACAACTGAGTATTTATAGAGAAATATTACATGTAAATAAATGTATATATAAGTAACATAATCATTACCTGGACAATGACCCTGGGAAAATTACCAGGTCATGATCCAGACTGCTGTCAGATTATATTACTCACTGTGAGGCTAATTCATTACAAGCCAAGGGCATCATGAGCTGAGAGGCAAAGCTAACCACTGTTAAGTCTTCAGTTTTAAAATTTCACTCTCAAATATTTATTTTTTATTTAAAAGTATGCTTTGAAGTGACATTATTTGAATAAGAAAAAAACTGGAGTGTCAAAGATGGGCCTTTATCAACTTCCATATATCTTCAGTTAGTGAAGTTCAATCTGCAATATTGGACTAATTTTCCTAATGCTAAAAAATAGTTCTGCTGATTTTTTGCATTTACCAAACATGGAATTCAATGTTTATTTATCTGTAGAAGACAGTTTATTGCTTTGTAAACTCATCTGACATTAATATTATCCTTTAATTAAAGTATATAAAAATTACGTGACAACATTCTGTTAAAGAATGAAATAATTTTATGAACCGTCTCAAGAATTTTCATAATCAGTAAAGAAAATACACGGTACCTATAGCCTAGAAAGTAAGATAGTCGGGCATTTTGCTGGTTTTCAAATCCAGCTATGAAAAGTTTTCATCCTCCTCAAATTTGCTTTTCCATCAACAGTGTAGTTTTCAAGAGCATTTCAAATGTTTTTACAATAAGCAATGCCAATAAAGACACTGAGATGTTTGCAGACCCCATGTTCCCCTTTCTCTGATCCAATCAAAACTCTAAGTAGGGCCGCCAGGAACACATCTGCAAACAGAATTATTTCTAAATCAAGTAAAGCAATTACTCAGAAGCAAATCCAGGTCAAAAAGAAAATAAATGTAGGAAATAACTGAGAAAGATGTAGCATTCTCTTTATCATGCTAAGAAATTAATTTAGATCTAGTTGATGGAAAAATGGTGTTGGCAATATTTTTAAAAGCTGTGTATAATTTTAAAATATTTGTATTATTTTTTCTGACTAATGCTGAGAGATGAGCTAGACAATTATTAAGTTGTGAACTACTTGCAGCAATCCCTTTGACAAGCTGGGTCCCTTTTGTGTTTCTTAAATGATCAGTGTAAAAAAATTTGTGGGTTAAGAGCTCTTATTTGGTCAGCATCTCAGATAGCACCTTGGGCGAAAAAATATTTTATCTGAAAAGGTAATCAAGGTTTATCCTCATCACTCAGCTTAGCTGGCAAGATACAGTCAGTACTGGTCAGAATAGGGGAGACTAGCCATGGACAACTGACAAAATATCACTAAAATCTGACAGCATGGCCTTGCCTATAACCTGCTTCCCTACTTAACATTATGCAAACACAAATCATCCAAACCTTTCATTTCCTTATAAAACAAGCACTGTGTCTGTGCCATGGGTAGAAAATGAGGAATTACGTATAAATCTACTGCTCTGTTATGCCTGTGAAGTGATATTCTAGTTGCAATAGTCTCTGCTAATTAGACTAAAGCTATTAAAATAACATTGCACAAAGATATGATGTGACAAAATAAATCATGCAGACATCAGGGAGAGGCTTAAGCTATGCACTGCTAGCATAGTGTCCTCTTCCCAGGAAGGCATCTTGGCAGAAGTTAGTCACAGAAACTGCCTGAAAGAAAGAGAAGTTATCTACAGGCATATGGGCTCTCAACTCCCAGAAAAACTGACCACGCTGCTTAATTAGAGAAGGTGTATCAACTACTGGACAGAAATTACATTTACTGCTATAGACTTCTATCAGGACATGGCCAAAATAAAACCATCATGGATTTAACTCCACTGTCTTTACCTTGTCAAAAATATTCTTTTAGACAATAAGAAAATACAAACATAGACTTGTAACCTAATCAAAATCTTCCAAAGATTTCCAGTGAAGTTTGTGCTTCTCTGAGAAGAAAAAAAGGAGGTTGAGATGTCGTTCTCTGAGATTTTAATTTTACTAATGAAAGTTCCTTCTCCACATCACAGAGCACAAACCAGTTCAGACTTTCTCCGAGGCTTGCTTCCTTTTTCCCATGCCCAGAGACTCCTAGAAGCACAGAGCCAACCCTTCTCTTCATCTTTGTTTTTCCTGAGATCCTTCCCTGTTGTCTCTTTTTTTTTTTTCCCCACAAACCTTAAACTTTGCTCCTGAACACTGCTTCTACTTTCCCTGCTAAGCAGTAATCTACCTGCATCACTTCGCTGGGCAGCACCTTCTCAGCAATAGAGACACATATCTGCATATACAGCCCCTTAACGGAAGGGCATACTACATATAATACCAATTCTGTAAAAGACAGGAAAAGGCTTTAATACGTATGCAGGACAATCAAGTCTGTGACTAGTACATGTCTCAGTCCTACCACACTTTGAGAAGTATATTATAGCTGCAGCTATATTTTACTGTTTCTTCACTTTCATTTGCTTGGTTTGTGTCATCTATTCCCATCTATTCCTCTAAGTGATCATCATTATCATCACCACCATTATTCACATGTCAAAAACTTGGTCTCAGTTCTCCAAATAGTCTTTTCCTGTCTAACAAGGAAAGATCATCTGTTACTAGCCCTTTGGTGATTATGATCTAAAAACATATTGAGACGGAGAGGTAGGAGAAAAATCAGCAGGAAGACGTCAAATCAGATAGGAAATGATTGTGTTCAGTGCAATAATTGTCTTTTATGGTTACTTAAGAATAATTCTACCAGCTATGTTCACAGCTCTAATAAGTATTGTATCAGTAAGACAACAAAACTACAGCTGGTTGAAAAGCCAAGTTTCTGAGCCATAGGAAATTCTTCTCTCTCCCTCACTACATCAATTCAAGTGTAATCCAACCCTCCAATTTTTTCACAAACTCAATCCTGATCTGATGGTCTGCAAGGGGGAGAACACTATCTCTGTCAAGACATAAGTCCATAAGACAAGCTTGGGCCTCCTTTGTTCCTGCTGTCCACACTCTGGACATGTTGGCTGTCTGACTGGCTTCAGTTTGGAGCAATCAGTTGGCTCCTTGGCTGGCAGAACTCAAGCACAGGATAGTACTTGCTCTACGGACTATAGGAACATACCTACCTCAGCTCCTGAGGCTCTACAAACTTGAGCACACTTGGCCATGGCAAGGAGACAGGGATTTGCTCCAGCTGGCACATCAAGGTTTTGCAAGATCCTTATGCAGAGGCAGGACTAGAGCCTGTTGCAGTGCAGGCACTGTCAGGGCTCTCAGGCTCCCCATGTCCAGCAGAGTTGCTGTAGACACAGCTGGCTGCTCTGCAGGATCAAGCTTTCCCTGGCATTGCTGCCAGGGCAGCCTGCCTGTCCCCCCAGCACTGGAACTGATGGGTACGCAGACAAGGACAACCTGAGCACTGCACTGTGCTGTGGATTTGGCTGCACCGTGTCCATATTATTTCATATGCAGTGTATAAGGCTCAGTAAATCAGGACACTTTGTGTGTTTCTAACTAAAAGCACTGATGATGAGATCTCCCCAGGAGGCAAGGACATCATTAACACAGTAGGGGCTTAAATTGAAAAACTTGTCGGACTCGGCACATCATCTGCATTTATCTGAATTTTATACCAGTCCTCTGCTAAACTCTTAGGAAAAACCACGAGAGAACTTTTCTGGCTTCTGGGCTTAAAATAATTTCTCCAGGAATCTCTCTAATTAAGGGGAATGTGTATTTTATTTATTTATTTTTAGGATACTTCCTAAAACTTCCCTAACTGATCTGAGGAAAGCCTCAAAGGAGGAGTTAGTGTTCCCTCCTTTTCCACTGTGACCCTGATATCAACACAGCCGAACAACTTCCCTTCCAGTCCAACTTTTATTAAGTGCAGTTCTACTTACAAACATAAAAACATGTCTCCTGCGGTGAGTGCCCCTTCCTTAAAATCTACGTAGTCCCCATAAAAATTCCTCCATTATCATATTCCTCCACAGAGGAGGGGACCAAAGTCTTTCTCTCCTTAAAGAGCAGCTCTGAAGTTGATGGATTTTGTCCTCATTTAAAGCTGGTGAAGGTGCATCACATTGCTGAAGAAAGGATCGGCTGCACAGTCTACAAGTGCAACAGAGTATGGCAAATCCACATACTCACTGTGGATAAAACACTATACATAAATTACTTTGAGGCGTTGGCTTAATCCTATGGAATGGGAAATAAGAATGCATTTTGGGATTTCCACTACAACTTATATTTTCTTTACTCCCATAAATCCACCATAGGGTTCTTTCTGTAGCTGTATGTGAATATTTGCATTTTAAACTGACAATTCTTAGAACGTTAAGAGGTCATCTGTTTTAAAAAGCAATCACATCAGAGGTCAGTGAAAGTACACAGCAGAGAAAGCTACAGCAAGATGGTTTTATATCAATAACACAGAGAGATTGTGGAATAAACAATGTATAAATTAAACTACTTTTAAACAACATTTAACATTTGTCAAACTGTCTTTCTGTCTGCTCATCTGATCTGCTTCTTACAGGCAAATCTGGCTCTAACCGCAAGACATGGCTCTAAATACTACCATAGTCAGCAAACATGCTTAGATAACCATATGTTATTGGGAGGTCAATTTCTGGGATAGAACTAGGCAGCAAAGCTGGTTTTATTCTGTCAAAAATATCGACATTTCAAAAGTTCACCTGCTCTGTGTTGAGAAAACACAAAACCTTTCACACAGTAGAATTGTATCATTCCACTTCACATACTCACTTATCACAGCTGAGATTTGTACCAAAGCTACCCACATCGCAGCTGAGTGCCCTAGCCACAGAGCTGTGTAACAGCCTCTTTCCTCCTTTCACTGGCATGTTAAATGTTTTACCACTTTTTAGAGCAGGTTCAACAGGAGAGAGTGAGAAATTCCCCCACAGTATAACAGGTTTCTCGGGGATCTAGGTGATTCTTCAGCCTTCCAAGCTAGAATCCAGACTTTTTTGGTTTTTTCTATGTTGATGAACAGACATCTTCCAGTGAAAACCATTTCAGCAAAACAAAAATGCCTATCCCCAACTCCAGCTCTAACCCTGGATTCTGCCCCTCCTTGCTATACCTATTTGTCCAAGAAGTTGGCTGTGATTGAATCTATTAAGTCATACACACATTATACTAGACCAAAGACATTTTTCCAGCATCTACCCCAAGCTTGCACAGGGAATGGAAGCCAACAAAAAGGAGATTTTACAGGCTTTGACATTCAGGCCTGGATAGCACCAGAAAAGACTTCTAACCCACCCTTTAGATAACAAAGTACCCATAACACAAATAAAACCAAAGTGAGGCCTAATTTACCTTAATGACAATTTACAGCAAGATCATTCTAGAACAGCAAAACCTGGATCAAACTACTGAGTATATTCAGTTGAATACATATCTAATTTAGCTTGACCCAGATGCATGGGCCCACACAGACCTAGATTACTAGACCTCTACAAGTTCTCAACTTGTTACTGTCAGGCTCTCGCTGAAATGGTGTGCTGAATTGAGGGCATAAATACAAGTACCACAAGCTGTACAAAGAAAGGCCTTGCAATATCGCAGCAGTAGAGTGTGTGAGAAACAGTACCATCTGCTACAAATAACAGATAATTGCGTATTTGAACAAGGCATCAAGGTGAGAGGAGGGCTAGGAGCTGTTACAGAGCAGGATAACTATCCGTATCTTCAAAGGGAACAAATGAAGTTGGCTGACAGTAGCTTAGATATTAAGTAGAGATTTTTTGCATTTCCACTAAAATATTTTCATTTAAGCAACAGCAGATTTTATCACAGCAACATTTTTCTCAAAGTATTCACTCCTGTTTGTAAAATTCATTATTTATTTAATAGGCTGTATTAAAACATTAAGTGATTCCTGAGGCCTGCATCAAAGTCCAAAGAATTTAATGCATATTTTTTTCCATTGACCTGCTTATACTGTAGATAGTCTACAAACACTGTTTTCATTACTGCTGGGACACAGGATTACTAAAGAAGAATGGGAAAATTCACATCCAACCCAGTCGTCTTTTTTTTTTTTAATGCATTGTTACTTTTACATCTTCAGTTTCTTCTTGAAATAATTGCCAAAAGATTTTTATGTATACCTGCTGGTATTTTTCTCACACTTGTCAAGACATTACATTCTAACAGTTACACAAAACACTACCATTTGAAGAGCAAATTGTTTTAGATATATGCATCCTGGTAACACAAAGCAACAGTAAGACTTTGTAGTGATTGGTCTAGAAATTTAGAAGTCTTTGTATTAAACTGTATGCCGCACAAAACAGTGGCGTGCTCTGGGGCAGCACAGACATACAGTGTTCTGAGAAATGCCAAAACCCAAACATCATATGCTATCCTTTCTCATCCAACAGACAAAAGGACCAGACTTGCAACTCTACCCTATAGTTTTAGGAGAAAGGATTAGGTATATCTGTATTACAACCATTTTTACTGGTATCTCATTTAACTGATTTTCTGAAAAATAAATTTGCAGTCCAATATCTCTAGGCTAAGAGGATTTTCTTTTTCTTGTTGATACTATTATATTACACACCCA
The DNA here is from genome assembly GCF_034619465.1 of Leptosomus discolor. NCBI lineage: Eukaryota > Metazoa > Chordata > Aves > Leptosomiformes > Leptosomidae > Leptosomus > Leptosomus discolor. Next base: position 41,844,024 of record NC_141397.1, read on the forward strand.
TCACAAATGAAAGAAAATGAATTTTACTTCCCTACTGGAAGAATCATTGGCTAAGACACACTGATATATGAGATAAGATTTTATCTTCCTACCTTTTCAACTGGACACTGACCTTTCCTAATAGGAATGGGTAGAAAGTCACTACGTTGGACTTTGCACCAAAAATTAAGCTTTATCTTGGATATTTTCCATACATTTTAACCATGTCAGGATCGGTTTTGTTAGAAGAGTTTCAATGATCAGAACACTACCATATTATTGCTGTACTATTTTAATTGGAAAGATTCAGTTTTCTGACTAAATAAGGGCAGTTCTTTCCTTCTGAAGAAAACAGACAGGAAGAATAACATACAAAAGAAAGAGTATCTTCCCATCGTTCTTTTTTATTACTCTTCAATAAAGAACATCCCAAAGCTGCCAAAATAAACGAGATTCTATGACAGCATCAAATTAGCCCCCATTACACATTGCATTTGCAAAATACACTGCCCCACTGGGGCAACCTAGATAACTGTATGACAAGATTTAATCTTCCATGTATTCTGTTCAAAGTCCTGCCCCATAGAATATTTAAACCAAAATGAGCAAGTCGCTGAGTACACACCAAATCCACAAGTGCCCCCCAAGAAACTCTGAAACCAAGTATCAATTATTTGGATTCAATTCCCTCAACCTAACAGAAAATGCTTAATGCTACAATGTTAAAAAGAGGCCTTCCCAAGTCAAATCCTTATTTGTATTTACAGAAACATTTCTCAAATACTGACTTGAGCCATCAACATAAATTATCTGGACATATAACAGTGACAGTATTAACTAAGATGAAGAATGTTTACCATTAACACTGCAAGTAAGATGAGAGGGTGGTTATGCAGAAGGAGGACAGTTTCCAACAGGCAGGTCATACTTAACTAGCAGTGGGCACAGGGTCACCATGAGTCAAACCAGAAAACTGCATTTACCACATCAGGATGATTTTTTTTTTTAACAGTATACTATGCACAGAAACACAAGGCAAAATGCAACTTTAAAACAAAAAGCAGAAAAAACAAGCTTTAAAGATAAGCACCAAATTATTGGAGGTAGCTTCTCAGCTCTTCCTTGGGGTTGAGCTGTAAACAGTTCAGTGAAGCTGCCAGGGGAGTTCCTCAAGTGACTCCAAACCCAGACTGAGCACCAGAATGGCCTGCCATGTACCAAGAGGTCATGCACAACGTGCACCAAGTTAAGGAACGAGTTCTTAATCATCCAAACTCCACAGCAGTCTGGTCCAAGAGCAGTGAGGACAATAAATCATTCTTTCAAACATCCCAAACAGATCCTGGGTGAACAGTTACTCACACATTGAATCAGGCTTCTTGTGCTCTTTTTGTGCCACATGAAAAACTTACATGCTTGCTACTGGCTTTCTCTTTCTCTTTTAATTTCTGTACCGTCATAATAAACCTTGCCTCCTGACTCACATTAACTTCTCATGTGTGGCTGGTGCTGGATAATTCAACATGTTGCTCCTTTTTGGTGTTAAACTTTTCCAAACAGCTGGCACATAATTACATTTAATGAAATCTCTACACCAAGATCAACCTATTAATAGTTTCCAAGACCACCACCAACCACCAAAAAAATCAAGTCTTTAAGCATATAGACTTTAAATTACAAAGATCAGTGCAGGTGACATCCACCCAAGTGGTCTGTCACAGGTATTCATGAGGCAGCTATCATATACAAGCATCATTGACTTTTGTCACTTATCTTTACACACTTCAGTGTGGGTCATAGCGAAGGCATGCCTTGACTTTTTTTTAAATTAGTGGTGAGGAGGGTAGGGACTTAAAGAGTCTACATTCTTAATAGAAAACCTCACCAGAAAACATGATTCCTGGTCAAAACTGTAAAAAATTTCTGACGTTTCTGACCAAACTAATAAATCTTTCTCAGCAATGGAAACTCAATTTGTATTTGCAAACCCAAACATTAATTTTCAGAAGTCATACAATCCAGGAACAAATCATTCTTTCCTCATTTAGTCAGTATTCTATTACTTAACAGAAAATCCTTAAATCAATGCATTGAAGCGGCACAAGAAGCAGCTTTAATACAATGCTGCAGATGTACATGGGCATGCATGCAGTCACTCCTTCCCTCTGGTGGCTGGCTTGCACAATGTAGTGGGAAAGGAGGTAGGGCTTGCTACTGTAATTAATGACGTAAGTTTGTAAAATTTTCTTTTTTTATATAGCCTACAGAAAGGCTGTATATATATGTAGTGTGTAAAACAATACCTGTATTCAGCCTGTACTCTAGGGTATTGCTGCTCATATCCACACCGCATGCATACTCACACAGCAAAAACTGAACTCACAAAGCCACAACGGTTGGCTGCAGCATCAGTTGTGAAGGGCTCTTTAGCGGCAATCTTTCTTTTTCAAAAAGTTCTGTCTGAAATTCAAAGGGTAGCAGATCTCACTAGACAGTACAGCAACAGTAGAACACACTCTTTTTGATCTGGACAGCTCTTCTCCAGCAGAGGAAGTACCTTACTCATCCATAGTACACATGTAAGGTATTTCACGACCACTTACTTTTCAGCTATGTATCCTGGTTCTTTAACACAGCACTGCAGATGGTCCCAAAAGCATTACAGGTATGCTTTCGACTGAACAGAAAATTGGGGCTGAAAGCCTGTATCTGACAGTTTAGTCTTGTGCAATATTAGAAATGACCCTTGACTGAAGTAAATACATCTTCCCAATTTGTGGAGAAAAATAAATACTGTAGTAATCAATGGCAAACTATAAAGTAATCTCAACAGCTGGAGAAGTCTGATGATGTGTAACAGCTTTTGAGACATTCACCCCTTCTTGCTGTCTTTGTGTTCAAAAAGTATTCATAGCACTGAAATTCACTAGGGACAATTTTACAAGCAGGGAGCAGTCTTCCAAATTTCATTTTTTCCGCATTCTGTGTTATAGTCAGAGTGAGACTGTCAAACAAATACAGCTAAGGAGTTCTCTGCTAACTATCTGAAAGCATTATAACATGTCTGTTTATCGTTAAAAAGACAGTCCCCTCTTCTCTCCCATGTGATTAAGGATGTAACAGCTCGTGATTTTTATACAGTCAGAACTAGAAGTAGAAGAGTAATCTCATCGCAGGATCCTACATGGCACTAATCTCAAATCACCACAGAAGACATTCCTTTCTACATATGTATTTTCCCACAACCTCCTGGGAGATGTTTTAGTGACGTCCTTTCTGGCACTAAATATGTAATTCCTTCGATTAGTATCAGTTTACTGTGTTGGCCTCTGTGATCGTGTAGAAGAAAAACTATCTAGGCATTATTACATGGCATTTTAATAACTCTTGCAGATCGAACAGCTTGTTGGTTGAATTTGCTTCCTTTTCCTAAGAAATCACTTCATATGGGTTATAAACATACATAACATCCAATGCTAACCAATTATTTTTCTGTTTGCTAGTACTAGTGAAATGCAATGAAACAGCTTTTCTTTCACAATGTATTACAAATTGATTTGGACCATATTTTCTGTTCATAACTGAAAGCTGCCTAATATCTTTTTAAGAAATCCTCTCTAAATTGAATTGAAATTTAATTTATTCCTATTAGAAACAAGGACAAATATTACCTCCTTATTAAGGCATTTATTTCCTTATAGTCCTATATTTTCTTATTTAAATAGATTTTGCTTTGTGAGCATCTTTTATAAACTAGTACAGTCCTCTGTGGTGGCACTATTCATATGGTATGTATTAGATTTATCTAAGTACTACAGGTTAGTGACTGGGGGTAAGGAATGGTTCTAATCTCATTCTGTGCATAATGCCCTGTGTTTAAAATGTAATTGCTTCCTTCCATCATCAGTGAAGTCTCTCACCTTTTAAAAACAGAAAATAATGCAGGTTGCTGTGTCTCTCAGTGTACCTGATGGCTATTAAGAGAGTCTGCCAAGCACTGATGCTTGTTAGTTTGCTGTCAGCACGGCCTTCAAGAGTTTCAGGTTCAGAAACACTCTATGGTTCATGGTGAGAGGACAAGAAAAAACAGATAAAATTTGAAATTAGAGAGGTTCTGACTGGATTTTTGCATGACAACGACAGTCAAGAAGTAGAACAAGTTGCTCTCTACATCATTGGAGGTTTTCAAGACCAGACTGGATAAAGCCCTGAAGAACCTGATCTGATCTCATAGCAGCCCTTGCTTTGAGTAGGAGGTTGGACCAGAGACCTCCTGAGCTCCCTTCCAAGCTGAAAGGAACTGTTGCTCTAAGGACATATATTCTTAATTCATGGGACTGTACTTTACCCTCAGGTAAAGCAGAGGAGAATAGAATCAGGACATTAAAAATATTGGCTTTCCCATCCTTCTTTATAACTGATCCCAAAGCTCTAATTCTAAAAACTTTCTACTTGGCAATCAAGCATAAATCCAGACTATTCCACACAAGAGAATAAAGCCTCTGTTGCCTTTCCTGCAGTGTCGCTGCTGACAGAGATCAGTCTTTGTTGCCTGATGGTGGAAGCTCTAGAACAGGATACCACAGAAAAGATTATTCCAGTCAGCTCAGCACCCCCTTAGCTGTTCTCTTTCCAGCATCTCTGGACTAATCACTACTCTCATTACCTCATCTCTTTTTATACAGCTGACCTCCACACACCCCTTCCCTGCACTACTTGATTGATTTCCCTAGAACTCTTCCTCTTTCCTTCATGTATTTTGTCCTGGCATTGGCACCGCATGGCCTAGAGTCAGTTTTGATCCTTTATCTGAATCTGACCAAACTCATATGGATATATTTTGTAGGGCAGATAAAGAATATATGTTTATAACAGATAGGTAAACAGTTTATATATGAAACCCTTCTCTCTTTACTTCTGCAAAATGTCTAACTTTCAGTGATTAAAACTGCAGGATTTATTTTCCCATTTGAAAAAATTGAACTGGGAGAACAGGGCCTAGTGTTGTCCTTTGCTGCTTTTTAAGTGATTTGCCTTTAGGAGCAAGAAAGAGAGCAATTCAGACAGCAGAACACAACATCCCCAAACACCTCAAATAGCCCAGAGAAAGTGAATATTCTCCTCCCAACTAGCCCAACTCCAGATTTTTTGCTTCCTCAAATGAAAGGGCAAGCCTTATCAAGAGCAAATTATCACATTCTATCCTTAAATGCATCACAGACCAGCACATACAGCTTACACACTTTAATATTCTCAGAGCAGTCACTGTTCATTTTATGAGACAGACAGAAGAACATGGGCAAATTCAAACTGTCATGAAGTCCGAGTTCACCAGGATGTTTTATTCACATAGACAGCTGGCTAACAGCAGACCTGAATTTGTCCCAAATAAGGAAAACACTGAGCTACCTTCATCTTTGGTTTCCATACTCACTTCAACTGTTCCGAGTACTCACCATAATCTGCCTTGGACCAGCTGCCTAGATTTCAGAGGTCACCAATACTGAAGTAAAGGGTTTCAGCTATAACTACACAAACATCATCCACTTTTTGTTCTTGTCGTAGTACAACTTCCTTGCTACTGCAGCTGGCAAGTAGAAAGTCCCTGAACTGAGGTGCCCTGGCCACAGGATGAGTTTGAGTAGTGGTGAGGGGTAGCTATTAACTATTGCAATCTCTCCTCCCTATAGTTGATTGAGGCTGTGCAGGAGGTAATTAGCAGCCTTATTAACATTTACATGCTTGCATGGCAATGAACTTTAACACTCACCCCTCACGTGTCCTGGCAGAAGGACACATAATACACTGTCCAATGCCTGTCAGAGCTCTGCATCGTTCTGAAGGGTAAGCGCAGGCAAATTTCTCTCTTAAACATTCACTTCCAACACTGTATTTGATTTATGCTACAGGATTTAAAAAAACCCCAACAAACAAAACGATGACAACAAAAAAAAAACCAAAACCACTGCAACTCCTAGAAAATACCTTAAAAACTGCAAATCACAATGAAAAGATATAGCATTTTACAACTTACAGCAAAGAGTCTATCTCCAGAAATTGTCTACATTGATGGCACAAGAATAACAGAAGCTAAATGCTTTTTAAGTATGCCAAGTCTAAATGATTATCTGTGTTTTTCATATCCAGATGGCTGCCTGCTAGAGCCTAAGGAAATGAGAAAGGGGACAAAAACTCATAAAACCTGAAAGTCTCTAAAGGAAAATATTTTGAGAAAGGAAGTCACTGTGATTTGCCACTTCCTTTCTCAGCCAGCCTGCACAGGCCCTGAGAGCCTAACAATCCATGACATGATCTGCTCAAGTCTGTGGACAGGTGTCACCTAATCCCTCCACTTAATGCAAAATTCCAAGAAAAACAAGTAAAGTACAGAAGGAAAGGAGGAAGGAAAAGAAGCGTGGGTTCCTACTGAGTGTTACAAACATCCTTCTCTTATATTTCCAGTAAAACGGTTTAAAAGCCATTTTTGTATTGAAGTTTTTAACCCCAAGATGTTACACCTTAAATTTCCCGAGAAAGTGATTGCAACCTGAAAAGCAGTTGCTGTAAAAGAATCTCCCTCATCCTCCACCAAATCAGGCTACTACATGTTAAACTTGTAGACTTCAGTGATGTGAACATGTTTTTACTACCTTTTAACTCCTCATAGCACTAAAAAAGCAAGGCGGATTAGGAGAAATGAGAATGAAGACTTTAGCCTGTCTCAAACATTTTAATGCAATACTAATTTCAAAGTTTGCCACATTCAGAGAAACCACTTCCAGATAAAATCCACCCATACAGATCTGAAGAGATACATCCGAAATGATGATGGGATCTGGATCTGTGTCTGACCAGCAGAATCCTTCTTCTACTTCTACCACCATTCAGACTAAGCTAACTAGCAATAAGAAAAACACCATTTCACTGGGAAACTCAAGAAATTTCCTCTTGAAACTGAGAGGCAACAAACACAAAATTCCTTAAAAGTAATTTTCACAAAGGTTTTTCTTTTCCCACTCCAAATAAAGCTAAGTTTTATCTTTTGATCCAACTTTTATATATAGGTTCCAACTTAGAAATGGTTACAGTTCAACAACCATTAAGCCTGACAGATGAGAAAAAGGGTAGACAGAAAAATGACAACTATTACAGTGGCTTAAAGCATGCGTACAGCTGTTCTTTATAATGCTAGTTCTAATTCCTGGTTATAGATACTACATATATGCACAAATCTTTAGTTATGATTAAAAATAAGCACAGCAGTTCCCAGGGATTTGATAGGACAACCAGTCAAGTGTCCAAAAAAACGCTTTACTTGCTACAACTGAGGAAAGAAGATCCCTAGCAACAGGGAGAAGAATTCTTCCCCTCTTCCTCTCCTCTTCCAGTATTTCCATACCTGAAAATATTTTGTGCATGGTCATAATTTCATCGTTTCAGCAACAGGGAGAGAATTTGGGTTTGTTTTTCAGTTTAAAAAAAAAAAACAGGATTACCCAAAATGATGAAACCAGGCTGCAGAGCAGCTAAGACTATGGAAGAAACAGCATGCTTCAAAGTCACTAGTACACAACTTGCTTGCACTTATAATGACATTTCAGTACTTCCTTGTTTGCCTGAAAGAAAAAAAAATGCCAGCATGGAAGATTGTGTTTCTCAAAAGTATTCTGAGAAATCAAACTCAAATAGTCTACTTATTAAATACTGTACAACAAGGAGATGACCACAGAAATAGATGGCTCAGTGTTCAAAATGTAGTTGTATCAAATAAGGACATGCAAAACCTGGAAGGGGAATAAGCTTTTCAAGTTTATTTGTCCCATAATTTATAATCTAAACAAACATTACCAGTAACGTAAACAGTCTTAAACTTCAGTGCAAATAGCAAAGACTTAACAGAGATCTCTCATTTAAATGCAATTAACATAATAGATGTTTTGGTCTGAAGCAAGTCATTGGTCTTTAAGACATGGAGTTCCAAATTCTGTTCTTACAGGAACACATGCTTTTATTTCAAAAGAGGAAGGAGTTGTCAAGGTATCAGATTTAGAACCATAAAATCAGACTTTAGAACCAAGGCCACAAAAATGATCAGGGGGCTGGAGCACTTCTCCTATGAGGACAGGCTGAGAGAGTTGGGGTCGTTCAGCCTGGAGAAGGCTCCAGGGAGACCTTATAGTGGCCTTCCAGTACTTAAAAGTGGGCCTGCAGGAGAAATGGGGGCAATCTTTTTAGCAGGGCCTGTTGCAATAGGACAAGGAGGAATGGTTTTAAACTAAAAGAGGACAGATTTAGACTAGATAAGGAAGAAATTTTTCACAATGAGAGTAGCGAAACACTGGCACAGGCTGCCCGGAGAGGTGGTAGAAGCCCCATCCGTGCAAACATTCAAGGTCAGGCTGGATGGGGCTCTGAGCAACCTGATGTAGCTAAAGATGTCCCTGCTCACTGCAGAGGGGTTGGACTAGATGAAAGGTCACTTCCAACCCAAATTATTCTATGTTCTATGATTCTAAATATTAGTTCCAAAATATTTTTTTGAAACGTAGTCAGAACACGATGCAACAGTGAATAACCATCAGGATTTAAGGCAACATTTAGTTTATTTGGAAATATTTTAATAACTGTGGCAAGCAAAAAAAACCCCAGCAATGTCCATTTCTTCTTGACACAATCTACTACTACTTCATGACTTCGCTAAGCCATTTCACAAATGCAGTATAGATGAGCAGGCCACAATAACCACTACAGCTGCCCTGTTTCACTCGATATTTATTCCATCAAAACCTGTGATGGCTAGTCAAAGTAGTGTTTGGCGTAAGACCACTTAAAATATGAGAGACAGAATTGTCTTAGATTTGTTGAGACATTGAAACATCAATACATGCCACCTAATAAATCTACTCTTCTTTTCACACATTTTTAACTACTGGTGTGCCCAAACTCCTGTTAATTGACTTACTCTTACTCTGGCTTCGAGTGTGAAACGATAGTCACATGCCACGAAAAGGAGCCCAGAAAAAGAAAAATCTCTGAAGCAGCCAGCCACTCACTCAAAAAAAAAAAAAAAAAATCCCTATCTTAACCTCCTAATTCTGTAGAAACTTCCAACCTGTTCCACAGTTAGGCATCAAGTAGCAACAACTGCACAACTACAGTGCAATCGCAATTGGTAAAATGTCTCACTGACCTAGAAGTGTCACAACCCTTTGCTTAGAAAAAGTCATATAATGCTGCTGCGCATCATGGTCATGATTCAGATTTGCTCCTGAGGAATAATTTCTCTGCCAAACTTTTGCAAGCTTTCTTTTTCAGAGTTGACCTGAAGGTTGACACTGTTCTAACAGGCGTTGTTGGGGTTTTTTTTGTCAATGGAAAATACAGCATCGAAACAGCCAAGAGCCTGGATTCAGGTTACCATCTGCAGCCACATCAGTACCTGCTGTGATCTCATTAGGTTTCACACATCCAGCACAGACAGGCTGGCTCAGCTCCGGGATGGGACATTTCTGTGAATTCAGAAAGCAGAAAACCTGCAAGCCAGCCCAGTTTGAGAGCTCTGAAGCAGTACGCTACCTCACTGTTAGGGATAATGTGCTATCAAAATGTCACCATAGACTAACTGCATCAATAGATTGCATTGATACAATCTTTTAACAGGCTTCTTTATATACTTGCTAATTATAGCCTCTAAGTACTTATTATTTGAGGTAGTCACAGTTTCAGACCTCAAACTTCAAATGCAGGTGGCCAAGTGACCACCAGGTGTGCCTACATTATCATGTCAGTTCTGATCAGGTTTACACTTTTCAGTTAAACACCTGAGTGTCACCATTTCTCACACTCCAATTTATACTGCAGAGCCATCTCAGAAACAGATTCTTCTTTCAACAAAACTAAGGCCACACTTCAAGGATGCTAGTGGAATTCAGTCCCCAGGAATGCACTGGAGCCAGTCTGAAGTAAAACCTCCAAAGTACAGACAGTGTGGGCATTTTCTCTGAAGATCCATGCCTACTGTGCACTGCAGTTTAGCTCCTACAGAAAAGTCGTCCATGGCAGCAGCTGCCCAAGAGCGACCAGAGCAAATCTTTTGTCTAACCTTTTGCCTCAACTCATAGAGAAAAGAGACTTAGACGCGGCATGTGGTTGCCTCATATCTGCTCAGACAGTAATTTTACAACTTGCTCTTCTATGAGCTGAATTTGCTCATTAATTCGTCCGTTTTTTTAAACATGCAAACATACTGAGGCAAGAAGTTTCACAGCTTAACCAAAAGTTTAGCAAAGGAATATCTACTTCTGTTTTCAAGCTGTCACTTCTATATTAAAGAAGACGCCCCTTGTTCTCGTAATGAGAGAGACAGTGAACAACAAATCCCTATTCAGCATCTCCACAACATGCATTATTTTTGTAGGCCACTATCATATCTTTCCTGTGTTAGGCTGGAGTGCCAGGCATTCCACATATAGGATCCTTCATGCCCTTGATCCTCCTTCCTTGTTGCTCCTTCTGTACATTTGTGGTTCTGCTCTATCTTTCCGAGTTTGGGGGACAGCAGAACTGCAGGCACCACATGACTGAGGCAGTGAAAGCCACCTTGGTGCACACCATTCTGTATGTAACATTTGGATTGTTGTTCTTATGTGAATCACTTTACATTTGCCTATGTTGAATTTCGTCTGCCATTTTATTGCCTAGTCATTTCATGTCACAAGTTCCTCCCACAAGTAACCACAGTTGACCCTTTTCTAGGCAGGATAACTTAGTTTCATCAGCACATGCTGTCACCTCAGTATTCACTCCCCTTCACAGGTCTTTTATGACAGATGAACAGCACAGGTTCCAGCACAAATCCCCATGCACTGCCACTGGTGACCTCTTTCTACGGTAACTTATGACCACCTATTACCTACCCTCATTTTCACCTTTACCAGCCTTCTCTGAAGCACCTTATCATGTACCTATCAGAAATCCAAGCAGACTATAGCAATCCAGCCTCTCTACCTGCTTGCTGTGTCCTTCTAAAGACTCTCAATATGTTGATTCCTTTCCCTAAGCATCACGTTCATCTGCTTATTCCTCCTACAGATTTTACTGTTACCAAGTTTACTAGCCACACCTTTCTGAAATCCTTATTTTGCTAAAAATACAATGATATCCTAACTTTTCACATCTTTCTATAATCTACCATTGGAGCAGTCTTAAAGAAAATACAGCATCACAATGAATAATTCAACTATTTAACCCTTTACTCCTAGAGTTCTTAGGTGAACAGTGTGTGGTCCTGGCAGTGCATAATGGTTCATACTGTCAACTTCTGCAATCTCTTCTATGGACATGGTATTGAGATAATCAGATGACACACTGCCAGCAAAGAAAAGTTCCAGCATAGAAATTTCTCCAAGCTTGCTTTACACTGTAAAATATTTTTTTCAGCTTTTCTGCTCTAGCCTTATCTGCTCTGAGCATTTTTTGCATTCTCAGACCATTTATTAGTCTCACAGACTATTTCTTATATGAAGTCTTGTTCCAGGAAGAAGTTGCTCAAAACAGTAATTAAGAGAAAGACAGTACTCTTGGTGCAAGTATTTCTAATGTCTTCAAAGGCCCTGAAGTAGAGGATTCCTAGCAAAGTCATGTTTTGCTATTCATCTGAAGAGCAAGCCAGAAGCATATTCTCAAGCTGGTGGAAAGAACCTGGCTTTTTTTATGGTGTATTTACTGGCAGCTTTTTTTTTTTTTTTTTTTTGCCTGCTGGTGCATTGATTTAAACATGATAAAACCCAATCCAGAAAATTATAGTAACAAAAAAGTACAATGAGAATCCTGTTTAGAAGATCCTCTGACAGACCTCAAGTGCCCTTTCTACTAACTGAACGCACAATCCCCATTTCTGAGTAATAATTTCATATTGTTTCAGGCTGCGTTTGTGTGTCAAATGGTCTTTAAAGGTTGAGTTAGTTTTTCCTAAAGAGCTTAAATGCCAATTAGCATGCAGCATAAATATTTCTCAGCTTTCAAATAGCATTATGAAATGCAAGAAGCATCGAAGAAACAGGAACCACAGCTTTTGCCAGTTCTGCAGCCTGAGTAACCTTAAACCCAGATTCACAAGAGATCCACCAGATTAACTGGGGTGATCTATTTTCTGATACAGAGTTAAAAACAAGGCTCTATTTTGAGTTCAGAGCTGTTTACTACTGCTGGTATTTAATCCTCTGGTCTCCTAGGAAAGCAGAAAGAGTAAAGAGAAATGCATCTTCAGGCACCACCAGGACAGGTTTATTTCCCATGTGGGGAGAACTGGTGACAAGTCCAGCCTATAAAACAGAGGATGAAAGGAGTAAATTTGCCAGCAGGCAGGCACCATGTTTGTGCTGACATGTAGCATTGCTGGCAGGACTGGCTGCCTGCAGTGTTTCCTCCTTTTAAGGCAATCAATAGTGCAACAGAACTGATAAACATATACATATTGCTGTCTGATTAAACGTATGAACTTAACTTTTATTTCCTTATTTGCCTATTTAATATGCTTATTTTATGTTACATTATTAATATATTTAATATATTTCAGTGTTTGGTGGTGGGTTTTGGTGGGGTTTTTTTGTTGTTGTTGATGATGATGTTGTCATTGAGGTGTAGGGTGGGGTTTTTTCCCCCTTTATTTTTGCTTTTAATTCAAAATGAGGGGTCGTTAGTCTTTTCCCTGCTACTTTTCCCACCTTCCTACCCTTTTCAAACCTGAAACTCTTCTATGTCTACAGCTCTGGGAAAGTTACAGACTGGCAAAGGAAAAAACCAACCGCTTTCTCCTTCATGCCTTTCTAAAACATGTATATCAGCAATTTAAGTAGGTTTTTTTTTAAAAAAAAAAAAAAAAAGATAAAAATTAAACCTAAATTTTGATATAAATTGCTGTTCAGAGTGTTGATATAGAAAATGTTTTTCTTTTTTGCTTTTCTTGTTTTTCTTTTGGCCAGAAAGCTATTTGTTCTAAAAGTTAACTGTGTGTCCAGCAACACGTTACCATCAGAAGGGACTCTGAAACAGAAATACTGATTAGAAATACCAATATTCTCTCTGCTTCCTCTCCATTACTTTTGCTGTAAAAACTTCAATCAGTATTACAACCGCTACCCATCAATATTTAGAATACTACATTGTTGCCAAAATCTTCAAATATATGCTTCTGCAATTAATTTGTAATGCCAAGATACATTGAAATATTAAACTTCTAAGCAGAGTTGTGTGGGAGTCAGAACTTCCTTTAACGGGACAGTCTGTAATTGAAACATCTCTGTTCCACATTGGAATCATTAAATGAGTTCCTACAAAACAATTTTCAATCATGAAAAATTGTTTAAAAGCAAGAAAGCAGAATGCTAGAACATTATCTTTTAAAACTGCTACAGACCACAAACACACTTCAAAAAGCAACAGCATGAAAGTGACAGAATCCCATGGAATGTCTCTGTTTTGACAAAAGACATTTTTGGTAAACGTTTACTAGCACACTTCCAACCAGACCTCAGCAAAAACTGACATATACTTTGACAATGATACTAACAGATACAGTTGTATTCTGAACACCTCTTTTTCTCCTCAGGGCATTGTTGCCTCATTTTATACAGAGTAAGAGAAATTACACCAGGAAGTTTAGTTCATTGACAAGGAAAGTGAATTTTCCAGTTTAGATTCTAAAGGATGATGTGAAAGACAATGATAAAATACAGAGGGGGGAAAAAATTAGCTGACAAACTAGAAAGATCTTTTCACCCTACAGAGCTTCTAGCTGCTCTACTAACATGAAAAGGTACATTCATTAATTGTTACTTTATATGAACATGCTCTGGTAAGGATGCTGGGCAATTCCAAAACCAGTTGTTATTCAAAGCACTATGTCAGAAGCTGAAGAAATGGCGATGAAATCCTTTAAAAACATAATGATCCAGTCACAGTATTTTTCTGACACCTTCCAGGAAGGGCTACACATTTTCTAATTATGGCCAAACACAATGTTCAGCTCTGCTCTAGTGAGCCTATCAACAGCAGACTGGAAGGACCTCTGTACTGTTTGCTAACAAAGCTTTAGAGGGTAAGATATCTCTACAGACCAAGAGCTGTCTCTCTATAGTGAAAGAAAGGGAGCCCACAAAGCAGCCCTTCAAGCAAGTGTTGTATTCTATATATTTAATATAGATACCTAACACTCAGCACTAACAGCCTTTCATTTTAGCAAAACCCTTGCTCAACTAAGTATCTACTTCACTATGAAGGAGAAACTTATGATGACAACAGCGTCTCAGAATGTTTCTGAAACATCAGAAGGTTATGAAGTCACCTTTTTCATCATTAAGGAAAACTTTTACTTGTAACTTTACCTTTCTACAACATCCTCTCCGTTCCAGCAGGTTGAGCTGTCTCTCATCACCAGGTCTCCATCACACAGCCTTTCTGCTATAGAGGCATAAAAGGTTCGGGATCGCTTCATGTAATTGATGAATTCTCTGTAATATACGAAGAACACATTTAACAACAGAAGACCATACTTACGGTTTAAGCTCCCTGTCAACTTAACCCTCCACAAGATTAAGAGTTTAGAACCCTTACAGAAATTAAGTCACCCAAGTTGATTAATTCTATTTCTACTGTATTTCTACTCCTACGTATCATCCAGACTTGTTTAGTCCAGTGTTAATACACATAATTACATACAAAATGTGGCTTTAACAACTTACCTTAACACATCTCACACAAAATTTGAAAAAAGCCTACACCTACTATCTCTGTATAAACAGATTAAAAAAAATATCCCTAAAGGAGTTGTTTTTTTTCTCTGTTACTGGAAGCGAGTATTTCTCCATTTCCTGCACATGTGTGAGATGAATTAAGAACATTGTATACAACCTCCTGGGTTGGGCTTCCTAAAGCTAACATCCCATCACAAAACCCACAATATTCTATAAGTACCCCACATGCAGCAACAGTACAGACAGCCATCTCCTTGAGATGTGGTGGGGCCAGTTCCTCCCCATCATCCCTAGCCATGTCCGATTCTTATTAGAAAGAAATTTCTCTTCCATCACGTCTGGCACTTCACCAAAACTCCTGGCCAACACAGACAGTCCATCTGTGATCATGTGTGTATGGAAAAATGCCTTGTGGACAAACTGCTGCCTTTTCTATAGTCTGCTTATACCTATAATATGTATCTGGCTTATGAGGCAGTCATAAAAATAAACTGTAACAAAACAAGGGTCAATTCAGCACTCAATTGACTCAATTTCAAAATGAGAAATTACCCTATCTCCACAGCTTCAGAAGCTCCTGTTTGGTATATGATGTTAAAGATATTGAGAACAAGACGCAGGACAAACTGAGCTAGAGCTATCATGGAGATATTTGCTTGTCTCGGAAGTCTCTCAACAGCCCACTGGGAAGGCCAAAGGACTCATTGTGGTTTATAATGTTTCTGTCTAGCAGGCTGTAAGGGGACACTGCACTGAAGAGGTGCCTGGGGATACAGCTGGATGGAACTTGGCACAAAACCAGTCAGGATTTTATCATTCTTTTGGGAACAACAGGTGCTTTAAACAATATCAAAGTCCATTGCCAGGTATCTATCTCTACAAGGTTTAGGCAGTGGTCAACTCTCCCCACAGCTGTCTCTATGCTTTCTCAAAAGCGTTTAATCATCCCATTTATCTTGTGTGCTAAAATTCCGCTCTAGATAAATTAGTCATCGCATGGTCCTAAGGAACTACCTTACCCTAACAATGCAGGAAAGCTGTCAATTTAAGCAAAGAAAAAAAGCAGGTACGGGGGTTACAATGAGGGAATCTGTATTTCTACCTCTTGACCACTAACTTACAAATATGAGCTCTGTGTATTTATACAGTAAAACTAGGCCCTGACAGAAGGCCACCTACCTGACAGAATAGCCAAAGAGTATCAATTATGCAAGGTGCACAGATGTTAAACATTTTGTGGTTCTAAACCAGAGTTTTCTATGAAGGAGAAAAAGAGCACCCTTTTAATAGTCTAAAGCTTGTCTTACTCAGCTCCCCCCAAGAAGGTTAAACTCCTTTGCATTTTCAGCAGAGTGGTGCTCTGACATTTCAAAGTAGCATCTTAGCAAAGGCAGAATTGTGTGTCCAACTCTTAAACTTAACACTTGAAAATATTTACTTTTCATCAGTATAAAACTAAACACACTAGGTAGAAAATGTAGTTTCCTAGTGCGCCACAGAATAAAAGCAGCAATCAAAAGTATGACAATTCCTAGATTACAGCTGCTTACAATGGAGATGAGCTAAGTGTAGAGACAACAAAGTATGTCACCTTGTTTTCAGTCTTACCGAGAGATTTTTTTCAAACTTCTTGATTTGTCATTCTTTGAAGCTTTCAGAGGCAGAGAACTGGAATAGGCCAGGGAGAATAAGCATCAGTCAGGAGAGGTTGGGGAGGAGGGAAGAAGCAGGAATTCAGGCAAATGAGGAAAAGAAATGAGAAACAAAAGAGAAAAGTAAAAATTATTTGAAAAAAAGATCATCAAGCACATGCATAGGATAATATAAGAAAACAAATAAGGAGGAAAATTGTCATAAGATTTTTCCAAAGTATAGATGCAATTAAAAATGTCAATGCAATACTGAAAAAAAAACCAAACAACTGAGACTGTTTCTCCCAATAATTTTTAAATAAGCAGCATTTACAAATGCAGCTCACAGCAAAAAAAATGAAAATAAATTCAGTGGTACTTAAATTAACTATAACTGATACCAAATGGAAGAATTGTAAATACATCAGGCTATAAAAGAAAACAATGGCAAACAGTTTAGAATGAGCACCATGGGAAGGGGGATCCAAACAAGTAGTATCCATTTTTTGGTACAACGAGCAATTTGCTGTCTGTTAATAAATAATGTGGATACAGATATTTTTTGCTGTTCAGTTCTGGTCAGATTGCACCACTGGAATAGAAAAAACAAACAACTTTGCAAAACAGAAGAGACAGGCTCTAAGGTAATACTTCTACCATTTTTCCTGCAATAACTCTGGTAGCTCTTTAGTGCAAATGCATTTCATGGCACTGATATTCCGAGGTCCCTTAATTAACATTAAACATTGTATTTAACACTAACATCATGATGCAATTTTCCACTTACATGATTTGATACCACATTCTGCTCTTTCTTATACCTGTACTCTCATGTATAAAGTAATGGCAACAGCTGGAGTAATGCCTGCAAACAGGTTCAACGACACTTGTCAATCCAGTTAACTCTTACTGGAGAGAGCGAGCACCACCTTCAGCAGCTCTGAGGACACCCAGACAATGGCAGCTTTGCCATTGTACTTTCTGGGAGCTAACAGCAGGGGTGGCCACAGGACAGGATGGACCTGCACTGATCATCAGCGTCACCTGTCATCACTGAAGCAGTGATTCCAACACAGTCAAAAAAGGAAATGAGAAACAGGGAAAATCTGGAACCTGATGAAACTTCTGCCTTGGACAGTCAGTCAGAAATGTTTGATTTGTTTCCACAGTAAGTTAATTTGCATTTGGCATTAATAATCTGTTTTGTACCAGCAGTTTAATACTAAAATTTTAATAATACCATGTGATGCCTGACCCAATAGGTAGTTAATTTTAAATAAAAATAGCTGCCATTGACTTTAAACATTACCAAAAACTCTCAAAATTATTTATATTGAGATGTATAAAAGATCCCTAAATCCATTGTATAACAAAGAAATCCCAACAAAATACCATTTCAAAGCCTGCCTCTTCCAATTAGGGACCTAGTATTGTGTTATAGTTCTTTGTTGAAAGTACTTTTATACACAGATCTGCAACCAGTCTATGTTTAGTGGTTTGAAATATTACATGCAGCAGACATGCTAAAAGGCAGGTAGTCTTCGCTAGGAGTCCAGACCCTGACCAGAAGAGCACTTTGTGCTCAACTCAGCAGTAACATTCCAATTTACTGATTGAGATTCTGTACATGCTATGTACATTCCCTGTACCATCATATGGTTTCAATTTCCTTGTCATCTCCACTACATGTTGTAGTAACCTCCACATTAAAAAATGATAACAGCAGCAATCCTGCCGATTTCAGTTAATCCCTGAATAAGACTTGAGTAATGCAAAAAAAAAAAAAAAAAAAAATCAAATTTATACTTTTCAGCTTCATCAGAGAAAACGTTCCCTACAAGATCATAGAATATTTATTCAAATTTCAGCTTCTTACACAATTGCCCCTGACAGTTAGTGTTGCATAACAAAAATATGCAGGAAAGTAATGCAGGGGAAAACAAAGAAAGATGGAAAATCTCCCAGGAACCCACGAGAATGAGAGGAGCTGAAAAGGGTTCAGGTACCACAAAACAGGATCCAGTTGCTACATGAATTCAGGGACCAAGCAGGACCACACTGTGCAGAACAGCAAAGGGTGAGGCCTGCCTCCAGCCAGGCTTGAAAACCACACACCCAGAAGAAAGACCAGCCAGGCAAAGAGACACCATCTTAACAGTCCCAATTTTCAACTGCATGAGCAGCCTCAGCTTTACCAAACAGCTGAAACCAGAGGTTCTCAAACTCTTTGGAAAAGGAGCGTGATTTTGTAACTGGCCTTGCTAAGCCGTGAAACCTATGGAGGAAACACACATATGTAGGTATAAGTTGTTTGGCTCTAGGTTCTCAAGGGCATCACTAAGCAGGTACTACAGAAGAGACGAGGGGCCGTGCTATTGTGGTTTCTCCTACAGATGTGCTAACCAGACTGGTTCTCCTCTTCAAGCCTGGGAATATTCTGACACATTAAGGGAACAAGCCACAGCTTTTCTGTTTACTTGGGCAGTACTGGCTCATTCATTCTCTTTCTCTTTCCCTCTGTTAAAAGGCAGGAGTCATGTTCCACACTCCCTCAAATTAAAGATCATTTGGAGAGATGTCTACCACACAGACCAACAGACTCAGTCAGGCTGATTCCCTGTGTGACTTTGTACCTAAACTGACAGGCAACTGACATTATTGCTCTTCATTTTTTAAAACACCAGAAGAAATGGCGCCAAAACAAGATTCATGTAATTACTCTTATAATCTAGATCCCCTGTAGCAGTTAACTGTCACTCTAAGCACATTTTACACAGCCCACTGCAGGAATGATTTCACCCATCCACTTCAAAATTTTATTACCTAAAATTGCTTTTTACTGATAACATATGTGATTAAAAGATAGGTGATGAACACCACAGTGATGTAGTCAATCACTGTGTATTTCACTCTATTTACTGTTTTGCAATCATTTCCAAGAAGCAAAGTACGAGCTTCACGCCATGTGTTCCATAGGAAAATTTAAAAACATTTTCCACTTCTTACTAATTATGGCATGGCTCCATCATTCATTTTTGGTGCACAGGCTCTCCACAATACCTATCAACACTGTACTTCAGTAATGTTTTATGCTAACTATGTGAGGATGGCCTTAGTTTAGATTTTTTTGATAAATTAATTTTCAGTGCATAGACCAATTTTGGGAAACTGTCTAATTTACAGTGTATTAGGTTTAGTATATTTTCTTTTCCATCTACAGGTCTTACGTTTTAAAAGGTCAGTATTCAAATAATTCTAGATGGTTAGGA
Organism: Leptosomus discolor; assembly: GCF_034619465.1. NCBI lineage: Eukaryota > Metazoa > Chordata > Aves > Leptosomiformes > Leptosomidae > Leptosomus > Leptosomus discolor. The sequence continues at coordinate 41,863,656 of NC_141397.1, forward strand.
AGGGGAGGGAACAGATACTCAAGTGACAAAGTAGTGTTGTCGTGCCATTAAAAACATCAACTTGCATCTAGAGGTTACCTGTTAATAGGTTGGTAATTCTGCCTTTTTTGGTTGTCGGCATATAAATCCCAGTGAAATCAATGACTTACACAGAAGATGGCCTAGGGCTCTGTGGTTTTAAAAGCATATTTTGTTAATTGTATTACAACTGTTCTTTGGATTATTTCTGCTGAATTTATTAATTTAATTTCCTTAATGCTCTTTTCTCTGATTTGCATGGTAAAAATATATTAGCTCCAAGCACTAGCACAAACTGTTGTATTTTGGGTTTAAATTACAAAGGGATAAAAACATCGCTATCACTCAAAAAACTTAGCTTCCTACTATTACTTTTATCTTTTAAAGCAATTTTTTTAATTCATGTAAGTTTAGATGAGAATTAAAATAGAAATGGATAAAAATTGCATCTTTACAACTCCAACTCCAGAATCCAGGCTACGGAAATTTTAACGTTGCTGCCTGTCATCCACCTATCCAACATAGAGACACACATGGAGTCCCTGGGAAGATTAGACACTGTTCTCAGAAAGAGGCGTAAGCCCAGCATGATTCCACTTACTTCACTGAAGTTGTTTGAGATTAATAGTGGTGTAACAGAGAACAACATGTTAGCCAGAAATATGTCACTGTGATTTTATGGTCAGTTAGCTCTGATATCTACTCATGTATCATGAGTGGGATTGCAAAGACATTCTTCCCTCCCCACTTAAAATTTACAGAACACCAATCCAGGAGCTACACGAGGGAAAGTGAAAGAGAGACTAGGAGACCTGGGAGTGGGAATACTCATGCCAGGGCCAGTGGCAGTAATTCAGCTGTCTAGTGTCTCAGCTGGCATACAGCTGGTGAACAGAAGCCAAGATGGACACAAGCCTAAACAAATGCTTCTGCTCTTTCTCTGTTATGTAACAAATCAAGGAGATTGCAAGGGATCTTATTACTCCTCCCAGCCCTGTGAAATGAGGCACTGACTGTAGGTCAGGGCAACGAATCTTTCCTTTTCACCCCTTCCTCCTTCCCATCTCTTCCCATGGATAAGCTCAAATCCTCAAAGATCTGGGGAGTTTTATTTTAAGTAATTTAGACTCAACTGTGGAAATTACTCGGACTTTGTTGAGGAAAAGCTTTCATCATTTTCACTGAAAGTTTCTGGAAATAATGAACACCTTGGTGCTAAGTAACGACATCAAGTCTGGCCTGTGAAAAGCTTTTCTTGGAGAAACCTGCAATGTAATACCACAAAGACATCTGTGTAACTATCAGTGATGGCAACAGCTAGAGAGCACATAGACAACGTGACAGAACTGTGGCTCTGACTTAAACACTATGGTGCAAGGAACCATTAACACAAATTGTGAGGCAGAGAGTTTATTTCAAAGCAACTGTTGCTCAGGGTTACCTTCTTTTATTGTTCAGACTAGCATGAGCCATCACGAATGCCTGGGTTTCAGTCGCTTCCTTCACTGGCACTACATTGTCTGATGACAGGTTCCCTTCTTGTTGTTTGGGCTGTCCACACACTTTATCAACCTGTATGAAAGGAAGGGAAAGGAAAATTTGGTTTGAATGGAGAAACTAATTTACAATTGCCCAAAGGTCTGCTTGTTCCTTGTGGCTGGTGTTTACTGCAAGAGAAGGTGTCTGGCTGAGAGAAAGAAAGGATTCTTCTTTCCAGGACCTGGAAACCAGTCCCCTGCATAAGAATGACCAAATTACAAGGCAGTGCAAAGATCACTGCTACCAGAAAATCGACAGTCATGGATTTGTCACTGGGTACCTGGACTATAGCACACCTGGGAACAGGCTGAAATAGTGACTGATGAAAGCATTGCTAAACAAAACTATTATTTAGAAACATACCTGGAGTTTGAAGGCACACACATTTTGGTGGAACATCTGCCCTGTATATAGAGAGCAGAGTTTATTTGGTGTTTAAAGGGGCTTGTAATGAGAACACGACTGAGTCTTCCAGCCTTGAACTAGACAATGTTCTCTTGAAACAGGAAAATAAGCAAAAGTAGTCAGCATCAACAAACCACTATCAATAAAGTCTTTTCTTGGACAAAACAGAATGAAAAGAGAATTTCCAGCCCTAGGAATCATCAGTGCCTTGGATCCTGGGTTCAGAACGCTCACATTGCTCGGCCATTTGCCCTTATTGCCCTTCCTGAAGCCTCACATAGGGGATATAACACAAGGCCAGGAGAAGGCAGAAAGCAAGCTTGTGTTTACCCTTTGTGCACTGTGGATCTGACACTGCTCCTGCACCCTGACACATTTATTTGCTGTAGCAGCTTTAAGTGACAATAGCAAGACAAATCTCTTCCATTTCTAATCCACAAATAAGTTATCTGTAATGTTTTCACCTACACTTAAATCCTCAAGCAAACACAAAAACATGACAAAGGAAATCCTATTTTGGGCATGGTATTACCAGAGACCTTAATCACACAGAATCCATCACCCCTCACAGCACTGAGTTTGGTATTCCTTCTTCTGTTTTCCATTATAATCAGGGTGAGATGGATTCCTGCCAGACTCTGCATTTTACTGCATCTTTCAGACTTGTACTGAGTCACAACTGCGTATCTGCTGAGTATTTCAGACCACGGACAAAATAATTTTCTCTGCCCCTTTGCACCACTATGTTACACACATACAGGACAATTTTCTTTACCGTAGCCCATTTCCTCCAGGAAAACTACTGCTATGTAAAGTTATGACATTTTCCTCTGAAAAAATAGGCCAATCAAACATGAAAAGTTGGAAGCTCTCTAGGCAGGAGTATGAGTTACAGACTGGTCCAGTATGACATGCTGTGAAGAACCTAAAGCTGTGAAAATTGAATGAGAACATATTAGATTAATCCTGACATATCTCCAGCAGTCTCACCCAACACCATGCGCTGTGTAAATTTTTCTGGTCTCACCAAGGACTAGCACAGCATTGTTCTAAAACACAACTTTGTGAAATAAAATAGTCTATTTCAGTCCCTTCTAAACTTCCGAAAATTAAAAGAAAAAAACCCGATCACATATCACCACTCCGTGCTAATGAAAATATAAACCAAAAATGCCTTTTGAACCCTTTGGAGCTGAACAGAGGGTCTAACACAGCTGGACCACATTCCTGCACAGGATGCTCTCTCTCCTGTGCCCCAAGTTTCCCAAGTCTCCTACAGCATGCAACCCGAATTCCCAGTGTAGGTTTCTGCAAAATCCATCTTAGATTACATCATGTCAGTAAAGTTCATGTCTTCAAATTACATACACCTCAAATCTAGTCACTATGGATTTAAGACAGTTTTAACCAACTAACACCAGAGTGGTTTGGAAAAGCAATGTGGTTCTCATATACACAACCGATGAAGAACTCCAAGATTTTTCTTTTTCCTGTGAGAAGTTTCAAAGAGATTAAGAGTCATCATTTTTGTTGTGAATCAATAGTTTAAGCATTCAAATGAAAACACTCACTCTGTTTTGATTTGTGTTTTTGATAGCATAGAAATAAAATTACTCTTTGAATTGCAGAAGTTTCAATATTTTCTATGCCAAACCTTAACTTCGTGGTTTTCTTTTTAAGCAGTAATAACAGTTTCCTGCATATCAAACAAACCCACAGTATTTTAAGGAAAAAACATTTCTCGGTGGAAAATTTTAACCAGTTCTACTCCATTAAAAAGAATATATTTGTTAAATGAAAGGGTATATCACATTCACACTTTTTTTTGTCGTGCAGGCCTTTTGGTGTTTTTCTTCTTATTAATATCCTAAGAAACACTAGCAATGCTCAGACATTTTAATCTGAAGTGAGATTATCAAGATGGAACATACAATAATGATATATTATTTGTAATATCAGTAGCTCTTAAAATGCCCCAGCTGAGATCTGGACTGCATTTTACTGGGAGTAAAAAAACCAGTGTTAGGCAGTCCCTGTCAAACAGCATCTGACATTTAAAGGAACAAAAAATGACAGGCAACTGGTGCAGAGGCACAAAGTGACTTCTCCAGTGGCACAGCAGGGGCCCATGGCAGACCATAGCACTCTCTGTGTGCAGTAAATGCCCTGGCCTCCTTGTGCAGCTCAGCCAGCCCAACAGCCCTCAGCCCAGACCCAGCTCCCCATGCTGGTTCCATCAGTGCTGCAGGGCCCTGGCCAGTTCCAGCAGGGTCAGACTGGCAGCTCATCTGCCCTCTTTTCTTCCCACACCTTCCAGCATGAAGTTTCTTCAAAGTTAGCATGGATCACCACATTTTCTTCATTCCCAACCTCTGCGGGGCAGCAACGATGGAGGATTTCACCTCACCACTGCTCCCACAGTGTGTACAGGTGGTTTGAAAACTTATGCCCATGAATGACGGTGTACTCTACACCTTTGGATGCAAAGGCCAAACTCCCTCCCAAGAGACTGTCTCCCATGGCTCTCGAGTTATCCCTGTTTGGCATATTTGTTTCAGATTTTGGATGAGTTAACAGAAATCTGATTTTTTTTTTTAACTATTATTTTTGACATCTCACTGGAAAGTGTATTCTTCTGCAAAATAAAATAAAAGGCTGAATTTTACTAGCTAACTTTGGCAGCCACAAAGCTGATGGCAAGAATGAGAACTCACATACAGAAAACCATTTTAAAATTTCCAGCTAAGACATTCACAAAAAATGAGTTAATACTGTGTAAATTAAAAAGTATGAGGCATGCCATTTCTGGAACTGCAACACCTGGAATCTACTGCTACAAATTACCTGTTTGTTAACAACAGTAAGGAACATGGAGGGTTTCCCTCCCATCCTAAGAGCACCAGACAACTGCACTGTCAGTTTAACTCAGAGCTCATGAGTCAAGCTGCACCAACAAAAGGAAAAATAGTGCTACTAAAAATGGTAACTGGGATTTTAAAGAGTTTTTTCCAGTGACTTACTGCTTCCAAGTTATGTCTTAAACTGAAAGTGTAGACTAAGTGATTTTTTAATTTATTTTTTAACAGAAGCTAATGTTCATCTACTGACACTGGACATCAGAATTTGACACAATAATATCAAATACTCTGAAAGGCAAAAGAACTACAAAACATTAGCTGCGAACTAGAGATACCTGTGATAAATGTAACAAAAATTAGTAAAAACAGAAAATCCATTGCTCTTTTTTTCCTAAATTCAATTTTTAATACTCAGAATAATCAGGAATCAACATAAAGAATGACTAAGCTTATTTATTTATTTGCTTTTTAAATGTAAAAACAAGCCCAGCAATCTTAAGTTACAAACTGACAGAAAATCATCCCTCATTAACTATAACACCACTAAGGTTATTCCTCTTGTCTCTTTGATGATATTTAATGAAGTCTGTCTTCTAACAGTAAACACCTATAGCTGAAAACTAATATTCCTCATATCTCATTCTCTTCTGAATGATCAGTGTTTCACAATTCTATATACTGTTCTTTGGATTAAAGCTTTTTTACTTTACACCAATAATTCTTCTTAAATATTTATCTTTCTAACAACTTTTCTACATTTCTTCTGTGAACTTTCCTTTTTAAATGAAATACAGGCATATATACATGGATTTTTTGACCTCTTACTATTTGATCTTTAAAAGAATGGCCATTTACAATTATTGCAGAGGCTTAACAAAATAAATTGAAAAAATCTCATCCAAAATCTTTCGAACTCTTGCAGCTTGAGCAACCTTAAACATTGAGGTCATATTTAATATACCTAGTACAATCAAACAAGAGAAAAATGCCATGCCTCTCTGGATACAAAGAGGATCTTATCTCTCTAAAGCAGGAGACCTTTTCACTAGTTCAGAACAGTAATTTTCTTTGATTTTGTAAAAGGAAGCTTAGTATTTTAAAATAAAATATTTTTCTAGTGATGGTGCTTTCAGTTATCATTAAAATGCTGACACATTTTCTAGTAGACTTCCATCCCCTCCGATCTGTAACCCAATTCAGCTCTGCGAAAACTCAACACCTGGGTGAATACCTCATGACAAATTACACCCTTCAGCCCACATTCCTGATGGCTGTGCAGGCATCAGCACAGCTGTACCTCACAACACACGTGCCACAAATGCATTTCAAATCGGAATCGGAGTTTGCTGGTTCCAGCTGCCAAGTCTGCAGTGAGGGAAGCAAGAAACACTGAATTACAGGGACATGAAGTTTGAATTTTCAGACTTGCATGTTCACCATAAGATCTTGTTTCCTTTGGGTCAGACATACCCTTATCACTTAATTACTGATGGCACAAAGCACCAACAGATATCTTGCTTGTCATTTTTGACCAAGCCATCAACCAAAGTATATTATGTAAATACAGAATTATCTCCTTTGGACCAGCTGTCACCTATTATTATAGTATTGCTGCAAAATACTCATTTCCAATGCTCAAAAGATGAGCAAGAGCACACTCGATAAAATGTAAACCAGGGCTGCTTGTTCACTGACACTGTCTATAGCTTGTTAAACAAAAGCTTGCACTCAGTGAAGAGGCAAGGAAGAGAGAACAAGAAAAATCATTAGAAGAAAGCAAATAACCTTTGATTTTGCCTTCTTTTTAGATACTCTCTCTCTTATGGAATGTTATTTATTACAAATGCAGCATATTGTCAGTAGAAAAGTTCAGCAATATATAAACAAACTATGGGATTGTTAGTCCATTTACTTACAGGAATATGTTGTATTTCACTCAGGAGGGAAGCATTCTCCTCTCTCTCATCTTTAATCTATTGTATAGTCTAATGTAAATTAATTTCCTACAATCTTCTGAAAACTGGCAGTTAGAAAAGTTGACCATTACTAGAGATTCCTTCATGGAGAATGGCATTATGAATTCCTCAGGGGCAGAAAAACTTTCTGTCAGAGTTGACACTCACATAGACATGAAAGAATTCAGCCATGGAATTTAAATCCATAAGAAATAAGACTCTGTGTGTTCTCTGTTGCCTCTGGAAATACCTGGCTTTAATCAAGTGATTTGAATTACAGTAATATTTCTAGGTTCATTTTTGGAATCAAGATACAAATGTGCCACAAATAAAGAACAGTCCTGTCAAAGGAAGAGCTCACATTCTGAGCAAACAAAAACAAACTATAGGCATATCCTGAAAAATGATGGACAATTACAAAGAGATTGAGATACAGATCGTCCTGATATTTTTATGGAACACCTGGGCTCCTGTTACTCTTAAGCATATCTGACAATCTTCCTCAAACAAAAAAATTCAACAGGAAAGTAGTCTTGTCTCAGCAAGAATGCAGAAGTAACAGAACACTAACATAACTGACACGGATTAATCAATGCTGAAATTATTTTCAGTTCTCCAGCTTATCCAACCCCATCTATTTCAACGATCTTACATGCTTTACTGTGCTACTGTTCCGCACCCAGAGCCAGGGAAACTGACCCCTATACAAGGGCACAGGGATGAAGCACTTCAGCAACCAAACTGAGAATATCTTCTTGCTTCTCCTTAACTGAGAAAGTCTGTCACAGGTGCTGATAATGAAAGTGACTCCTGCCTCAGAAATGTTTGGAAACCATAACTATAAAATATTTGGATGTCAGCTTGCAGAGCTGTTTGACAAGTTACAGATTAAGACTCTTACACTTTTTCTCTAGGGACTATATCCCCCATACAAAAAGGGAAGAAAATGTGTAAGGGTCATTTAGAGTCTCAAAAAGCTGGAATTTGAAACCAGTAAATCCAGAAAGCTCTAATAAATTCCCTGGCTAAACATGTAGGCTATAATCTTTAGGCAACCATTTCAAGGTCAATGAAGGATTAAAGAAAACCAGAGACCAGTTATACTTCAGCCACATAACAGAGCTGCTAGAGCAACATTTGCCCAGGTCAGAAACGGAGCTGCCACACTAGTACAGAACAGGCAGATGCAAATTGCAAAGCTGAAGTGATTCCTAGGTCTTTTGACTGGAGAACACATACCCTTACAGAAGTTCACAAATTGTAATATCTTCCTTAAAGAAACACCTAGTTATTGCCTCTTCTTTAATGAGCAGTAGCCAAAAGGATCTCAGAGGACCTCCCTAACTGCATGGTAGGTCCATCCAGCTAGGGAGTTGGACTAGTAGCATGTATGCAGTCTCAAGCACCCCATTCCAAACTCAGAAATGCCTTGCCAGGCATACATATAAAAAGGGGTGTACGGGGAGAAGTAAAACTAACTAGTCATAAGGATTTTCAATATTGCATATGATGCCAACTCATAAAAGCTTCAAGTCAAAAAGGGGCAGGTTTCAAGCAACTAGCATTTATAAGCAAACAATTTACACAGCTGCATTCAGCTTCCTCTTACATATTTCTAACAGTCCATCCTGAGGTATTACAAGGTAAAGAAGTACTCCTGGATGCCCTTATAAAAAACATTACTTAAAGATTCTGTTCATCTATTCCACAATTCATCTTTCTTCCTTTTTAACTAAGAAGGTCAAGTTTCCAGACTACTAGATATATTAAGATAGATGAGTGTTCAGCAAAAGTGGAGTAGCAGTAGTATTCTGCAAACAGCCCTGAAATTCGTTCTTAAAAAGAGAAAAGTGCTGTGTTAGGAGGTTTTGTGCTTGTATGAATCAACATTGTTGTCTTTTGTAGGTTTTGTCTGTGGCAGAAGAGACATCCTTTCAGACATCAACACTGGGCACACACAGTGGTCAAATTCTGCAGCAGCTACTCAAATGAATAAAATTCTACAAGGTCCTCTCCCAGATTAAAAATGCAAATGATGATAATGAAGATTTGCCTTTTTGTGCAACACCAATAAGAAAGAGCGGTTAGATAATCTGTACTGAGCCAAGTAACTGGCTCATGTCATGAAACCTGCATCTGAACGCATACATACGGGTATTGTTCACAGGGACAGTAGCTGAGGATCTCTGGAAAAATGCAAAATAAGCAAATATCTTTCACAATACGAGATATTTCAAGAATTCCATACATCTTATATCTAACATTTTCACCATAAATTACAACTATATTTTTTTCTGCTCTCACTGGCTTTTAAAATTGCAGACACTGGTCCAGATATATTATCCACAGTTTATTTCCACACATGTCATATCCTTTAAGCACATATAAGTCAATAACTTTGTCTATTTTGTTAGGATTTTTTAAAACATTTTTGTTCAAATTATATATATATTTACCTAGCTGAAAAGAGAAGTGGTAATCATTTATAAAGCCAAATCAAAATAGGAACAGCACCTGAGAGGTAATGACAGCTCCCCTCCTCCCCATACAATACCCCCAAAATTCAGGACTAATCTTTCCTAGCCTTTGTTAGTTATGACATTTGTCCTTAGATATTGACAACCTAGAAAAGTTAGGCTCAATTTTACAATTAATTACAATAATCTAGCATGGAAGGAAAATTCCATTGGGAATCAATCCAAGCGAGTCACTTCAAAAGCTCTCAGAAAAATTAGGTAACTTTAAAGAGAACATAAGAAAATCAATTAAAAGATTTTATTCAAATTTCCCTTTTATCATTTTTCAAATTAATTACAGTATATCAAAATAGTATTGCATGTTATGGGTTTATTATTTATTCCCATTAAGTGAATGCAATTATCAAAATATTACTGGAATTTCTTTTATCACTGCAAGTTTAAAACGCAACTAAGAAAAACCCTTCATAGTTTGTTCTTCAAAGGTTCAATAACCAAGTCAAAAAGCAGCAGAGAAAGATTGTACATCTTACAAACACACACACGCACACGTACATATACAAACAGAAAAACATACTCATGTTCTTTTAGAGCTTTCCTACTATGCAGGTGTTGTACAGACCATGCTGCAATTATCACTGCAGATAGAAGTCTCTAGCATAGACTGGTTCCCAGTGCAAAGGTGGTACCACCACTATGACCCCCACCTCTGCTGGCAGGACCCAATGGTGATATTCCTTAGCCCTCTGCAGTCAAAGCAGCCATGCATCGGTATCAGGGCTCGGCTGAGGTAATCGGGCTTATTTTGAGCTGACTCAGTGAGGGAGCACTCCAGCACTGACTGCTATGAGGACTGGCAACCTCTAGTGGCAGGGGATTGACAAGTAGAAGGGATCATGCCCATGATTCAGGCAGGTCATCAGCGCACACGAGCAACTCTGAAAAAGAACATCTTTCCTTGGACTCGCATACCTCCATAGATATCTTTACTCAAAAAACAAGCATGTTACTCTTCAATTTGCTTTAAGTCAGATTAAAAGATAGTCACGTAAGGGGCTATAAATAAGCCATTTTTTTCTCAAGTTAACTTTAGAAATATTGATCTGTACCTCACTTCTTGACAATGCCCAAGGTCTCTCTAAGACAAGACCAGAACCCTTTTCACTAAATGCAGCTAGTTTGATTGCCACCCCCACACAGTCAGTCCCATTGGTTTTAACGAGTTTCAGCTGCCTGGCAGCAGAATTCACAAGATGGCCCAGTGACATAAAGAATCAACGTGAAGGGGAAGCTACTGAAAGAGGGAGATTTTCTCCCTAAAGAGCATCTCCTTCTGGTATTTCCAGAGACGAGTGGGTAGAACAAACCATTAGTCTGACCCAACTGGAATCTTATGTTCCTCTATACATAATTACTGCAATCATAATTACCACAGAATTGGAGGAACGATTTTGAATAACTGGCCAAGCTGACTGCAAACACTCATTCTTCATATATGAACAAATAAAAATTTGTAATGAATTACTAGGAAGCTGAGCCAGATCTGATCCGTGGATAACTTAGTCATATAATTCTCTGAGCATGCAACTCAGCTTCATTGTCGAGTTTTAACACACTTTCATAGGTGGGCATCACCACTCAGGTATTTAGGCACAAGCCCAGACAACCAAACCAATCATCCTAGCAGGCCTTTTCGTATATTCCTTCTAAACACAGCTTTCAACTGAAGTGCTTTGTCTCAAGTCTTTATACAGTGCAAACAGAACTGTTTCTTAGTAGTTTTCATGTGGCTGGCTTAATGCAGTATATCCAAAAGAAAGCAATGAATGGTAACACAGAACAAGATTACTCCACGACTTACGCTGATTTGGTACATTAATTAGGTATCTAATTATGCAAATAAACCACATAACTGTTTGTGCTACAGGCTCTCAGATAGTTTGAAATGCTTCTCAAAACGATTGTGTATTCTGTGTGGGTCCCCCTTCCTCTGCAAGTTGCTTGAAAGCAGGGTTGCATGAACTGCAGGCAAGCCCCAGGGTGGTGAAGGGACAGGCAAAATGTCCACACAGAAGAGAAGGGACCTCAGGCTCACAGGCTGGACAGTCCCTGGACAAAATCTCCCCTTTCTATGCAAGTAGATATACCCTAAGAACAAAGTTTCAGGAAAATAAATGGAGGAAACTTTCCCTAAGTAAAAGAGTTTACCCCAAATCTGAGAGAAACTGGTTACACTACTTTAAACTGACATCTGAGTATGTTCAGGGGAATATTTGCAGGGAAGAAAGCAAACCTATCAGGGCTGGCTAATGCTGCAAATGTGATCCAGATTTTAAGATACAAAAAAAGCCATGTATATCCCATATATTTAAGAGCACCAATATACCTACCCTGAAAACATTTGCCAGAAACGGTAATCAAGAGCAGGAAAACACCAATTTTTAAATCCTTCAAAGATTTTTTTTTTTTCCTCTTATCATTACTATAAGCATTTAGTCGGATAGGGGAAATGCCTGAACTTCCTCTTCCAAAAGACATTATGAGAGTGACCTAAGAAAAACACATAGGAAGTCAGAAAGCCATTATACTTTCACATTGTCATATTAGCTGAAATAATGCTGTAAGTTTACTCAATCACCATGTAAACATGTCAATAACAACGTCAAGACCTCCAAAGAAGGTCAGAATGGCCTTCCATTTTGTATATAGCAGGAAGATAATAATTAGAAAAGTCTGATAAACACATTCAGTCTTTTTTTCATGAGATATATTATTTCAGAGATGATTTGCTGACAGCTGCTGTCAAAATCAACATCTTATCATGCCTTTTTTTCCTGAACACAAATAAGCAATTTTAGATGACACTGAAGACCTGTAGCAACAGTATGTAGGAGAATTATCAGAGGCAGCAGCAGCCCTTGTTTAAAATATTTAGAAGACGTTTTTCACATTGAGACAAGTACACTACATTTCTAAGCAAATTCTAACACTTCTGTCTCCTAAGGAAATCACTTCTAAGGAAGTAGTGACGTGTTGCTTATAGCAGGTAACAAAACAGCTGTTCTTTCCCTTTACCTTAGGACCTCAGGCAGATGTTATTAGGAGTTTTACCATCAAAAGTACTGGGATCCTGCACAGAGTGTAAAACCCTAGCTTCTCCTGGGGGCCTGAATCATCACACCTGTTGGGAGAGGCTTCACTGGCATCAATAGGCTTTTGGTTTCTAAACATGTGTGGCAGGCAGACTCCAACCCTCCAACCTTGTATACTTGATGAAAGAAAGGATGCTTTGAGGATTTACTACGGTGATTGATTAATGTAAATCTACCTAGGACTATTAAGCCATTAACGTCATTTTACTGGTTGAGCATTTCTGCAGTTGAAAGTAGATGAAGATATTAAATCTGCAAGTTTAAGTCCAAACTGCAGATGGGACCTTTAATATTGTACCTTTGAGTTTCATTGAGACAAGAGATCTCCTTAGCAAGACATTAAGCTATTTATTTACTAGTATATGCATCCTGTTTTCAAAAGAGTCAAGGGCCAACTGAAAAATAAACGAAACACACTCTCAAGAGCGCGCCATCTTAAACTGCCCTCTCTGCAGAATTCGTTTTGCCTGTGCTTGGAGTGCTGGAATGGTACCATTATGGCATTTTGGTGTTAGGGAAGAGGAACAGTATGAAAACAGAGCTGAAAACAAGGAATAAAGATGCTTGTAACAGATCCAAGACCATGACTCTTCATTTACAGTTGTCAGGCCTTTTTCATTCCAAAGTTCATTTCTGATCCATGCTTTGTTAAAATAAAAGCAACACAAGGATCCACTTGAAACAGTTACATCTAGCCAAGAAGTCTTGCCATTATTTCTTAGTCTAGAAACTGTTTCCTCACTGATAGCACACTGAAATTTCTGAGATACATTCATATAATTGTATGACCCATTTCTGATGAAGTTCTGCAACAAAAGCAAACAGAAGATAGACTTTCTTTTGGTTTGAAATTTCTCAGACTTTCTATAAAATCTCAGAGAAATAATCCTAGAAAATACAAAGGAAATCAGACAGGAGGTTTTTAAGCTGGAGGGTAGCGAAAACTTAACCTTTGGACTTTTAAAAACACATCATAATCCAAAATAAGTCTCCTTTCACAACTTTAAGTCTTATTCAAAGACTGACAAACTCAAGCAGGGACATCAGGTGTAGTCAACAGCAATTTACACAGTCACTTCAATAAACTGTGACTGCATGCATCTAGCAAAAACTAATCACCTTTTGCTGGTAACTGACTGGATACAAGTTACCAGCTCTGACAACATGCTGAATTACTGTTAGCAATGCTGTCAAGAATCAATCATACTTTATCAACCATGCAGTAAAGCAGCACGTTATTTATCATATCACATAAAAAGCACACTAAGGGTATGCAGAAAGCTGACAAAAAATAGGGATTCTCAGCATGGAACCTGAATTTGCATGGAAAAGATGTCCCAAAAGGGCACATGATTGGGTACCAGAAAATTTTAATTGAGCAAGCAACATGCCCTAGGGGCAAAGGCTAATGGTATCCTGCACTACGTTAGGACAAGCAGTGATCTTTCCTTCTATTCAGCACTGGCAAGGCCACACCTGGAACATTGTATCCACCTCTGGGCACTAGGTGGCCCCAACTGACCCCATAGGGGAACAGGACTAGATGACATACCCAGATCTCTCCCACACTCAACCAATCTGTGCTTCTGAGAATTCACTTTTTTATTTCCCTTTGTGACTTCTGGTAAGTCACCTAAGGTTAAACAACACCCTCCTCCTACCCCAAAGACACTTAAGAGTAAGGAATTTAAAATTTGGATGTCCCTGCTGGACATGTGAATCCTTAGTCGCAGAAATCTCAGAAAGGGACTCAAACCAAGGAATCACACAAAGCAGGAGGAAACAACAGGTACGTAAGTGTATACAAACCTCTGTACTTTCTCCAGTGTTCAAGTGCTTTACTAAAGCCTCAGCTCACACCTGCTGAAGTCAACAATACAAGATTAAGATTCAGTGCTTTTGTTTGTTGCCTCTAAAAGGCACACAGGGCTTCCTGTCCTCATAGGCCACTGAATGCTTAAGCCACTGTATAATGCCAAAACACCAGACAAAAACTGGAGGGAAGAGAAGTACCAAGACTGATGGGAACTTGGTGTAGTCAAATTGCTATCATCCAATATGCATTCCAAGCACTTGAAAAGAAAAGAAATTTGAATTTTTGAGAGGGAAAATAGCTCAGTTAAATTCAGATAGCCCATGAACAACAACTAAGAAAACCAAAATTAAACAATTTGCAGAATTGGCCTCAAATGTCACAAGAGCATGGTCTCACAAACATCCTACTGGATCCAAGGCTGCCTCTGCAGACCCAAATGTGCAGACAATCCAGGCATGATGCATTTAGTTCACATCCAAGACCACCCAGCAGCCCAGCATAGCAACAGGAGTTGGCAATCATCAATGCAACAAAACTTGTTTAAGGCTGTAATTAAACTGCCCTGAATACACAAACTTGTTTTGTTCAATAATGGTTTTACTTGTCTAAAATAGGAACTGGAAGCAGTTGATCTTAGCTACATCATCTGTACTCATCTGCTTTTCAAAACACGTACCCAAGATTTTCATTAATAACATGCATTTCTTTACTTCCTTCAATGCACTAGAGAAGAGTTTAATTTCCCTTTTTCTCCAGCCACAAGAAAGCACTACTGGCGCACATCAAAGCTAAATTAAGCTGCTGGTCCTTTCAATGTGTATGCCAAGAGACACTGCCCTCAAAAAGCAGGCCCACAACAATGTAAAACAAAGGAAAAGGAAAAAGTAATTTTCTGTTTAGGTTGCCCAGCTTGAATCCCAATCCCTATTCCCTGCTTTGCAGCCTGAGCTGGTGAACTGGCACTCTCAGATGGCACCAGGCTCACGTCTCGGGTAAGGGCAAACCTGTCAGGCCATGTGATTCAAGCATGGGACCCGCTGGGTTGCCCTGCCCTCACACTCCCACAGCACAGCACCTGCACCTCACACATACACAGCACATGGCTGTCACTGCCCGCACCCACCTATGCCTGCAGCGTTTCACCCTGCTACTAAACAGGTACCACAGGTATTGTGCTGCAAAAGGACCTGCCCTTCCTACCAGGATGCTGTACCCAGAGATACCCTTGAGCAGCAGCCCCATTCTACCACCTCTCTCCTTGCCATGAGGTTCCACCTCTGTTCATGCCCCAGTGGACCGTGTCCCTCACACACAGCCTTCCACAGCAGCACTCAGCTCACACAGCTGTAACAACAGTTTCAATTTCATAAGTAACTTGCCTGTGAACTGACAAGTTTTGGGAAGCCCTAACTTGCCTTTTTCTTCACAGCATCTTCAGTGGCATAGCTAACTAAACGGTCATTTGCAGAGGCTTAATGCAAAACAGGAGAGCGCGCCATTATTTCATTCTCATATCGTGGTGCCCACAGCTCAGCTTTCTTCCTTTGACTTCCTGTAATATTGATCTAAAAAGCATCCAACAAGGTTTTGATCTTGCAAATTCTGGGGTATCTTCTCCCAAATTTAGGCAATTAATCAGCAAAAAGCTCAATTGTCAGCACCTACTGGGGTAGGACCTAAGGTCTTGTTTAGGAGAAACAGCTTGGCAGATCAGTGAGGATAAGAGCTATCATCTGGTCAAAAAAACCCAACCAAAGCTAGGCAATATATACGTACTTGAGATCATTTCATTACCACACAAAAAAAAACCTACCGTGGTTACAACTTCCTCTCCAATTTCAGACTCTCACAAGGCAACATGACTAGACACAGGCAAGCAGCTTGTGGAATCTTCTAACCTCTCAGCAACAAATAATAGTGAGTAAAATATTAATCACCAAAAAAAAATTACTTTCTGTTTCTTAAATTCCAACATTTGTTTCCTTATTGCCTTCTGCAGTCACTTTCTACTCCAAAACATGCGCAGAATTTCACACTTAACACCAACAGCTTCATTGATGTCAGCTCATTTGTCTACTCGAGGCCCTGTTTGGCCTGATTTTTGAGCTAACTGGAACTAGATACTAAAATACGTTGAAAGCATCTTGAGTGTCCCATAAACATTATAAACTTCATTATTCAACATGCATACAGGATAAATGTAATAAAAACTAGCCTATAGCAACCAACTGACTGAGAGTCCTTCAGCCATAGCATATCGAATCAACATCAGCAATCAACAGCAGTAAGTGAAATGTGATAATAGCAGGCTGCTATTTGTTTACCTAAACAAAAAGAGTGAAGTCCAACATTTTTCTTGTAGATAAGAACATGACAAAATTTGTTACCATAATCAGACAGAAAGAGAGGACTGAACAATCATGGAGAGAAAACTTTTTCCTGAATTCTAGATAAACTGAATCTTGAAGGTTAAATCCTAGATGTCTTGGGTTGCCATTCCTTAATGTAAGAAATATAATTTGGGATGGTAGGACAGTGCTATGTGGCTTTTTTTTTTTTATTGTCTATGCAAAGTTGTCTATATGGGCATTGCCACTCTGAAACTACACTATGGCACAGAATACTTGATGAGAAGCACAGTAGGGCTTAAGTGCTTGCTGAAGTGGGTAAAGAACAGGAAGAGGACAGTGGTCCACAGGGTACAACAATCTCTCAGGAAAACACAGACACAAACGGCTTTGCTCATTTGTACTGTGGCCTTTCTGCTGCTTTGATCGGCCGCTTACAAGACCTATATATGCAACTTTGGTATGACAAAACTTTCTAGAAAGGCCATAGCATGAATGGGAATTGGGACCAAAATCTCTTATTTTCATAACCATTAAAAAAAAAAAAAGTAAAATTAAAACCTCAGCAACCTAATAAAGCACATGGGAGGTTAAAAAGTAAAATTGGTTTGTTTCTAAAACAGGTCTTAATATAGTATGCCTATGATAATGAAAAAGAGTAAATGAAAAGCATGCTGATTGCTGTTATTCTTTGAGCTAGACCATGCCCTTGGGTAGCATAAGAAACCCCAGAAATGCAAAATATGAAAGTAATAAACATACAATTGCTGAGAACTTGATAATGATCTCTATGAAACAAAATCTGAGGATTTTTGGTAGGCTTTGATGATTCTGAACACAGAATTAAGCTGAATGTATTTTAAATTAAACCTAAACAAAAACAGCTGCTGGAAAATATGCATGACCAAATTCTTCATCTGAACATGTGCTGCTTTTGGCTATTTTCTTTTAGATTTTAAAACTTCACTGGCATTCTTTATATTCAACTCCAGTATGAAGCAAAGTACAGTAGCTACTGTTGGCATTCAGGTAAGCCAATCTAATTTTATAGATGTTTGTCCTACAACTCAGAATCACTGCTATTTCCATCAGTGAAGGATTATACCACCAAATAAATTTATTCACTGCTTGTTGCAACGCTATGTGCATGGGGCCTAAGAGACATGAACTCATCATTTAGGTTCATGAAGTACATCCCACTGCTTTGCTGTCAACACTCAAAGCCTAATCACATGGAAAAAAGAAAGACCGCTAATTAATTTTCAAAAGAATTTCTTTTAAGAACAAGATAAGATGGTTCCCTAACTGGAATTTTCCTATATGAAAAATTTCAACTACTTGAGAAACAGGGGAACAACACAGGAGAAAGACATAGGAGAAGAAATTACTTTCTTTGCTGATAGATATAAAAAAGACTATTCCATCATGGCAAGCCAGAGGGCAAACTGAACAAGATGTATAGAACACGCTTCCACTTGTGATTGAATTACCAAACAAAAGATATCCATGTCACAGAGGAAATGCCCTAATCAAATAAACCTTGAAATACCATTTATTTGGGAATCTGAACTCCTACACTCAATTCTACAAGTTTCTGTGGAAATTCTAGAGGGATAAAAACCATAGCACATTCTGCAGCACTTTGAATTGAAAAAGCTTTCATACTTGCAATGCTTTTGTCGATATCAAAAAAACCTGTAAGCCATGAGTATGTATAGTTCCCTTTCCACTTGGGAGGATGACAGCAGAAGTGTAAGCAACTCGTTTCACAGCACATGTCTAAACCCAGTTGTCTGTCCCATATTCACTTAGTTTTAAAACCCGGAGATCTTAAATGTATATTCTAGGTCCTCCAAAAAAAAGTCCTAAAACATGCATTCCTGTGAAATTGTTTCTTGCTTTGTTTTAATCTCCTTGTAGCATCTGCATGTCTCAGAAACTCTTTAGAGGGAAAAGACAGATGTTTTCATTAGCCTAAAAAATAAAGGCCCATAACCACTGCCAAAATAAGGCAATATTAACTCTACCTAAACACCAGAAAATAACAATTTTTAAAAAGCTACTCAGAAATCTGAAATGTAATGAAATGTAGACAAAAAAGCTTTCCAGGGAATAGTTTTATGCATTCCACAAAAAAACCCAATAAACCAAAAACCAACCCAGTCCACATGCTACAGTGTTGATAATGCCTCTCAGTACAAAGATAAGCTTTCATTGCTTTCTGCAAGGCATAATTCTCAAGGGTTTCATGTAACCAAGTTATGCATAAAGCTGTCCATGACAGGTATGGCACATAATACAGGCCAAGAGAAGAAATGGAGCTTTATTTGTTCATAATCCTCAAGAGTGAATACTCCAGTCCCAACAGCTGTCTGCCTCCTCAAAATCCCAGTGTCTTCACCTAACTTGGCTACAAGAGGATGAGTTGGGATTGATACAGCTCCAGAGTTTCAGATTTACTCTTTCCTGATCTATGAAGTATTTACTCATTTCACTCCTCCTTCTTCCCTCTAGGCTCCCTGACTAGTTGAAGGGATCAACTGGCCTCAAACCACCTGCCACAAGGCCCAGCTCTGCTTGTATCAGGTTATTTGAGGAAATAACTGTACAGCTGAAGAGAGCCTAAAAGCAATGAAAAAGGTCAGAAATCTAAAGAATGTAACAAACAAAGGCTGAAGAAACTGGCACCAGTCAGCATGCAAAAAGAAAATACACTCAGAATCTCAAAATACGTAAAAATGCACCACATGTAAGAATAATCTATTCTCTATATCCTTACAGGAGAGATCCTTACAAGTAATAACAAGTTGCAAGGGAGATTTAAGTTAGAAATCAAGAGAAGCTTTCTTACAGAAGTAACAGAAAAACTTGAAAAGACTATGTGTGGACATTTACAGAATCTCCATCATTAGAGGTCTTTTAAGAGGACTTTAAAGAACATGTTAACAATGGCTTAAAGACAATTATTCTTTCCACAGGAAGGGGATGAGTTACGTGACATGCAAAAGTCCCTGTTCCTGTATGATTAGAATACTTACTCACTGCAGAGATGAAGCATTTTGCATTAAATACTGGCACAGAGGATAACACTGTGTGAAATTATATCACTATCATGTCAGTCCACAAGCCCCCAAAAGGGTGCCATTCCAATGAGGCTGAGTTTCCCTAGTAGGAGGTCTCTGCCTCCTTCCAGAATCCTCAGAGACTAACATGGCAAGTACTCAGGACCAGTGGTCTCAACCTTCCTGAAGGCACGTGCTTTCTGTGCATTTCTGTGGTACAGGATAGCACATTGTTTTCCCCTGCACTTTAGATATTTGTAGTTTCAAAGGCATTGTTGGGCTCCACTGCTACTCACCTGTTACTCTTCACAGGAATGCAATTCCAGAACTGAATTTTAGTTTAAAATTAATTTGAAAGGTAAATAGGGTAACAGGTTAATTCCGAGGAATCAGATTAAGCTTGCAGTACTATCTACAAGGATTTTTTTTTTTTTTTTTTAAACTTGGAAACAGAGTTGGAATACTTTCAGAAAACATGACAGACCAAAATTTAGATTAGAAATCAATCACCGGTTTTCACAAATGGCCTTTTTATTCAAACCCATGTGGGCTGTTGACATTTTGACTTGCATAAGTGGAAAATGTTCTCTCCCACCCTTGACTCCCATAGCACCAATCCCTGCAGTAAGTAAGTTTTCAACAAGCACAGCAGGCTTCAGGACTTGCCACTATTAATTATTCTGTATGAAAAGAAGTGAAACTTGCATCATTTGAGAAACATTCTCCAAACATCACATTTTAAACAACTCAAGGCAAAAGAAAAAAAAAAAGCATTGTTTAAAATTAACCTCTAAAATACAGTCCAAACAGATTAGGGGGAAAGAAGGGATAGGAAGAAGCTGGAGGACAACCAGTTTTTAAAACAAAAGTCACAAAATGGAAGTATGCACTGGCAATGAGAAGCACGCATGTAATTCATGCTATACCAACCTCAAGTTTATTCCTGATCTTCCTTAGCAGTCTACTTCAACATTAAAATTTTCCCTTTATTATTGCTTCAAAAATAAGAATTCAAAAAAGAGATTTGACACTAACAGGAAAATGGATGTTGAAACAAATACTTTCCAAATATGGATAAATCCACTCTCAACCTTTCGAGAGGTTAACTACAAGAATGATTGACACTCTCTCCATCCCTGCTATCCATGTCTTCCACCTTGGCCAACTATATATTAAAATTACCATTCACAGCAAAATTTTAATGTCAAGGTTGTCAGGAATCTGACCTTGGAACCAAGACATTGCAAATTTCATTAAAGCAGTGAGCAAACCCATTTCCAGTAAGAAAACATGCAAAAGCACAACAGCAGCCATTTCAGCATGTTTTATTATGAACATTTGATACTGTTCTTGGTGAAAAAAAAAATGAAAAACTGCAGAAAATGAACACAGTCAGTTCTGCTTTTTAAATATAAGAGGGACTACTTTTCTCTTAAAATATCCTCTCAAAGTAGTTCAATCACCTCTTCTCTAGTATATGGACATCTACCTTTCAACAGAATTTAGAAAAGTCACATAAATGTCAAGCAAATCAGTTACATATAAAAATATGTATGTTTGATGTCACATCATCAAAATATCCCAGAAAATATGTTCACCATGGATCCTACCATTGGAGTTCACCAGACTTAGCTCTTGATTCATTATCTGAAGCAGAATTGGGACCTAATTTAAGTTTAATAGTTGTAAATAATATCAATTGCCAATTTAGTGCTTAAATATGATACATACACTTTGGGCCTATCATCATCACTGTCACACTTAAGACCTACCACTGTCTTTAAAAGATGTGTTTGAAACAGATCAAAACTATAGAATTAAAAATGAACTTTGTAGTGAACTATAGGAATATAGTCTTGCATAACTGTGTTCGGTATGCTTAGAAAGCCTCTGCATTTACACTAGACTATTAAACAAGTTACAGTAACAATTTGTATTTGGATACTCCCAGTCCATAATTTTGAATGTGGGTTGCACTGTAACAAAATGTTTTGTGTTAGAAGAATGTAAACTGTACACTCACAAGTAAATGAGATGGATACATCAAAATGTGTTAGATACTATGACTTGGAAGCTGAAGAAACTTTCAGTCACTCAAAAAGCATGGCAATAAAAAGAATAAAAGCATATTTAGCTATGCAAATCTCAGGGTCATTTTTTTTTTTCCTCCAAAGAGTATTAGCTCCTTAAGTAATTCACAATTAGACCTGATCTTGACAGAAAATGCATATCTTATTTAAAAGGATGAAAAGTTTATTATTTTTACTCCAGAAGATTTAAGAGTTTCCAAAAACTGTAAGTGCCATAAGGACTTCTTCAGAGAGGTAGCTCTCCTCAGAGGTATAATCTTACCATTTTCAACAGGGGCCTGTTAAAAGAATTTATTTGTGAAAGGATAATCTTCTGCAGTTTGAACTTTCTCACCAAGCTCCCTTCTCATTGCTATGCGGTGTGGGAGGTAAGTCTGCTTGCAATGCTAGCCATGTCTATCGAATCAGAACTAACCTTTTGTTCCAGTTATTTTCTTTGCAACTTTTTGCCATCAGTAGCCACCTCCAAAAAAATAGACTTTTGTACCTTTGAAGCCTTGTGTCTTTTAGATAATTCACTTTCAAGCTGGTTCAAAATTGGAAAGTTTCATCATTTTATGGAAAGCCATTCAGAACTTTTTGCAGAAGACAGAAATATGTGGCCTTAACTTTGTCACCTCTACTTCGTGAACGCCAGCCCCACAGCAATGTAAAAAACAAAAGGAAAGTCATTGCGGGTACTCTAACACTATAAACTATACTAGGGTCCAAAATTACAGACCGGAAGACTAATTTTCATTACTTATCAATACCAACAGAATAGCATGATTCAGACAATTTCAGGAAGAAAAAGGAACACAGTAACAATAAGCACTAACGATATATGTAACACACTGAGGAGATCAAAAGAAAGATCAATAACTACAGTACTCATCTCACTTTACGGAAAAGAAATATTTCTTGGGGAATAAGTATCTGTAACTTACACCACACATAAAAATTAAGGTTTGTTCACTAAACTTCATAAATGCATATAAAACCATAAAATATACATGCAAGTAGCCTGTAACATAAAATACAAATAACACATGGTCTCTGAAGGAAAAGCACACAAACAAGTAAGCACATAAAATTAGAAAAATCCTATTAAGCAGACACTGGTGATGCATCAAGAATGAAGCTTCATTGCAATCTTAAACCAAAAAAACCAAACTTGATATAAAATTAATCTTCTAATGTGTGTATGGTTTCTCTTTTTTAGTCAATGCCCTGTATTTCATTTTCAATGTATTAAAAAAAAAATCTTGATAAAATCATGTACTGTAGGAGTAGCACTGGGGAATTTGGTAAATTAAAAAAAAAAAAAATCAGCCTCTTTGTTAGCTAAGCCACAAAGCATCTACAGAGCCTAATTCATCACGAAAATGCCAGGATGCCTGACAGCTGATTGACAGATCAGCCCTCTACTTGCTCCCTCTCCCTGCATAGAGGAGCCCCTTTGATACGACATGTCTGTTCCTCCTGGACAGAACAACTCATATGCAGAGCGGTTATATGCAGGAGCTTAGCTCAGTAAAAAGAGGACAGGTTGAGCACAAAAGCCTTCACAGGACAGCTGGGAATTTGCTGGGTAGAGGAAACTTCTTGTCTGGTGTAAGGGAGCATTTCCACACATTTTCCTTCCACTCCCCTGACAAGAGAGACTGGTGGTTTCTCCAGGCCTGCAGCTGCCCTGGCAAGGCACCACACTTTGCCAGCACCACCTAGCATGTGCCCAAGTGGCCACAGAGCTCTGCTTTTCCAAGAAACGCCAGTGGTGCCACCTGGGACCTGGGCACTGCCATCCCACCTGGGCACTGGAGGAGCAAGCCCTGGCTGTGGGACAACTGCACAAGCAACCCAAGTCCTCCTCCACATCCAGTATCAAGGATTATGGGTGCAGCCTTTCTAGGAGTCAGTCAACCTGCTACTTGCTTTAAAATTAAGCCTGTGCTTAAGTGCTGTATGGGACTGGGGTCAGAATACTCAGTTTCTGGCAGAACTGAGCCCTATGTTTTTATATCCATAAAGTTAGCTCAATCTTTTGCCAAGCAACCCTCTTTTCCATGAGTTTTGTTTATTTTTCAGGATTGAGCTCAGTGAGGTGTGAGTGTTAACCTAAAGTACAGTGGCCTGATTGCCATGTATGTTCAAGGTAAAGAAGCTATAAAGTATGCTCATTTTATTGGTCCTTAAATCTGCAAGGGACAAGCAAAGCAGCACCGGGATAAGGGAAAGTGAGGTTCTCCCACCAAATCTGTGAAAGAACAGCTTACATGTAGATCAAAAAGTAAATGAAAATAATACCAAGTACAAGTAACATGGCATTGAATACTTTATGCTTTCAATATATAGGTTTTCTCTGTATATTTTAAAATCTAAAACTCTGTAAGACAAAAGAAAAAGGAAAAAAGGGGAGTACTTTGAAAAATACTTCAGAAGCAAATGCCTAAATAAGAACACTCTCCAAATCACTTAATAAATAGAGATTATGTTTCTAATCATTACCAATGTGTTGGTAAGAAATGACCCTAAAATGACCCTAAACTTTTATACTCAAAGACTATCCACTTCAAAAAACAAAGAAAAATTTGTTTAGTTCAGGAACTTTGTGGGAAATCCCTCTCTACCCCACCTTCCCTCCCTTCTCAGCCAGTAGCAATGACTAGGTCAGACAACACAGCTAAAGAGCAGACATGCTGGCTACTGCAGCCTCCCTGAGACAATCCACAGGGGCAGGTGTGGAAGAGAGGAACTGGGCTCTATCCCATACACCCTGCAAGGCTGCACAGCTTTGACGACTATGAAATCCCAGCAAATTTTAAAAACTTTGTTTCCCTTAAAGCAAGCATACTTCCTTGGAGAATTTTTCCTCAGAAATTAATTTAAGAAATGTGGGAAAAAACATTGAGCAATAATGGAAGAGAATTTACTGCCTTAAAGCTTGACTCAAGAAAATTCAGATGCTATGAAACAAAAATGGTCATGAGCTCTTTGGCAGCAAACCAGTGAGACATAGACTTTCTTGTTCTCTCCCTAACCTTTCATAAAACATTTTACAAATTGACAATATACACAGGGAAAACTGGAACCACTTAGACCTTATAATGGCAAGCTAATATTTGTTGTCTTACTCTCCCATTAGTGCACAAAGTAAACCAGCCACTACAAAAAAAAACCCCAACCAAAAAAAAACCGACAACCACACAAAAGCCAAATAAAACTTTTTTGGCCAGTTGGTTGCTTTTGTTACTTTGATCACAATTTTTTACCATCCCCTCCCAGGCATCTCATGGGAGAAGCAACTGTGATCTTAAAGGATTTTGACACTAGTACTCCCTCACATCTCACTAAACGTTTATCCTCTCAAGACTATCTTTCGACACAATTCTGTATTTGCTGTCACTGTGAAACTACTGTTATACTACACTGCTTAGCCTTAATTCTCTCTGCTGAAGTTTGACCATTCATAGTGAATGAGAGAAAAAATAAGAAACAAAGAGGAGAGAGTCTTGTGACTCTGGCAGACAAATATTACCCTACCTAGGTCCTTGCAGGTGCTACATCGTCAGGGTTTCTGATATGAGATTTGGTGCCTGATTTTCAGAGTATTTGGTATTTCCATTATTCATTTGACTTTTGAAGGCTTTTGGTGCCATCCAGGCTGCCAGGTAAAGCAGTCCTAAAGTCCAGGCAAAACATTTGATTGCAATTTTGACATCAATATGTGGACATAGATGTTTTCCATGCTGGGGAATCAAAACTGTCCTAGAGTAGAGCTATAGTAATGCCAAAGTTTTAGTACTGCTAGAATTGATGGAAAGGGAAAATTTACCCACTCTCTCTTGGCAGGGGTGCAGGCAGGGGGAACTGTGGCCTTGGTCTCCTGCAGCAAAATGTCAGATGTATTATCAGCATATTAGCAAAAGGCTGGGGATTGTTCCTTAAATAGCTCTTCTGCAGTAATCAGTAGTGGAAAGTAAGGTGCAAGGCTTTTACCTCTCAAGAACATGAGTAGGCTCTTAATCTCTGGCTCTGATAGGCACATCGCAGTAGTGCTATCTCCCAGTGCTCAGATGGGGAAGGGAATAAAAGATCCAGCATACTATCTTTGCTGACAATAAATTCAAGGAGAACATAATCTCTGAATCTTGAGATTGTCAGGTGAGCTCCCCAACCAAATATAAAGGAAGATACAATTACATCTAGCTGAAAATTCTGTATAACTCTCATTAAAACTCTGTGTATCTTATGCCAACAACTAGATACCTGCATCTGAATCTACCAGAAAGTATAGACAGGCAACAAATAGAAGTTAAGTTATTCAAGAGTTCTACTAAGTATCAGACCAGAAACTGAAAATGATCTAACATAGGCATGCAGCAAGTGTCTCCTGCTTCCGAAACACCATTTATCCATAGCCACAAAAGGAGGAGCTCTTAGTCTTTAACACTTTTCAGTATGTCCACATAGGTCTAAGGATGCAATGAAACCTACAGATAACACAAGGAAAATAAGTAACAATCATTCTACTTCAATAGTTTGCAATTTGAGGTCTTTGCGGTAAACCGAGAAAAATCAACTCATTTTTCTCATAGAATTCCTACAAGAAAAATTAGGGAGAAGGTCAAGGTGGGACCTGTCCAATATTTGACGGCTTAATTTCTGACTTTCCAAGGAGTATCCGGCAGTAGTTCACAACTATGCAAGTTCACAGTAGCATAAACCACCTATTTCTGACTAATGATAAATTTCTTTTCAAACCAACTTCATTGTAGATCTAGGAAAGGCATTTTAAAAAGTAGACTGAAAGTGGAAAGTCCCAGGGAAAAAAAATACCAAACCCCTCACAAATGACACAAATTCTCTTTCTTCTCTTATATTTTTCCAGAGCAGTCTTCCAGTTCTTCAACACAGGTTGAACACACAGGTTGATCTCCTTCACCGCCTCCTCAGACTTCACCTGTCATATCACCGTGATCCCAAAGATCAGTCTCATTCTCTCAGACTTTAGACAAAAATGCTCATACCTTTCAGTTTAAAATCTCATTTCTTTTTAGACTAAATCTTTTGGTTTGCTCCAAGAAGCTGAAATTTGACAGTAACAGATCCTTACCCTTTTTTTGCTCAACCTAGCACTTTCCCTTAGTACTTTTGACTTCTGCTTTGGTTCTGCATCCTTGGTATTGAGCCTGCTCTAATTACAATTGCACTGTAGTATTAAGTAGTTAATAAATCGCGCAGTTCCCAAAAATCCAGAGAAGCACCATAGAGTTGATAAGCTAGAGGTAAGAATGAAAAATATTATTTAGAGAGAACTACCAGACCAGAAGGGTGAAAGGAAAGGGCTGTAACTATGTAAGTACAGTTTATATAAATGCAAAAACTAGAGTGATGTTACTGGCTCTGTCCTTTATTTTAAGTCAGATTGTCCAAGTTAGATGGACTGGAAGAGGTGCACTCTACAAAAGCAGACAGAAATATAAATGAAATTAACTGTTTCCTGGTTATCTGTCACCAGGTCTCCATAAGTACTATTCCAGTCCACTAGATAAGTAACATAAAACAAATAAAAATATAGCTGATCTTTCTGCTAGACTAGATAGCCTCTTGCAATCTCTTCCAGCTCCAGCATCATATGATTCCACTCAATACATTCTGCACTAGCTGTGGAAAACATCCAGCTTTCAACCCATCATGAACTGCATGATGGCAAAGCATCTGACAACCAGAAAGCAAAAAAAAAAGTCTATCACACTTTTTTCATACTGAAAAAATAGGTCTGCTATTTTCAGACCTGCTGGTCCGTCACAGATCCCACTGAAGACACTGAATTGGAGCATATTCTAGATACAAGACAAATAATGACTTCGAAGCTCGAATGTGACAATCTCCTCTAAGTCTGTCACCAGTTTTCCATGCATCAAAACCTTTGACAATGCAAACCTACTAAGACAACTCCGAGCAGAAAGCAGATTGCTTCCGTTTCTGCAAAAAGCTGCAAGAGACAAAATTCAGATCAGGACACGTGTTTATTTCCGAACATCAGTGAGTTCAGTTTGGTGTGTACATCCAAACATTTAGCTGACACTGTGATGCACAAGAGTCATTTCTACAATGGATCAGCAGGGCCGGGAAGTCAGCAGATTCTTTCCCAGGCAAACCTCACTGTGTATATTATTTCCTCCCACTTAATCCAGGCACTTGCAATTTGGTTATAGTAGTTCAAGGGGCTGAAAGCATACGAAGATGAACTGCATAGACCAAACCCTCAGCTGGCACAAATTGGCACTGCAGTGCTTAAGCTCAGAAGACTTGTACTTGCTAGGATCTGGCCCACAGCAGGTACACATCCCTTGAGCACTTCACAGTGCTGTCATGAAATTCCACACTAAAGTATTAAAGTTTCAAAGATGAACAGAAAGAGACTTAGGCTTAACCTGCTCTGAAAGACTTAGGCTCCTAGCTGCTGACTTCCTTCTTGTTTTTAATACAACTTCTTTGGAGTCTGATGTCAAAAAAAAGCATAATTACACTGTAGAGCAACAATGAAAAATTTTCATGGCTTCATACACAGTGGGGAGGAACATGAAAAGGCTTTTAAAAGTGTATTACATCTCTTATGAGTTGGAAATCCTGGGTCACTACATGCAGTCTCAGAATGGAATCATGGACTGATTATATATTTTCATAGTTAACAATGATGAACAAGCCATTCTCCTTTACTTCCAGATCATGATAAATACCAGTAGAAATAATCATCATAAAGAATTAAGCTCATAATGAAATTCAGAGTCTATCAATGGAGCAGCTTCCTGACCTTATCCTGCAAGAAGCTGACTTCTTAATTCCATCAAGGATGAAGCCTCAGACCTAAGAGCATAGCCTGGGCAAGCTTAGACAATAGGAGAAGAATAGATTTTTATACATACATATATATATGTACACACATATACACATGCACATTTAATGATTAAAACTTATAGAGTAATGCATCACATACCCCCCAAAAAAAAAAGAGAAGTGCTTTTTTGTAAAACACTGAACCAATTAAAGGGAGATGAGGCAGGGAAGGGAAGAGCCAAGTGGGGCTAGAGAAACTGAAACAGAAGTCCTGAAGATCTGCTGCCACCATGGGTGTGAAAAGGTGTGTGCTGTCATTCACACACTCCAGTCCTTCCTAGCTATCAGCAGCAGATAGCTGCACACCTAAGAAGGTTAGGCTGACTGGTCAGGAGAACTCACAGCCAGATTAGTCCATCTAAGTCTTCTCTAGCATAGGCAAAAGAGGGCTAAACCAACTTGAAATGGTAGAATTATCCAAACAGGGCAGTCTAGGGGGAAGGGAGGCAATACTGATGTTGATAAATCACCACCACCACCCCAAACTAAACAACAAAAAAAAAAAAAAAAAAAAAAAACACCAAAAAAAAAGGAGGTGAGTAACAAATATAATCACTGAAAAGAAAGGCTTCTCCAGAGGAGTCTGTCCACCCTGACAGTTAGCTGATGTGACACCCTTTCCCACAGAAG
Organism: Leptosomus discolor; assembly: GCF_034619465.1. NCBI lineage: Eukaryota > Metazoa > Chordata > Aves > Leptosomiformes > Leptosomidae > Leptosomus > Leptosomus discolor. The sequence continues at coordinate 41,892,888 of NC_141397.1, forward strand.
ATGATGGGAAACCCATCACGTGGAAAATCTTCAGCCTTACTGGAAAAACCATAGCACTACAGTCACACAGCACTAAGGGAAACCACTGACTGAAGTGCAACCACAGCAAAGGAAAATTAGGGTATTGCTCTGCTTTGGTAAATTCGCGTGGCCACGTACAGCACCATGTAGACTTACTTGCTTTCATCCAGATGCAGCACAGCTGTGTTTATATGAAACTGTTCAAGTTGCTAAGCCTGGTTGAGAAGCCCATGCTGCTTCTGAATCTGACTCAGGACACCCCCATTGTATTAAGTCTATTTTTCTCAGAATAACCCATGGGCAACCAGCTCGTACTGCTTAGTGGCTTGTAAGACCAGCCAGTCCATGCCATCCGTTGAAACCTGCCCACAGTCAGTAAGAAATTATCATCACCTGTTATATCTTAAAACACATTCCAGTTCCTCGATTCTTCAAATAAGGGGTTTTTCTAGCTCTTTTCCATATCTTCTGGCTCAATTTCTTACAAACCCTTCTCATTGCTTTACCTCCCTTCGACTTCGTATCTTTCTAAATCTCTTCCGATTCAGTTCGCTCTTCTTTCCTCCCTTTATTTTTTTCCTTCTTTCTGAGCAAATTAAACTTACCACTTGTCCTATTCTAACTGTGATAAGTTTGCTTTGTACAAAAATGCAATTAGATCCAAGAGATGTTTTCCCCTTACCAGCAGGCCTTTTATTTTCCTTTGAAGATTTCTTTACAGTAATTTCTTTAATTGGGAATAGTGTAATATTTTTCTCCATTACATCAAATTACTATTTCAGGTTTTTGTACCCATTTTCCCCCTCTGTCAGTGTCCATCAACTGAGCAATATGGGTGAATAATTCCTGTCACAGATCAGGGCTTTGTCGAGACACAACTTACTGTTTCTGAAAGTTTACCTTGTTTAACTTCTTACGTGAATCTTCCATTCACCAAAACAGTTGTGGCTCCTCGTGTCTAAGCTCTGTCCCCGACAGGTGCCTGTGCCCCAGCCGGGGTTCCTATGAGGGGAGGCGGGGACTGCCCCGCCAGTCACGGCTAGTTCAAGCTGCCCCATGGCCGGGCTGGGCCGAGGAGCCGGCAGTGCCCCGTGGCAGGTGGAGAAGCCAGGAATGAGGGAGTTGGCTCAGGGCAGGAAGCCTTTTAGTTTTTGCCTGGTTTTCAGCACCCAGCCCTGTTTTGATCGGCGATAACTGACTTTTCCCCACATCGAGTCAGTTTTGCCTGTGACAGTCATGGATACAGGATCTCCCTGTCTCTATCGCAACCCACGAGCATTTCCACCTTGTTTTCTCCCCTGTCCTGTTGAGGAGAGGAATGGAGAGCGCCTCAGTGGAAGCCTGCCAACGTCAACCCATCACAAACATCCTTCTCTCTTGCTTCACTGTCACTTGTTTGGAAATGTTTGTTCTCGACTCCACTGTCAGCAGACGAGTTCTGGTGCAGAAAAATCAGAAGTAAGAATCCATCAAGCTCTTCAAGTTCCTGGTAGTGTCACATAAAAGTGTGACAGCAGGGGTTTACACAGAAGTACAAAAAGATTATTTCCTTTTGCCTCCTCAGAAGGCAGCAGTGTCACATTTTCTCATTAGAAAAAAAGGAACAAAATGTCATTAAAATGATACAGCAAGCATATTTAGAATAAAATGATAACAAAGGGTAACCTCCATATATTGAAGTAACAGCAGCGATTCAAAACAAACCATCTTATTAAGTGAAGTTTTTCACAAAAAGTATTGCCTAAATCAGAAAGAAAACCAAAGACAGAAACCATAGAGGTCTCCTAAAAAGAACCAATGGACCTTCAAAACAAATGTGTGCACATCTTCGTATACTTGTATTGGATCATCATGTGAGCAAACAAATATCCTTCAATAACCATGGCCAGAAACACCTCAATTTCTTCTTCACTAACCAGAATTCTGCTCATCAAATAATCTTCCTGTACATCATATTTTCCTGTTGGCTCCTGCCAGTCTGAGACACAAGGCCCTGTGCTCATCTTGTAAATAGCAGCACTGACTCCACTCTGTCTACACAGAACAAAGCAGAGACTTGAATACTTGATAAGTAGATTTTAAGAATTATGTTTTTCTTCTCTTTGCCCTATCCTCCATTCTTTATTAATTTTTCAGTAGTAAATGCCCTCTAGGGAACTAAGCAGCAACTAGGCCCACCTCTGGGAAAGGAGGATTCACATGTTGTCATGGCTCACAAGCACATGAGCTGTATGTCTGCAACAAGAGCAACACAAAATTTTATTGGAGAGTATTAAAACTATTTGATCTCCCAGAAAACGACTACAGGGCATGGTGTAGAATAGAGCAGGTTTGCAAAGAAACAAAGACTGGAGCCACCAATATATGCTTCAGGTAAGGAAAACAGAAGCTCTTACCATTGTAAAAAATAAGCTTTGGAAGTTGTCCCAGTGACTGCCAGTAGCTCAGGTGAAATACGCAACTGTTAAAATGCTCAGGCCCCATCTTGACTTGAAAAAAATCAGGTATTTTATGGCATCTGCAGTCAGTAATGTATATAAGCCAACATTTGAGGTAGCTAAGCCTTTGCTTGAAGTCACGGATTACAGAATTTGTGCATCTATCTTCCTATGCAAATGCCAAATTTTGCTCTGAGCAGAGTCCCCATAAGAGGAAAGAGATTACTCAGGGGAAGACTTACTTGCTCTGCTTGGTCCTATGGCTACAGGAAGCATTTGGCTGCTGCGTACGAGGCATGCAGCCTTAGAAAGCCTACATCTCTCTGCCTAGGACTAATGTATCTAAATGAAAGGGCAAGTCTTCTCCTCTAAATGCAGGTACAACAAGCTCAATAACTAGGACTTATTGTTCCATTTCTCTTTACATAGACAGTGTTGACTTCTTGGTTCATATAGATATAGGAAGACTAGAGAAAAAGTCTGTGAATAAAGATTTCATGCAGATGATCTAGAAGAATAAAAAAAAGTAAAGCTTAATTACAATTAACAAAAGTCTAGACAAGCACAATAAAACTCACCAGGGACTTTCACCTCATCTACTATAGAAGGGAACACATACTGTGAGTCACCGGGATCCTGTTTCCAAGCAGTGCTCTAGGTTTCTTCACACGAGCTGGCTATTTTAGACCTGATCCAGCCCATGTGCTGATGCTGCTGCCTGATGCCTTCCTAGTACAGCTGGCATTTTTACTGTAAGACCAAATGTTGGCAATGGCAATCTTACCTCAATTATTCCAGTTAATGTTAACCTAACTAAATAATTCTTGTGAAAAAGATGTGAACAGCCGGGGAAAAGAAAAGTTCGTACTCCATTGGATGAAATATGTCATTTTTCCCAATGTACAAGACAGAGTTCTTCACAAGAGGTAGCCTCGTTCGTGGCAAGAAGTGACAAGAGAATCAATTTGCTTTTCACTCTAATCTCATTTGCCCATACACTGTCAGCAGAATGAAGCCTTGCACTCAGATTGCAAAATTCAACCTCTTTTACCCAGGTTCCTGGTTCCTTAAGTACTTTCAATGAAGCTGTAACAGCTGAGGATCTCATCATTCTCCATCTCCCCCTTGTACTCCAAAAGTCAGAATTTTTCAGGGTTCCTCCAAAGCTACTGCCACTGTGTCTCCCAGACTATTTAAACATTTTATGTTCATGGCTTTTTCTTAAAGACTGAACTATGGCACAGAGGCAACCAGCTCTTACATTATGAAACATTTGACAGGTGAGGACACATTTTTATGCTCTTTCACACACTGAATCCACAGTCTAAGCTTTTTGAAAGGAAAAAAAATAACATCAACATAAGGAAAGACGGAACACATCTTTAGCTGGAGATAGAAAAGACAAGTCCCTGAGCTGCTTGCAAAAGAACCCCGCAGCACAAAGCTTGTGTGGTATTTCAACAGCTATAAGATGAGCAGGGACATGAAGCAAAATACCTACAAGTTCACAGGCTAGCATCCAAATGCATTGTTGATAAAAATAGGACTGGGGGTTATTTATAGAAAAACCACTTCTAAAAAAAAAAACCAACAACAATGCTGTAAGTTTCTTTATAGTTCATTTTTTATATTCAAAAGATAGGTACCATTGTTAAATATACACTTCAGTGCTGGTCTTGGGGTTTTTTGTTGTTTGTTTGTTTTAAATCTAAACTATGCTAAATACAAAATCAGGGAAAAGCTTTTATAACTAATCTTAAAAAATGAAGTAAATCTGGGAACATTTACTGTTTAAATTGGAAAATCCTCTACTGGAAACCAAACAGTTAAAGAAAAAAAAGAAGGGGGAAAAAGCCTTAAAAGACTCAAGAGAATTAGCTGTTGCTAAAACAATTTTATGGTCCTTTCCACTTCACTGGAGGTAGTTTATATGGCTGACTGGAATCTATTCAACGCTGTCAAACATCTAACACTCCCATAGCTAGACACCTTACAATGAATAACAAGCAGCCTAGCTGCCAATATGCTAGAGCTGCATTTTTTACCAGGGACTGGACCCCAACCCAGCAACACTCTAACTTCATTGTTTGATGCCTTGTTAATTTATAAGACCAAAAATTAACTACAACAAACAGAAGTGCCAAAATTCCAAAGCACTACAGCTACAAAATCCATCCTATTTAATAACCACAATACAGAAAGTGGGGTTCATAAAAAAACCTGCACATCTGATTTCTCTTCTGTAGTTTAAATTGATTTTGTAATAGAAAATAACACTCATTTTCAGCAAATGACTTACACAGTCTAGGGAGGCTTACAATAGGTGCACAGAATAGAATACAAAAGAAAGAAGTAGAAACAATGAATAAAATGTACACAACTCTTGTTGAAAGGCTAAGCACACCATCTGTCATCTTGAGTATCATCATTTCCATAAATATTATCCCAGCCATTGATTGTCTTGCTCAGTATTGTGCTTCAAGCAAAATCCTGGACTCTTACCATATTCACGTCCTTCATCTTTTAACTGTAATAATGGTGAAGAGCTGACACCAGAATCATATTCCAAGTAAGACAGAGAGTGCCCATTGACAACTCTGTCTCTGTGAAATTATGACTGAGCTATCTTGGCAGGTTTATGATTATGGCTTTGATAGGACTTCTATTCTTGCTCATATCCTGCCATCAGACCCACATGGGCACACTCTCCTCTTCATATAGCATCGAATGAAAGTCAAACAGGACACAGCCATGATGACTTAGGGCATACTCTTCAGCATTTTTGACTTTGGGGTGAAAATAAACATCATTCTGACCATATGCTTTACATAGTTTACAACTTTGGGTTTTGCTTTTCACTATTATTTTAATGAAATTACACTTGGCTGTAGGGCTCCCAGGAACTATTCCTCTAGGAACCAAAAGGTGCTGAAAAATTTCAGAGCCTAACTTTGGCTAACAAAATAAGCAAAGCAGCTGTTCTGAGAAAAAATGGTTATAGGATGCAGATACATAGCCCTTTGAGAAAAATAATTCAAATCAATAGTACACCTAATAAGCTCACTGATATTAAATAAAAATAGATGCTTTTAGAATATAGTTGACTATCCACACCCTAAAAAAAATGCAGTTTCATTTGAAGGAGCAAAGAAAAGTAGTGGGCTGTGTATGTTAATGTGCGTACATACGCTTTGCATACGCTTGTGTTAGTCTTTATAGCACTTAACATCACAGAGGGCAGGCTTAACGTTCCTGCAGTGGCCAAGGGCACTTGCTTCATCAACCATGCACTTTAAAGCATGTATTTAGAATCAAAATGAATGGTATATCACTGTTTTTGTTAAACATAAAGAAGAAAACAATGAAGTAATAAAATGTATTTTTCAGAAATCTATCGCCTCTTTTAATTATTTTCCCTAAATGAAGCTGGTAGCCAGAATGCAAAGGTAATAATAAATAATGATTTTTTCACTACACTGTTTAGCCCTCTTGCTCTGAAAGCAGGTTACTATTTCTTGGCTTCGTATTTAACCTGCTATCCTTACTCTCTGCATTTGGATAATTTACTGGCTGTACACCATACATTAGCATATGCCTGTGCAGCTTAGAAGAAACACCAGAATCATGCAGAATTCCATCTGTTTTAAATTAACGCGCATGCAAAGTCTCCCAAGAACACTCACCCATGTACTAGCTTAACAGCATTTCTGGGATCACAAACACACACAAATACCTGGCACATTTTCCACAAACACTTTAGCAACAAGACTAGGCCAAGTAAGTGTATCTTTATTGTAAACAGAGAAAAAAAGAATGGTGCCATGATCCCTCTCAGACAGAAGGCTTTGTCAGAAGGCAGCAGCCCCATCATTCTCCAAACCTTAATCACAATAATAAACCACAAATATTTAATCACAATCAGAGCTGGTCTCAGATCAAAAGCTGGTGAAAAAACTACATCCAGCAATTCCATTGATATGAATGTTTAACATAAAACTTTCAGGTTACATATTTACACAAAATAGAAGATTTAAGGAATGAGAAGTAGAACTTGAATACTGATCTGCCAGGCAGAAAAGAGCTTTTATCTTACTACAGATTAATGGCTTGTTAATAGTGTGTTTAAGCACTATCAGCAAGTCAGCAGTCACTTGGGAGGTAAGATGTGGCTTGCGATGGAATGCCTTTGGGTATGAAGAGACAGGTACATCCAAATGAACGATCACTCCTGCGAAAGCAAACTAAAGGCTATGCAATTGATATAAAACCAAGTTCTTAGCTACGAGTTTAGTCAAATAACATGACAGCTTTATAATACAAAGTAAATATCTTTCAGAACCAACTCAATTGTAATTATACAGTGTTTTTTATTTCTACTCTGATAATAATTTGGATTTTTGGAAATATATGTATTTCATTTTAACCTACTTCGTATTGACATAAGTACCAAATTTCAAGCAGTTCCATCACTAGAGATGAGATGATCCTTAACACCAGGAAATCAGTCTACTCTTTGGTATCAAACATCTGCATGGAAAAGAACTGTCATTAACTAACATGGGCCAGAAAGCTCCTAAGCATCCCCTTAAAGAGCTCTAATTCTCCAGAGTACTTTCATAACAGATGACAAAGAGGCAAATGCATTAAACAATTTCAATGATTACTTCCAGAAATACTTCTACAGTACTCAAGTGTCAAAATGCTTTTAAATCAAGCAAATAGCATATGGTAAAACTTATACAGCTGACTACAAGAATTAGATGCTTATACGCCATGAAATTCAGTTGATTCCAGATATATAGTTTTGCTGCTCATTTGTAGAAATTCATTCATGACTGACAGTAAGATGACAGCAGTATCTTAATAAGTATAAAGCCCAAGAGAATAAGACAAAATATAGACTTTTTATATGTCTTATACCACTGTGAAAACCATTCTTTTACCTTTCACATAGAAATGGGCTGTTACATCACAAGGTGTGCCTTCAGCACAATTTACCCGGTTTCTAAAAGGTCTCCTCCTGTCCCTGGATTCACAAAGGATTTGAACCTGATGTATATTGATGTAACTTTGGTTCATGAAAACAAAATACACAAGGGTCTTGCCTTCGACATAAGCGACTGTGTTGTTCAAGATCGCATCTGCTCTAAGAAGCACTGCTTCAACAGGGCAACCATTCTGGCCCCTTCAAGATCACTTACAGATACTTCATCGTAGTCAGGCATTTCCTCCATCTTCTGTTTTCAGAGGAGATTTCCTGCTAAGTGCTTAGAAAAAAGCAAAATGTAATTTTAATTAACATTTCTAGTGCAAATATTGTACAACATAGCTTTCCCTGTATGTTTTTACAGTTCTTTTCCGCAATTTAACCACAGGGAGTTGAATATACTGCTTTAACTTTTGCTAAGGATGGTTCTTATAGTTATTGACAGCTGGTGTTGATCATTTGAACTGGAAAACTTGCAGGAAGGAAGCACCTGAGTTCAGCTCCAAGTGTTCTCCAAAGTCTCCAGGAGTGTTTTATGATACTGTTCAATGTCTTTAATCAAGTAGTTCATTACCAGCTGGCAGAAACTCTTTGTTGCTGTGAACTCACTCAGCACAAAGTTATTTTGTTCAATAGTACTGCCATTTCCTTTTCAAATTTGTAAGGTTACTGTGCATCCATCTCCTGCTGCTACAACTTTGGCAGTCTTTTCTCTAAGCTTTTATTTTCTTAAAGTTGACCGTTTTAACAGGTTTCAGGTTTTTCATTTCTCAGGATCTTTTTGTCTTCTCCGTTCCTAATAATTTCAGACTATCTATTTTCTGTAAACCTTCCATACACGGCTGAATTTTTACCAGAAAATTTATGCAATTCCCTACCCCCCACCCCCCACCACCACCCCAAAGGCCACCCACTCTGTAAGTTCTGGCTCAATCCCACCACAGTAATGTTGGCATTTCAGGATACATCAAGTATGTTCTTTCACAGGCAGATGCCCCTTTCCATCTTCAAACTGAACCTAGCAAACACCTATATAGTTTGCTTGTTCAGTACCAAGTGTATTATACGCTGCTTCTTAGCAGGGATTATTAGTTCTAGTTAAATGCAACATTAAACAAATCTGCAACTTCCAGTTGGCTAAGGATATGTGCAGAGCTGCATCATGTGTGCCTGTAAAGGACACTAAAAGTCTACCCTCAGATATCTCTAAAAATGAGGTGCTGTTAGAGTACCATACTAAGAACTGGAAAAAAAAAAAAAAATAAAAATCCTTATTCCCAGTTCTACCTCTATCACTGACTTTTTGTTGAATATTACTGAACAAATCACACAAGCTCCCTCCATTTGTTTTTCAAGACATGACACCAGAATACAGCTATTTCATTAGGATATTGCAAGAATCACATACTAGACATCCTTTCAGTGCCTCTGTCTTATTCTTAGACTCATTGTCTCTCAGCTCTCTCCAAGTGTCCCAGCATTCCCATCTTACCCACCTATAGGTTAAATCCCTCAGATAACTATATGCCCATAGGCCTTCCTGGAATTCATCTGAAAAGCAACCACTTTCTTTCGTGCTACATACCATGTAGCATACAAAACATTAATGATGATGTAATATAAACAGCGAGAGAAATGCATTTAAAAATGGCTTCAGGGAAGCAAGGTTAGAAGACAGTGGAGATGTGAATTCACTTTATGACTACCTGCTTTGCAATAGGAATAAAATCTTTAAAACCTCTGATGGGAGGAGATTGATGGACCAGCCACCAAGAACAACCAGCTACCTATAATATTTTCTATTGATTTTTTTAAATTGCTTTAAGATCTAATTTGCTGTTAATTCTATATAATTTGCCTCCAAAACTACCAGTGACATCCCTAATTGGAAGTGACCACAGCAGTAGTAGTTGGACAGGCATGGAAAGCCTAACTCCTTTTTCTGTCTTCTTCACCAAGGACAACAGTCCCTGCTACAAGCTTTCACCTTCTCATGCCTTCCTTGCATTTCTTCTGAGCAACACAAAATTTTTAAGAAACACCACTCAAATGATCTGCTAAAGCCAGGCATCAGATAGTCTCATTACCACCTTACATCAATACTCCTTTAACACACAATCAGTATTTAGTGGATCTCTTCTCAATATTACCGATCCTTCTCCTTGAGGTCTTCACAACTTGTGGAGAGACTGGCATTGATTTCCCTGGGATTTTGATCAGAATTTTTCCTCTCACAATCACCAATTCTGTTTTCTGACACTCCTGAAATTCCTAGCATTGTGCATCTTAAACATCCCTCCCTTCCTGTGCTTCTCCTGCCTCTTAACTGCTCCTTTTCTATCACTTTTTTTATATCACTTAGCACATTAACTGGTAAGCTTGTCTCCAAGAAGTTAATTGGCTCAAGGCACAGATATTTCTGCCTACTCCTAATGGTAAATCTCTGATCATATCTAGGTTTTATAAACTCTGCCAAACCTTTTATTAGCTTTTGCTTCTATTACTCCTATAGTCAAAAAACAAAATATGTTGGACTTTTGTCTTGTATAACCGTTGGACATTCTAGAAATAATAGGTCTGCGGCTTCTTACATTCCCTTCATTCATCACACTGTCTCTTCATACTTTTTTCAGCCATTATAACATTAGTAACAAGGGAAGTACTTTATGCTTATGAACTTCATGCAGCAAAAACAGAGGAATAAGTGCCTTCCGACACTCCAAATATTTCTGCTAACACACGTCACTTCCACCATGTGGGCAGGCAGGCAGGTTTCACAATAAGCTACATAGAGTAGGAGTTGTAGCAATACCTGGGGAAAGTGCTTAAAAGGACACGTCATTATGTATTCAAATTCTATTGATCTGAAGTGGGATTCAACCATAAAATGTTTCTTTGAAAATCTTGCCTCTGCCTTGCCCTTGACAAATGGAGCCCTAACACACAGCCGCATATGCAGTACAGAATTTTTCTGTTCTAAAGAGGTATTTCCACGTGGCCTCACTGACCTTTAAATTAAGGCATAGAGAAAAGCACCAAATATCAGGGTTGGCAGCCTCACACAGCTTGCTGCTGAAGCATGACCCAACCACTGCAACTGATACACACAGCGCCTGCCAGCCACTCATACAGCACTGCGGACATTTGTGGAACAAGTAATGAATGACCATTTCCAGAAGCCCAGGCGGGACCCAGGAGCACAGAATTTACCAATGTGGGCAAATGCGTCTTATACGCTTAGATAACCTAATAAATGAAAGGATCATCTTTTTGCTATTGGAATTCAGAACTCTCGTCTGACACAGAGAAGTGACATATTGTATTCCACAGACAGAGGAGAGATGAATCTCTGTGTAACCATGAACTGGCAAAGCTAACAGGAAATCTGTACCTGAGCAGGGCATTGACTGTGGAGCTCCCATCTGTCCAGCAGGAAACCCATCCCACGGATCATTGGTGCCTTTCAGATCCAGACCAGGAAAAAGCAGTGCTGCTCTGCAAGCAAGACGACCAAGCTCCACTGAAAGCTAGAACTGCAGCACTGGAGTATGTTCCATGTCCATGGAAGCGTGGATTTGTAGTTAGTGGGGCCAGGCAGATCCTAACCATTTCTGAGCCAACAGAAAGCTTCCTACCTCATATGTTATTCTGTTTCCAACATCCGTCCCCACACACAACCCTGGGCCCACTGGAGGCAGGCTGCAAGCCAAGCCCTCACTTGCCCTACACAAGCAACTAGAACACCACCTTGCTAGGACTTGACTCTGGGGACTACAGGCACAGACAGTGTTTGTTACACTACCTGGTGATACACTTCCCCAAAGTGCCAGTGCCCACATGCATTTCAAAACTGCTTCTCCTCCTCCTTGCATTTTAGTTGAGGGTATTTAACTTTCACTTGGAATAGCAAATTAAAAAAAAAAAAAAAGAAAAGAAATCAAAAGAAATCAGGAATGATGCACAAACACAGTTTGGAATACAGCAATACGGTAGACTGAATACATGAAAAACACGATTAGTTTTAAAACACAAAGACACAAAAAGAGAAAAATCAAGAGAAAAAGTCTCAAAAATTATAAGGAAGGGTGAACAAACTTGGTCTCTGCAGCTGGCACCAAGAAGCAGTCAGGGCTCCTACCAATGTGAAAGACAATTAGATTCCAGCAGACAAATCAGAAAGTAATGATTATGACTGCTGATGCTGCAGACCATGGCTGGCCCACATTAGGTTAAGTAAACTGGATGCAAGCCAATATCATTGAACAAATGGTGTAGCACATTCTGGAGGCATCTGAGGAGAGATTACTAATATCTTAAAGGTGACCTTTCACACATGCTATCCCAGCAAATCAGGCAATTCTCTTGGCTATAGAGGACAAGATCAGAAGAGGCCAGTCTCTTGAAGTTATGCACTCTTCATACCAATAGGATTTATTTTTTAAAATTTATAATAATTGACTGCACCTCATTTGAGCAAAGTATCTTAAGTGCTTTATTGGTTTATTTCACCCCTTCCCCCTGTTTTAAAGAAAACATAATCTAACTTCCCGTTATTAATCATCATCCAGGCAGGCAACAAGCTAAAGAACTCTAATTTTTATTCATATTGTCTACGAAAAAATGTAAAATGTTTCCTAAAAGGGCAGGTACATTAATTAAGCCTGCCTCAGGATAAATGAAAATTACTAGGAGTGCTCTGCTTTCCTGAATGAGTTTTTCATAGATTATTTATAATTGAATGAAACCAGCTACAACATTTGTAACAGAAACTGTACCTAAGTTAAACATTGCCACTTCTGCAGAAGCTGAAGAGCATACCCCATAAACAGAAAAACGTCTCTTCATTTTTATGAAGAGAAAAGAGAAGATATATTTTCTGAAAAAATGTCCCCATAAGTAAAACAAACAGTAAATACGCTGGGTACAAATCTCGTCAGCGCAAAAGGGCCCTAGTGTAATTGGAAATCAGACCCCGGATTCTGAGAAGGCATCTCAGAGCCAAAAATCTGAAGCTGAGGATTGAACTCCTTTCTGTTTCTTCAGAGAAGGAAATACAGCTTAATTAGCCTCAATTTTCTAAATAATGGTTATCCTCTGTAACCAATCAGTAAAGTTTTAAATCAGTATCAGATAATGCTTGCTCAAATAGTGGAACATGCTCTGTCTTCAAAATATAATCTTACCCTGCTGACAACTGAAAAAGCTAGAAGACTGAGGCTAACACACACTGGCATATAGTTTTTATTTTCAAACAGAAAACATCCTTTACTATCCTACAGAGCAGATCCTAAAGCAACACAAACTTCTTCTGTGCACAGAGATTTCACTAGTGAGAGAAAACAAAGATAACTTTGGGGAAAAGAAATTAATGTAGTTTCACACACAATGGCACTTTCTGAATCCATTGTGAATGGAAGAAGGAAAATGTTTAAAGTTACTGCTAGAGAACTGAGAGAGATTCAAACAAAATTATTTGAATAATCATTAAAGAAAATCCTTATCCTCATCTTGAATTGAAGGACACTTCAAGACAGAATTCTACTTCCAAATCAGCTAAAAGCAATACACTCATTGAGTTAATCTGTAATTATCTGATATTCACCTGGATTATGAATTTCACCCTATCAGTAAGATAAGTAAGTGCATGTTAATTATGAGGCTGACAAATGCAATGCAGAATTATCTTTTAGTATTTTGTAACATGCTGCATATATTGCAGGAAATACCTGTCAGACTATTTTTGCTGCTAGTAGTCCGAAAGCTTAACTTTATTCCTAATTACTTCCGTGTAATCAGTAAGAAGCCATGCAATGATTTAAGAGATATGTCTTAGTTTTATCTGACTATAGATAGATACAAATAAGTGTAGTTTGATCTTCATTTCCCTTCTAGACTCACATAAAAATAACATCTGAGTGAAAATCAGAGCAGATCCAAGAACGTTGTTCATTATGAGTTCTAGGTTTAACAATTCTTTATGGGATACATCATGACACTGCCAACTAGACGTTAGCACGTGAAGACCTACTGTTCTGCAATGCATGTAGGCTCCAATGCCTGCTATGCACTATCCAAGAACCTGGACAAATATTTTCTTAATTTTTCATGCTTATCCTAGGATGTCAGAAACTGGGAGACACAAGTGTCACTGACAAAAGGAAAAGAAAACATGACGCAATGTGAATGGAGACAACCACAAATATGAAGTGAAAATTTTATCAGATTACTAGAAGTAGTTGGGTTTTTTATATATATATATAATTACATATTACACTGTCTGTAAGTCTCTGGCTCTGTCAGGTGTCCTAAATTTAAGGGAGGTGTATTATTACATATCTTGGAAGGCTGCAAATATAGAGGCATTTTTGTCCTAGTAAATTCTACTTCCTTGGTTTAGAATACCCTCTGCCATAGCTTCTTTCTATAGATTTTTGAAATATTTTTTTCTCTTACATAATACGGTGAGCAGAGTTCAGCACAGGAATTAATTTTTTAGATATGTGCATTTCCTTCCAATTTCTCCTCTGCAAGAATTCCTTTACTTTCAGGACTGGCAGATCTATCTGCACTTTTTAGATTAGTCTTTACCCTGCTTAAGGCCACACTGCTACATTATTTTCCATTAACAGTCATGTTGAACTTCATACAGATATAATCAGCTGCATCATTAGTCATTTCAATAATTTATGGTCTAATCTTCAATCCCTTGAGAGAACACCTGCCAGTCATATGCTGCTATTATTTATGAGACAGTTCTACCATCCTAGTTCTTTCCTCCTTAAGCGACCACTTACAAAAATGGATCCACTTTAAGTGTTTTCTTATCCTTTACTTACATAAATGCTGATTTATACCATGCTCTTTTTCCAACTTTTGTATGATGCATATACTCATTATAGACCTGTACCACCTTCCTGATGTCTCAGTCAACACAAAAATGAAAGCACTATAAAATTATGGAAGTTAATTTATTTACCTTTATTTAGAAACACACTTTTCTAACCCCTCACACAGTACAAATACTCACACATCGGGGAAACACCACTCCTAGAGTTACAGGATCAGACGTTTTGAAGTCTGAAAATACGTTGTTGATATCAACTATAATATACCCCAATACTTTGTTTAGAAAATTCTGGCAGACAAGCCAGCGCTATCTGATTTACAGGGTTGTTTCTCAAGGAACAAACTTTCCCCAAAATCCTTAAATTTCAAAGCAGACTTTACTAAACCCTATCATAATTATCTGTAATGTTTTCACAGACTATAAACAAAGATCTAGTTGAAGACTGAAAACTGATAAAAAGACAACACCAACTTGTTTAAGTATTTATTCATCAAACAATGAAAGTGATAAATGAGAGTAGAGAATAATTAGAGAGCACTTACTGTAGCAGAGAGCTGTGGTCCATTCAACTGTGCATGCAGGATGGCTTCATTGATGGAGTTCCGGATTCCCGTCAGTGCAATTTCCAGATCACGTGAGGCAGCCATTTCATTAGTCAGATATTCCAGCGTGGAGATATACTCCCTCCATTGTGCATCCAGTTCTGACACACTGGCCAAACAGCCCCTCATTACATTTAGACAATATCCAACACAGGGTCTGATTAGCGTCAGGCCCTGGCAATGTGGGCAGTACTGCATCTTCACTAGGGCTTTGCTACATTCCTTCGTAAGAGCTGCATGTTCAGTAGTATTTATCACTTCAATGCCCAGACTGAGGGCCTGGCTGAGCATCCTACTTGCCCAAAGAGATTTTGACAGCTCTGTAACCATGTTTTTAGAATAGTGTCCAAAAGGATTTACGTCTTGCCTTGTAAGCCGTAGACACTCTGTATAGTCCTCTGACAAATCTGTAATTCCTGGGTTTATTAGCCGACTATACACCAGAGGAAAGAGACTGTCAAAGAATCGTAATACTGCACTTTCCACTGTAGTCTCTGCACCCAGAATGTAAAGAGAGATGTCTGTAAAAAGTTCTTTAACAGGCTCTGCTGCTTCTTTTGCCATAGGTCTGTAAGCTGTCTCAAACAGGGAACTTGTGCGGTTTTCAGCAAAGTGAAGCAAAGATTCAAAGGCCTCTAAAAAGGGAGCAGGGGAAAGAAAGAACTAGAGGTTAACAGCAAGCACCTGAATCTTAGTCACAAGACTAATATTGTCCTAAACAGGAACATCAATAGTTACATGAGATCTGCAATATGAACACACTAATAGCTAATACAGCTTTCGTCAGTAATACAATTAAAAATATTACATGTGTGTAATAAAGGCAACACATAATCCACCAATATTTTCTTTTTAAAAGATAACTGTATTCTCACTAGCTAGACCCTTGCCCAGACACTAGAGGTCAATGAAGGACTCGCACAGGCTCCAGCGAGCACAAGCAGGGTCTATGTAAGACAGCTTTTGTAACTGACACTGCATTTGGACAGTTCAAATGGGTACGTTTCCAAAACATCCCTCTAGCTCAATGAAAGCTTGTGGGATAACTGCACACCAACAGAAGTTGAAGCTTTTGCTTCACAGTGCTGTGAGTGGGTGTCTAAGAGGCACTTCTTGCAAAGGATGAATGAAAGAAGCTGTGTGAATAAATTCTGTCCCTGTTAACACTGGCTAGGTCTGGACACCAGCCAGTGGTTCGGCAGGACTTGACATCATCTGCTACGAACCAAAACAATGTAATAAAGTCAGGAAAACACAGTCTCCTTTAAAAACACCATTTTCTAGTGGCCTAAAAAATATACATTTATTTAAGTTGTGCCATGGTTAACACATTTCAAATTGCAGAAGGCAAGTATTATATACCCAAGACACTGACTGGAGTGCTAGAATTCATAGACAGGGTTAAGAAAGGGATCCGTTCCCAAGATTGTTTTTAATGATACAGGAGACATTAATCCATACCATTCCCACTGCTTTCTTTGGAAGCTGTACAACAAAAAGCCTCTGACATAAATCATTCTTGCACTCTTCTGGATGGCGAGTAGTTCCAGTCAAGGCAGGAGACCTATCACTTTATACCTCCTGAGGACTGGCCAGACAATGGGTTTTCTGTCTAATCCTGCTCTACATTCATTCGAACATCACCATGTGATTCACTGCAATGTAACACAAACCAAAGTCACTTAAAGATCAGCTCAGCAAATGAGCAGACACAATACTGTGAGTCGAGATTAGCATACACTGGCAAAGTTCTGTAGAAAAGCCTGCTCAGTGCCTTCCCTCTATTACATCTCCCTGGGCAAGTAACTTGCTTGTTATGATAAGCATTACAATCCCTTTACCATGAAGTGATTTAACTAAACAGATAATACAACATATCTCATTGTACATTAAATCATCGGTATTTTACACACACACATGCTGTATCCTTCTGCCAGAGAATCACTTCAGCATTCCCACTGGTATTACAGCAGCTAATACTCTGGAAGTGCTTATAGAATCCTAAAAATTAAGAATTCAGATACACTTTAGTTGAAAAAGAAGAGAGTTCATTCTCTGGCAGAGAAACACCTTGCCAAGTTTCAGACTGAAGTAGACTTTTACAGCTGACAAAAACTTTTACAGCTGACAAATTCTGAAAGTTGGATGACACAACCTAAACCATAGTGAAGTTAGGTGTGTGGTACTGCACACTATTAGAAGTTCTCTGTTTGACACACCATCCCTATGTGTTTATTTTTATTTCTAGAGGAAACTTAAACACTATTTTTGTTTATCATACTAAAAAGGCAATGGAAATACACAAAACATGAAAAGCATGTTTTAAATTTCCTCCTTCAAATATACATGCTGTCTTATGGATATCCAGATTATGGGAGCAGGGATTGTCTCCTACAATGCCAATCTTACGCTGTTGCTTTACCTTCTACATCCATAAAGGCAGCACTGCAGGCATCATCCCCTTGCTGAAAACTAAATGAAATGCATTTATGAATGTGAAAGTATCCTTATTGTCCTGAGAAAAAACAGCCCCAGTGAAAAGTGAGAGCAGAACAGTCAACGACAATGCACATCCCAAGAAAACAGACTTCAGCAACTTCTTGGGATATGAGGTTATAGACTAGAAACCACATAGCTTTTTTTTTTTTCCAGACCTCTTAACTGTGAAAATTCCACATTCAATTAAATAAAATCCTGCATTATTCTGAGACAAGTATGAAACCAATATATTTAAGTGTCATTTATTTTTCATTGTACAAGAGAAAAATTGTGATTGTATATAGCTTCATTCCTCCTGCAAAGAGAGCCCTATAATCAAAATTATGGTACAAAAAAAATATTCCTGCTGATTGCAGATGTGCTGCAAACACCCATAATGTATCATCTGCTTCCTTATCACCACTGGTCAGACACAAAAAACAACTCATGATTGCAGGCACTCCAGCAATGTTTGAGAAGGAAATATGTAGGTCTTTTTTCATTGCTAAGGCATTAAGAGATGTTTGAGAGAATCAAATTACTGGTTCAGCTGGATGTTCCTAGTCCTTTAATTAGAAGTAACAGGGCTTCATGCAGTCAGACGATTTTGTAACAATGGACAGCTTGCCTTCTTTTTGTACAGAGCAGGCAACCTTAGCATCTTGTTTTAAAAGTGATTAATTACATGCTTTTAATGCACCTTGAATGGCACTTTGTATGGAGTTTCTAAATCCCAAGGATGGTTTACCACTATCTAAAAAAAACAGTTGCTTGTCTGTGCAGTCAAATACAGCAAACTTTGGGCATTCATGAACTTGCAAAAAGCTGAATTCTAAGCCTAAGCCCACACTGGAAGAAACTTTTGATTAAGTTTCACAGCCTTTGGCTTCAAGGCCCCCCCCCAGCAGCATACAATGTACAATAAATTGCAAATACATTGATTCTGAACAGAAATAAGCCATAACCAAAATTATCCAGAATTTGATGGAGACATTACATATTTTTTGTCTTCCTTTAGTACTAAAAAAAAAAAAAGGGGGGGGGGGAAGGGGGAGAACAAGGTTTGTTCTTGTGTTCCTCAAAAGCCCTTTTTTGATTTAAGACCAGTGAAATTGAAACAACAGCCAGCTTTGGATTTTGAACTAATGCACTGGTGACTACACAAGCGAAACTCAGGCATCACCTTCAATGGGGAGAATTTTGTTCAAACTGTTTATCGTGCGCTCACAAAACACTTGACACTACCCCAACGTGTCTATGACAGTTAAACACAGCTGATCAAATACAGCTCATCTCTAGAAACCTCACACCTGAACTGCTGGTGTTTGAAAATTAGCTTCTGGAGACAAGCCCAGTGATGACAAGATGCCACACTGGTTTTGCTGCTCTACCTGCAGCACAGTGCTTGCCAGGCCAAGCAGGTAACCAGTTTGCATACTGGGCTTCTAGTCTGGTTCCTAGCATTCATGTTGTATTATGCTAAGTCTAACACACACAGATGGAAAAACATTGCTTTGCACGTACAGCATCCATGCTCATTCATCATGAGCATGGCACAGCTTGGTTTTGAGTGACAGCTACCTTCTGACAGAAATACATCCATCCCAACACAGAGGATGTTCTCCTTCTCTTAAACCAGCCAGCAGCTGCATTTCATATACCCAATGCAACAAAAGCCATGCACGACTTATCTCACACCAGCTCTTGCACCAGTGTAATACCACTGCCTTCTTCAGTGGGATTTAATCCTGATTTAAGTCCATTGTACGTCAGAAGAGACTGCTGAAGTTAAGTGTTTCTGCTAAAGAAACCTGCTAAAGGATAGTGCTACAGGGAGAAACAGATTTAGAGGCATGTATCTGTCTGCACAACACTGGTGTATCAGCATTTTCCAAAGAATTTCTCTATTTTTTTTCACCACCTGGAGGTCTATTCGGGGAAAGAAAAGTAGATTTTAAGTAACAGGACAGGCAAAGGAAAAATATCTAACATCGTAACTACAGCTTTGATTAGGTCCTCATGTCATGTAAACACTGCATTCAATGACTTACAGTAACTCATTCAGCAGGAATATCTTCTTGTGTTTTTAAACTGCTGTCATCTCTATCTTAGTGCAGTTAGGTGCAACAGTTCTCCAAGTTTGTTTCAGCCACCACCTCTTCTGCTGCAGCCTTATCCTTAAGAGAAGGATCAAAGCTGCAAAATTGCCACGCATCAGTTTCCCACTCTTTCTGCCACAAAAATCTTTATGGGTGTGTTCTGAGGAACTGTTTATTTTTTCAGGCTTCCAGACACATGGCAACATAGCCTTAAGGAAAGGCTTCAACAGAACAATTCACTGAAGCGCACAGCGAGTCTGCGCACACATGATAGTACAAGACCTTGCATTCAGGATTGCCTTCATCTCATAAACCCTAGATTCCTTACAGTACATGATGGTCAGCAGATGTAGTGTCAGGGAATACACAGAGATGGGAGTTTTCCAAGAAAACAAAGATCAACATATGACATGCATAGAGCAAGTTCATTTGCTCTCTTATGCCAGACCTTCACAAGCTATAGAGATCCTTATTCCGTAAGCAACTATAGGATTCAGATGCGGAGCATAAGGAGAGGCTAAGCAACTTCCAACTTGCTGGATTATGAATCAGTCCAAATCTGCGTTCTTTTCTTTCCACAGGCCCAATACAGGAATGTTAGCATGGGAACCATTTACCCAAAATAAAGTCAATACAAGCACAAGACACCTCTGTGAGCAGAGGACCATTTCTGTCATGCGGTAACTGAGGCTCAAATACAGCAGGCCTACTGTTTGAATTCCCATGTCTTCAAAGACCAAAGTCATAAAACTGAGTGCAAACCACCACACGCATATATGAAAGGAAAGATTTACTGTCATTGCCACCGTGCTTCTGTGTGTGACTCAAAGGTGGCACCTTGCCCACAGAACTGACAAGGTAAGACCATCCTTCTAATGCAACGGCTCTCCAAGACATTAATAATTCCTTACACTCTGCAATAATCAAATATCTGCTGAACTTAAATTTAAAAAAATCCACAAGCTTCTAAAAAAAATAAGAAAAAAGGATACCATTCTAGTATAAACATTACTGAATAGATTTAACAATGCTCAATAAACTGATAGTAGAAGCAAATACTGAAACTTATCTATACAGAGATAACATCTGTGTACATTTTAGATTTGAGTGTAATCATGAAAGGAGAATGACAAATTTAAGTAGCTCCATTATTTATTTGGTCTCTTAGGACCACGCCAATATTTGGCTCCTTTCTCTTCAACATCTTGC
Source organism: Leptosomus discolor (assembly GCF_034619465.1). NCBI lineage: Eukaryota > Metazoa > Chordata > Aves > Leptosomiformes > Leptosomidae > Leptosomus > Leptosomus discolor. The sequence continues at coordinate 41,913,569 of NC_141397.1, forward strand.
ATTTATTAGAGACTTACAGGATGAATGAAAGCTACAGCTTGTTGAACAATAGCTTCTTTTTAATGCTTTCAAGTCGATTAAATATTCTGCGTCTTTAAGGCTTGCCAAAATAAAGGACAACATATTAGTGTTTTGCAGTAGTAGAATTTAACTACATATTATTTACAATTTGATGCAGAGAGAACAATGTACACAGCAGAAAAACCACACCCAGATACACATCCACATGATACACAAATGATAAAATTCAAAGTTCAATTTTTTTGGATATGCAATGATCTCTAAGCATATTGAAAAGAGTAAGAATTAAGAGTGCTCAAAAAGCATCATTAAACAAGATGAACAGGTGCGGTGTTTTAGATCTCAAGATTACTTTAAAGAAAAAAAAGAATGTAAGTGCAAAACAAATTGTGTCACATTTCAAAGACAGAACCTGAAATCCATTCATTCATTAAGCTGCTTTTGAAAACAATTTCTTATAACTTTCAGTTTCATTTCTAATTTGTGACATTTTGCTAGTAGCAGAGAATACCAAGCACTGGAAGTTTCTCTTCTTATTTATCCTGAAAGATTCTACTGAATGTAGGACCAAAGCTTTTTATCAATACCCTACTTCTTCCTGTGTTCTACTGTATTTAAAATGGCAGTCTTCCTATACATAAACACAGTCACTCTTGATGAAGCTAACGAGAAACAACATGTTAATAAACATATTAGGAGTCTCATGGAAGTACTACGTCCACCATATCACAATTGACACTACACCAACACTTGCAGGAAACATTGCAAACTTGTCCCAAAACGTTTTGGGTCAGAGAAAAAACTGAAAGCTCTCAGCATCTGGGCCAAGTCAAAGCATCTCTTGCTTTCTACTCACCTCCTGTAGCTATTTAACAAGGCAGAGTGCAAAACAGATTCTAAAGCAAAAAAGCAAAGTGAGTTTTGGAAAGGCGGGAAAGGGAAGTTTGAATTTGCTCACCTTGACAGAAAGGAGAGGGTATGATGTCTTTAGAGCTAATCAGACCTTCAGAATAGATTACAGAAAAAAAAAAAAAAACAAACAACATAGCTTTCCATTACTGTGTGTAGGGGTAAGGTCTTTACTTAACAGTCTCTCCGTGAGTTTGTCTATACTGATAACATCAGATAAATATCCTGTTATGTATCTGTTGATAGAAACTTCTGCCCAAGTTGAAAAGTAAGAAGGCTGTGCCTCCTTCTCTGTCCGTTCCTAACAGCCATGGACAACGCTTCTTAATCAGAAATCACTGAGTAGGATTATTTACAAGCTACTACTATCATCCTTTAAGCCTCTGCTCAGTTCCAAGTGTAATTTAAGGCTGTTTTTAACTTAAGAAAACTTATGACAAGTTGCAAGGGATTTAAAAAATTCTAGCAGTAAGACTTCCAGAGCTTAAGAATACCTGATCTTTCCTTAGTAACATCTCCTGTGCTGGAGCTTAGACAGTGGTTTGCCACGTGTAACCCTGGACATGAGAAAGCCTGGTGCAATTTAAGTTTCAGAGCAGCAGACCCACTATTGTAATCTGGTAATGTGAGCAAAGCTAAGACACTTAGGAAGACCAATTTCCAAATAGTCTGTTGGAAAAGGGACTTCCAGTAACAGTGATAGGAACCAACACCTTTATGTACCATCTGAAAACTTCTATCTTTGCACAAAAATCAGTCGTCTTTGCTGTTTTCATATGCACAAACCTATTCTTTCAGCCTTGGCACAGCTGTGCAATTACATAGGAAGCAACCACCCTCTCAGACTGCTGCCCCAGCCAACAAACCCACACCCTTTTCTGAATCACAGCCCTACAGTAGACTCTTTCTTCTGCTTTTTTTTTGTAAACTTAAACAGCTTCTTTACTATAAAATCTTGTACAGGAAGGAGTAAATATGCAGCTCATATTTTGGTGAGATTGATGAACATTGAAGCCATTAACTGGGTTATTTTGGTGAGTATTTGATTCTGGAAACACCAATAATAGAGATAACATCACCAAGTTTAAAATAGGCTCACTGCGTCATAGGCTGGTGATGCAAAGGGAAAAAAAGGCAGTAGACACACAAGCCAAGGATATATCTTAATAACAACAGAAGCTTCCAGTGATAAATAGCAAACTTTTGTTCTGCTCTGGTTATTTTGCCATGAAATCAAATTATGATTTCTGTAGACTGTGTGCAGGGGAATATACCTGAACTGCTGGAAGTAGTAACCACAGTGCACACCTTTTTCAGACTTAGCGGCCATGGCTTTACCATTAACAGAACAACAGTGTATAACAAAGTTGCAACTAGCTGCAAAAGCATTTATCAAAGAGACTTGCGAAAGCTCTACAGTCTGCTGTACCAAACCATACCTGCCCTTTTAAAAGAAAACGCTATATGGAAGAGTTTTTAGAAAATAATTGTTAGTTATGCTTCACAAAAATCAGTTACAGTTTGCTAACTTGATTTTGAGCTGCTCACTATTTATTTCACTTCCAAACGCTTTGTAAACACAATGAATGAGCTGGTAAATAAATTTAGTTTATTATTTCTATATCCTGCATTTCAGTACAGTTGTACATTATTTTATACACTGTAATTAGAGGGCGCAATTATCCATTCCCTTTTAAAGTAAGCAATCTCAAGCAAAACTAAATCAGTTGACCAGCAGAAAGCTGGAGAGCAGATGTGATATTAACCTTTTATGAAACCAGTGGGTTTCCGCTGATAGATAGAAAAAGCAAGTAGTTCTTTGGGAATATTTGTGCGGTAGAAGACTGATGGACATCTAGCATCACTGTGGTAGGATGATCTAGAAAAGCAGTAAAAGCCCTGAGGACTATGGCTGGACCTTTTTTATAAAGCTGTGGCTATCAGTATTATTCTCCCTTTGTCAAAGCGCAATTCCAAAAGATGATTCATATAATTCATATCTGCCAAGTTCAAACTGTCAGCTATTACTTAACAATAACAATTCACAGTTTCAACAGGAGTTAGGCCAAAATAACTGGAGAAGAACTACTGATTTATAAAAACAGTTCTCACAATCTACAAGAGAAAAAACCACAAGCAGTTATGTAATCTAGGTAGCTAGGTTCTTCACACAACTATAACTATCTTTGAAGTTCTTCAGCAGTTTAACAGCCATCAGAGTAGAAGCAGGAACGATGTTATCTGATTTATCTGATCGATCACTAACACAGACAGTAATGACTGGAAGCCACAGCTACAGCAAGTAGCACACAATTCCCAAGATGGATTACAGCACAAAGCACTTGCAAAATAGCTTTGAATGACAACTCTATAACGATCAACATTTCTTTCAAGATAGATCCACAGAAACAGTCTACATTGCTTAAATTAGGTCTAACTATTCTAATGAAAGGTTTTGCCACATAAAAAAAGCATCCACTTTAATTTTTTCAGGCTAAAACCCTGTGCACAGTTGCAAAGATGTATAGTGTACTGAAAAGTCATAATTTTTCCTTAGAAAGGAAAAAACATTTCTAGTAAAAATAAACAACAGCTTGAATAATATTTTCTTAAAAATCAGCCTTTTATCATCACTTTATGGGATGAAGTAAACCGCCCTTATCTTTTCAAGTAAGGTTCTTGCTGTGGGGTTGTTTGGTTTTAGTTTTTTTTTGTTTTGATGTATTTGAGTATTGTTGTAAAAACAAAGTCAGCCCCAAAAAGGCATGTTAGCCTAGCAATCCAAGACATGCATGATGTTAAACAAGATTTATACAGGGCTCTAAAATGCGGATTGCCCTCAGCTTGGCTTCTTCCTAATAGATACTTGGTATACATGTGCAGTTCCTCTGAATGAGCAGAACCTCCAGTGACAAAGTCTTGCATATTTTTTCTACCAACTTTCAATACACAACAGTTTCGTTATTAAACTGTAACTGTGCATTTCAAAACTCACACAATTGTTGCCAAAACACACAGTGAAAGTCAGAGCTCAAAGTACAGTTAGCACATGCCTACATCTGAGGCTAGCCAGGGAGGTAACTGTTCCCGGTGACTATACATGTTAAACACTGACACACAAAAATGCAACTACCATTGGGAGATAGCGCAAAACACTACCTCATTCTTTCTGGAGCTTCGTTGCAATTACTTTTCCACACGTATAAGCAGTTCTTCAGTGCTGTGAATCACTGCACTATGCATGCTAGCATGGGGCTAGTTTATGAGTGAAGATAACACCCTTATTGCAATCTCTAAGATCAAGGTTTTCAGGTAATCTCTTCCCACAGACCGGTGGGCAGAATAAAAGGGTGTCCCTTTGCTTTGGATTTCCCAGACTACTTTTACCACAAGTACTTTTGGAATGAAATATTTAGTGAATATAGTGTAGTTTCCAGAACTAAAACAGACTTGTGGAAGGATCTCTGCACATTCATGACTGCAGTATGGGCTGGCTTGAGAGCCTGAGGCAGTGTGTCATTTATCATAGCACTCCAGATGCTCTGGGTCTATGTGAAGTGGAAAAAAAAAACACCTCTTAACTGGAATCTATGCCTAAGCAAGGGTGAAGACAACATTTAAATGACAAGATGTGTAGGACATATACATACAAGTATTCTGGAGCAAGCAAGTCATAGTAACCATGGACTACTGTCATATGAAAACCAAAAAGTCCAAAATGCAATTAGGTGGCGACACAGCTAATGTACAAGTAAAAGGTGGCCACGCAGAGATATCGCTATTTTATATTGCTTGAGGAAAGGGACTATTCAAAAAAATATTAGAAAAAAAAGTAGCCAAAACCTGCTTCTACAGCCTTCCTGTAAGTGAAAACCATAGAGAAAGTAAAAGCTGTGCCAGTTATGCACAGTGCTAGGTACTAATACCAGAGAGGAACAGATGCCACATCACTAGAGAAAGACAGGGCATTTATGTTGGTGGTCTGTTGGAGCTCAAATGCACCGCACATTTGACACAATTAGGCTTGGAGAGGAAGCAAGCAAGGCTTGCCAAAAACACTACAGGCTTCTCTCTGTTCTTGACTTACACAGTGGCACTGATGATGAATCATGAGGCACTGAGTACTGGGATGTTACCTGTGGAGAAGTATAAAATGTATCTTTAGAATCCAGGTGTGACCAGAGTACAAGTACATTCTAAAACTTGTCTCTGGTGCATTGTGGCACTGCATGTTCATGTTTCCTGGCAGGGACATGCTTCAAAAGTTGCTAGTAACTTCGAGACACAGTAGAAATAGAGGTATTTTATTTGTAGATCTCTGGTATACTAAGTACTATTGAGAGAAAGTACAAAATAGTTTAAAAGAATTGCATTAGTTGAGAAGGAAGAACCAAAAAAAACACTCTCTTCTAAGTCAATCAGGATAAAGCAGGAAGCTGTAAAAGTCTTTTCATTTTTCTGGGAATCTTTTCGTTGACAGAAAAGCAATGAGACAGAAGTCTCTAGAGACAATTTTCTCGACCCTCTGATTAAGGAGTTCAACTAGCAGTAGGAAAACTAATACGTTTGTTTCAGAAGGTCATGAACTATTTCATGATTTCCAGCTGAATTAGATAGGTGGTCCATTATGACCTGTTTCTAAAAATTTAAGAGAAAAATAGCTACAAGAGACAGGATTAGCTTAACAAAGATGAAATCGGGGGGGAGGTTTGTTGTTTTTCATGTGGGTTTTTTTTCTTCTTGTTTAGGTACTAAAGTAGAAATATGAGAAATTATGTCTGAGTCCATTAAAGAGCTACGGTCACAAATAAGACTTAAAAACCCCTCCTTTTTTAAAAAATCTAGATTAAATCTGTATTTATCAACAACTTTAAAACAAAGAAAACAGTCTTTATGTAGAGAACAGCAATAATGCAACACTGTGGGTCCAACAATGAAGATTTTCTAACCCAGAACTGCCAGCTGGCTCAAGAGCTGTGCTCCATATGCCCACACACTGAGCTTCCAGCCCTCAGCTGCAAGAGGGAAAAGGATCATTACTCACCAGGGCAGTCAAACACTGAATGGCAGTCTTCACAATCACTGTGTACTTCCAATTTATTCAAAAGCATAGGCCACAAAACATTTCAGCTGTTTCTTCTGATTCTGGATTGGGGAACATCAACTTCATTTCTCAGTACTGTGAACCTACTAACTTTACCCACCCTTCTTTCCCAGGCTAGTCTACACAGGGAAGCCTTTGCAAAACAAACTGTGGAAAGCATAAAAGTCCCACAGCTAATTCTTAGTGCAGAGACAGTCTTTCATACAAGTAATCTTCTGCAAATGGTTTAATTCAGCGGCTTTGTGTTTTACAGACCCTCAGAGAACTCCTATCTCACCAAAACTTGTGACATATCATCATGCAGTATCCTCACCCAAATTTCAGCCAAAAACACACCGAGATGTTCCACAGACCAGCTGCAGACCACTAAATGATTCATGTATGGTGAACAGGGTGAGAGCCATTGGGCTCTTCTATAGTGCACTGAAAAGGATATAGTCATCTAGATTAAAGGCAAAGGTATTGGCCTTGGATAAAAGAGACAGGCAGGTAGTGCTTAAAAACCACAAATATATCTTTCCTGCAACCTCTATTTTTGTCTGTCTCCTCTTGTAGATTATTTTGCAAACATTTGATATCGTAACACCATAAGGTAATTGAAAGGACACATTTGCTTGAAGACACTGACCTTATTCATAGACTTTCTTTACAGTCAAAACAAAGAATTTCACTAGACTACTGAAAAAAAAAAGCAGAAGAGACTTTTCTAACTGACTTCAACAGACACTGAATCCAAATCACTATAAATTTAGGAAAATATTCTGGATGTTGCTTTTTAAAATCTCACATGCTTACAAAGTCTCTCTCGATGGAAAAATTAAAGGTGGATCAACACTTAAAATAATCCTCTAAAAATGGAACACATTTTTCTTTATAGTTAAGAGCTTCTCAATTTATCCTCCAAATTCCTTCGAGTAAAGTGACTGGCACATGTTCAACATATGGGTCAGCACTGGCAGAAATACAGATGTTGGTGATTTGATAGCTATCCAGATGTTTGTGGGGAACTAGCTCCGGTTATTCCTAAGGGGAAGCACATAAAGCCCGTTAGCACTAATAAATCAACACACCTATTTTTCTCCTGAAATTCCTTCCTTAAAGAAAACACATGAAGATAAGTTTTTCCAATCACACTGACTACAGAGATTTTACAAGACAAGTCCTAGTCACATCAATGAATACCAAAGGACAAAGCAATAAAACTTCTTATGTGCAGAAAATTATGCAGTCCTTGATCAAAATAAGGTCACCATGACACCATATTTCAATGTTGCCACACACATCCAGATGCCTTCTGAGATGAGTAAGGCTTCACAGTATCTCAGGATTTGCTTAAATTCAAGAAGTCGCACAGTTGCAACTCCATGCTTGCTTATTCATCCCCTAAGTCTTTTGTGGTCAGATCACAATTCAGCACATCATTTTTTCGCATGAGTAGTGGCAGCAGAGGAATTTTGGAAGGATAGACTAAAAACGTCTGAAGAATTCATAGACCTGCTTTGTTCATTTCACGTTCTTCTGTATAAAACTTTATGGCTTGGATCTAAGTGAGCTGACTCAAGGACCAGCCCAAGTCATGCGATCAGTTAAGAAGCTGCCATGAACAGTCCTGAACTTTGAGTATCTGGGGGCTTGCAAGGTTGTTAAAAGTGAGCAACTGCTTCCCTTCTGGGCGTGGTGACTTTCAAAGACTGCTACAAAAAGTCTCTTTGTGATTTTGATTGATGGGTTATCTTAAAGGGTTGATGTTCGCTTCCTTAACAGGGGCTTCCTGAGGTGGATCAAAGAGAAAAAGATGCCATGTTACGTCCCCACTTCAGTAAGTTGCTTGTGTGCCCTCACTTACAAAATGTGACAGATAAATTATATGTACTAAAAGGACCATCCTCCCGTCTCTGCAGGACCTCTTTATTCCTATATAAGAAAGGTGCATGCAACTAATTTTGTCCATTTTTCTGGTACCCTTTATCCCTCATATGTCAGAACTCTTGGAAAATGATTCAGAAAACCCTTGCAGATCTTTTTTGCTTCCTTTCAATGCCTTCCCACAAGACAGAGAAGTCCTCTCAATTCTTACACCTGAAACTCACATTTTCAACTTGGGCCCTGATTCATGGAGGTACTTAAGCATAAGCTTTACCTGCTGAGGACCACTGATGTTCTCAATTATCTCACTGACAAGGCCAAACAGAGAGGAAGGGTAGATTTTTTTTTTTGTGGGAATGCATTACAGTTTTCTTCTCCTACTTACTTATGTTGTATTATCCGAGTCATCACTGTATTGCTTCGTCTATTGCTTCATCTGTTTTGATTAAACATGGGTCATTAGTGATGGAAATTCAACTATGGAAATACTATACTTTGAATTGAGGGTCAAGGTATCTATCACATACATCTGCCCCACTGAAGTTTTAATACACAGTTGTTGGAACCTTATATTTATATACAGCTTTTATAGTTCTGGTTAAGTTTTGTGATCTTTTATTCAGCAATGAAAAATAAAAGTGGCAGATAAATCAATCTGGTAATGACAGCAAATTAGCCATTATGCTACAGCAGACTTCCAACATGAGTTAGTGAACTGAGATTGACTGCAGCAATATAATGCTCTCTTTAATTATAATTCAGAGCTTCCCTTTTCAGGTAGCTTTAGAGGGAGTTTAGCATTTAGATTTAAAGCACCAAAACCGTGATCTACATAAATGGTATTGTAAGCCTTAACAAGCTCCAGTTAAATCAGTAGTGTCTTTTAGGAAAGAGGGAGTCTCATGAATGCAAGCAGCATTGCAGAACAATGGTACAATGAATCAGAAAATTTGAAACAACCATAAATTAAGAGGTTGACAGGTTAAAAGCAGTTGATACATAAAGCTCAATATACACTACAGGAACCACTGGACCCATCTAAGAAAAATATTTAGCTTCTATCACACACCCATTGTGAATGACCTGTCTAATACTACTAAGATCTCTAGTCTGTAAAGAAGTTCGGGGAGCTGTCTAAACTGGAACAAAACTGGAATGCATTTGAGACACAAGCATCCCTGCTGCAGAGGAACCAGTCTATGACATATGACTTCTGCAGCTGTAAAATTGCATTTTACTTTGCCATCTCTTACCCCTGTGCAACACTCTCCATACTTCCAAACAGACTCATGGAGTCTATCCTATTGCCAACTTGCTTTTTTCGGGCAGAAAATTACCCAGACATGAAGTCCAAAATTTCACTTCAAAGCTCTGACAGGAACCCTAGCTTATATCATATCTTAGATTTTTAAAAAAAAAATATATATAGAGAGAGAGAGAGAGTAAAACTGTTTCAAATATGCAGCCATTCTCTTTAATATAGCACAGTCCTGGCTTTTCAACAGGGCATTTTTTTAAACACATTGAAGTCCATCAGTTACTCTTATTCTCTCATAAGACAAAAAGCTTATTTCTCAACGGTAAGCACAGAGATCTCCACAGTATGGTCACTTGCTCTTCTATCCTACAAACTCAGTCAATTTTAATCACTCAGTTCTGTCCTAACTTTGTATAATTCATACTATATTAAAAACACTTAACATACAGGGAGCAAACAGATGCTTAACTAAAAGACAAAGTCTATGAAGAATTTATTTTCTTAAAATGCTCATCTTCATTTCAAGGTCATGTGGAATCAATAACAATAAATCAACTTTTGTACGCTGTTCATTTAGGTATTGCATTCTCAGGCCAGTCAAATCAAGAAAAGTAAACATGAAGTTTTTTATGGGGTAGGGGTAAATCACCACTGTGAAATATTCTGACAGCAATTCTGTTGGTTTTGTTTCAGCAGAAATTACAAGACTCAGCCATTTTCATTATCAAGTAAATTCTCCACTTCTTTTTCTGGATCTTTAAATTCATTTTAACAGACACCTCCCACTGTTTATGTTCTACTCTCTAAAGCCCCAGAACTGATTGCTTACTTTATGAAAGACCCTTTGGCATGAAACTTTATCTGTATAACCCTGCAATGGGATCAACCCCTTCAGAAGCATTGAAAGAAACCAAGAGAGGAACAACCACCCAACCAAATAAGGAAATTGCTGGTAGACTGAAAATGAGAGGGTAACAGATAAAGCATAAGAAGTTCTGGGCCCTAAAGAGAAACACATATGCTGCATTTTATATCCAGTTCAAAAAAGCATTTTGGCATACACAAAGTTTATTCTAGTTCTGCAATACAGTTCTTAATCCACAAAATCCCCATAGAACTTCAGTGCATGCTTAAGTTTTCTGCCAAGAAAGCGGATTTGTGAAAAAGGGCTTTAAACTTTGCAAAGTCATTTTAATTCTATAAGGCCATTTCAATTCCTCTGACAAATCTCCTGCCTTCTCATTCCACAAATGTCAAACTGTTGAAGAATTTTCTCTTGTCTTTCAGATCAATCTTGTATAATGATACTCTTCATAAGATTATGGAAAAAAAAAAAAGTTGACCTGATTAATCTATTCGGGGAAAGGTTATAAACCAGCTCCTTGTGATCAGACTAGACTACTTCAGTTGGAAGGGACCTACAGTGATCGTCTAGTCCAACAGCCTGACCAATTCAGGGCTGACCAAGTTAAAGCACTTTGTTAGGGGCAGTGTCCAAATGCCTCAAACACCAACAGGCTTGGGGCATCAACCACCTCTGTAGGAAACCTGTTCCAGTGTTTGGCCACTCCCTTGGTAAGGAAATGCTTCCTAACATCCAGTATAAACCTCCCCTGGCACAGCTTTGAACCAATATTCTGCCTTGACAGAATTTTTTCCAAATCTTGTGAAAAATATCATGCCCAAACTTTTTTTTTTTTTTTGCTTACTCACTGCATTTTACCATCTGCAACAGCACTCCTTGGCCTGCCTGTGCCACTTCATTCAATGCCTGAAGATTATCTGGTTTAGGACGTCATGATCACTGCATTCAAGTTTGCCACATTTTGCCACTTTCAGTGCAGAGATGTTATTTGTAACTCCTTGCAAATTCCCTTGCAAATTTTGATTCAATACCTTTTTACTGGAAGACCTACTACACCTCTCACCTAACACCACGACCTATTGCTGGCATTACAAGTGGAAGCAGGGTCCATAGGCCAATCCTGCCAAACAACTGAAAGAGCTGTTACAACTTAGATGTCTCTGGGATAGCATTATTCCTACAAATATGCCTCACCTGGAACAAAGATTAAGGGAAGGGAGATGTTACTGAAGCAAGTATGGAATAGAAAGAACTCTACGAAAATTAATTCAAGCCAGAAAACTAAATGACTTTAAATGAATAATCCTAATCAGGCCCCACTTCTACCCTTCCTTTCCTCAACACTGCCCTGGCCACGTGACTCCTGCTGAAGGCCAGAGAAGGAAGCTCCGCCCTAAGCAGGAGGCATCTGTCCTAAGCAGCTACCTTTTTGACTTCTTAACACTCACAGAACAGAAATACAGGTTTCATTATCAGACAGATTAAGAACAGATGCCCTGCTACATGCAGCTTTTAAATGGAAATGTTCGGAAATGCAGATACGCAATGCTTGGAAAAACTTCCACATCCTAATGGAGGGAAGCTCTTGTTTCTTACAGAGCTTCCCTCCATTAGGATGTGGAAGTTTTTCCAAGTCCAGTTCAAAGAACTGTCAAAGCGTCTCTGAAATGGAATTTCTTTGATACTGCACTGTAATATAGTGAGGCACGGCTAACGAGAACACACCAAACAGTAATTTATCAAAGACTAACAGAGCAAGAGACACAAACCATTAAAGTAAAAGTGGCACCAGGTGAAGAGGTTTCCAAATTTAGATGATATGACCTTCAGAACTGGTTTTCAATCTTCTCTTCATTGACCAGGTGTAATTATTTCCTTCTTGGGGAATTTCAATATGATGATGGAAGTAGAGAGCTCAGCATGGCAAAGGAGAACTTCATAGGAGCCCTTAATCTGATTCTGAACAGTGTAAATCAGTATTTACAAGCCTTGTGAAATTTGGCATTGTTTATTATACTTTAGGTAATGCTTGTTCTTATAGCAGGTTCAGGAACATTATAAATTTCTCTACAGTATCACACTGTTAATTTGCCAATCAGATACAGTACAATAGCCAAGCAGTCTGTCACACTGGCCAAGACAAATATCCATCTACATCTTCCTAGAGACAAAAGGCGTGATATTACAATGGGACCCTGAGGTATGCAAAAGTGTATACCCATTGGTCCTCAACATCTGACATTTGATTTAGCTGAAGTCTGATAAAATATCACAGAAATATCCATGAAACATTCAGAAATTATTTTTGGATCTTGTGGTTAACTGAGACAGGATGGTATGGACTTCTGGGGCAGAATGCAGTCATCATGAAGCAACTACCATACTCAAAAAACTAGAGACTGATCGAGTCCCAGATCTGATAGCACAAAACGGTTAGCATCAGATGCTTCACACAAAGCTATGTGAAGCCCCGCAGTTGACAGCTCCAGGGTATAGAATAACATGCCCAAGGGACCTGCCCAATCTCTCACAGTCTTTCCTGTCTTTAATATACCACAAGAATTTCTTGTTGTTTGTTTTTATGTCTTTGACTCTTTGCTCTTCAAATTCCACTTCAGGCTCTTCAGTTTCCTTCTCACACAGCTCATTCTGGACTGCGCCTTTGTCTCTAGGATTCACTAGTGTTGGATTTCCACTTTCTGACAGCTATTTCTTTTGCTCAAATAACCTCCTGAACTTTGTGTTTAAGCATATGGATTCACTTGCCTTTCTGCTCCTTTTCTTGCATGGTGCTATTCCTATTTGCAGTGACAGATTGTGGTGTGCTTAAATAGCTACTATGCCTAAATTAAGATTTTAATTTCTATACTTAATCAGAGCCATATATTTAAACAGCCTTCACATTGTTCCAGTAAGCAAGAGGGGACTTCAAGTACATTGGTCATTCATTATGTTTTCCAATCGCTATATAATCTAGGTTGAATATCAACTGTGAAACCATACTGTGAGTATGAGACAACTTGCACATTTAAATTCAAGTCTACATAAATCAGGCTCAGTCTTCAGCTAACTGAAGCAATTAAGGTAGATGATATTAGGATCTCACAATCAAATATAGCAGTGACATCTAAAAAGTCTGTCTCTATCACATGGATAAGTATCAGGTTGTTTTAGCTACATATATTTGTGCAAGAGTGCAACAGCAAAACTTTCAAAGACCTCTAGGCTCAGAAAACTATAGCGTCTCTGGAAATACTGCTTATTTAACATTTTTAGGCAAGATTTGCTGTTGAGATCCCAGAAGTTTGCATGTACAAATACAACTTTAAAAATCTTTTTGCTTCCTAACACGCTGGCATACATCTCAGTCCATAGTACTTCAGCATCTGGGATTTGTTTCCCCTTTCAACTAACCTGACAAAACAAAGAAAAATTAACTACAGGCTGACTCCCTTGCTAGAAAAATCATCCTACTCTTTTCAGTGAGGCAGCTCAGCAAGTAAAGTCCTTCTCCAACTAAGAGTATTAAAATTTGTGCCCCATTGAGATGCTCCACTGCATGGTTTCAGGGGTCTCCCTCAAACAATAAACACATTATCCACAGATTAATGACAACAGTAAATTGCCATATATCATCCCTCACATCTTCAGTATCCTCCATTGATTTGCCTCCTTTAGCCTCTATGAATTAATCTCCTCCACTCTTCTGGACCATTCATCATCATCTTTCCTACTCTCCCTACCAACCTCATAGCACAGAATGTCTTTCATCTCTGTTGCAGTCAAATTTTGAAACAGCTTTCTTAACTCTATTAATCTCTATCTCAAGACCATTCTTCTTACAGCCATATGATCTCCTCAAGTCTTTTGCTAACAGAACAAAACCACCGTCTCCTTCTCGCTTTTTCTTGAAACATTAATCCCTAAATTTTGTTATTTCATATTCCTTTGTGTTTAGCTACTAAATAATGCAGAAGTCACGAATATTAAAAAAAGTTAAATGCTAAATTCACATTGCTTACTCAACTGAACTATACAGCTGAAAATAGACTGAAATCCACTAAATGAGGATTAAACATTTTGTATGAAACTTGTAAATATAAAGATAATTTACCATGCTATCTTTTAAATGTACATTTGCTTTTGAAAGGAATTTGGAATGCATTGATCAGCACATAACATAAATTACGCAAGAAGTTTGAAACAAAGGTCTTCAAGATGCAAGAAAACAGTAAAATCCTGTATTATATCAACATTATAATATTTTTTTACCTTTAATGAAGAACTTTTGATAGATCTGCAGTAATCTATTCAATAAAGACAAATACCGGTTCTTGCTAAAAATATTAAACAAAGTGGTACTGCCTATTTCAGTCCCACACACGTATTATAATGTAGGATGGAAGGGCAGCACAGTTATATCAAAGAAAGAGATGCAAACTCGTGAAATCCTGTCTATCTTCCTACTCTCTCCATTTATAGCTACCCCTGGGGAAAAAAAAAATTATTTGTTTCTACAACTTAATGCTGTTTACAGAAGAAACCGACACAGTTGCCTGCTAAACACAAGCATGACAAAGTTCTACAGTGATTAACAAAGATTTCCCACATTGTAGTGTAAAAAGGAACTTCTATTGAAAGACTGTCACTCCTACCAACGACAAAATGTCTGATATAGCCTGGCTCAAATGGTACAGTTCCATACAAGCCCTTGGGAGGCAGGAGAGGAAACAACAGAGGCAGAGGTTTCCCAGATTAGCAGCTAAAATAGCTACTGGTCAAGAATGTTTCAATAAGCACAGAGCAACACCAACACGCTGTACAGTCACAACATGTGAATGCCTACAGCCATATTTTCTGTAAGATGTATCTTCAACATCTAGGATAAATTTCTCAAGAACACGTCAGAAATTTTAGAATGGACATCTAAAACAAAAGTCACTGGAAACTGCATTCCCTTAGGTGGATTAGAAAAAACAGCTTCTGCAGATAAAAGAATTTAATGAATTATTGGCTATAATGAATTATATATACCCCTATAATACCACAGAGAATTTGTACAATTAAAAAAGTCTTACCCTATAATACACATTACTTCTGTAGTTTTATATAAGCCATCAGCCTACACATTTATTATACTTCTAACATACAGAGTGCATGGTCCTTTCACAACCTTAAATATTGCCCAATTATAATGGTTTTGGGGAAAATCAAGGGCATTTAAGCCTGTGCCTGCACAAGGGACAGGGGGAAGTAGGGTGTCCAAAGAGAGTGTGGCAAAACAGCTGCTTTTCTTTCTGTATGCCTTTCTAGCCTTTCTTGTCTCTTTGGTCAGAAACCACTCTGCAGAGAGGCATTCTTGGAACATCAGTCTAAACCTTTCCTGTTGGGTTGGTGGGTGACATTCTCATTCTCCTTTTTCTGTGTCTAGACCAGCTGCTAAATACACATTTATTAAAACAGCAAAAGAACCAAGTTCCAACTTTCTCAAAGGATCCAAATCAAAGATCACTGAAATCAAATGCTGAACTATCATTCACCCATCTTCCTCTAGACATTTCTTCCGCCTCTTTCTTAGAAGTCTGAATTTAAGAGTTACAGATTTGTCCAGATTCCACACATAAACCCCTGCCCTCCACACAGACACACATTTCTGGTAGCCCTAGCACGCTTTCCTTCAGTCACTATGAAGAACAGATTTATTGCAACTCAGGACTCCTACATGTGTGCAGCGTTTTACACAGCTATGCTGTGTGCAATAATCCAACACTTGCAGGAAACACTGCACTTACTGCTGCTCTGCTAAGCAGAAGGGCTAAAACTCCCAAGAAGTATTAGACATTTCTAAAGTCATTGCTCTGCAACTGACCTGGACGTTTATAATAAACGACGTTTCCCAAAATATTGAGGACTCCAGGAACAGGATATGTTTGTTTCCAAACACAGAAGTGTTAGCTTTGAGTTCAGCCCCAGAGTTCAAACGTCAACATCATTCTCAGGAATTGATAAGAAATCAAAACTGCCTTTGGAGATAAAAAATGGCAGTGTCTTTCAAGATTCTAACAGTATTTCTTTTTCCAAGGCTTTCCTTGAAATTTTCACGCAAAAACGCAGAACTAAACTCATCTTCTCCCATGATACCACAAAAATAAGGCCATAGCACTCGGATTACTCTGGCTTTCTATCACATGAGCTCCTAAATAGCACCAGGACACTATAGAACAGTGTGAAGGGAGTTTGCCAAAACAAGCTTTAACAACACATGAGCTTGAAACTTTTGACCTTTCAAAAACATCAGGCACAGTGAACAATTAAAAAACCCCATAGCACCACAAATAATTTTTTGCTGCTGATGTCAAAAGAATTTTTTCAAGAATATGGAAACAGCAGCAAAATATGAACTACTGTATAGAAGACACTTAAAGAAAAGCAAGCATCATGGAATAAGCTATCATCTATCATCAACTAATCATAATACATTTGCCTCTTCAGAGATCATAGTCCTATACAGGAACAAGGTCACAGAGCCTTTCATGTTATCCAAAGCCAAGCAAATAAGCCGAAAGAAGCAGATACCACTAGTGGGGGATTTCCAAAGGTTTCCATTAGTGTGGCCACATCTGTACTTGATCTACTTAAAATACAAGTCCAATAGCATGTAAGGAAAGATGAGTTTTGAGGGTATTGAATACTTACCTGGCCACATTAAATATTACGTAGCATTTTATGAGGTGTTTGTTATCTATATTGGCAGAACGCGAACCTATTGCCTGCAGAAGTGTTTCCACGTCACATAGTCATACGCAATTCTATTATTGATTTACCTACAAATTTCCATCATTTTCCTGCATTTCCTTTGATATGTAGTTATACCTGGAGGTCAACAAGAGCTTCCATTTCTTTAAAACCTGGGTAAAACACATCTTTTTCATCTCTTAGCTCAGGTGTCCCTCTACTATGTAGCAAAATCCCTAATAATTTTATGTTGTCTGTTGGTCTTATGCACAAAGTTAATGAAAAATTGATGAGCTAATGATATTCACTTACTGTAAGCAAATACCTATATTATACAGTCCCAAACTGCAACATGAAAAAGCAATCTTCAGTAAGCAATTAAAAAATTCAGCCATTAAGAATTGCTTAAGAAATTAAGCAATCTTAATTTATAGTTAGCCTTCCTGAACCTAAAGGGACTACCCATGTGCACACAATAGAACACATTCATGTGTACTTTTATGATTTGGACTCCTACAGCACACACTTAAGATATAAAACTTGAAGTCAATTTCTCCTTATATGCTTGCAGAACTGGTATAATTTCACTGGAATCAGCTACCATATAGATATGAAACAGTACTGATTACCTTTCTTTTTTCTGGAGCCTTATTCCCCTACCACTAGCTTCCTGACAGATGAGATACTCTTCTGCTGACAGGCTAGCAATTAACCTGCTGCCACAAAAGAATTATGAGAGTAAAACAAAATGTGAAAAATTAAAGATTCATCATAGGTATCTCATAAATGTCTAGAAATAGCAGTGTTTCAACTGAAGTTGTTTTCCCTATGGTCATATAGTCTCTCCTGTACAAATGCAGTGTTGTTCAGTTATTACTTCAATTTCAGGATTTAATTTCCTCCTCAGCATTTGAGATGCAAGTAGGAAGGAAAGCAAAGAATGAAAAATGGAAATCAAAGAAAAAGTCACTATGCAAATCTTGTACTTTACCTTAGTTGATGAACCAGAAGCTGCAAAAGCTTCAGCTACTCCCACCCCAGTAAAACTAGACAATTTTAAAATCCCAGTTAACTTTTTTCTCCTCAGAAAACTGAGCGGTTGGTGCTGGGTTTTGTTTCTTTTAATTTCCCAGTAACATGTTCTGCCTCCTCAACGAAAATTAAAGCTTAAAACATTTCATAAGCTTTCAACAGAAATTATTTTGGCTTTGCAAACACTTATGTTTATTAACATCTTAAGCAGAAAACACCACTTCCACTTTTGATTCAGATGCCACTGTTCATTGAAAAAATATTTTGACAATAAAACCTTAATGCAATTTATCACTCCTCCTACACTTCCCTATTTCTGGAAATGACTTTCTTCTACATGAAACCTGTCATCCAAATAGCACAAATGCTATCCAAACATAAGGGTGGTATTTGCATGCTGTGCTCTGTTACTAGTGAAGGACAGCTGCCTGTATTCAGTAAGCCCTATGCAGCTGAAGGTGACTGGAGCTGGACTACCCGTGCTGAGGAACTTGCACATCGCCTGCATGAAGCTCCAAGCCTCTCTAAGAATTTCTCATAACAACCAGAAGGCTACTGGCAGGATGGTGCACTCTGGTTATGTGATGTTTGCTTTTACTTCATCTAGCTCCAAGCATCAAGCTTCACAAATTTTATCCACAAATAAGAATTATTTTTAAAAAATCTCAATAAGCATCTCTCTGTACAAATTAAGAAACAGTTAAATGATGAGCTCAAAGTCACCAACCCAGTCTTTTGATAGTTGCCGCAAAAATATATGCATATTTATATATACAAGTTGAAATTCCTTGGTGAAAATAGTTGGCTTCCTTTGTGCTATCTGTGAGGTTTAAAGCACTAACCATTCAAACCACAAATTAAGTGTTGTAATTCCACATCGGCTCTCCTGAATCTAAAAAATATATACCTGCTAGAGTGAAATCAGCCTGGCTCATATTAGCCTAAACACAATAGGCTAGTTACAGGCAGGATAGGCACCAGCACATGCACATCAATGGGAAAGTTCACCTGGAGAAAGGGTAAGGTACATGCAAACTCTACACAATGCAGGAGGGTCCAGGAGGCAGCCAGCAAAGTCCCCAGACAATTAAGTGTTGACTAGAAACAGGCCAAGATCTCTGGATCACCCTAATGATGCAGCAGCCAGATTTTACCAGCAGCAAACACTGTATTAAGCTGTTGTCCCGATCCTGTCCCCCACCTTCTTGTAGAAAATCTGAGACACAGGAGGCAGGTGAATTTCTCCCGCACAGAAACCATGTTCCAAGAATGCGATGTGATTTCTACGTCTTACAACAGCACAAATAAAAACTCCCCAGACACATCGGTCTACAGCAATAGATTGCATAGATCCACAGAGAACTGGAAGGGGGGCTAGAGAGAAGAATCAATGCACCAGTTTCAGGAGTCCAAAAGCTTAAACAAAAAAAAGGCTATTATCAGAAGCCTTCAATTCACTATTCAGAAACCTACACCTGCACTAGAAAATTGACAGAAGTGAAAAAAGCTTTAAAATCACCAAGTTAATGAGACACAACCGCCATTTACAAGCCTCTACTAATCCCAGTGGTTTAATCCCAGTGGTGTTCAGACAGTTGTTACTTAATTTATAGCTAGTCATTCACTCCCAAATGAAATTACTCAAGATTTTGTGAATAAAGATTGAGTAAAAACAAAGTTATGACTTAAGGAATTGGCCCCAGGATGTCAATTCACAGTCATAAAAATAAAAATTGGGCCCTGTATGCATACAATGCTTATTGGTACTACTAGTAGTTACTCACTGTTGAATAGGCATAGAAATGCAGACTATTTTGTTGTTGTTGTTTTGGACTTGTTTCTAGGCTGCTGTAATGAAAATACCATTAAAGAAATTATCCTTGCCAAACTACAAGCAGACAATACATCAAAGCAAGCTACCAAATATTTACGCACTTCGGGTCATAAAAATTTGCAAACACACACATATATTTCAAAAAATCGGTCAGTTAACTTTCCCAGCTTCTGACATGACACAAGGGACATTTCCAGGAATTTTAGCCAGTAAATGAGTTTATTACCTGGGATGCCATGCCCAAAGTCTTGAGCAATGACAAAATCAGGAACAAAGACAAGGGCCTGCACATCACACACAGGACAAGAGAGTGAGAAGTCAGGGAAACTCAGGGCTGCACCTAGCCAAGAATCTGGCAGAGGAAGGCCACATGGAAACCAAATGCTGCAGGGAAGGGAAGAACAGAATACCAAGCTGCAGCCCCTAAGAAAAGCAGAAGTCAGCCTGATACCAGGACTTGACTGCTCAGGCATAGCCTGACAAGGACTAACGTCTGTCATGAAATCACTAAGGAGAGTGACAATACTAACAACAAGTAAAAACATAACTTTGATTCTACTGGTTGTCCCATGGACATTCACATCAAGTGCTCTTCCTCATGTCCACCGTACTGGTTGGCGACAGAGACAAAACGTTCTTACTAATTTGCTTAATTTGTTATAATCATACAGAAATACAATTTGAAGAAGTACTTTGGGTTTGAGAGAAACCAAGTATTTTGATTGGTTAACAAGTAGCTTCTTATCCAAAAGACTAGAGAAAATGCTATGAAGTACTGAGATTTATAAGCACTTTAAACTGAAATATATTTTATTAACTAGAATGTTTTTCACACTAGAGAACTAGACTAGAGAAAATTATGGCACTAAGGTACCTTCTAAGCATCCTTGAAAGAAAAAGAAAGAAGGAAAAATAAACATTTAGTGGGAAGCATCTCCCACAAAAGTACTTTAATTCTTATGAAAGTACATAAAGACTTCACTAATATATAAAAAATGTATGCCTTCCATAATTTTCATGGTTTTCTGTTAAAGAGGAAGCTCAGCTGCCATATTTTAAAACGGCAAATAAAAGGCTATGTTCTAATTAAGATGAATATTGGCCATCTGTTACGTAACTAAAGGACCAATTAGAAATATATTGTCTAATTTGAACAACCTCAACCAGCCATGTTAATCCATGAAAGGTTCCAAAGAAATGTATAATCTTTTAAATCACTATTGGATTAACTGGACAAATCCAATTGGATGTATATAATGTTCTTACATCACCATATTTATTTTGAGTATTCTACCTTTGCTTTTATTTTTCCTTTAGAATCTTTATTAAATTGCTTTAAGAAATAAGCTTTCCAAAAATTTGGGAATTTTATTATGAAACCAGAAAAAACATCTAGTAAGTAAACAAAGTGTTTCATGGAAGATAATTCTTTGGCACAGAACACTCATTTCCCGTTTGGTCCTCCACTCAGAGCGGTAAAACTTCATTATGGAAAACAAAAATTATTCTGATGTTAGAGACCTGAAAATGTATGCTTCTTTTAATTTTGCATCAAAACATATCTGAGAAAGGGGGATCAACTCCAGCTAATTATCTCTCTCAGCTATAGATTTTTAACACTGTACAGTAGGCTTCCTTGTATCACCTACTGGTATTTGCTGAGCAACTCTTCAGACCATATGGTTTCTCCAATTCCAGGAGGTCTTTAACCCCAAGAAACCCATGAAGTAGAAGAATAAGACCTCCCTCCCATCTGTAGTTGACCTGCTTATTAGTAGTGGGAGGAAGAACTCAACCTAAAACAAACAACACACACTGCAGGTATCTCCCCAGCAACACTCTTTCAACCAGGTCCACATTGTATTTTTCTCTTTTTCATAACAATGCTGGATGAAGGCATGTCATAAATTTGCAAAAGGTATATATGACAAGTCTAGTAAGAAGAAAATGGAATTTACCTTAGAAAATTAAGCTGGAGATGGAAACGGCAACAAAGTTTACAAAGGTCAGGCTGACTGAACTTGAAAAGAGAATGCCGTGCTACCTGCATTGACCTGTCTACTCCTTTGGTGCCTGCTATGGTATGATAACCAGTCTACACAGCGGTAGTAATACAGTGACTGAAATTCACTGATCTGACACAAATTATATAGTAACTGAAATGACTTCTGCAAACTGGAAACAGAAGTTAGCTGGCCACACTGGGTGGTGGGATGCAGGAACTTTTTAATGTGTTTGATGAATTTTAATTGCACTAATTACACTTGCATCTTGCTTTCTTCCCCTCACTTAAAGAAGCATACCAAATCCAACCCTTCTCTAACTTCAGTGATCTTAGTCTAGGAACTGGATTTTTTAATTTTTTCTTATCTTGCATTATCAGTGTGGCAATGAGAGGCATTGCACATATCATCCTGACCTTATCATTCCATTCTCCCTGTTTGGAGGAGACCTGTCACAATTTTTTCATTCACTGGCACATTTTTCTCTTGTTTTCAGTTATACAAATGCATGCAATAGCAAAGGTGTTTTATTTAATGCTATCAAACTAGCTGTATTGATTAAAACAAACTTGAAGACCTTGTGTGTAAAGTGAGAGCTGAGCAAAAAGAGACTGTAAACCCTTTGAATACATGCTATTTTGCAATTGAATTAAAAGTCTTCAAGAGAACTTCAGAAGAGAATTGTCTAGGCTTTTTTGTTGGAATTATTTAAAAATCGACTAATGGAACTAGGCACTTAATTCTCTTAGGCTCTTTTAAAAAACTTCATGTTTAATAACAAATCCCATATACACTTTACTTTTCACAGAAGCTCAGTAAATTAACATGGGAGCCAGACTCAATTAGGACAACTGCTTGGCTGGCTGTGTCTTTTTTGGTAGCAGCATTAAAGTGGGGTCAACTATCCTAAACTCCCAAGGCTGTAATCCAGAAATCTAATTGCAATCGTGTACCTAAACTCAATGATGATACAGCCTCCTCAGCACATGGTTCAATCCCAAATTGCCCAGCGCTGGCTGAGGCAGCAATTCAGCCAGCCCACAGCAAGTATCCCGCTGCAACTACTATTGCCTTCGACCTATCTGACCTAGCGTGACCACACACACACACACTACTTTGGACTAGACCATAAGCATACTCACTTTAGGACTGTTATCTTTATAAGGCCAGCTACACCTTAAGAAAAATTCCACTATGCAGGAGAGTTCACTTCTGCTTGTTCCATTTTTAGATTAATAATCTGTTTCCTGACAGCATATCTGACAGACTTCTCCAAACCGAGTCCTGAAGGATTAATCCCACACCAATATGAAAAGTAAGTACCTAAACAGTTTGATTATGCTTCAGCATGTTCAATAGCGTTGAGATTAGGGCTATATAGATCCATCTATCTCCAGATAAGCAACAGTAATGTAAAGATCTGAGGTCGAGCATGATATATTCCTGTTCATGTGGTAAAGCTGACACGACACAGCAGAGATGATGTGAAATACTGCCAAATTAATGTTCTTCTGCAAACCTTTTATTCCTTGTATTTCTTAAATTT
This sequence comes from Leptosomus discolor, assembly GCF_034619465.1. NCBI lineage: Eukaryota > Metazoa > Chordata > Aves > Leptosomiformes > Leptosomidae > Leptosomus > Leptosomus discolor. The sequence continues at coordinate 41,936,742 of NC_141397.1, forward strand.
ACCAGATTTTATCTATGCAATCTTAGTATTGTTTTAATATAGTTCATGTGTCTCCACTACAGATAATACACTGCTTAATGGGGAGAAAAACTGAAAGATGCATTTTTCAGATTAAAAAAAATCACCATGGTCAGATTGCTTCACAAAGTCATTTCAAATACATATTAGACCTCAGCATGACCCATTTCCAACAGATCCACATAACACAATAAACTCTTAATTTCCTCCTCCAACGTTTCTCAGCATTGTATCATTCTTTCCCATCACCAACAACAAGCATAGCAAATCTTTTACAAATGACCTAGAGGGTTCTACAGCATTTCTTACAAGTTACTTAATAAAAATATTTTATTTACAATTGTCCAGAGAATAGTATGTTGATAGCCATGAAAAGGGTTAAAAATGCAACTTGGCTTTCCTAACGGTTTACATGGAAAGATCAACAGAAATAGTAATAAAGACTCCAATTTAACACACTTAAGGCAGGTTGTACATAAAAGTTTTAAAGATAGAAAAATAGTTCTTAGATTGAAGAGGGGGAGATTTTGAAAGATGAGACAGCTAATAAAACATATTGGAAGAACGTCCAGTTTAAAAATATTTTTTGTTTGTACTTTCTAAAGTATAATATAAACCAATCCATTCTCCTAATTAAACTGATTACATTGATAATACACAATTAATTCAGCTGCATCTTGGGCAAAGAAGACACCTGTCTATGAATCATAACCTTGTCTCTTTACAATTAAACAAGACAAAATGTGAAGGTACCTTTAGAGCTTTAGAGTGCAGATTTGCAGTGGTAGCAAAACTGCACAGTAGCATTCACTTCCATGGTGTAAGGCTGATTTACACCAGCTGAGGGTCTGGCTTTTGGCCAAAAGCTCCATTAGGCTGGTATGAAACAATTAATTTTTTTTTTTTTTTTGATGGGGATATCCATTTCACTAATCCCCTTTCCTACCACCTCCTCCTTTAAATTCAGGCATCTCTGAACTCACACACACAGAGTAACTCACACTGCTTATATCTGCACACCTCAATGCTGAATGCAGAAAACCAATTACTGAATTCAGCATAAGTTCCCTCACTATGCACTGTGTCTTGGTTTTGATGGTTGGGTTTTTTTTTTTCCCCCCAAATGTCAGGACACTGCTAGAACCCACAATTTAGGAAATATAGCAGATTATTTGTTTAAAAGAATGTCCTTGTAGGCTATATACCCGTGTCAGGCACTGATCTCCTGCCTATAAGTAGCTACGTGATCTTTTCACATTGTGACACACTGCTCATTTCAGGCTCCTCACTACAACACTGTTCACATTATTGCATTTGACAATGTGGTACTAGGCACATTACTTTGCAATATCATTTAGTGGTAAAGCTGATATCAAATAATTATTCAGACCAAACTGAAAACCAGTGTGATGCAATGCTGTTCATTTTTTAGCCAGGAATGTTACTGGGACACGAAGATCTGCTGACAGGTGTCTGAAAGGAGGCTCAAAGGATGTACACCAAGGTCACAGGATATGTCAAGTAGCTTGAGAGCATCAAGGACCTCACACCAAATAATATCTTCAATGAAACAAATAACGAAACATGCATTGATTAAAGACAGTAATTCCACAGTGATCTCAGCTGTCTGATCTTTGACAATTCATCAAAATCTATCTGCTTAACTCTACAAATTTGAGATTAATATGCTTCCTATGAACATGGCTTGTGTGACATAATCTTAATTTTTCAACACCTAACCTACATAATTTCCAGCCTTCATGGCAATAAAGAACAATCTTGCAAATGCCACGAAGAGCACACAGATACCAGATCTGCACACAGCCTGACACAAAGGCTTGAAGACATGGATTTTATTCTCCTTTACATGGTCTGCAGCAGTAATGCTAAATAAAGCCCAGGACAGTGTTTGAGTATCAACACTATTAACATCGCTATCACAACGTCACAGACTGATGCTGTACAGGCTGAGGAAAACAACAAAGGAGACTCACAGATACATTGAAGTAGAAAGGGAGAGAAGGGGATAGAAACACAGGACAGAACTAACAATTGCCAAAACCAGAGCATATTTTCTCACTCAGGGGTAATAAGGAAAACAGCACTAAATTTAATGCATGCACACCCAACATATCCTTGGCAGGTATCCACTGCAAAAAGCAAAAGCCTAAGATGAACTAAAGTCTTGTCAGCAAGTCCAAAGTTGGTATTTAAAAATCTTAAAAATCTTCTATGTGAAAGATACAGTGATAGTTCTGAATAACAGTATGTACTGATGACTACAGCTGATACTACATTTTGGAAGCTACAGCTCTACACTTCCTCCACAAACCGGCTGCAGGTTTCCATTCCACACTGCCTGTTTGCACACACTCCCAACTTTGCAGACTGGTGGTAAAGGAGAATGTAATGTGCTTTATGTGAATCAACACACTTTGGAAACCAAATGCTGCAGTTCAAATGACTGCATGCCCTAGCTTGAATAGAGTACTTCACATCAAGTGACTTAAAATGCTGAATTCAATCAATTGATACTTATATAATTTTAAATTATTGCTTTAAATTATTTTGAAGTTTTGCGAAAACTAATTAGAAAACTGATGGTCTGGCAAATCAAGATTAGCCATTACAAAGAGCTAACTTATATTTCATCCTGCAGCTGTTGATGAGGTACCTCCATAAAGCTTTCAAGTTTCTACAGAGGAAAAAAATTGGCCTTCAATCATCCTTTAGTGGCTTTTCAAGGTTGAGCTTCATCATGCCAGGAGTACAACGACATCCAAGTTAACTGTGCACGAGACAGCTCGTGTCTGGAAGCAATACAGCTACATTTATTTTGTCACTGTGCTGCCAGGCTTACTCTATCAGGTCAGCACAAGCTGAGAGATCTCTCAACCGCCAGCAACAGTGCCACTGACCTTTCTTCTCTCCATTACATCCTCAGTGGATGTTCTCACAACCTAAACTACATGTGTTTTGAATAATCTGTTCTATCTGGAGTATAATCTTATCCTTTTACGAACAGGGACAACCAAAACTGACAATATTCAGAACAGAGGCCCTGATCCTAAAAGCATTAAAAAACAGGTATTTTGGTTACCTCTACACACAAAAGTTTATATGTCTCACAAGAATATCCAGTAACTTGGATAGAATTATAGGCATTAAAGTGGCATAAATCTTGTTTCTTTAGAAACAATTACTCCACTATTACCTGGAAAAAATTTGTATTTTCTAAACACTGAAGAAAGTGTCATTGAACATATTTTAGATTAGACTGTCATGACTGAAATAAAAATGCATTTTTCAGATAAGCTTTGACATCTAAGAGAAATTTTCAAAACCTTTATATTGATTCAGGAAATTCTAAAGACCACAGACTCTAAATCCTACCAGCCTTTTTGGTGTATACTGCCTTTCTTGATCATCTTGAGTATTTCAGGAAAGAATGCTGGCCCCAAATTAAGCATGGGCTGTTGGATGTCAGCTTTACATGAGAATCTGCCTTGTGATCATTGCAATAGTGTTAATGAGGCTCCTGGCTTCTCTTATTAGAGACATGAAGATTTTATGAGCGCAAACCTTCTTAGAAAAACTCACGTAGGTCAAATTTGAAACTCAATTAAATGTCAGAAAACTAATTAGAGAAAACAGGTTCACAATACATGTGCACAAACACTTGTGCAAGCACAATGGAGGAGGCAACATAGTGACAAGAACCAGCAGCCTGGGTATATGAAGCAGAGAACCACTCCCTTTGTAGGCACTACTGGCTTAACATAGACATGAACCAACACCCTGAAACGAAGCATGCACTCTTTTCAGGCCTCCTCTTTGCTGAAATTCTCTTACGTTCTATTAAAAGCATATAACATCTCTACCAAAGTCTTTCTGAAAGGCTGAATGTTAATAAAAAATCCTGGATACTAAATAAATTCTCTTGTTTGTTGATTTGTACTCGACTACATGGTTTAAGACAACATCTCTAAAGGGACCTTGTTTTTTGCAAAGTATCACTAGTGAAGAACATTTTAGGTAATTTTGTTAAACATCTGCTGTGTTGGAACACAATATAATGTTGGAAAACAACACTGTGATGAGAAGATTTGGAAGATGAAATAATGTTTGGTTTTCTGCGAATCCCTTGAATGTTTGCACTTAAGTCATATTTTGGTCTAAGTCTCACAAAAAAATTTTATGGAGAACAGATACTTCGGAATGAATGCTTGTTTATTCATGCCCATTTATCAAACCCATACGTATACAACCATCTTCTATTCCACTACGAAAGTACTTAAGTCTCACAAATAAGCTGCTTGCACAACTTGCAATGCATCAGTTAAAGGAAAAAGACCAAGTTCACAGACTAATGAACTGTATCAGGACACACTGATTTCTCTTAATTTTAGCTTTAACCTGAGTCAAAGTCTTTAAGTTTGTACTTAATTTTAAGAATAAAATGACCTCTTCAAAACTAATGGAAATATACTCATATTTTAAATTACACCCATGCTGCACTATGTCAATGTTTCAGGACCCTGGGAATCTTCTGTCACTACTTTTATAGCCCACGCCTTTTCTACATGCACGACACATTTGTGAAATACAACTTTTACACAAAATTGCTGCACACAATTTAAGTAACAATTTATGTCACATTGGATTGTTTATACACCTTACCTGAGAGCATTACTCTACATGAAACACAGTTTTTCAAAGAATCACTAGAAATTAAACTCAAGGCTTTCTGTAGACATACTTCCTCTAAAGCTACCTTTGTACTACAAAAGTTGGAATTCATTTCAATAGTATCAACTTTAATCGCATTTATAATTCATACTTGTTGCCAAGCCTTCTAGTATTTAGCAAAGATGATTTTGACTGAGACATCTAATATTTTTAAGAAAAACCTGCAAGAAAAAGCACTTGCCATAACTTCATGCCTGAAGCAATTCTTTGGTCTCATTGAGAATGTCTTCATATCTCCTAGTTCCTCAATGACTTCCCACGAAAATATTTCTTTAAAATTTTAAGCTAGTTAATTTAAGGGGCAGAGGGGGCAGGCAAACTGTTGCACACACCACAGAGAAAAGGAGCCTGTGTGACAATGACCAGCAGGGATGAGGGACAAAGGACAAATTCTGTTGCTGAATCACTGTACAGCTGCAGACAGCCTCCAGTTTAAGCTTCCCATGGCTCAGTTCCTGTCTCTCTACATTGATGCAGAAGTACAGCTGTCCCCATTTTTACTGTTTTTTCCTCCTTTCCTGACCACAGTTCCCTGGTTTCATATCTGCAGTCATGCCCCACTTCTGTAAGGAAAATGCATCCTGGGCTCATAAACCTGTTTACAATATGCTATGATCTCTATTTGGGAACTCTTGCAACATTTCCTACCACAATGCAATTCTTTGAGAGGCACACAGCAAGTGAAGAGTTATAACTACAGCTCCAAAAGCCTGGATTCTTTCCAGTCAGGTTCCTTAAAATCAGGTTTTAGTATTCATTTTAGGATTTAAGTCATTCACATTTTTTCATGTAGGCTTATTTCATTCATAATGCACCTGCTGTACACAGGCCTGTGATACCTGTTGAAGGACTCCTTCATGTGCTGTTGCTGAACAGAGTGACAGAGAACAGTGTATTTTAGTTCATAAGAAAAAAAAAAAAAAGACCAAGAATACATGGAACAAAATCAGAGATATTCATCCATATTAATTCAATGATTTCTTTTCCTACATGTCCTCACCTCCCGAGCACTAGGTACTCACCTGTCTTGTTGCCATTAGCTATATCCAACTTTTGCAGCCCTGACTTTGGTTATCATTCAGAAATTACAGAAGGAACACCAACACAGACACCCCTAGCATTCAGTGGGATTAGACCTAGATTCTGTCCCCTCTCCTACAGACCTGACCCCGCTTGCCTGTCACAAACATAATAAATTCTGCTGCACGCATTAGTTGTGGCTACAGATGAAGGGAATGAACTTTGCTATTGCTTTACCTGCCATATAGCTCTTTGCACATATTTCACTGGAACTGCCAAAAATACTTCCATCTGCCCTTTGCAGTGGAAGAGACTTCAAGACCCTGGCTTAACACATCATGTCCAATCATAATCATGATCATCACCTTGGCAGATACAGAGCACTGAGCAGAGGCTAAACCAGGAGGCTCTACTGACTTAAAGCAGTTTGTTGTTTTGTTGGTTGTTGGTTTTAAAGAGTTATAGCAAAGCTCTATCACAGTATTGATCTCTGAGCTGTGGACATTTTCCCAAAGGGAAGTGTACCTAATCCTCACCATTTCACAAAGCCTGCCAAGTCATCCTAACACAGTAACGGACTTAGATTGCTGTTTATCCGGTCTGTATTTGAACATGAAAACCAAAATATCTCAGTCTAATGTTTTAAAAGGTACTGGTGACAGTGAATCTTTCATATTGCTAAGCACATTAAATTGATTGCTCCAGCTGACTTGCACATCCTTCTGTGTACACTTACCCTTCCATGTCACACAGCTAAACAGCCAGAAACAGAAATATGCAAAGTCATTTCAAAAAAGAAAAAAAAAATCAACATAAACATCTTACTACTAATAAATTAAGCACTGTATTGTCTCTACAAGGATATAGAATGAATTTGCTTTTCTGTTTTAGGTCTGCACTTGTATCACCTCAATACTATTAAACACAGGTATGCATCTATTTAAAATGCCTTTCAGACTCATTTTTAATACATACTGACCCCAAATTACTCACTCTCAACCTTATCTTAAGCTGAACTAGTCCAGTTTTTTGCAACCTGTTCTGCTAAACAAACAGATCTATGGCTCTTCAATTTACAACATAGTATTTATACCACAAAGTTGGAATACATGTGAATATGCGTAAGTGCCATGAAGCGTGGCGCTCTATTAATGTTTCCTCTAATAAGTGTAATAAGTGGACAGTATCAAGACACCAGTACTTAAAAAAAAAAAGTCATTTATCTTACAAAAGAAGTGTGTTTCAGCCATCAGCCAGCTGCTGATTATTTCAAAGAACTCACTCAGTGTTACTCAGATTATAAATAGACTGGCTGCTGGCCATTGCATCCGTATTTCAGTGTAATTTCTTTAACCCTCATGCTATTTCAATTCTTTGCATTACCTTTGCAAATACAGCCCCTGATTCTGAAAAGATTTGTTCCCATTCTTTACAAGGAGCTCAGCACTGGTCAACAAATCAACATACAGTTCATGAAAATCACACACAGCAAGACTAGGCAACATGAGGACGTACATTACTGTAACAGGAGAAAATGCAACATTTCGAAATCTCTTTCTGCATATGAAAGATTAAATACACCCTGTGAAATCATTTGGAAGTCTTCAATAATTATAGATATCCATCAACCACAAAATCACCCCTGGGATTATTTCGTGAAAGCAGAACAAGTAACTTGCTCTACTTCCTCCATGCTGTTGCTTCCTGCTCCAGAGTGGTGCTAGCTTGTTTCCTAAAGTTGCAATGCTAGGTAGCCACCTCCTGTTCTCTTTTAAAAGAGATATATCAATATATAAATACCATTGCAAATTCTCAGAGACCTGCATTATAACCAATAAATTAAAGCTGATTTAGCAAAACTGGAAAGATTTTATAATAAATTAAACATTTGAGATTTGTCTTTACCCATTTGTTTCCAGTCACACCTGAGATGAAATAAACTTTTGTTTCCAGTCACATCTGAGATGAAAGGTTGCTTTGACAAATTTATCAGAAAACATGCGTATTGCATCTATCACAAAAGCTACCTCTCTCCCAAATACATTATATTCAAACAAACAAAAAATTTTGTTTGATCTTTGGTCACAGGTATCAACAACATCAAAGGGTCTTCTGAATAGTAAATGTTAAATCAGATATTCCAATTTCAAAGTTTCTGAGGAGAAATGACAAGGTCAGGCTTCCCTACCAATGTTAAAGATTCTGATGGCTATCAAAAGCACCAAATCCCCAAACACACTCAAATACTAAGGACATGCCACTGAATTCACTGAGCTAGTAATGCTAAGTTTGTTCACACCACTAGGGCGTGGTGAATATTGCACTTATTTCAGACTATCATGTTTATGAAATAAATACAACTTGATTACCTGGTCATCTGGTCTCTATGACTAGAAAAGATTCATTCCTTCATGCTTCTAGGTCTACTGATTTGCTCATTCTCAGGATGAAAGGGATGATCTATTTGCACTTTACACTTTTGGGGTCTTCAGAGAACACTGTTATGTATCCTCCTATGCCTGGGTTGTAGTTGATGTCAGAACAAGATTAAACTAAGAACCAAGCATGCTTTTTACAACTCCACAAATACAAAATTGGGGTTGGGCAGTTTGGAAAGCCTACCACTGGGGACAAACAACTAAAAAGCCTAAAATACTACAGGAAAAAGCCTTTCTCTTTCCAGGACTTAAATGACTTTATGAAGGTGATTTGCCTTTAATGCAACTACAGGAGTATTATTACAACTTCTGTAGAAAGAATCAAAGTTAGAGACATATAGGTCAGAACACACAACAGGAACAGACTTCTAGCCACTAAGACTTATCCCTAGCATCTAAAACAGTCAAATAATCTCTTCCATAAATGAAAGAGAGATTGTTATACTTTCATTACCCATTGGAATATGGGTTTGGAATAAATGCATACATAAAACACTAAGTATTAAAAAAGTCAATTTCCCTTATGCAAAAAGTTAAATTAAAACACTACATATTGATATTATTTATAAGTCCTTTATATTATTATGAAAATAAAGCAGGACTCAGTATCTGACACTCAGTATACTCAGAATTACTCTCATACCGATACACACTTGCTTGTCTAAAGCTGTAGAACACTGTCAGTTCATTTGGCTAGGACATGTCTTACACTGGACATATTACTTGAAACTCAACCCCATGGACAAGTGAAAATGTGAATTTTAATCTCTTTTTCAGCTTAATTGCTAGCCCTGATGCCTGCAGTATAACATGGATGCACTCTCAAATTCCAGCTCTGTGGACCAATAAAGGGTTCCAACTGCAAAATTATTAAGCCAATCTCCTGTCTTATGCGTTATCCCTTGGATTTGAAATTACTGATTAATATGAAAGCACACTTTCCAACACAGGAAGGGCAGGCTCTGTATGAATGAACTAGCCAGAAAACACAGCATAAACTCAATTATTGATGGGGTCATCTTCTGTAGTCATCTACAGCCATTTTTATATTCTCCTTTAGATATACATTTATTTATCTAGAAACTTGTTTAGCCTTTAAAGGCTAACAGAATTACCACACCAGATAGATCTTCCCTGTAAAATCTCTGCACTTGATCAGCACTGTTAACAACAGCTTTCCAAAGGTATGTGTACAATAGCCAACAATCTCTAGTGAATTATCGGGTGCTTTTGCCCATAATATGAACCCTGCTTTCATATGAAAAGGCAAGAACCAGAAGTTACTTTCAACTTAATTAATTTCGTTAAATATATGTGCTAGCCCATAATTATACAAGGACAAAAGTCCAGCTCGCTCCAAAATGTTCAAAACTTATCAACAAAAAGCTGCTCCTTGTCCTTCAGCAAGCCAACCACATTTTCCTAGGTGTGAAGAAGAGCAACACATCACTTTAGCATCTGCATGTGTACCTGAAGTTTTTAACAGTTTCTTCTAATGCCCTGTTCTTGAGATTCTTGTTCTGATCAGAAAGCATTCAAGTTGCTATCACAAGAAACCAAACAGCACAGTACTAAAGTGTTAACTTTAGTAAAAATCATCTGAATGGCTTATTACTTTTCATTTTCATTGCTTTGAGCGATTCACTGCATGAAGCAAATGACATCTAAAAATGAAGAACAGTTCAATTTCTATAGGCTATTAAAACAGAAATATGGGAGGTTGGGAGTAGTGAAAATGGTCATGCTACCATGGAGTGCTGGTCCATTTAGACCACTGCATGTGTCTGAGTTTCCTTACAGAAAAATTAACTCTCTTTAAAACAGTATTGTCCGTTATAAATCACACTCTGCAAGATATACAGAAAACGTGTAATCCTTGTCCGAATCATAATAAGAATTTGGCCTGATAACTTGCAGCATTTACTGCCACAAGATAACTGTATTTTATACAAAATAATTTTAAAAATCACCACTTTCCAATATGAATTGCCCCTTGTTTTAGAGTCATGAGATCAGATCAGTAAGAGCACTTGATTTCCTTTTTTTGTGTAGCAAGTCCTCTTAAAAAGAAAGCTAAAATGCAAGATCCAGGATGTATGCCAATGATATTCCTAAGTGGATGGCAGCCAACGTGCTATGGCAGCACAGGGAAAGAATGGTCTATTACTGCGGGTTCAAAACCCAGGCAAGGAACAGGAAAGATGAAAAGACTGGTGTCATCTTCTCCACATGATATGGCCAAATCATGATTTTAAAATGATAACTTTTTCACTCAAGAGATGTTGTCCCAGAAATGCTGCTCCTTATTGCTTACAATTTTAAAACGTCTGAATATTCACATAGGAAGACAATCAACCAAAGCAGTTTGCCTATCTTCACTTCTCAGGTACAATTATTGAAAACAAATAAGTTGATTTTTTGAATATAGCATTAAGAGATAACAATAAGGTTGGAAAATGGGGGATAACAAATTCAAAACAGGGAGAAATGTATAAATAATATTACCGGAGACTTTGACTACATCACTTTTTGTTCTATAACATTAATGGACCATTACAACTAGCTGCTTTTTCTACTCTCAAAGTATCTGAAGAATGCCGCCCTACCAAACACACAGATTATCAAATCAGGAAAACAGATTATTTACTCCATTTTAAGAATGTTTTGCTACAAAGGCAGTTGCTCTAGTCTAGCAATCATGGAGTTCGAGAAGACAAATTCAGACAAATATTGCAAACCTCATAAACACCTTGTGCTTCCTAAATGTTTGCTGCAGTAAGGAAAAACCTTGCACAAGCACCAACTACTCAGTCTCCCTGAACTGTAAAAATGTTTGGAATGGGACTACACAAAAAAAAAAAAAAAGAGTACTGCAGTCAAGACTTTGATTTGTCTACTGATAACATCATAAAGTCAAGCAGAAATCTTCTAGTGACAAAGATTCAGAAGAATCTGACAAAGATTAGAAGACCCTGGTTCGGGGAATCTGGGCTGATTGTTCAGAATCCTTGGGCTTGATGGATTAGCTTGTCTGTTACCTCTGGGCTGCACTGCATTGTTAGTCACAAACAAGCTTTTGACAATATCCTCTCCTCCATACACACTGAACTGATCTTTTAAGGATGAGCTCAGAATTATCTCACTTGAGATCAGGGTGGAGTATTCACCTTAAGCTGCTCTTATCAAAGGAGAAGAGCCTAAATCCTTTAGACTCTTGTCAAAACCCCATGCACTTCAGAAGTCAGTACTTTTCTTCCAAAATCTCAGTCTCCTTGCCAGGAAGATCTGACTTTTGAATAAGAAGTTTCTGAATGAGGACAATGGGATTACTGCCGACTTCCTTTTCAGGGACATCATTATGAATCTTTCCAGCTTTTCTTTTTTCTCCACAATCCCCTGCATCTGCAATAGAGAACTTCCCATCTTCCACAAACTATAATGCCCTCAATTCCCACAGAGTCCAAGCCCCTCTTTGCCCAACAACTTTTTCCTGCTTTTAAAAGATCTCACCTACTGCTAACTGTTTGCCTTCAGAAACAGAATTTCACCTATTTTATCCAAAGCTTCGCTAGAGAGATTTTAGTTTTCCTCCTTTTTTCCCTGCAGGCTCAAAGTGTCAGGCCATCGTTCCTCTGTCCCAGAAGCCACTAACCCACTATGTTGCTGTGAACGGCCACTTACAAATGCAATAAATCTGGGGTCCTCTACATGATCGTAATGCATTCCTGGCATTCTCTAGCCTGCGTACACACAATTGAAAACAGACAGCGAAAAACTTCTCTGCTGCTGTAAAGCTAGATTTTTCACTACCATGGAATTTGACCTGGAAGACCTAAACCAAAGATGCATATTATTGACGTGGCACATGGAAAACCTGGAAGAGGTAAAGCTCTAAAAAGTCATTCCACTGAGCACTTTAATTTCTTTAAGCATTCCTTAGGTGACATTAAGTCACCTTTATTTCAGGATGTCCTACAGGAAAGAGGTCACACTCAGTGTGAAATCTGACACACTTCACTGCCAACAGTAACTTCATCCAGATGAGAGGAGAACACATTTTAACTGAAAACCAGGAACTGAGTAGACAACAATAGGAACAGACAAAATCCTGTTCCTGAGGTCTTACACCTCAGGACCTTCCTTCAATAGCACTGTATGTTTGCAGAATCAGAGCCTACAGGTCCAACACAAGGTTTCTGCTGACAGATGTAAATCAAGGCCTTAACACACACTTTTCATATCTATATTTAAAGCTCCATAACTTAATAGTTCTGTAATAATTATCTTATTGTTTGACTTACATTCTTTGTTTCACTAGGCCCTACAAAGTTAAAATTGTTTTATTTAAAAATATACTTCAATATTTCTGAAACAAAACAAAATACATTACTTTCCTTTATTAGAAGCCATCCTGAATGAGCAGTTTGTTAGAACGTACTAAAAACCACAAAGAAATCATCAATAGGCAACATGAGTTACCCTCTGCCAAAAACACTAAAACCAACCTAGTGCAGCAGCCTCACAGAGATTTATTGGTCTGGAAAGTGTAAGGAGCCTCTTGAGCCAAAAGATGTTACTACATTAAGAATTGCATTGGATCAAAACACTAGATATAGTTTCACTAAGGGGACTCAATGAAAAGCATCAAATTTACACAGGTTTTCTTCCCCAAAATATATGAAGTCAGCATCTGGCTTCTTTTAATAAAAGTAACTTTTTTCCTTTTTTTTTTTTGTTTTACAAAATAGCTCATTGTTGTGCTGTATAGCTGAAATCAATTTATTCTTGAAGCAGACACGTTCAATATGGATTTAATAAGTAATATGACTGGGAAAGTATTTAACACATACTATCTTTCATCAGGAAATTCTGCTGCCTAGAATGAGAAACTATCCAAGGTTAGTTTGAGACATTCAACATGTGCATGTAAACTCCCACGTGTGGATATACGTAGATGTTTTGGGATAGGCTGGGGTATGGTTTTCTTAGTAATAAGCCATCAACCAACCACTTGCCTTTTGATACCCCAACACAACAGCAGCATTTTGATTCGAAATTGCAAGGAACCACAAGTACCACTAGTCGTGACCTGTCTGGGATTTTTAGCTATATTAATCTGGAATGCTGACATTATCAATAGGAATCTTTCAACTAGATACACTGCAGAGAACACTATTTCTGTTCTGGGGTAAAATAAGTTCAGTTATTTGGAGCTGTTCAAGAACACTCACAGAGTCAAGGTTCACTCTAGCTCCAACTTGAATCAAGGCAACAGCAGGGAACTCCCAGGGCCCCTGTGATATGCTGAATTGGTCCTTTTGGACCCACACTTCAAGAACGCTGATTGAAAAAGATTTCGTTTTCTATAAAAAAATAGAAGGAGGTTTTTTTTTTTTATTCTGCCTGGCATCAACCAAAGATACACACATACAATTTTGATTAATTCTGTTCCTCAACTTGTAAGCAACAGTGTCCATATAGCCTTATCACACCATGTTTTTCCAGCTATGCAACAAATTGTACAAGGTCATTACTCAGAACCTAGAGTAAAGATGTCACATACAGAAATCTCCTTGTGTAAATGAAATGAAATCACAATGTACACTTTTTGGCCTACAGGTTACATGGGTTCTGATTTGCTGATGTACATCATAATTATTAATCATATTTTCCAAACAGATCTTAAGCGGAACATAAGTGATTCTCCCACTTTTTTTTTTTCTTCTTCATTCTTCCTGGAATGGTTTAGTGATGACTCTCCCATTAACTTCAATTTGATCTATAATTTTGTGTAGACAGCACACTATCCTAATTCAGAATATTTTCGAAATAAATTCTGGGACTTGTTCTGTTTTACAAGGTTAAAAAAACCCAAACAAATAAAGCATTGAGACAGGCCAACCTGAATCAAGTCTGGTTAAAAAAACCATACAGCTGAAGCTGTCGCATGGTTTTCCACTGTAAAGGGTATTCACGCTACTTCTCTTAAATTCCCACTTCCAAAACACCACGTACAGATCCATGCTTTAATTTATATGGTTTAACCAAACAACATCAAAAGTTTTTCAGTATCACAGTGACAGACATGATGAAAACACAAAAAAAGGATGGCATTTCAAGTAGCAGAGCTAGTTTTGCTCTGTAAAAACTCAGTAGAATGAAAAACATTCAGGACTTTGCTTCACACACAATATGCATATTTAACAGATTACTTTTAAAAAATTGAAGAGTAAACTTCTTCAATACCTAGAATCTCAAGACCCTCCTCTTCCTCTTGGAGGGAGCACAAACAGGGATACAACCAAAGATGGAATCTAAATGGAGTCCAAAATTGAAAATAAAAGAATGAACATATTCATGCTGAAAACAAAACAGGAATAGCATCCAAATACTAACAAGAAAAGAGCCTCGTCATGCTTACAGCTCAACACAAATATTAAAACGGTTTCAGATAAAGTTTCATTACCCACATCATGGATCAGTAACTGCATAGGTTTTAAATAGCAAGCCAAGATGAGAACATGTCCAAATTACTCTAAAGGTCATCATAAAGGTTTAATTCCATTTTTATATCGAAATCTTTATTCAAACAAATTATCATGCACGTGAATCTGAGAAATTCAAAGGTTAGCATGTAAACAGACGAGTTACTTTGCTCAAGAGCCCTCAGGCTGTTGAAACTCATTTCCTGGCAGACCACTAAAACTTGTACAAAATCAAAACAGTTGATCTACAGAACATTGAGTTCTTTGGTTCCAAACCAACAAAGAGCCTAAGCACGTGTCAGTCTTTAAAGTACATGAATCTAGGGCTAAACCTGACCTGCGGAGTCAGCAAGTACCATGAATGGCTGTGGAAGCAAGATGAGAATGAGGAGTTGTCCTTAAGCATCAAGTAACTTTGCTGACAGAACAAGAATATAGATTACTCCTTAGACATGCTATACTGTACTGCATGGCCATCTTAAGCTGGAAGACCCCAAGCACCTCAAGCTTATCTGCCTGCTGCAGACACTCAGTGGAGCATACTGCACCCATGCAGAGGTTCAGCCCAGAAAAGCCTAGATCTGTGATGACATCCATGAACGGTTACACAGAACACTGGACAAGTAAATGGAAAAGCTCTCTGGAGAGTGAAAGCAAAACATGGCTGTGAGTTCACAGCATGCTGTGAAGAGGAGACACACAACCCAGAGAGAAGATGGTCAACCAAGCACCCTTTTCACTCATCATATTAGCATGTGTCTGTACAGCACTAAATGAAGCATGAAAATAAAACATGAGTTTATTATGTTAGGATCAATGCTGGTTTTAAGATGGCTATTCTACTGCATAAAACAAGAACACTGGGATATTCACTAAAGAAGAAAAGGAGGTTTTACAATTAGGAGTCAACAGACAGTAGTTGTAACCGTGCAGCTGCCTCCTAGGAAGGAATTTTGCTTTAACACTCTGGAAGAGCTTCAAGTCTTCTGAGACACTATTCAGGACACAGTCAGTGCAGACAGCATCTCCACCAAGAGAAGGAGTAGTATCTTCAGGAAGTTACCTTCTTTTCATATTAGGTACTGGTCTTTGGTCTAGGCAAGAAGGAAACTGCTTAGTCGTGTCAGTGATGCTATGTGCAGATTTCAAACAAACAACTTCATTCTTCTTACCCAGGCAAAATTTGCAATTAAGCCAATGTTCTGAAAGCAGCACAAAGCCAGAGTGCCCCTGCAGTCTTTGTCATAAAAGGGGTTGTTGCCTGCTGTCTTGAACTCTATCAATGGTAGACTAAACCTGCAGGAAAGTTGTAGAGCAGGCAGAATAGGGTAACATGCAACAATACGCGAGACGGCTACATTTCTTGTGAGTCAGGTAGTGATTTCCAAACTTTTCCACCTGTAAGTCTCATTTTTGTTCAGTTTGATACACAGCTGTACAACTACATTTTTATCTTGAGTTCCCTAGCCTATTAATTAGGAAAAATACAGCAACATTGCATTCATTCCTTTTTTTCAAGAAAGGACATTAAAGACAATTCTGCTTGCAGTCTCTTCCCTAGCCTGAATGCAGATGTGTGGTTGCCCCCCAGCATTTCACACAGAGAAAGTGCTTGGATACTACACTAACAGAGGGCACTGCCTGCCTCATCCTTTGCTTATCTAGCAGTCTTATGCACTGCAAGTGTATCCCAGGTCTTCAGAATTTTGAGGTACTGGATGACATGCCTTTTCCTTAGTTTGTTTGTTTGTTTTCGTGGTGGGTTTTGGTTTGTTGGTTTTGGTTTGGCTTGGTTTTGGGGGGGGGGGGGAGCTTTTGGGTTTTTTTGGTTGGGGTTCTTTTGGGGTTTTTTGTTTGTTTGTTTTAAAGTAATGCAGTTGGGTATATTCATGTTTTACTATGTTTCCATTCTGTCAGGCCCATCATCTCACTACACAGATTTTAAGCACCATGCTAAGGCCAGAACAGCTCCATTTTGACCCCTGCTTAAATAGGACCTTGTGCTGCACCAACAAACAGCACACGTTCTGGTAGCACTTGATATGACAGCAGTCCCAAAACATGTATTGCTGAATGTGTGGTGGGAAGAGTGGGTGGGCTGGAAGTAGAGGGAGTTGTAAGCCTACTTTTTGCTTTTAGTATTTCAGTGTTATTGATCTTGAAATAAGTCACTAAAAATTGCTACAAAAGCTATCAGTCACAAAACAAGATCAAAAGCAGGCCTATAGAAAAGATGCCTGCTTGAGGAAGAGATCTTGATGATGGCTTCAGAAATACAAGAAAGCACATCCTTAATGTTTATAGCCTCAAAACTGCTCTGTTCGGACAGATTATAAAATTAGATAAAACTATCTATTGCCTTAAGTGATGACAGGAAAATGAATGTTTCATCCTTTACAGAACCAGGAATCTTCAGATAAGATTTGTCTCTGTCATCACAAGATAAATCACTGTGGGTCTCAGGCTGTTGTAATTTACACCAGTTATACCTAGTGTAGCTCAAAAACCTTCCCTCAAGTTACTCTATCTTCAAGTAGCCAAGAGGAGATTCAGTTTTCAAATAGAGAGAGATAACTAAGAAGTTTTAGAAGCCTTCATTAGTTCTTCGCGTTTTCCTTGAAGCTGTGCCATCCCTGGGCTTATTTTATCTTTGCTATTCATCAGACCATTATTTCTAAGCATGCAGTAGGCAGATGTGTAGGTAAGTATTTCTTTTCACATTTTTTTTTCTATATGTCTTACTTGTCCATGAATTATTAGGTATTCTTTTTTGCAATAACAAAATCATTGCTGAGGCTAACATTGTCTCTCAAACCTATTGAATATACTTAGAAAAAGTAAGGAAGCTTTGTGAATACTAAAAAAAGATTACTACAAACTTCATGTGCCACTAGAAAGTGTCTAGATTGCAAACTAAAAAAACTAAAACAGATTCTGATTACACCACTGCAACAACATTTCCCATCCTCCAACTGAAAATATATGCGACTCGTTAAAAAACCCCACTCCACTCTGAAGTAAACAATACACTCAAAAGAAATGATAGCTTTGTGCTATCAAATGCCCTTTGCATGTGGCATCAGATGAGGTTCAGTCATTCTCTTTCTTGCAGACCCTAACATACACACACACACAGAGCTCCCTGTCTGCAGGGCAGATTGCAAACAGTTTGATTCTTCTCCATCTTAAACCAATGCTCACAGCTCTCTGGCTTACCTGTGTGAAGTATCAGAACTCAGAAAGCATGGCTGAGCTTGTGCAGTCTGCTAGATTAGTTTGATGTCAGGTGTGTTACTGTACAATAGCCATAAATGTCTCAAAATAAATTTGGTATTGAACAGTAACAGCTTTGTTATAAGGATGGCAGACTGAGGATATTGGAAAACGAAAGGTTAATAGGGAAGGACGGTATCTGTTATTTGATGAATTAATGCAGTTGAAGGGGAAAAAAAAAAATCTTTCGGACACAGAAGTCCTTCTTCAGACATGGAACTCTGAAGGACTCTGACCAAAAAATCATCCATTTTCCAACTATATTAGCAAATCTATTAAAACAAAGTATCTCACCTCTTCTCATACCGTTTGCAGAATTTACTCCATGCATTTGACTATCAAAGTATTGCTCCTCTTCCTCCAGCTTTTCCAAATTTTTCTACCAAATACAGAAGCAGTAACAGTAAGGTAGGTGTGTTCACAGTATTGGAATTTCAACAGGAGTGGTGGTGAAATAGTATTTCACCTGCTATATTTAGCATGTAAGTTATAACACTAAAATGTCTTTTTTTTTTTCCCCAACAAAATTCGACTACACTGGATTTTGGTTCTTTATATATTTAGTTACTACACTGAACTCAGTCTCCGCAAATTGTATTATTAAATCCAAATGAAAAAGAACATGTGCCTGCCTCTCTTTGCAGAGGTAAATATAAAAAAATTTATTTACATCTTGTACATAAAAAAGGCTTTTGGCACTTTCTGACTTCCTACCACCGTCCCCCCCAGCAGGAGCAAATGAATGATCCTTCTCACAGGAATCCATATTTGTGAGCTGCATTGCAGGTTGCCAGGAGGAAGTTTGTTGGTAATGAGCTCGAGCTAGCTCAGACCAATCACAGTTCACTTATTTGCTACTTAGCAATATATTCCATGGCATATCCCAATAAGTAATCTCCACTTAGGGAAGAGAATCCTCCCCTCTTCTTTGGCACTGTAATTTAAAAACTTTAGTTTTGTTCTATTCTTGAAGCCAGGGTCCAAGCTCAATTAAATCAGTAGAAAAATTAACTGCTTTTGGACCAAAGTCAAGGTGAATGCTTTATTCAGTTTTGTAAAGACTATATAAATAAATTTAAATCAGAGAAGACAATTTCTTATTCCTATTATTTCAAGTAAAGAACAATATTCATCTTGGTAAAAGCTACTTTGTCCCACAGTGGTAGTATATCCACCTACTAACATCTGTCATCACTATTCAGTAGCTTGATACTCAGAGATAGTTTTCAAGCATGCAGGCTCATCATCTTAAAGGTACATAAATCCTTACAGTAACTCCAGGATGGCAATGGCTTCAGTAGGAACTTCTCAGGCTAGCACTTCTGAATCACTAAAATTTATTTTACTTCCAGTGAACGGATCAACACTTTTATTATTCCAAACAGTATTGAAATAAGTTACATATAGGAAGACTGAGTTATCACTTCATGCTGTTTTCTCCTCTGATGGCTTTCTGCCTTGGGTCTGCCCCTTTGCTCCAGGAATTATGACCAAGACTTCACAGCAATACAGAAATTGGGGTCAAATGAAGGACATGCCTGTCAGGTTGCCCACAATGTGTCAACTCTAATAATTATTTCACTAAAAGGAAGAACATGCACATACTGGAAGCCTTTAATCAACTTTTTTACATTGGCAGAATCCAGCAACAAACCAAAGCTCAGCACTGCAACTCCTTGCAGTCAACACCTTGGTAATATGTACAATTATCATTTTTAGGAAGCAGAAACCAACTCTACAACAATTGTCACTGCTAGAGAAGGAGTAGGAAACAGGTAGTAGTAGTAGGATCAGATATGTCTCTGGAGGAGTTCTAGATGAATTTTGGGGCAGGGAATACAGGCAGAGAGCACTGTATACACAAAGCTACACTTCAGCAATTCTGCACCCACGCAAAGTGATTGCAACAACAGCAGAGTTAAGCCAGCATTGAAAAAGCATCCTGCACATCCCCAGCACCACCCAAATCTCACACTTGAAAGCAATGCCTTCTTCACAGGGCCAAAAAAACATAGGATGTTACTTCATTCTTACATATACCCTAAGTAAATTGGGCCACCCACACAACAACATTACATCAGTTTAACTAAGCCAGTTTAGGAAGTTATTTTCCATGTTTCTGAATTGCACTGATGCTAAAGGACGTATTTTGCCTTTATTTACAAAAAAATGTTAAAGGAGTAATGAACTGATCTATTCATAGTCAAAAAAACAAACAAATAATAGCAAAGGAGTCTGGGCTAAAAGGATTCACCCTTCTGTAGATGATATGCTGTTTCTTTAATACCATTTGCTAATGCCCCTAAAACTAAACTTTTTTTTGGCAATGAATTTGGGGATGTTTACATTTTCTGACCATTGTTTTACAAGTGACTACAGTTGAAGACATTATTCTTTCTGGAGCATAAAGTTTAAATAATTAAATTAAAACTATTCCATAAATGTGGGGATTTTATTTGTACACTTATAACTGCTCCCAGTTTTGTGGGCCATTATTTTGTTTGCCGTGTTGCAGTGTTTCATACTTCATGTTTATGACAGTGTATCACATGATCCTTTTCCACTAAGTTTAGTGAGTAAGGAAGGACTCCACGTGCTATAGGAGGTTAGAGAGTTCTGCTGAAGCCTAATAGCCTCTTTCACCCTCTGCACCATGCAAAAAGATGTGCCTCAGATTTAAAAGTTTGTTAGAGCATATTTCAGCAAGAGACCTACACCTTTCTTGGCTTTAAAAAAAAAAAATCATCACATTTAATGTTAAGTGCATGCCTACATGACTGGCTGAATCAAAATCATACTATTTCTATAGCTTAGATCCTTCAATGGACATAGCACCATTGAAACTACTGAGACTCCCTCCCACCCCAGCTGACTGTGACACAAATATAGTCCTGTTATTAGGAAACAATCTGCATTTCCTAACAGCACAAAGGTGCAATTTTCTCTCCTAGCTAACAGACATAAGATCTTCATTTTTCTTGTTATACAAAGAAAAGAATCGATTGTTTAGAAGGATCTGGATCATTCCCTGTTGAGTCAGGCACAGAAGCAGCCCTGATTTGTAACTTTTCATTTAGTCCATGGAGGAAGAATAAGCAGCTCTTTGCCACATGTCAAAACATTTCTTAGAGGATTCTGTATGGTTAGAAATAGAAGGAAGTTTTTCCAGAGATGGTAGACCATATTTTCTGTTACAACTTTCACACAATAACCTGGGCCAAAAATACTAATAGAAAAAAGCAGGATATAATACATGAGGAACTGATTAAATGCATGTAGAAAGGAAGTTCTAGCTTAGAGAACAGGTTTCGATCTGCTGGTCAGCTGTATTTCTCAGTGCACTATTTATCCACCCACAACTACTACCTATCCAGCTGTATGAAAGCTGTTTGATGGATCCAGAGTCAAACAGAACTCTGCAACTGGGCCAGGGCAAGCTAAGCCTCGTCACAGAGAGGAGGAATGAGAAGTGGTTTCTGGAGCAGCAACTTCTGTGAAGTGCCAGTGGGGCACGGGGCCTCAAGTATTCCAAGAATCACTGGTCACATATGGAAAATACAGATACTAGAAAGAAGCCAAGGAGAGGCCTTCTCAGAACGCCACTAAAAGTGGAAGAAAGGGAGATCTAAAAGCTCCATGTTTCTGTATCTGCATCTCTAAAATCCTGATAGCGAATACATACTATTTATTTTTATGAAAAGCCTCTATTCCTGTTCATAGCCTTCTGTTCACAGTGAATATTATGAAAATTAATAAAAGCAATAATAAAAAGGGTAAAGAAATTATTATGTCTGCTACAAACATACCTCTTCCCCACAGCAATCTAAAAGAAGTTAAAAGGAAGCTCTCCCAAGAAATTGACAACACAAATCAGAAAAAGTTACACAACTGCAAAATAGCCATGGCAAAAAGCACAGTATGAACTACCTGTTTAAGCTGTTCTTTCTAATAAGAATCCACTAAGATTTGCATCAGTACTTCCATTCCAAGTGTAAACATCTGCAGGAATCCTAATTTTAGCATGGTACCTCAAACACAAAAATCTGAATACAGAAAAAAAAAAAAAAAAGAATCGATCTCTCAAACCTTTCCCTTTCCAATTAAAGATTCACAGCAGATGGTTATCCTCAGCAGGACAAGGCTGTTAGATCCTCTAAAATCTAACACAAACCACCCTTTTGTAGCTGTGAACGGGCCTACAAGACTGAGGGAGAGATTTGGGATGATGAGGGGAAGACATGACCCATAAATTCCTCACTTCCAAGTCCTAAAAAAAAAGAGGTCCCAAAGCCTCCTGAACCAACAGTTTTTGGAAACAATGTAAAAATGTGTGATACAGTGGTGTAACACACAAGTGACTGGAATAGTATCTTATTCAAAACTACCACTTGCCAGTAATCCAAAATAAGGCATTCTCATCCTAGAATACAAACACACACATAAGGAGTTAAGTGGTTAAGTGGTGGTCACACCATACTCTAACCAAACTGTAGGTCAGCCTTACTCAGTCAAGCTCCACTTCCTTTAGACCCTTCTCTCCCATGACACAGCTATACAACTTCATTTCAAAAGAGTCTGGTAGAGCATCATTAATTATAGAAGAGGAAATACAAACAAATGTTAAAAAGTCATGCATTTACACCCATTTTTTTCAATGTGTCTACCTGAAACACATTTGGTTCTAAGATGCACATGAAATGCTAACAAGCGGCTAACAGCTACAGTAGCAAAGCATTCCTCCATTTACACAGTAAATTTGATGGCAAAAGCAGGCAGAAAAATCCCTCCTTTGAATGGAAACAGCACTGGTGGGATAGAAGCTATCTTACAGAAAATCATTAGCACTCAGATTCACACCAAAAGCAAGAGCTCCATGCAATGTTTGAAGAACAGTTAGAGTGTCAATGGAAAGCTGCTAGGTAGCAGCACTAGCTAACCATTTCCCCAATAAAATGGATAGGAAGTATGCAGCAGATTATATTTATAACCACACAAGTCTTCCTAAATCCTCAATCTAAAACATCTCAGTTTAGAGAAAATGTCTTCAGCTTTTTGCAAGGATAGTGATAATTACAGACCCAGTACTTCATTAAGTAAACCCCAACTCCCAGCAAAATAGCAAACAAAAGGCATAATCCAATAGCTGCACTTCCAAAATATTTACACTCCAGCTGCACGGCCAAAAGTGGAGAAATTCAATCCAAACAGATGTCCATGAAGAAGGCACAGAACAAGGAATCCATGCTAACTTCAAATCTGATGTATTGCACATAACACTTCACAGCTATCTTTATAGACAGATCATAGAATGGTTTGGGTTAGAAGGGATCTTAACGATCATCCAGTTCTAAAACCCCTGCCATGGGCAGGGACACGTTCCACTAGACCAGCTTGCTCAAAGCCCCATCCGACCTGGCCTTGAACACTGCCAGGGAGGGCGCAGCCACAGCTTCCCTGGGCAACCTGTTCCAGTGCCTCACCACCCTCACAGTAAAGAATTTCTTCCTAATATCGAATCTAAATCTACCCTCTTTCAGTTTAAAACCGTTAGCCCTCGTCCTATCACTACCCTCCCTGATCAAGAGTCCTGCCCCACCTTTCCTGAAGGACCCCCCTTAAGCACTGGAAGGCCGCTATAAGGTCTCCCTGGAGCCTTCTCTTCTCCAGGCTGAACAACCCAAACTCTCTCAGCCTGTCCTCACAGGGGAGGCGCTCCAGCCCCCTGAGCATCTTTGTGGCCTCCTCTGGACCTGCTCCAACAGGTCTGTGTGTTCCTTGTGCTGGGGGGCCCAGAGCTGGACACAGCACTGCAGGTTGGGTCTCACCAGAGCAGAGTAGAGGGGGAGAATCCCCTCCCTCAACCTCCTGGCCACGCTTCTTTTGATGCAGCCCAGGATACAGTTGGCTTTCTGAGCCACAAGCACACATTGCTCTTCTCCGCAGGGCTGCTCTCGATCCACTCATTGCCCAGCCTGTGTCTGTGCTTGGGATTGCCCCGACCCAGGTGCAGGACTTTGCACTTGGCCTTGTTGAACTTCATGAGGTTTGCACAAGCCCACCTCTCCAGCCTGTCAAGATCCCTCTGGATGGCCTCTCTTCCCTGCAGTGTGTTGGCCACGCCACACAGCTTGGTGTTGTCAGCAAACTTGCTGAGGGTGCACTGGATCCTACTGTCTATATCGCTGACAAAGATGTTAAACAGCACCAGTCCCAGTACTGACCCTTGAGGAGCACCACTCATCACTGGTCTCTGCTCAGACATTGAGCCATTGACTCTTGAGTGTGACCATCCAGCCAGTTCCTTATCCACTGAGCGGTCCCTCAGTCAAATCCATGTCTCCCCAATTTAGAGAAAAGTATGTCATGTGGGACAGTACTGACTGTTTTGCACAAGTCCAGGTAGATGACATCAGTTGCTTTTCCCTTACCCACCAACACTGTAATGATGATGAACAGTCATTTCAACTTAAGGTCACATGGAAAAGTAAGTTTTAGTGAGAATGATAGTCACATACTACAGATTTGACCAGATACCTCTACGCAGTTATGGCACAGCAGTCTTTCATGTTACTTTATCTCTGTATCCTTACAAAATTCAGACTGTCTCACCACACTGGTGTACACAGGGCTGGTCCAAGTACTGCTTCAAAACAGCTTTGATAGCCATGCGATGGGGAGGAGGGGAGAAGGCAGAAGGAAGCAGCTCCAACTGTTCTGATGTGCCATCATCCAATTGCAAATCAGTGATTCTAAACTAGTGGTAGAGCAAGCAGTAAGTAAAGGGCCAACATTAAACAAGGCATTCCCTGCTCCACACATACATTCTTCCTCCTCTCCTCCTCCAGTGAGACACTTAAGGGGAAGACATAAAGGACAAAGGAGGAAAACTGAAGTAAGAGAGAGGTAAAAAATGATAGATCCATGTATTGGTCCGTTCTTGCTGTGGGTGTCTGAAACATGCAAACATATAACAACAAAACAAGCATATAAGCCATTTTCCTTTCCTTATTTCCAAAGTTTGCTACAATTCTAAAAAGTTTTGGAAGTATTTTGTCTGAAGGTAAATTCTCTCTGAATAAACTCAGTTAAAATCGGTTACACCTCTCTTTAAACTAAAGTATCCTCAAAGCCTATCTGCTTCAACCACAATGCCCTCAACTGGTGGGCAGCCTGGGAAGCCATGACATTCTAGAGTAACAATCAATATTTTGAACCAAGATGAAGCACAGAAATTCTGAAATCTGATCTAAAAATCCCATCATTACAAATGTGCTTGTAAACACTAAGACTGCTATCTCTTATACTGAAAAATGTGATCATATTGCTTTTACACACCCTCCATCTGTCTATATTCTTCTGTCTCTCACATTACAGTAACACTGTAATCATCCTGGGACTGGCACAGTTTCTTAGAGGTTTTTTTTTTTTTTTAAATACAGCACAGTGAAGTCCTAGCCCATAAATAAAATACCACATGACAGTAAAAGAAATAAGTCATCTTCTGTTAATAACTGGAAGACAAAAAAAAATTTTATCCTCTCTTCTTACAACTATACACACATTACAGTTTAGAACAATAATGCATTATGTAACACAGCACTACTATAAAGCATCTATATGAACTGCTCAAAAAGTAAAAACCAAAATACAACTGCATAATAGATACGAATTATCTTTTCTGAAAAAAAAAAATTCAGAAGAATCTAAGACATTCCACATTTGCCTCCTAAAATATGGTAAGAAAATAACGAAAGCATATTTCCTAATGCAAGTTAACCTGAAAAAAATATTTTATTTTCTGAGTAATATTCGTTTCATTCACTGAGAGTCTACAGGTTGCAGAAGACAGCACACTGAAAACTGAAATGCCATGCTATCATTAGTGGGGCATGGAGCTTAGGTTTGAATACATTGTTTTCTCCTGAACATACTTACTTTGATATATCTGCTCTCTTAGCCTTGCCAATCTCGCTCAATCATATTTTTGAAGTCTGAAAATGCAACAGTGAGTGAAAATGAAGTAAGGATTTCCTGTAAATCACTCCTATTGCATTTAGTTTGTTATCGCCAATGTTTTTTCTCCTATTTTTATTGAATTGCCCAACAGTTTCAGTGTTACAGTACCTATACTCTTGCTCAAAGAACATCTAAAATTTTGCGTCTAAGAAAGGCCTGAAAGAATGCCTTTCCTGTTTTCAACCTCACAATAAAAGGACTAATAAGAACAACAAAAGGAAGTTTAAACAACCAATCATCTTTAGGAGGAAAAGATGTGTAATGAGAAGCTGAATTACCATTGAAATACCACCCCCACCCTGCCCCATAAACTGAAGGACAGCCAGTAGTCCTCTTTATTTATTCCATGTAAGTTTTGTGCAGGAACTACGTTCACAAGCTTACGCTCCTATTCAAAAAATTTGTCAGAACCATTGCTTCTCAGGTCTTCACCCTCTTTTTTCACAAAATGTCAGACTAACTCAGGCAAGCAGGAACTTCAGCTTGATCACACTGAGAACAGCTTAATTCCTTAAGATTTACTGAAGTACTCACACAGCCAACAAAGTCACTGGGTTGAGGGACTTCATATAATTAGAGACTGAGCAGTAATACTACATGCATGGAAATGTCATGTCAGAGAAAAGTGAAATAGAGGGAGAAAACCACCCACCTTCTAGTCCATGGCAAGGAGGCCGCTGAAATTTGACAACACGGTTGCTAACAAAGTGTTTAACTCCAGAAGAAAGTAGACACTAAAAGAGATTCTAGAAACACTGTCATGAAAATGTTCCCCTCACAGCAGCAACTTTGTTAAAGCCTCCCCAGGTAGTCAAGCCCTCAGATTCACTTGCTCAGTCTGCTCTTGCAGGTTTTTCTTAATTTTCTTTTTTTAAGGAATGAACATTTTCTCTCCAGCTATCTTTGTGTTTTCTTTCTATCTGGAATAATTTATCATTGATTTATTGGGCTACACTTCTACCATGCTTTTATACTCTGGAGATATGGTCAACAGCCTGACAAGGTACTGGAAACAACGAAGAGTAAGAAAAAGATAGTAACGGCAGTCAGGTGAAATATGGACATAGAAATACAAGGTGACCAAACACATGTTGTGTGTATTCATTAGATTTCTTGTTCTAGCACCAATATGCCCTACCCACATTGCATGAACAACAGTTATAAATAGATAATGAAGAGACTCTCCCTGCCCCAAATTGCTTACATGCTAGGTCTCAAGTGACAGCCACAGTCAGACAAGCTCAGGAAGCAAGTTTACATGATGATTATAAAGGCTAAATGGATGATATCATACCTAGATGATTTACTGTTTCCTTTTAAATGTATCTAATGTATATTTCTCTCACCAATTCACGTGGAATTATACCAACCTCTCAAAGCCTTGGACCAAACAATTCTCTAAAATCTGAATTGAATCACTTTTAAAAGTAACAAATATCTAAACAACATAACACTTTTGCTTAACAGTCAAAGCAGTGTAATTCTAGTAACCAGTCAAAAACTTTGATACTCCTAAGTATATAATGATTACCAATATAAGCTTCTGGCAAGACTAATACTACCCAGTTATCCACAAGCACAGTTCTGCATATTGCATTCTTGTAAAACAACTGCATACTATTTCATAAACCAAATCTGCATACAATGTACATACAACTCCTGTAACAGTAAACTACTCACAGTGCTGGTGACTCCACAGTATCACTGTTAGATTGCTGATCAATATAAGGTCATTTCAGTATAGTAAATTAGACTCGATACAAGTTTTCCTATGTTTAAGGAGAAATCCAGGACTACAATAGAGTCACTAGCTTTAGTTATCCTATTAAGACTTCTGTGGACATGATATTTGTTACTAGGTATGGTTTACAAGATAATGATTTACATTCCATGGCTAGAATTAAGTGATCTTCCTAAGTTTTCATTAAATTTTCCACTTGAATTTGCTATTTTGAAAGCATAAAGTGATCAGAATTTGCTGACAAAGGAGTGTCATTTACTCCGTTATTCCTTCCTTTGATTTTTCCTGTGTTCTTTTAAAGATTAATAATTTCTTCTTCCTAACAAACTGCCCAAATTACAAGGCGTAGGATACATTAGTGCAATCAGAAACGCATATAAATTACCAAGGTAACAGTTATTTACATTACTATAGCAGTTTGGGGTGCTAGTAAAACACGAGGATCACAGTTACTGCAGAGATCCAGGATAAAGCATGGTACCTGTCTCAGAGCTGCCAATAAAAGGAAAGGCAAACAACAACTGATAGGTACACACAGGAGGAAGGATAAAGAAGGGCAAGAGCATGACAAACATGGTCAACATTATGGGCAGTGTATTCAGCATATTTTGACCTTTCACACGTATTTTGTTTATCATGACCTTAAGGAGAGTTTTAAGAATGGCATTTAAAGGAAGACAATGAAGGCACAGAGGATCTTTACAGTGTACACTTCTCTAAAATGAAAGACAGCACCGGAAAAGACAGAAAGGTACCCATCTGAATTTTTATACCGAGTGAATGAAAAAGCTGGCATTACTGGCTTGTGACAGTAACTGACTTTTAGATCATGAATCACAGCATGGGCTACACTCAAAAATACAAGATCAAAGGCATATTTTAGATGCAGGAGGGTAGCAGAGAAAGTGATCAGTTTTACTAGGGAAACGATCTTTTCAGTAGGATTCAGATAACCTTGAAAAAACAGTGAAAACAGTAAAAAACATCGGATACTTGATTTTCATAATGTATACCATGGAGGTGAAACAGTATGGGAAAAATCAAGAGGCACAGAGAGTTTTATAGGACATGAGAGGCTGGGATGAACTTCTGCACACATTCATTTTATGTTACATAATGCACTACAGAAAAATTCAAAAGCTGTAGGCTTATTAGGTTTTTTCCACATTTAACTTTCAGCTTGTGTATATATATAGAAATGAAGCACATTCCTTAAATTATTTATGGACAGTAGATCAACACACTGATTCAAATTTCTAAGAAAAATGGAACAATACAAGACACCAGGTAAGAAACACTTTCATTCTCTTGTAACCTACAACATGAAAGTGTCGATCTGAACCTAGAACCTTGACAAAAGTATACACACAGCTTCTGAAAAGGTATTATACCAAAGGATCACAGGTAGTCTTTCAGCCAAAAAAGAATACCTCACACTATTCAAAATCTTTAGACACTGAACACACACAAGCTGCTTAGCAAGTTCAATAATCACCATTCACAATGTAATGTTAATATTTACTCACAGGCCCTGGCACATCACCAAGATTTTCTTTTAATTTTGCACATTCAGAAGATAAAAGTGAGAGCATTAGGGAATATTCACATCGCAAACTATGCTTTTTATATTTTTCTGAGAAAAGGACAATTACAGGAAAGAATTTAACATCCCTTCCCTCACCCCACATGCAGACAAAGACTGAAGTCTTAGCAAAGCCTTAGGCTCTAAAATGGTGTACAGAAGACGAATAACTATACTTGCAATAGCTATACTTTTAAACAATAAAACTTCAGAATCAAGTGACAATGTAATTAGTAGGCAGCATGTTTAAAGCAAGCAACCTGATGCATAATTAAATTGCAGTCAGCATGTGATCAACATTGCTAGTTTTTCTGTGATAGCCAAAAAATAACCTTGTGAAAGAGGAATTCATGGACAGTGGGCCCAACAATGGATAATTATACCAACAGATGATGGGCATACCTCAGTCTGGACTCAGAAAGCTCTTGAATCTAGCTCTTTGCTAGACCACTCTCCATCATTTTCGGTAAGTCGTGGGGAATAGGTGACGTGCCTGAAGACTGGAGGAAAGCAAATGTCACTCCAGTCTTCAAAAAGGGCAAGAAGGAGGACCCGAGTAACTACAGACCAGTCAGCCTCATCTCCATCCCTGGAAAAGTGATGGAACAACTTATCCTCGGCACTATCTCCAGTCATATCAAGGATAAGAGGGTCATTAGGATCAGTCAACATGGCTTCACCAAGGGGAAGTCATGTTTGACCAACCTGATAGCCTTTTATGAAGACATAACCAAGTGGATAGATGATGGTAGTGCAGTGTATGTGGTTTATCTTGATTTCAGTAAAGCATTTGATACCGTCTCCCACAGCATCGTCACAGCTAAACTGAGGAAGTGTGGTCTAGATGATGGGGTAGTGAGGTGGGTTGTGAATTGGTTGAAGGAAAGGGGTCAGAGAGTTGTCGTCAATGGGACAGAGTCTAGTTAGAGGCCTGTATCTAGTGGAGTCCCTCAGGGGTTAGTACTGGGACCAGTAATATTCAATATATTCTTCAATTACCTGGATGAGGGAACAGAGTGCACTGTCAGCAAATTTGTTGATGACACAAAACTGGGAGGAGTGGCTGACACACCAGAAGGTTGTGCTGCTGTTCAGAGAGACCTGGACAGGCTGGAGAGCTGGGCAGGGAGAAATTTGATGAAATACAACAAGGGCAAGTGTAGAGTCTCGCATCTGGGAAAGAACAACCCCATGTACCAGTATAGGTTGAGGACAGAGCTGTTAGGGAGTAGCATAGGGGAAAGGGACCTGTAACAAAGAATAAGGCTGGTTTGTAATGAAGTATGTGTATGTATGTATGTATCCACTGCTGACTAACTAACTAGTCTTTAGAGATAAGAAGGAAGCAAAGTTAGCCAAATGAAGGACACCAGGTGGAATCCTCCAATCAGACTGTGGGGCTCAAGGAACACAAAGGACTGAAACAGGAAAGATAAGGAGGGAAGCTAGCAAGAGCTGGTTCTGTGAATTGGAAAAGACCCAGGATGATACAGGACATTCGCTACAGGACAGGTTCAAGACTTTAACCATGAGGAAGACTCAGATCTTCATCCCCAAGGACCACCAACGGAGGCATAACTTGGGCGGACTAAGGTGGGGCTATGGGAGGAAATTATGTTAATGAATTCCTGGAAATGATTAGAATAAACCGATCTTTTCTTAGAAATGTAATAAATATATATAAAATCTGTAAATATAAAGCAAGAATCCTAACGCTTGCGCGTGCACGTATGGAAGGAGCTATCCCCCGTGCTGCCCGGTGCCACAATAAAGAATACCTGCTTAATAACACTTAGTTGCTATTGAGTTTTCTTCAATTCAGATCTAGAGGTCCTGGTGGACAACAGGATGACCATGATCCAGCAATGTTCCCTTGTGGCCAAGAAGGCCAATGGCATCCTGGGGTGTACTAGAAGGGGTGTGGTCAGTAGGTCAAGACAGGTTCTCCTCCCCCTCTACTCTGCCCTGGTGAAACCGCATCTGGAAGAGTGTCTCCAGTTCTGGGCCCCTGAGCACAAGAAGGACAGGGAACTGCTTGAAAGAGTCCAGTGCAGAGCCACAAAGATGATGAAGGGGGTGGAACACCTCCGTTATGATGAAAGGCTGAGGGAGCTGGGTCTCTTGAGCTTGGAGAAGAGGAAACTGAGTGGTGACCTCCTTAATGTTTATCAGTACGTAAAGGGCGAGTGTCAGGAGGATGGAGCCGGGCTCTTCTCGGTGATGTCCAACGACAGGACAAGGGGCAGTGGGTGCAAGTTGGAGCATAGGAGGTTCCACATGAACATAAGGAAAAACTTTTTCACTGTGAGGGTGACAGAGCACTGGAACAGGCTGCCCAGAGAGGTTGTGGAGTCTCCTTCTCTGGAGACATTCAAAACCTGCCTCGACGCGTTCATGTGTGACCTACTCTAGGTGGTCCTGCTCTGGCAGGGGGGTTGGACTACATGATCTTTCGAGGTCCCTTCCAACCCCTAACATTCTGTGATTCTATGAATTATCATTCTCCAGGGAACAGCAGGATAAAAGGAACACGTGTTCGTATTTCTGATATATTTCCCTGTTCATTTACTGGCCCCTGGACAAGACTGTGTTAGGTGCCCCTGCAGCCTCCCCCGATGTGACAGTACTTATGTGCAGCATGGGGAAATATACCGCAGTTGCTGACATTTCATCAATTGAGATGGCACTAACAAACAGGATAAAAACAGGATGGCAGAATGAGACCATCTCGCACAAGGGTAATGCTTCACCACTATTGCACATAAGTTTCCTGGTTACACAGGCTACTTATTTCTGACAGACTCTGGCTCTCCTACCCCTACAGTTCTTCATCTTACCTTGCCTCCACTCACCATAAACTGTTTTACAATGGATTGCAAACCAAAGGAATTCCTTCCTCCAAACTGATGGCACACTAAGCACACTGGATTTATGAGCTTTCCGATAGTACCAAAACACAAAGGAGGAATATTATCACCAAAGAGTTGATGCAGAATACCCCTTCCTCTTACTGCG
The DNA here is from genome assembly GCF_034619465.1 of Leptosomus discolor. Lineage (NCBI taxonomy): Eukaryota > Metazoa > Chordata > Aves > Leptosomiformes > Leptosomidae > Leptosomus > Leptosomus discolor. Next base: position 41,969,079 of record NC_141397.1, read on the forward strand.
CTGCTCTGAAACACTGACCTGGTCCACTGTTAGGGCAAAGTAGCCCAACTGTGCCAAGATCAAGTACAAAACAAGCATCTCACTTTTCTGGCAAACACTTCAGGAGCCTACAATCAGCCAAAATTCTTACACCCTCCAAGGTCTCTGGAAATCATAAATACTTTTTAGAGGGATCAGAAGAGATCACAAAGATAAACTAAGTGATACTCTTGGCTCTTCCCATGGTATGATGTGTCACTTTAGGAAAGACGTTTTCCCTACCCTGTGCCTTACTTTATCCATCTCCAGCACCAATACACCCTCACTGAAGTCCTTTCCAAAAGTGCTTAAGATCTACAGGCAGAAAGTAGTCTATGAAGAGCTATGATTACATTTCAACAGAGAACAGCAGTAGCCAAAAAAAGGGCTGGTTTTGTCATACGGATGAAGCCAGTCTTCTCCCACCTAGAGCCCCACACAAGACAGATGGCAGTAGTCCATGTGCATGCAGTTCACACACGCAAGGCTACAGATAAAAACGAATATTTCACCTTCCTTGGGCTCCATACATAAATCAGGCTTTCACTCCAACTAGAAAAAAACAGATTGTTTGGTGCATTGGAATAGGAAAGAATAGTATACAGGAGATGGACAGAAATACTCTAATGGAGCCTCTCTCTCCTATCTCTCTCTCTGTAGGGAGTCACTTTTGCATTGAACTAAAACCAAATTATACATCTCTGCCAGCTTTCAGCTCAAAGGTTAGCAGGGTACAAAACTCTACTTAGCAGGTTTATATAAGTGGAAAGGGGTGAATAACAATTTGTCTGAATAAAAGACCAAGTAATATTGGATTACAAAAAAGCTATTTAAAAAAAACCCACTTCTGCATTTCTATAATCCAGCAGTAAATAAAGGAAACCAAAGGCATTGCTGGTGACGTTGGCTTTTTTTTAAATAGCTCATTGATTTTGGACTGCATCCATCTCCAGCATTGTGACTACACTTCATACAGTAATTAACTACAAACCAAAGTACACTTCTCCAGCCAAGTCTTTTTTGTTTTGTAAATTTCATCACACTTCAACACCACTAACCAGCCACCCCTATTTCAAGCTGATACTCCCAAGTTCAGTAAAAACAAGTATCAGCAACGCTGCAACTCAGCCAAATTAAAGTGAAGAATGTTTTTTACTCCATATAGCTCTGAGTGTCAGTGTACTATATTACTTACTTCTGCAAACATTCAGGTCAGTTGATTACTGGGCCCACAAGATCCACAGAAACCAGCCGACCCTTCCCATTCACCAGGGAGGATGCCAGATGAAAAACTTTGTACGTAAAGGACTTTTTGGATCAACCGAGCATTAAGTTTCAGGCATTTTACTGACAATCAGGAGTGCCAGGCTCCATCCCTGCTACAACTAGGTTCTCCCCTCTGCCTCGTACCATTCATGTCCTTCCCAGTTGCCTGCTTGGATCAGATAACAGAGCAAAACAATGTGTGTGCACAGCAATGTCACTGCAACTCCTGCAATTAGAAATAGCAGCAAGGAGCATTCCCAGTTAGCATCTCCCCATTCCATATAAAGCAGAACATAAGCATAGCTTTGTCAAACTCCTTGCATTAGGAGCGAGGGGAAGTGTGCTACAAAGCTAATCCACCCTCCTATAGCTGGGAGAATACGGGAACACCTGGCCCCACCATTTGACCCCCCAAGGTCAAACAAATGCTATTTCAGAGAAACAACACGGGATTATTGCTTTATGACCAAGATTATTTCATTCATGAAAGAGCTTTCTCTTCAGATGCTGTGAATGAACAATTCCTTTTGCCTGCTGTAAAAACAAAAAGTGCAGCAAAGAACAGTAATTTTTTTTTAAACTGCCAAGCACAAACAAAGGTTTTCACTGTATCTCTGATACCTGCTAATTTGGTGACTGAAACGTGATGTAGGTTTCAAAGTATCTTGTTCTGCCTCTCTGCAGAGACCATCAGCAGAACAAATAAATTACCAGTGTTTGGATTCTCGTTACCTCAAATTAGTCTCAGCATAAGATGACAGGAGCAGAGCCAAGCTTTCTGCAGGTCCTTACATGGCAACTGTTAGCACTCCATAAAGGACACAGAAAAGGGAGGCCAGGTTTCTTTCTGCTCTCTGTCCACAACAAAGCTTTCCTGTCAGACTATTGATACCTCTTCTGACAATAACTTTCAGCCTTTACACCCACACCACTTTTAATCCACCAACAATGAAGCAGTTGCCTTGCTTGGAAGCATCCCTGAAGAGTGCAAGACCGAATTGGGGCAGGGGGGGAAACAGAAAGATGACTGTACCAAGTAATATGTAGTATCACCACAAAGACAAAAATCTAAGATGAAACAATAAATTTGTTTATGTGCAAACCCAAAAAAGGTTGGGTCAAAGAAAACAGTAAGTACAAAGGAGAATCTTCTGGTTGCCAAAGGGGAAAGTGAGTTACAAAATTAAAGCATCCTTTGTGATCATTTGTTGAAAGAGTTCTGCCGGATACTTCAGGCTGCAGACATAGGAGCAAAGACAGAAAGATGGGCACAGCTTTGGATAGGACAAACTGATGTGCTCCAAAATGCATCCAAAACAAAGCCACCTGTGAAGAGCCAGTGCCATACTAGAATCATTACAACTGTCACATTCTCCTCTGTTAACACTGCTCCTATTAGAGTTTGGCACACTTACGCATCTCATACACTTACTCCACTTTTCCTTTGACTCCATTTGGAGCAGTTACTAATAACATATCTGTGGAGTGCCCAATACCATGGTTATGACTTTTAGGTTACACCACGGACTGAAACATAGGAGAAAGTGATTCCAGAAGGTTTCCATGAAACACTCTCCCAGTGGCTTGGTTATATTCAACATGTCAAACACCCAAAAAATTTTGTGACAATGGTTCTGCAGGAGCTGAGTCTGATGACATGCTTCCCAAGCAGCCAGCTGGCCCTTTCATTCCTGCCTCTCTCACTGTCTCCTGTCCCGGTACTAACAGGGAGGGCATTTTACAGCCTGCAGCTAATGCCAATGTGCCTCTTCCTACTCAAATCAGGTGTAATAGCAGCAGCATTAGAGACAGGAGTTCAAGCAAAATACATCCATGCAGAAGCTTGATTTATTAAGAGCTTGAGCAAGGACTGGGTTGCTAATATTGAAAACTTTAAAGGGGGAAAAATAGCAGGACTGAATCATAGTGCTAAGGCTGCCCATATGTATGGATTGGGCATTACCCCAAATATAACAAGCCATACCACAGCTGTGGTATATTTAATCAAGTCTTACAGAATAATTATTTTGCACAGCTAAATCCAGTACCTGTGGAAATTGTCTTATTTCAGCTGTGGGCGACGCTACTTAAATAACGTTTTCAATTTCAAAAAGAAAAAAACAAAACAAAAACTCTTCAAGTCCAAAATGTCCGGTCAACTGCAGTACCCAAGCAGTGTAGACTGAATATTTATCCAAACTCATATCAAAACTCCTACTCACACAAGAAAGCTCTTTCCTAGTCATACCTGTGGCACCTAAATGCAGGTCCTCAGAACTAAGTGTCTTTTGACTTCCATGAAAGAATATGAGATGAGAACTTAAAAACATTCTCTCTCTGTCCCCCCTCCAAAAAAGTTGCTCTCTCTTTCCACTGAAATTTAATTCCCACCACTATATTCTCAAAGCTGGACTCCTGGAAATCAACTTCTTACCCGTATTAGTCTTGAAAATTATTTCATCAGTACGGATATAATATTAACAGTATTGTCTGCTAGAAGTGCATAAAACGCAGTTCTTTTCCTCAGCAGTAGGCAGCAAGGCTTACTGCTGCTGTGCTTTGACTACGCTAACAGTAACAAAAACGTATACATATGAGAGTAAATTGTATGTGAAAATTGTACAAGTAAACACTACCACATACAAACGAATAAATTGCCTTTATTTTTTTTTAGCAAGTCTGAGCCAGTTCTCACTGCTGCAAGAAACACAAAGTCTGAAAGGCACCTGAAAGCTTCTAAAATAAGGATATTTCTTTTCTCAGACTTCAAACATGCTTTTGGTACCCTCAAACTTTGTCATTCAAATAAGCAACAAACCAAAACAGACCAAAAGGACAGAGTTAATTCAATGCAAAGATCATCCCTCTCAGTAAATGTCTCACACAGTATTACTCTTAGCAACAGAAAGTTTATACAGCACAAGATGAAGAGAAAGGCTTTTCACTGACACCTGTGACAAAACCAAAGCATAAAAGCAGCTCCCAATGCAAAAGAAAAAAGTTACATTTTTCAGGTGTTCCCACCTAATGCAGGCAGAAGACCAGCTGTAACAAGTTACAAACAACCTATTTACCCACTTCCAGAAAATGCTTGTAAATTTAAACTGTGTGAAATGTCTAACTACTTCCTCCATTCTATCAAAAGGCTTCATCAGCAACTAACAATAAAGCCGCTGGCTTGACCTAAAGGGGATGGTAGGTTAATCTATTCTGACCTTATCTTTATTCAATCATGATCCTGGAAGATTGCTTGAATAACTTACCAGCATTTAACAATGCCAACAGTCACTCTTTTACTGCAGTGCTCCTCCAAAGTGCCCTCAAAGCAAATTTTTTAATCATGGGGGATATTAAAAATTTTCAAAAATTAATTGCAAGATAAACCAAAATGCCATTTCTCACTCAATGGTACAAAACAGACAAAAGAGAGGTAAACGATCAAAAGCAGAAGAAAATTTTTATCTTGCCCTTGCACATTTCTTTTGGACTTCCACTATCACTTATTGTCAATTTTAAATAATATGCTATCTCTTATTAACTGTCAATCACATTTTTTTATTTACAGTATTTTCACTCAAATGGAAGAAACTAGACAAAAAGCTACTATTTTATAAAACCTGCCTTGTAACAATAGGCTTAATCATACAGACCTCAGCACTTTGTATTTTTATAACTACTGGCTTGTTTTCAAAACCCATTCCACCATGGTGCTCAGCACTAAACATAGCAAAGCAGTGAGTTAAAATTAAGGACATAATTAGGCCCACAGAAGTCAGTAAGCCCTATTCATCACTCAATGATTGATTTAATCACTCAACTCTCAGTTATTTAAAGTTCACAGCCTGTGGTTAAAGGCCCTTCTGAAGAAAAAGTCTCCTCTGCTCAACACTCTCTAGTGCACAATCCTACAGAAGCATTTTCCTTCCTTTAATAGTACAATAACCATCTGTATGAAGGAACTACAGAGACTTACATCAACCTGTTAGAGCAAGGTAGCTTTGAGAACAGCAAGAGTTATGAGAACGACTTTCAGTGCGGGTTCCTTCATGCATTCACGTTTAACTGTGTGACCGTAATTCTTGAAACAGATCACTCTTCATGTGACTTGCCAGGTAGTGAAATATTTTGACATGAAGAAAGCGCTGTGTTCTCATTTGACATACCAGTTAAAGCACTTCTTCAATAGCAACAAACAAATGCATTTTCATTTAACTTCCTACTCCTGTAAATGGTTTGGCAACACAAGAGAATATCAAAAAGCTCAAACAAGCATCAGGCATCTCTAATTGACATTTGAAAATGCCTTGAAAAAAATCCATGCCAATCTTTTTTAAAATGATCCCAGGAACAAGGTCTAAGCTTAGATCTATTCTTAATTAGGATACGCAGATGCTTAAAATACCAGTCAAGATTAAGTACCATCACCTTTTTCCAAAAGCAGGATCAAAGAACTGGGGAGTAGACTATAAGCCAGTGACTACAGCATGAGACGCAAGAGAAATGGAAAACAAAGCAAAGAGCTTTTCCTCTTGATTGCAGAGGATACTTATAAAATACCCATAGGATTGCAGCACCACTAAAGTTCCTACCTTGAAAAGCTGTGATGTGACCAACAATCATGTACTTCAGTTCAAAGTTCAGTGCCTGGATACTTTGAGTCCTCTCCCTTCGAACAGCTGCCTGGTAGCTTTCTTCCATTTTTTTGGTGCAACATGTTGGTGCTCTATGTTGACAGATCTGTAAATCTGACTCTTAAAGCAAACAAGAAAAAAACCACATTAATTAGAAAGCCTTCCAACTTACACCATAAAAATAAATAATGCTTCTTAATGTCAAAACCACCACGCTTAAAATTTTGAAACAAAACAGAACCCATAAGGAATGATGCTTGAAACCCAGTTATTGTCTCAAGAACACCAATTTATGACTGTTTCACCTAAATTTGGATATCATCACATTATCAGCTGCTAACTTATTTTCACTATTAAGAGTATTGGGCAGAAAATCATCTAAACGCAGTCAAGGGCACAGCAGAATCAATGAAGATGCACATGCAAAGGGGCAACATTTCCACTACACATCTTTTACTTCACAACTTGAGTGAAAACCATGCCTTAAAGTAGGATCCAATATTCATCTGCACAGTGCCTCAAGGAACCACCTATTCACCTCTTACACTAGGGGAAGCCTCTCAAAAATCTTCAAACTCCTAAGCAGCTCACCCCCCCCCCCCCAAAAAAAAAAAAATTAAAACAACTGAGTTTTCTAAAAGCTATGGTAGCTGGAGTGGCTACCCACCTCCCTTTTCTCTTTAGTTTTAACATACTTAGTTCCTTTCTGAATCAGATATTAAAACAAAACAAGAAGCAATAAACCCGCAAAAATAGAATTGATTTCTGCAGCCTGAGTTTAACTGTCTAGGGCCAGAGACACCCAGAGCTGCGTACAATCACTGGGAAGGCAGAAGCTGATACTTCTTTTTCTAGGCTTAACTCAGTGACAGTCAAGAAGTATTCCCCTGAACCAGAAAGAACAGGTTTCAAATTTAGCAGATCTCCATCTACTTAACAATAACCTGGAAATTTTTGAAACCAAGTTCTAGCCTGCCTATATGTAATAAAGGCACTGAAATCAGTCCCACCTCACAACTACAGAGGAAGTTGAAAGTTGATTAAAAACAATTTTTGTGGAACATTTTTGGGAGGTTTTGTTTGTCTGTTTTGTTGGTTTTTTTATCATTCCATCTTTGTATGTGTTTCAGTAAGTTTAGTGTTCTTGATTAGGAAACCTACATCACACTCTTGTGATGGACGCTCAGAACACTCTACACCATAGGATCTGCAAGTACTAGAAAGTTTTGGAAAGGGGCTGTTACAAATATATGTTTTAAGGGGAGAAAAAAAAAAGGCAAGGAGAGCAAATCCAAAACCAGAGGCATGCATAAAAAAATTCCAGAGCCAAAATACTCACACAACATTAAAATAAAGCAGATATTTGCAATGCAATTTCTTAGTAAAACAAGTAAGAACACCCCAGCAGGACGCCTAGCACCAGAGTGTTTCAGGCATTTCCTTGCCTCCACCTCAAGTTGGAAACCAGGGTCCTGACAGAAAGGGGCCACAGGTGCCCACCTCCATCCCCATCCCTCAGGCTCTAGGGAAGGAGACACCCTTTCCCAGGAAGGCTGGTGCAGCACTGGGGGCCAAGCTCCCTGCTTCCACCCCGCCAGTGGTTTTAACGGCCATTTTAACGCCTGACAGCATACGGTGGCAGCCCAGCAGGAGGGCTGGGCCCAAAGCATCAGCGAGGCACTGGCACCCTTCCTGCCACCAGGTCTGGAGCTGGTCTGTCCACACGCTGCCTCCCCAGGGCAGCCTGCCACCCCTCTGGGCCCAAGGGGATCTTGTTTTAAAATTGCTGTGAACACTGCTGGCAATCCCTCCCCACACAGTAACAACAGGACCAGAGGAAATGAATGGGTGGTAACAACCCTAATTCTCCAAAAGGCCATATTCTGCCAGAGGATTTAACCCAATGCAATCACACTGCATTAATCCCCATCATCTGGCCTTGCAGACTAACTCATAGATAGAGTCCACATAGAGTTGATGACCATGAAAAACAAGAGGGTACAAGAATGTACACTGAAAAGTCAGTAGAGAAACATCCAAGCAACAGGCTCTACTCAGGGTGAGCTCCGGCTCCAGGTCAACAGCACACTGAGACCAAAACTGCAGGGAGGAGCTTCAATAAATCTCCCTTGCCAGGAAAAAAAATAAAAATACCAAGCTAGTTGAAACACCTCATTTGACTTGAAAATGTTGCTTGCAGTTTACAACTCTCATTTAAAAGTGCAGCTAATTTATGTCTCAAAGGTCAAAACCAAAGCAAAATATTTCAATTTACCTACATTTTCATATCAGCTCACAAACAGACATCAAAGTTATCACAGACTGGGTTGACTCAGTGTCTTGGTTTGAAAGACAGGTGTCTGCGGAGGAAGGCAGGAGCCTCCCTTGAAATGGAAAGTGCAACCCCCTTCCCTCCAAATTATTATAATTTTGAAATTAACAGACCTTCAGGCAAAGATATGGGGAATAGGAATAACAGTTCTTTACTAATATATATATATATATATATAACACAAGGCAGGGAAAAACAAACAACCCACTGGTTTACACTGACAGAGTCAGAAATACAACCTGACACCCTGTTAGGGTGGCAGTAGCAGTCCGATAAGATGCTGGCTGCAGTCCTCCTGAAGCGATGGATGTAGTTCTGTTGAAGCAGCGATCAGGTAAAAGAGTCTGGTCTTCCTCCGAAGGTCCAGTGGTAGGTAGGTAGCTCTTGCCCTCTGGAACTCCAGTGGGGGGAAAAACTCCTTTGGGAATCCAGTGGAAGAAGGCTGCTAGGGTGTTTGAAATCTCAGTTTTTATTTGGCATGGACTGCTTGGCTCCTTCCCCCCGGGCGGAGCATCTCACAATGGGATGGGGAGTCGTGAGGCAGTTCCTCGATGGGCCATTAACAGGAGATAGTCCAGGAGCCAGTTATCTATGGGTCAGGCGATAAGGCATTGTTGTGCCCATTAACAGAAGATAGTCCAAAGGGGGGAGGCAGGGAGCACTGCCCCACCTGGTCTCAACAGCTCCTGAAGATGGTAATAGAATACTTTTTTTTTTCTTTTGGCACATTTTACACTGTAACCTAGGACACTCAGGATAGCATTTTGGAGGTGAATTTGTTTCTCATGTCCATATAACCTCAAAAATAGGAAAACAGAACTCTGCCCACTCAAATCTGAAGTCCTAAACCCTGCTGAAAGCCCTTGAAATGAGACCACCGCACACTGGCATAAGCCAGCAGGCTGCTAAAAGCAGCAGCAGGAGGGCTGTGTACTCGTCACCAACTGGGCACGCTCATCTCCTCTCATCTGCCAGAGAAGCTGTCCCAGGTTGAAATTAGCTTCTTGGCCAGGCTAATTTTAACCTGGATTGATTCTCTGATCCAGTTCACCCCATGAACATATGTTTGTTCTGTCACAAGGACCTGAGTGTCAGGAAAGGACCACTTCTCTGAGCTGGCACAACAAAGCGTATGTGAAATTATAGTACAGGCTGCCGAGCAACTAAGTCAGTTTGCAAGTAGGAGTCTGAGCACAGGGGTTGTAAATGTTACTCAGCATCTGCAGTGCTGGGATGCTGTTACTCAGAGCATTTCTCTTTACAGTAGCCCTCTGATTCTTGTTTGAAAGGCTTTTGCAAAGCTCAGACCTGTATCAAAAGGGTTGGAAATACAAAGTGCTCGGTGCTGACCACGTGCTGGTCCTGGCAAGAAAGGCTATGCATGGCTATCAGTGCTGCGCCTAGCATTCCCCTTTGAACCCAGACACCACAGGAACCTGCATCTCTTCCAGAAAGCTTTAAGAAGAATACGGATATCTCAGCTGGGACTGCACTCCTGGGATTCCCTACCCATCTATCTCCTCCGATGAATACTCCAGGAGCCTAGTTTTTAGAGGAGACTAGTTTTTGTTGGTCCAGAGCCAAAATTATGCAGAAGGCACTCTTAAATAGAAACAGCACTAAGCCTCTGACAGTTAAGGAGCCTGATGTAAAACAAAGAGCATTAAAAGACCAGCAAAGAGCAAACCTGCTCCCCTAGCAGTACTATCAGGTCAGTACTGTCATGCACAGAGCTTGACAATTTCACTTGCTTCAATGCTAGCCTGGGGGTATCACTTTTAACACAATTGTAGAAACCTAATAAAAGCTTTCAGTACTATATATGCCTGGGTGCTGAGATTACATTAGACATGATTAGTAATATCTTGAAGTCTTTTATAATTCTGATACTAATTTTAGTTTCTCTCATCTCTTTCATCTTAATGCAAAGTACCTTCTCCAACAGAGAAAGAAGAGGGGAGGAACACAGTGACCCAGTAGCACACTGCATGAACACTGCTAAGACACAGACTAAGCACCACAGCTCTCACCCCAGTGACGGACAGCACCCTACAGTGCTGCAGCAATCACCTCTACTTAATATGGGCATTGCTGATCAGCAACAGGGAGACAACCTTTAGGGCAAACTCATCCTTGAAGTTTAGGAACAAAGCAAAAACACACCATTTGTGAATGAGGGAAGAAAGCACCAATAGCATTATTTCAGCAATTGATCCTGCTACTTTCCCCCTAGGACCTTCTTACCTGCTTTCCCCACGCTGCCTCTTACTTTCTAAATAAGAATTTAATTTGGAAGGAACCTCTAGTTCAACCTTCCCCTTAAAACAGGTCAAACTATGTAAGGGCTTCATCCAGCCAGGTTTCAAGCATCTCTGAGGATGGATGATCCCACAGTTTCTCAGGGCCTCTGTTCCAATATTTGACCACTCTTGTGGCAAAAAAATAAGTAAATGAAATTATCTCTAATGATAATTTCCCATGTTCCAATTTGTGTCCATTGCTTCTCAGGATATCACCATATGCCTGGCTCCCCTTTCTCTAGTTCCCTGGAAGTGTTCAAGGCCAGGCTGGATAGTGCTTTGAGCAATCTGGTCTAGTGGAAGGTGTCCCTGTCCATGGCAGGGGGGTTGGAACTAGATGATCTTGAAGGTCCCTTCCAATCCAAACCATTCTATGATTTCATCCCAACAGATAGGTGAAGACAGCATACAATCTCCCTTAATATTCTCTCCCTACAATTGAACAAACCCAGCTCCCTATTCCCACATGTGCTCCAGCACCCTGACCATGATGGGAGCACCCAGCTAGACTCTAACTCTGTGCCACAGATGTGAAGCACTTGCATCGCAGGATGCCTCCGTTTTTATTTCATTTCCTTATGCCTGAACTTACTGACAGAGCAGAACACCTTCCATTTTACATGCCGGGGCTTCAGTTCCAAAAGGTTTATAGCTTCCCTAAAACAAATCAATTTTCTGCTTCAGATCAGATGGAAGGATTACTCTGATGATTATGTATATTATTTTTCCATTCCTAATCTGTTTTTCCCATGAATACTAGTTAAAATTGTGGGTAAGGTTTTTATTTTTTAAAGTGAGAAAACAAAAGAATTTACAACCTTACTGTTATTATAAAAAACAGGATAAAGTATCTTGCGCCACTTTGAAAAACAGAGACACATTCAGAAGAGCAAGAAAAATTATACTAGAGTCTAAAGCACGACCATTTTGGAGGGCAACAATGATCCCTACTCAAAACTCCTCTGTAACCTTAAAACACTTAGTACATGCCAAAGGCATCACCTTCAAACACCTCCCTGTCACAATCATAAATTACTTAAAGTGCCAAATGCATAGAAAACTACGCAGTCTTACCTGATGTCCATGTGGCCAGCTCTACTGAAAACAGCTGTGGAGTATTTTGGTGTGTGCCGCTTAGGGATATTTTTTTTGTTTTCAATCAGCAGAGGGTTTGGGCTCCATTCTGGACTTTCATACAAATAAAGTCAAAGAGACTTTGGCTATTAAAGCTAGCTGAATTAGTCTAAGTTCCTCAAAGCAAAGAGAGGCCTGCTTTGCAAATAAAATTAATTTCTTCCAAAAGCTAAATATATATTCATTTTGCTATCTGACCACACAATTTAACAGTTCTTCTAACACACCATAGTGATGTCAACTGCTCTTCGCTGTCTTTCAAATGCTGTACACACTGTAAAAGCTACACAATGAAACCAGAAAGACAGACTTTTAACACAGGCTAATCAATCTACCTTCACCAACTTTTTCAAAGACAGGCTGATTTTATTTATTTTTTTTTTAAACAAGCTGAGCCTATAGCTTCCACTGCACAGAATACTCCTAAGCAAGCATGATCAGAGGGCAAGTTTAGTGCAATCTGTCTTCTGATAGTTCTTATTCTCTAGTATTGTGACAAACATTTAAAAGGTATTTCTAAACAAAGCTTTAGTCCAAAGCCCAAGATTCTAAAGTTGTACAAATGTCTTCAAAGACTCCAAGATTGATTACACCTTGATAACACAGTGGAAGGTGCCAAAAGTACCTTGCATTGTGCCTGGCCCAGCTGAACAGGAGCCAACACTTCATCCTTCTTGAGACTCATCTGTCTAGTGCAGCTGCTGCCTCAGCTAGAAGAAAATTCAGCAATTAAAACCCAACTAATTTAGGGGAGGAGGCCAAATCAAATTAAAAAGGAAGCAATTTCCAGCCAGGGCTCCCCCTGCAACTACTTGGTGCATGAGAAAAGCCCGCACTAGCACAGCCACACCAGGGAAAGGGAATCCAGCCACTGTAGACCACCAGAATTTTATGAGGTCCTTCCTTTTTGTAGCTCTTGTGCCCCAGCAGTGCACTAAAGCCAACATTACCTTCAGCTACAAGGCTGCTGTCAAGAAACACTCATCCACAGAAACACAAACCATCCTCACCTAGCAGGGAGCACAGCTTACTGTGCACAACCTCACATCACAGCTCTGTCCCATTGCAACTAATAAAATGTTCTCAACTAGAAAGACACGCAAAGTATATGAAATCCATTGATCACAATGCGTGCATAGTCAAACAGCTACTACTTAATTTGCCAACGTTTAAAATGTGGTAGTTACTATGCTTGAAGTAGTGCATGCCAGGAATTACCAGAAAAATCAACAAGCAAGTGCAAGAGACTAACTAGTGCACAGCATTATGCACTGATGTAAATAACTGTGGTATGTTGAATAGCAAGTAACTCTATAAACCTTATGTTCCCATGAGCAACGGGTAACACCCAATAGGCTCCAGGGGGCAGAGACTCCTTCTCTAAGTCAAAGGTCTTCCTGTTTCATGTAAACTGTGGCCAGACCCTCCCACACACATCTTCTGACTAGTCAGAAATAACTTCCCAATCTGTTTCTAACTCTTCCCTCTATTTTGTTAAAATATCCCACTATCAGCTTTAATATAAAGATTACATAGACAAACAGTATGTTAAAGGTCCCTTTAAGGCCAAAAAGCTGAAGAAATACCAAAGCAGGGCCTGAATTTGTCCCTTCTGTCTATATGCAGCTTGACAACACATATATATCCAGCATGACAACTTACAAGTGCAGTTTGGAAAATACAAGCCATGAAAATTTCCTTTCCCCGAACCCTTGTTTCATATTGTACATTAACAGAGATCAGTGGACTTTACATTCTCACTGTTATTCTAAAATACAGTGAAGCATCACTAAGGACATGACCAGATGTGCTATTCCAGTTGAAATAACCAAGGCTAAAAGATAAACACCTCCAGTTTTATCGAGCACCACTTAGATGACCTTACTAATGTAGATGACCTTACTAATGTAACTACTAGCATGTGTAGCTACTTCCAACTCCACTTAAGTCAAATATCTTGCATCAGCTCAAGAGTTCTTGAGTAGACCTGGAAAAAAATTTAAAAAAAAAACACCAAATGGGAGGACCATTTTGATTGCAGTGGAATTATGCCAGCAAATTCAAGAGAGGTGTAAACCCTCAATGGGAGAGGAAGGGAGAACAGCATGAAGTACTAGATGTCACAACTCCTGAGAACTGGCAGCATCAGCAAGTACCACAGCTTGTGGGACAGCTGGAGACCATTAAGTACTGGCTCTCAGTAGCTTCCAGAGCAGGAACTCTCCAAAATACACAGGTCTTAAGGGCAGCATTTGCACAATGAAGTGTTGTTAGGCCTGTTGCTAGGTTCTTTTTGTCCGAGTTTTTCCCCACTTCCCTCTGTCGCTTGCCCAGCTCTCACTGCTCTTATTATAATTTTTGGCCCAGTTTCCAAACCATCTTCTGCCCTGCACCATAGGTTACTACATGCCTATTCTTATTAGCTTTTCCACCTTGACATGTACCCCATAGAACCTATCTTGTGCCTGGATCCAAGGAACAGAATGCATCTGACTGTGCCCTAAACTGAATGTCCCTCCACTCACTGAAACCTACACAACCATTAACTGGCCACTTCCTCCCGTTACTCCTGACTCCCTCTGACCACTTCTCACCCTCCTCAGACAAGGTCTTCTTCTACTGTTCTTCCCCATGATCACTCAGCTACCCTTTTGCCTGCCTTCCTTCAACTGCTTGCATACCTGCGAGATGTCCTTGAGAAGCAAAGCAGTTAGAGACATTTCAAGCTCATGGGCCACAGCTTCCCTGCAAGGAGTAGTAGCTGTTGCAGAGACAGACCTCCTCATGCCACTCATCCCCACTTTTCTCAGTTGCTCCTTAGAAACTCTAGCTGTACCCAGGAGGCTGAAAGCAAACAGCCAAGGCGGCAGTTGCCAACACTATTGCTTGTCTCATGCCTGTTATCACACCTCTGATGTGGTTCCCATGGGCACTCCCTGATCTGCCCCAGGCACCTTCAACCATGTTTTTAAAGAGATGGTTTGCCTAAACTGGTCTACTTATGTGCAAAGCAAGGCAGGGAGCTCGTACAATATACTGTCACAGTAGTGGGTGACGCTGAGCAGCTGGGGGCCATGAAATCCTCCCTCACTGATGCATTTGGCTTACAGTGGTCTTCAGCTTGGTACACTGGAGTAATAAGAAGGGATGGAACATGTACACAGGAATGGAAAATCCTGTAACGTGTACAAAGCACTTACAATTAGAGACTTTTTGATTGTTCCCAAAACAGCATGGTTTTCAGTAGGATGTTGGAAGATGCACCTTGGGTGTCAATGCCAAATGGCCACATCACTATTGCTCCTAAATACTCTCCTTAAGAAACAAAGAAAGGGTGGTTAACCTCCCACAGTTCACTGCTCCCTCCTCTGGTCTTCCCTCTGCCAGCCCTGATCTGAGAAACAGCAAAATTTCAGTAGCAGAAGGCATGAAACCCACTTTACAGAATCTCAGTCCAAATTCTTAATGTTTAAAACCGAGCAGCTGAGAAGAGACTCAGCTTGGTAAGTGCCAGGTGTTGAGGAGGTCAGGCACTAGCTGCCATGCCCAGGGGAGAGCACAGTGGTCACTGCTCCCAGATCTTGCACTCTTATAGACAGGTGATAATTTTTTTAATGCTGATTAAATGAAATAATGGTACATCAGCCCAGTGCTAAGTGATACAAATTCTCTGAATGTGGGCCTATCTGGGAGACTTGCTGACAGTAAGACCGTGAATGCTGGAGGGCTTGCTAACTCTGCAGTACATGCAAATTCAAAAGACTTACACTCTTGAGGATTCATCCTTCTCTTTCCTCCTGGAATTGATATAAAAGCATGAAAACTAGACTGATACACATAAAGTACATTTTAAAACAATCTAGGCTGCTAGAGGTCAGTGGGCCTACATCAAAGAGGTTTCTACATTATTTACTGTAACGCTAATCCTTCCTCAACTTTCTGGGACAACATGTGTAATCGCAATACAGAAGGCAAAAGAAAAATTATGAGAAACTTTACTAATTTATTTAGAGTCTACTATGACTCATCTTTCATTATGTCTCACCACATTCACAGCAGAAAAGCCCATACATTTTTTCCAACACCAAAAGTCATAAATACATATAGAATATTTCTGAGGAGTCTAGTAAATCTCCCTACTCCACATCATCCAAACACAAAAATAAACTAAATAACTGCATTTCTGCTCTCCAGTGGGGAAAACATTTCACTGCTGCAGAACTCTGCCTTAGAGTACTTGAAGAAAGTGCCACAGAAACCACATACAGTGGAAAGCCTAAACTGAAACACAGCTATGTAGCACTCTGTGGATTATAGTGTTTACAGAAAAACTGAAGATGTTTTTAAATGAAAGATGTAGGCTTCTAGCCCTGTAGAGTTACAAAGAAAACTTCCAAATGCAAATCGAGGCTGCCTGTCTAGTTCTACAGGGAGTCAACATAAAACAGCTTCATGAGAGGTGTGAATTGCCTCATTCATCTCAACTTTGAAACCTAACAATAATTCACATGTTAATGCAACTGTTTTACCAAGGACAGATGACTTTTTTTTTATAAGAACCACTTCCTAATATGCTTTACCTGTTGTGTTAAGATACAAGGTGGCATAGCAGACAAAATTTCAAAGATATTGGGTATGTTCACGTTCAATTGGATTTCTTATTCTTTTTCATTTTATCTGCCAACGTAGAAATCTGTAAGAAGGTTAGACTGGAAGAAGAAACAAAAGCAAAGGAAAATCTAAAGGAACCAAGGGACTATTAGATATTTGGCCACAGCCTCAGAAAGGGCAATTGCAAGAACAGTATTGGAGAAGCGAGGAATAGCAATTCCCCAACCCTTCCTTCCCCCCCGCCAAGACTTGAATACTTCCACTTTTGAAATCTCTCTTAAAAGCCATACACGAAGCCAAGTGCTCAGACAATATGTTCTCTTTCCTTTAATTTCTACTTCCTATGTATCTATCTTCCTTGAAGTGTTAATTTTGAAGCTCAAATCCCAAATGCTTTTGACCAGTTTGGCTGTTTCTTGTTCTGAAGTCGTGCACAGAAGCTGACAGTTTTACACAGGCTTACTGGACAGTTTTTATCAGAGTTTTTACCAGTATTTAAACTAATTTCTTTAGGATTCCATTCCCCCCTCCATTTTATTTCTTTATATTTAGGGAGAAGAAAGGGGAAAACTCTAAAAACCTAGGTGAAATACCCCAAAATGTTAAGAAAAGCACAATGAGTTCTTGATACTATTTACACAAAAGGAATAGCAATCATTTACAGAGCTGAACCACAACTAAGCAACCGATTACTAGGCAAGACACCTCTCAAGAGGGCAAATTATTCAACTCCACACAGTAATTAATTAAAACAGGCAACAGCAAGACTACAGCATCACAAGGTCTCTGCATCTGGTTCCCTTTCTTTGGTTCCTTATGCAGATAATGCCACTGCTGTCGGAAGCAGAGACACTAACGTAAAACTAAAGTTTGTTGCCACAAATTGGACCCACAGACATTGGAAGCCAACCCACAGCAGGTAAAAGAGGAAAGAGTTTAACATACACGTCAGTCTAACTAGAGATGAATACTCATTCAGCATGAGCACGCAGAAGAAATAAAGTTTGCAAGTGCTGCCTCAGAAGTTTGACCCCACACTGCCATGCCAGTCTATTCCTCTGCACATCCACACAGCCCTGCAGGTAAGGCTGGCAGAAAGTGCAGGACAATATACAGTACTTAAGGGTAATGAAACAACAGCCTGGAACAATCACCATTCACCACACTCTGGAAGTACCATTTGACAGCCCCACAGGTCACATACAAGAGACCAGTAGCCTGTTTCTGATGGTCTAGGCTGAATCTAGATTTATACTCAGATCACACGTTCCATGCTAGGCCACATGAGTAATATTTTGTGCACAGGGCAGGAATGAAGCAAGGTAAGTAATATCAGAGGGCTTGGTTCAGCACCCCCTGATGTCAATGGAGACAGCCATATAAAAAACAACTAAACATTGTTAAAGACAACACTCTGCTGTGCTTCATGCTTCTGTGTGGATTTAGTAGTTTGAGATTAATACATCTCTGAACTCAGCCAGCTTTGGGTCAAACTCTTAAGTGAATCGTGTTCCAATAGCACAGCCAGGAAACCCAACAACTTCCCATTAAAAAAAAAAAAAAAAAGGCAAAATTAACAGAAAAGTGAGCCTACAAATAATTATAATTTAGAAACACTTTAATTACCTTAGTGACATGCACTTGATTTCCAACAAGTACTTGCCATTTTTAGCTGCATACAGTCAACTAAAATCAATAGTAGGTCAAACAGTTAAAGCCCAAAACACATCAAGAAGTTGGCAACAGTATTAAGTGGTCCAAAAAGCAGCAATGGCCCACTAGCAAGCTACTCTAGCCCCCATGAAATTGAAGGGGGCCATGACAGTATTCTACTTCACACATGGTTCTTCTGAAGTCAGGAGTGGGAATGGCCTTCTGCCTTTCCTCATGTTTTTGCTTTTTTCTGTTTACATAGGCCATAGAAAATAATTCTGGTTGTAGCAAGAGTAGATTCTACATAGTGCTTTCCCCAGGGCAGCAGCAATAAGGAACAATGAATTGGAGGATTAAAGAAGGTCCACAACGAAATCCCATCTGAAGGGCCCATTTCCCAATTCCCAGGTACCAGCCATACCCCCAAGCTGGAATGCAGCTGAGCTCACTGCACCTGATGCATCCCACCAACCCCTCCTGGACCCGATCAGTATTGTTTAGTAGGAAGGCCTGTATCTTGCTGGGACATCCTGAGCAGGATTCTGAAACAGATGCAGCTTCCCAAAAACTGAGGAGAGGCAGGATCCTTTGGAAGATGTTCCAAAAGCCTTTAAGCTGGGACCATAGACAAAAAAAACTTTTGAAAAATCAGTGTGGAAACCTTTGCTGGCCTCCTAGGTTTTACAATACTAAAATGTATGTTTGACCTTGGGCAAGTCCCTTAGTCTCCACACTTTGCTTCCCACTTGTAAAAGAGGAAGATACTTACCTCTTGCTTCTTCGCTTAGATTGCAAACAATTCCTAGTGGAGACTGCCTTTTGCTGTGTGCATGTTCAGTGTTCTCTGAGAGCCTGCTTTTGATTTTGATCCTACACACCTGCTACATAAATTAAGAAATCGTGTTTCTTCTCTTACATCACTAAAACAAGGCACCATTCACAGTACATTGAACTGATTATGTTTCCCTTTGTGCTTGTGTTATTCCATTCAAAACTAACAGCATTACTGATGCTTCAGAGCTAACCATTCAAGATGGACAGAGCAGCCCACCGTGTCGCAGAGCTGTTTGAAGCCAGTTATACACACTGGCAGGCAGCGCTGGCTACACTTAATCCACATTTGGAAAGGCCAGAGGCAGGCAGTTAGAAAGGAAGCTGGGTTGAGGATGGCAGCCATCAGAGAGACACAGCGGCAGCCAAACTGACACGAGCTGGCCCTATTCAGTCCTTGCTACTCAGTTAATGTTTTGGCACCTGTGATTATGACTTTAAAATAAACTTTCCAAATCTAAGCCAACAGCCCTGCCAACAGATGACATTGACACTTTTCATCACAGTTGGGGTTTATTTCTATCAGAGAAGGCCACAGAGTAGAGCAGGTCTGTGACCAGCCAAGGGGGAGCTCCCAGGGAGCTTTAGATCACAACCAGGTACAGCCAAACCACAGCTGCTTTTTGGGGAAGGCAAACGTTTATATTTCCTGGCATATCTAGGGCAAACTAAGTTAGGTTTGGTTACTGCAGCTTGAAACTGAAAATGCAATACTTTAGCCAAATACAACTTTGGGCTGCTCTGAGTGGTAACACATATATTTTTTTCCCAGACTTCAAAACCAAGATTAAGAGACTAAAGTAAAGCCTTATCTGAGCAGAAGTTCGAAAGCCCTTCTCCAAGAACAATGTTTTCAACCTCTTTTTTTAAAAGCCCTACTCTGATTTGGGAGGTGAATGGTTTTTTTACATATGCTTTTTTCTCTTGCTTCCAGATTCATTATACCTCTGCTTTCAACTCCCCAAGAAAAAACAGAAGATAACTAAAAAGCGCATGCCGTTCTGCACTGCTGAAAAACTGAATCGTCTTGTGTGGCACAAGCAACTGCCAACACAGGGCAGCAATACAAGATGCTGGGTGCTGTTCTCCACATATCACTTCGCAAGTCCCTGTCCCTTCTAAAAACATGACTCAAGCTTTCCAGTTCCCACCTTTTGTGTTTTCTTACGGAAGGACAATGGGGCAGTAATACAGGAAAGAAGGGTTTGAGATTTCATCCTCTGACAGACTCCCAGGACAAGTCACATGGAGTACAGCTATTCAGTATTTTGCAGACAGACATCCATGCTTTCGAGTGGCAAGACAAGTTCTGACCTGGAAGCAGTAGAGGATGATCTGAATTCAGGCATAGCATCATGCCAGCTATGGCTAAACTGCTTGCAACACAGCAGTGGACTGTAGCTGTTTGGAGGGTGCTGGAACAAGACCAAATCCACCTGGAGACATAAGAATAAACAATCCTGATCTCTTTAAGCCTGAGGTTTTTTTCAGCCACAAAGCAAGAATAATTTCCCTACATCAATAACAATAAAACATTGCTCAAGAATGAATACTCAAAACAATGACACATTGAAGAACAGAGGGTTAAGGATCAGAGCTACTCTACCTGGAAAGCTGGAGATCCTCAGACTTGCTCTGGAAATCCTGTTTCTGTTTGCAAGAGACTTAAAACTTTGACCACCTTCCTCTGTTTTCAGTAGCCTGATTTCCACCTTCCGGCCTACACACCTACAATGTAGTGAATTACTGCCAAAGTTTAGGGTGAATGTGGTGGTGGGTTTTTTTTTTTCAAGTTAGGAGCAAATGCCCAGTGCAGCTCTGAGAAACCCTACTTTGTTTAGACCTCATGTCTCCAGGCATCTCTATACTGCTGTGTTATGACACTGCAGTTTTCCATTAGCAACCTTGCAACTCAACTGCTGTTGAGAGTCTGATCACTTGAAAACCGCTTTTTCTGCATGCTCCCCTCTACCATTACATGACAAATCTGTGAATGTCTGCTACACAATTTCTTCTTCGCAGTACTCCAGAATTTACAAAGGAGGAAGAAACATATTCTTTGGGATCAAACACCAAATCAAGTTACAATGGTTAATGAGTCACCACATCTTGAATTAACTTCATTAATTCCAGGTGCACAAGTCCCAAAATTAGGCTAGATTCACTTACACAAAAAAGCTTAATGCTGTATCTATCACTACTGCAAATGCGTGGACTACTGTTTGAAAGCAAAACAAACCAGAGCAGTTGTCTCATACGTGAATGTTACTGCAAAGAGGAACACAAAGAGGCCTGTGTTTTAGTGAGGGAGAGTTAGGTTTTGCATTAGGAAAAAAACATAAAGCAGTAAGGTAATTAAGCACTGGAATAGACAGCCTAAAAAAGTTGTGATCTTCTAGCACTGAGCTTATCCTGGCTACAAGTAGCAGGAATGGACTAGATGATCACTTCAGGTCCATTTCAGCACTATTTTCTATTATTCTATTATTTCAGGAGCTCTCATCAGTGTATTTTTCTAATTACACCTAGTTTCCACCAGATTACTCTCCCTTTATTCACATTTCCTAGCACAAACAGCCAGAGCAAGCTGTTCTGGACACTAGCTCCTTTGGCACTATATTGCTGCACCTCTTGTGAGGATTTGGCCCTTAAGATCTCTCAGGAGTAGAGTTTTAATTTCACAGCACAGATCTTGCTTATTTTACTCCATATTTACTGAGAACAAAGGGAAGACTATGCAAATGCCCTGCTACTTAGACCTGAACAAAATGGAAGCAAACATACAGATGTGAATGGGAGATATAATGGTATGAAAAAAAGCAGCCCTTTTCAAAAAGTAAAATGACTTTGTCAGGGTCCCTTTGCACTGTGTGCATGGATGATTTGTGACAAAACAGAAAAGTGCTAGCCTAGCACGTCACCCATGTCAGAGATTAGAGCACTTCAAAACCCTCAGTAGTTCAAGCACTTTCTGGAACTTGAAAGGCTTTCTTAGGGGATGCTTAGCTTCTTTATGGCTTTTATACGACTTTGATGCGCACCTAGGAGTGAGGAATCTTAATCTGAAGTTTTTCTATGGAATACACCCATATTGTAGAATAAATCACAAAATCTTGTCACCCCAATTAACATGAGTCAGAAGTTTGCAAAACTTTGTGCTTAAAGTTAAAGATTCTGAGTTGTTATTTTGATACCCAAATAAGAACCCTGAATTTCTGAGCACTTAGTTACTTTCAAAAGGCTTCTCTAATAACAGCACTGGAGTAATATTTCTAATCATTGACAAAGTATGGTGTGCAAAGCAGTATTCAGTTATGCAAGTGTCACTTTTTCCCCCACATTCTCATTCCCTTCTTAAAGCAGAGATTTAAAGTTTCTTAAAGTTAAGGGATCTGTAGAAACACAATCAGTTTCTCATGTGTTACAAAACCTCTTCTCCGCGTGCAAACATGGATGGGTAAACATAAGCTTCATTCTCCCCCCTCACTATACACACTTAACCCCCAGTAGCATTAATGTGAATTATGCATGCATAACGAGCAGAGAATAGTCCCCTTATGAATAGGGCCCTTGTTGGAACAACGAATACATTTAACCATTAACATCTAGGGATGTGCCGGACTATCCAATTTAACTAGCTGCCAAACAAAGCTACCATGACCTATCTGATACTGTCAAGGTTCGGAACCCGGCGCTCTGAAATTAGTCTCCCATTTGTTTTTAAAGGACTTGACAGTGGTCTGCACAGCAGAGCAGGGGCTCTTTGTCAGAATGAGCTCCTCAGAGAAGGATGGCCCTCCAGAACAGCTGTCACATCCACCATGCAATGGAAGAACTCTTGAGCAGGAAAGACTGTGACCCCAGGAAGCAAGCAGAGTCATTAGAAGACCAAAAATCCATATACACTACTTCAAATGCATATACACATTCAACATCAATATTAATGGAAACCCAGTAAGGACAGAGAAAGGCAGAATATGACACAGAATCATACAAAGCAGGCTACAAACTACATATCAAAAGAAAACAGGGTAAAGGTTGATTAAAGACAACTTCTAGGGGAATAATTTTCTATCTTCTACAGCTCTGAAGTTCCTATGCAACTGCCTGGCTACACTTACTCTTTATTCCTATGGTTTAGCTACCAAAACGCAAGAGAAACTGAGGATGTTATATGTATTAGTGATACTTCCTGAGACTGAGTCCACAAAGTAGCAAATAAATTTATGAATACACTAAGAAAGTAATTAATAACCATCCTTAAAACTGATGTACTGAAAAGAGTAAAATGGATGGATTTATTCTCATGAAAGTATATGCATAGTTCTTATCCATAGTAAGAGGCAAGGTTGTGGTTGCTCCATCATAAATCATTTGTCAAATACTGCTGAGGTGCTTGGCGCTGTACAACAGCACTTAGAGCCCCAAGGAGCTTCAGGACAGCCAAGCACTCCACAAAATTAATCTCTGAGACTGGTAGGGCAAGCCCTTGGCATTCCTGTGCAGCACCTTGAACAGAAGAGACCACCTTCAATCCAGAGTGAGCCTTTGGTATTACCCTACTACAGAAGTGCAGAAGCCTCTTGCCTCAAGAGTAAACCCACCAGCAGCAGCTGAAACATCTGCCGAAGAAAATTATGGAGCAACAGAATTAGTTACATTGCATTTCTAAGATGTGTAGGTTTACTTGCCAGATGCCACTAGACCACAGGACTCAATATGGAATTGGGAAAGCCTTCTCAGTCACTTGAGTTTCATTGACTCAATGAAATTGAGTTTCATTTCATTCATAACCTTAAATGGGGATACAAATATTGTCCTTATGTTCTTCTACAGGGTGGTCAAAAGGACCAGTGTTGCTAAAGCTGTTCAAACACAAAGAACTAATTCCAAGTATCAGCATTGCTACAGAAAATATTTAGCTCCCAAAAGAGACAAAATACAGGCACAAAAAAAAAAGGTATTCTGGACACCTGCTATCTTCCTAACAGACAGAGCAGTTTGGCACACAGCCAAACCCTTACTCCACACAACACAGGTCAGTTCCCTGTCCAGGCTGCAACTGGCCCAGACCATACATAGTGTCCTCGCACACCTGGATTTACAGAGGACCACCCTGGGTCACGAAGGACACAAAAGGAGAGAAAAGTCCTCCTAAGTCTGCACTACGCAATCCTGTGGACCGTAGCTCTTCACTTAGGGCTCAAATTACTTCTGTAGATGAAAACAGAACAAGGTACTGTGTAGAAATATTTTTGCATTTTTCCATCAAATAATATATTGCCTTAAAATTAAATCTTAAGTATTTGGTAGAAGGTGAAAACAGACTTGCATCTCCATCTTTTTTTTATCCTTCAGAAATTAAACCATTAAATGTTAGATAAGTACCTCATTTCATTCACTGATGCTGCTCAGAAGTTACCTTAATGTGAACCAAACAAATATCTGTAAATATCTCTTTATAGAGATCAGGATGATGCTATCATACTAAAGATCTAATCAACAGAGATTGAGAGACTAAGTCTTGAGGCTTGGCTGCTCTTTGGAAATTTATTCCGATCCATCAAAATTCATATTTTCCCTTAGAAGCAGATGCTGTGCTCCAAACTGGTAAGTGATGACTATGTATTTGAAGTATTATTAAACATATGCCTCTCTATCATGTCATTTTATGCTTTCATGGGAGAAAGATTCAACTACAAAGACTTTGCAATACTTGGAACTGTAGATCTAGTTTTATACCTTCTAAAAACAAAACAATTTCTAAAAATAAATCCATTTTACTGTCTAGGGTGCATTTTACACTTATCCTTGCTTTTTACAGATCCTCAGGTTCATGACAGTTTTCATGATTAAACTTTATTAAAGCTTTTACTCATTTTGATGTGTTTGTTTTATTGATTTATATAGCAATTATCATGCCAGCTTTGTTTCTACATATCACATTAATGCCTTTTCATAAGTACCGACCTTTGGTTAAGAACTGACTGCTCAGCCCTGCAATAGTGGGGTAGGAGGGATATTTTTCCTATTACTTTCCAACTTCAGTGGCACATAAGGTGCCACAGGGCAGCTCTTGAAAGCCACCAGTATTTTAAGGGTAAGTCATTTCTTACTAAGCTTGTTCTCAATTCTGAGATCCAGTTCAACACCAGAATCACCAGATCTTGAGGTGATCATTAAACAAATTATTTTTAAAAAGTCACTACACAGTCTTTTCAGCAGAGATTTTCGAGAGAACGAGTAGACCATGCAAATTGTAGGAATACTTGGCTCCTTCCCTCGATTCAGTTTGATAACAAGATTGCGCGTTGGGGGAGAGTGGGTTCTCTGCTGGCTCTTGGATTCCTTCCCAAGGCATTTACAGGAAAGGCTGGTCTGAATAACTAAGCTAGTCTTCTACTCACCTGGACCAAATGCTCATGCAAGTCACTGAAGACACTGCTTTTTCTAAGGCTCACGGATATGAAAACTATAGATTTCCATCTGGCAGTGGAACAGCGATTCCATCTTTATGAGGCATTAAGTAAGTTTAAACAGATTTTTTGCCTATAGATTACTCCCAGGAGGGCATTACAGAGTGGGCAGCTGGTCCCACGTCAAACAGATATTTAAGGCATGGGAAAAGAAGAGGGGAGATATTGCTGGTGTGAGTCTTGCCTTTAGGTTAACACTTCTGGTGACTTATAGCCTGGGGAGTGCTATAAAATCTTGAGAAGATTAATGAAGGAAGCATCCTTGCTCCAGAGGAGCTCCAGGCTGCAAAAGCATAGCTTTTCTTCTCAGAACAGCTACCGCAGCAAGTGCAGACTACAGCCCATGACTGCTCAGAGACTCTGGAAAGCCTGCCTACTCCTTGGGACTGCCTCTGGATGAGAGGAGTGAAAGAAGGACAGCCTCCAGGTTCAGCTTTCAATTCATCAGAAACCAAGGTAACTTCCAGCCTTTTGCCCCTCACTTCTAGCCTTTTTCCCCTCACATAAAGAATGAATTACATGGAAGTCAGCCTGAAGGAATGAAGGTATAACTCACTGATACTTCATCTGGCTGTGATCTACATCTCTTTCATAGCAGCCTTTCAGCAATACCCCTCAAAATAACATACCATGATATGGCCTGCAGAAAGGGAAAACTGAGTCACAATCAGCCTTGTTTTAGGCTATTCAGAGAGTGATAAAGATGGGAACAGAATCCATCTTGCATTGGACCAGTCCACTCCCTCCAACAGGTAAGAGTCTGTGGTTTAAACCACCAAGAAATCTGTGTATCCATAAATAAGCAAATACTAAGTGTAATAGTGAGAAGATCTTCCATTATAACAAGCTGCAAGTAATGCCAAGTTCACAAACTTGTTGTAACTAACAGGATTTTCTAAAGAAAAAGAAACCTCATGGAAACAAGATTATTTTTTGTGCCTTTTCTTAAGATCTTAACCACCCTACGCTGTTTCTAAGCATTAACACAACTATGCTCATCCAGCAACCCTTCATCCCTGCTATTGAAGGCAGTCCCACACAACCACCTATGCAGGTGAACAGCAAACCCAAGTATAAATTGCAGCTCACACCAGAGGATTTTAGTCACTCATTCTTATGGGGCAAAAACTTTGCAGAATCAATAAGGCAAGTACATTTCATATCTGGCTTACAAGTGACTTTGACAGAATGCTGCTGTGTTTCAGCACAGCACTGCACCTCTACCAGGGGAATTACAGTGTTCTCATTAAGATGATAGAAATAAAGAGCTGAGTGGTAATAAAAGAGAAAAACAGGAAAATAAAATGTGGCATGACCCATTTCATAACAAAATGGCTAGTTTAGTAGATATTTAGATTTATTCAAAAAGGGATCTAGCTCATGCTCCTTTCTCGACACAACAGGAGCTTTGCCACAGGCTGAAATGGAATGAGATCCAGTCTAATGCACACACCACACGCAGCAAGGAGCTTCCAGTAGGAATCTAGGACTTTCCTGTTGCTATTCGGCAAGTGAATTAGTTTTAATGCGTAAATTGTTAATGCATGTCCAGCTCTGCTATGGGATATTCAATACATATGGATGGTAATGAACACTCCTGCTGATTTAAGGTGCAGGATGACAGTAGAGAATAAAGCAGCTATTAATAGGACAAAATCTGCCCTTCAGAAGTGAGTCCCTAAGCACAATCTGCACGGCTTCTGTGCTTTTTGTAAAGCATTAGAGCAGCAAGATAAACAAGTCATCCTTTTGGTAGTCCCAAACAAGATGATTATTTAGAAGGTAAAGAGTTCCTACAATTCTTTCACAAATGACAAATATTTTCCTTGCTTACCGGAAACCAGCCCAATTCTTCTATCTCTACTTATCATATGTTTACAGACTTTTTTTTTTTTTTGCAGGATCATAAACTAGTCAATAAGCAAAAGAGATACAACTGAGCCTATGTTAAAAGGGAGGATGTTCTCATGGTTACATGATTACCAAAGGAATCAAGAGGGCTACTTTTATTCTGGTTCTGCTACAATTCACTGCCTGAACCCGGACAAGTCACAGACTCCAGTTGCGTTCATTCAGTTTGCCTACTGTGACGTTGCAAAGCAGTGACAGCCAGCCACCGCCATACTCCACACCACGGAAAAGCCTGTGAATAAACAGAACTTTTAACACAGTCCGTGCCAGCGCGCAGCTACACTGTAATATAACCCAGGGCTCACAGGGTATCACTAACAGCAGACCCATGTCTGGGAGGAATACCATATGTAGCAGTATGCATCAGATTTGAGATATCTAGACTCCCTGGAACCAAGGGCTTAGTCCCCTGGCAGGACTAACACAGCCTTTCACCCTTGGAGATAGCATACAATTCTCTCTCATCAAAGCATTAACCAAGGAGCTCCTACGAAAACATCCCAGCTCAGCCTGTGATAATCAAAGTACAAGACCGGGAACGTATTACCTCATTTTCCAGTCTGGGGGAAGATACAAAAAAAAACCTTCCTCTGAATCACAGCCAAGGCAGCAGTACCTTTACCTGACCAATCTGTTTGCTATTTAAAGCAAATTACCCTTGAAACTTCCAGTTTGTTCCAGAAAAGCAGGCTACCAAATAGCAGCACAGACTCAGTTAGCAGAGGAAAAAAAATCTTACAGACAGACCAAGGAGATTTACTGTTCAAAAAACACCTGTTTGGGCCTCTTATCCATCCCATGTCAAAACATACTTCTTCCTTAGTCCTGCACTCATAAATAGACTAGATTTCAGAGTGGAAAAAAATCTCATGTCTAGAGAAATTTAAGAGGCAGCTCCTGGCCATCGC
This sequence comes from Leptosomus discolor, assembly GCF_034619465.1. Classification (NCBI taxonomy): domain Eukaryota; kingdom Metazoa; phylum Chordata; class Aves; order Leptosomiformes; family Leptosomidae; genus Leptosomus; species Leptosomus discolor. The sequence continues at coordinate 41,997,150 of NC_141397.1, forward strand.
TAAGAGCTCACTTCAGAAGGTGGCGATTTTCAGAAAGGTTGCTGCCAGATTCACAACGCTTCAAAACAAAAGCATTTTCCCCCAGGAATATTCCTCTTTCCCTTGCCACTATATTTTATACATGAGGCTAGCAGGTTCTGCTCAAATCCACTCTCCATCTCACCATAGGTCACGCTGATGCCCCTCTCCTACCAATTCAGCAATCACAGCAAGCTGTCTGCAGACCACATGTAACACAGGGTGGTAGCTACCAGTCCCCATGAATCTTATGTCTAGGATCCACCATTGTATCCGGTATCCATCAGTGTGCAACTTCAACACTGCAACCACAATTAATACCATAGGAGGATGCAGGCTACAAACTCTCCCAAGTATTTAGAGTTAAATTTAATCACATGTGAAATGGGCACCACCCATAAGAGGAGATAGAAAATCTACACCTGACAGTCTGCCTGCTAATCCCTCGCCCAGCACAGGGTTGGGCCTCCCTCCTCAACTGAGCTGCTGATTTTCCTGAAGGTTATAAGAACTTAATAATATTTAAGACTTTAACCTCTGTCAGATTTGTTGTATTAGCCTATAAATACTGGCTTGAGATTGGCCAAGGGCTTTCAACACTTTTGTGATTGAAAATATCTAGTAAATAGACAACAGGACTGCAAAAGGGTTTTTTTTGTTGTTGTTTTGTTTTGTTTTTAAGAGAAAACAAGCCAAGAACAACATTCAGGCAACTGAGCAGCACCCTAGTGCATGTGCAGGTCTGGCCCACACCAGCAGACATTAGCAGGAAGCTCTCCAGAGGCTTCATTCAGCACTAGACTCAGCTGAGCACACTGCTCTCCAGCGTCACCCCCAACTGCCCACCGCTCTTCCCCTCTTCTACTTTAACTGACAACTGTCTGAAGCATTCAGGGGAGATGCTTCAACATTTGTGTGTTATTAAAACATGTAATAAAGTGAGCCTCAATATCCTAGAGAGAGAGGTGAGAGAAAAAAAAATGTGTGAAGGGGGGTAGTACTAAGATACACGCACTGATAATAGCTGCCAGATTAAAACACTGGAAAACACTTCAGCACTTAATTAAAAGAGGGCACAAGACAGGAGGCATTACTGCCTGGCAAGACAGCATTAAAACACACAAGCTTTGGTGGAGCTGAGTATACTTAACGAACAGGGAAGATCACTATGTGCCACTTTTCCTCAGCTCTCCTCTGCTCCAATCAACCTCTTCAAAAGAAACTTTTATGAGCTAAAATTTAAAAGCGTATTACCTTCCCTCACCTTCTCTCATGCTATTTATTTTCTGAGAGCTTGGTATTCACTAGGAAAGTTCAATATCACACAGGAATACAATGAAACCTCTCTGAAGTATCACAATGTCTACACCTTCCTTCTAGAAGCCAAATTTTCCCCAAGTTTCATCTACAATGCTAGAGTTCCATAGAAAATGAAAAACAATTCATTTAATTAAAGTTTGAGGAATTTCTTCCGGAAAGAGCTCAGGAAAGAGGATTAAGTGTACATCAAAATGGATGAAAAGCCTTATTTTACCTCTTTTTTTACTAGCTCTTGAAGAAAAGTGTGATCTGATGCCTCTATCAGCACAAGAGAACAGTACCATACTTCAAGCTTTAAAGTGCTATCCCTGTAAATCTCTTCTTGCCACAAAATGAGGAATGATTCCTTGCTCACAGACAGCTTTATAGCCAGTGTCACAGAATGGTTTGGGTTGGAAGGGACCTTAAAGACCATCTAGTTCCAACCTCCCTAACATGGGCAGGGACAACTTCCACTAGACCAGGTTGCTCAAAGTCCCGTCCAACCTGGCCTTGAATACTGCCAGGGAGGGCGCAGCCACAGCTTCTCTGGGCAACCTGGTCCAGTGCCTCACCACCCTCACAGTAAAGAACTTATTCCTAACATCTGATGTCAATTTCCCCTCTTCCAGTTTGAAACCATTACCCCTCATTCTATCACTGCACGCCCTGATCAAGAGTCCCTCCCCATCTCTCCTGTAAGGCACCCTTTTAAGCACTGGAAGGCTGCTGTAAGGTCTCCCCGGAGCCTTCTCTTCTCCAGGCTGAACCACCCCAACTCTCTCAGCCTGTCTTCTCAACTACTTTATGCAAAAAAAAGCTAAAGATCACCAGCACTGTGCAATCGTTCATAGATGTAAGAGATGCTGTAAGAGATCAGTTCAATGGCCTATCAAATTTAGTCCCCAAGACAGAAATCCGCACAACAAAACATATCTAAAACTCATTTAAAGACAAGCAGTCTTTCCATCAAACTCAACAGGCTTTGAATTGGACTGCTTTAAAAAAAAAAAAAGTGAAAGAATAATACAGCAACAACCTAAATACCCAAATTGGCATTTATGCCACCACACACCTACAGGCAATTGTGCTAGCATGAGACAGCTAGAGATTGTTTTATGAGCTTGACAGTCTTTGCTTTTTTTATTCTGGTTCTTGTAAATATTTTCTTAAAACATGTAAGAGTCAGGGATGTGACTTCATTATCTAGATAGATATAGTCATTTGTAAGAGTTATTCATTTTTTTATATTATAACGTACTTTATCCCTTTACAATGAGTTCTACAGGGTAATCGTAGAATACGCAAACAAAAATCTTTTCTTATTCTATGCCTATCACTTTTCTATTTCATTGCTGTCACGCATTGTTCGGGAACTGTATGAAAAGGGAATGAGAACACCACTCCCCTGCTCAGCTTTCACAAGTATTAAGTACTGCAGACTTACTGCTTAACTAAGCAAAAGCTAAGTTCCGTTCACTGTATCGCTCCAAGGTGTTACCACTGCCTTTCCTTGTGATGGCGTTCCTGAATTCATCTGCAAGGTAACCCTTCCTAATTCAGAAGTTACAATATATTCACCAGCCTGCCCGAGGATCCCTATATCTGGTCAGCAGAACAAGCGTTCCTTAACGACTATTACTAATTCACCTTCTAAGAAAGGGATCCTTTACAGGAGGAAGCCTCTCGCTTAGGTACTTTGCAAAGGAATCACACCGGTCTTAAACGCGGGGGGAAAAAAGGCCTGGTGCTTACGGTGGCGATCAATAAGCAATACCTGCATAGTATAAAAACCGAGGAGCCACACCAGTCTCTTTTCCTAGGAAGTCTTTTAAAATTATTTTAGTGAGAGGCGTGCCAAATCCGCTTAGTTCCCCGCTACCTGCGCCCGGCAGAAAAGCCGGCGCTGGGTGGAGAGCGCCGCGGTGCACCGGCTTTTCGCAGGCAAGCAGGCAGCCTCCGACGGCGGCCCAGAGCCAGAGGAGGACCCCGGGACGCCCCACTGCTCCGAGGGCGCAGGCGAGCCCGGCCGGCACGGCCCCCCGGCCCCGAGCCGCCCGCAGCGCCCTGCGCCCCGCGGCACCCCCCGGCGCAGAGAAGCCACCCCGCGAGTGGGTCGGTACTGACCGGCCGTGGGCACGTCGGGGACCAGCTTGAGGGGCCCGATCTGCCGCAGCTGAAACGCCGTCCGCACTTCGTGGCAGCTGGGGGACTTGCCCGCCGCCGCCCCGCCGCACAGCCCCGCCGCCGCCGCCGCCAGCAGCCACAGCTCCAGGACGCCCCGGCTCCCGTTGGCGGCCATCTCGCACCCCCGGCGGCCGCGGGCTGGGCCGGAGCGCTGCGGGGCGCGGGCCGTGTGCCGGGCGCCAGTCCCGGCGGCGGCGCTGCCCCCGCCCGCCTCCCGCGCTCCTCCTCGGCGAGTGCGGCCGCTGCCGCCCGCCCCTCCCCGCCTGCCCGCGGGGTCCGACGGGGGCGCCGCCGCCCCCTGCTCATTGGCTTGTGCCGTGACCGGGGGCGGGGGGGAGAGGGGAAGAAGAGAGCGCGGAGAGCCCTGAGGGCTTCAGCCTTGGGCAGCGCTAATGGCGAGGGGGTACTGGAGACCCCCTCCAGCCCCTCGGCGGCCTCCCACCACGCAGGGCAGCGCACGGTGGCTGCGGGGACTGCTGCTGCACCGCTGCGCAGCCTCCCGGGAAGTTGAACTCAAAAGTTTTTGCGGAGCCGCTGTAGAAGCAGTGCTAGCCCTGAGGACCAAGGCAGGGGATCTCGGTTAACTCGTTACCAGAGCCACAAAAGAAAGGAGATATGTACCAAGGGACACACACTCTCTCAGACACACGCTCTCAGCATGTAGTTGTCAAGGAAAACAGGTACAGAGTGCAAACAGAGCAGCAGACATAAGAACCTTGAGCACAGCAAGGTGGAAAAATCATGCACCATTTGCTTTGATTCTGACATTCCTACAGATTACATGGAGGCCATGAAAGTCTTCATGAGACAAGTGGTAGCTCTAGCCAGTAGTCACCACAGAGACTAGAAAAACTTTGCACCAGGAAACACATCCTTATGTACCATCTGCATATATAAATTGTTGATTTGTACAAAAGGTAGCAGCAGTTACAGCCTATGTTGTTGCGGGGGGACATAGACCCCTCCTGGGGCTGAGAAGACTTCTGCAATCTTTTCACTGCCATATGCGTGCTTCAGTATCAACCCCTTTACCACACATTTCAGCATAGAGCTATGCTCAGCATCCAAGAATATTTTCCATTTCACAGAAACAATTTCCAGAGCAGCCAAACCCATGAAGTCTCCCACAAACAGCCCCCTTTGCACCGTACCTTTCAGGCATATGGAGCACATTACAAACAACAAGAATTACTATTGTTTGAGACTATTATGTCTGATTTCTTTAAGGTTGCTTGCAACTCTCAAGATGCTTCTAATGTGCTCCTGGAGCAACAGGGGAGCCCACCTGCAGCTAATTTAACCATTATACATTCCCATAGGCAGTAACGAGAGACAGAGTTCAATGCTGTAAATAGTTACCTGAGTAGTATTTTAATAGCTAGAAGTGCAAATCCTTTAAGCAATTTGCTTGTATTAACATTGTTTCTATCAAGGCAGCATGAGACTAATTCTCTTAAAAAAAACACCACCACAAAAACCAAACGCACCCAATTTTATTCAGAACACTTAACTCATAAAATAAAAAACAAACTGGGAGAACAAATCAGCTATATAATCAGGCTTCTACATTCAAAAGCAGAGGAAAAAGTCACCTCAGAAGCCTTCCACTCACCCAGGTCAGAGCTGCAGTCCTTTGCTCATCCTGTAGCTCTCGAGGGTGACCATGAGAGCACAGGGCAGCAGGGAACAAGACAGCACACCCCAAGGGCTGACCTGCAGGAAGTCTAGAGCCCACAGACACCGATACAGGTTAACTTTGTTTTCAGCTTGATATGGATTATAATGCCAGCAAGGTTTAAGTTCTACACACACACACATTAACAGGATCAGACCCCAAATCGAGGTGGCAACAGGTAAAGAGACTTGAGGATATAACCAGCATCAGTGAAAGGACAATTAGCATCACAAGGCACAGAATCCCAGCTGCCCACCTATTGTCCAGCATGTGGTTTTATGAACCCAAGGAAGAACAAGTTGCTGCAGTTATATTTTGTTTAACCTCGGGCCCGATCCTGAAAGACTTTATTCAGACAATACTCCCATTGACTTCAGCGGGAGTTCTGCCAGAAAAGAAATAGCATGATGATGGATCTGATGAATAATTTACTTGACAAACAGCATTATTTGGCATATACATTATTCCTATGAATAGCTTCTAATCAGTCCTGTGCAAGGGCTCAAGGCATTTAATTCAGTGGTATTTTTGCATTGTCTTCAGTGAGTGGCAAATTCAAATCCCAAATGACTAACATAATTCTATATGTTCTATTAATTCTATTCTATATCTATATCTATATATTCTAAACATAACCTGAATTATACATGTACATAAATAGAACAGAAGGCTCAATGTCAGTGAACTGGAATGTCCACATATGTAATACTAGTTACTTCAATACACAAGGAAACATTTACATTTCTTATGTTTTTGTAAAAACTATATTGAGAAGCATTAAAGATGGCCTGTTATGTTTTTCAGGCTGGAGTCTGAATTTTTTTTTCCCCCTCCACAAAAATATGTAGACCCCACACTGTTCAGGTGTAGGGTTTTTTTTTTTAAAGGTAGTGCAGATAGGAGAAAGGGAAAAGTTTGAAACAGATTTAGGAAATGGGTATTTCTTGATCACTGACATGTCTGAATACATTTAAATGTGCCTTTTTAGTTAAAAGCAATGTTCTAGAACATGCTGCTCAGAACAACCCATAACAATAAGATAGTCATTATCACCTTCAATAGGCACAAGTAACATGCATGCACACACTCATAGGGCCCCCAGCTAAATGCTGGCTTCCCTGACAGCCCTGCATCTCAGCCAACACAACAATCACACCTCTTTCCTGACACTACTTTGGTGCAAATTTCAACCTTCTGGCACCAATAAGCATGCAAGATTGCTGCTTAAACCCACAAAGTATAGTGACAGGCACCTTAGGAGTTTCCCCATACAAAATGAGGATCAGACCCAGTGTCATGTTTGGGCACAACTGACTTCCCAGAGGACTGAGAACACACACCACAGGCATAGTACAGTGGACCCCAAGTAATTTATGCCTTATTTCTGCAAAACCTGTGCTCCACATACAGCAGGGCAGTCAGATTGACTTTAGTGGAGGTAGTCAGGTGCTTAATGGCAAACACATGGCTAAGTGCTTTGCTAGAAGAGAGCTACAGATTACAGGAGAGCCATTTAACTGGTTATTGTACACAACGTTCTACCACACTTCAGCAATTTGCTTGGAAGAATGATAGTTTACCTTGTCAACAGGTATCTTTTTTAACAAATGAATATTTATTAACCATATATCACTAAGGACTGTATCAGTACTTCTTACAATGAATAGCAATATAAATCTGCCCAAACAATCCGCTCAGTCTTAATCCTGCTAAAGTGACCACAATACTCAGCATGAGCTTTGGAAGCATAAGAAAAGCCGGGATCAGGCCTGGAAACAGGGTTTTGTATGCCTGTTGCCTCAGCCCTTCTCTTGTTGAATATAGCTGGAGCTTTGCCAGCAATTTAAATGGAAGCTAGACTAATTCTCTTATGTTTAAAATAAGCTCATCTCCAACAGTGGACTTTCCACCAGTGGGACTTAATAGGCACAAGGTCTGTTCTTGCCAGTTCTGCTGCCAGAGTGAAGCCTTACTGTGTGCATCTCAGCCGTTCCAGGAAAGCTAGTACTCTAGTCTTTAAAGGCTTATTTTATCTTTAGAAGCCAAATTTTCCAAGATACATGGTTCACTGAAGCACCTGAGGAACTCAGCTGACTAACTGCTCAGAAATAAAATTAAGGGACCTGTTTAAGTCACTGGAATGAGCCCAAACCATGCTGATTTTCATTTAAGAAACAACTTAACCAGCCTCAAAAGAAATGCAAAATCCTCTGTCCAGAAGAATCTGTAATTAAAACAAGTTTCTTTTTTCAGGTTTTTGTAATTTTCATTTTTTTCTTCTTTTAAGAAAGTTAAATCTGTTTTTTGAAGACTACTATACTTCAAGTCAGAACAAACTTTAAAGCAGAGTATGAGATTTTAAATACAGATTTTAACAGTAAAAAAGTCATGCACTAAATATTCATAACTATGCCAAGATTAAAAAGCACTCCTAGAAAATTTCTGGTAATTTTTTACTCAAAATTTTCTCATCCTGTTAAGTGATGAACACTGAAACTAATAGAAAAATTACTAGCATAAGCTTGTCTTTTTTTGTTTGTTTAGAGATCCCATTTCCTTCTCTTCTCATTCACTCAAAGTACTGAGCACAAGGAGAATAAGTGTGCTGCCGCAGCATGAATTGTTTCCTGTGCCGTATGTACTCCATGTGGAAAAAATGTGTGCAGACCTTTTTGATGGTCTGAATGCAGTATTCCTGTGCTGCCACATTATTTTATGGGTATTTTTCACTTTACCAGACCTATTCAAATGCACAGTTTAAAAGTGCCTGGTGGGTTTTTTTCCAAACAAAAAATCATGCCTGAAAGGCATAGCTGTTAACTATACCATAACACTCACTTTTAAAAAATTAGACCACCAACCAAAAAAATCTGTGAAAAATACAATTGATGCAACAATGCAGGAAGTCAGGACAGCCACTAGTTAAGAGAAAACATCCTATAGACAATGCTGAAGAGAATTCCACTTTTTCATCATTTTCTAGTATTTCTTTTTAACAGTGTGAAAGTAATTATTTTGGTTCAGAGCAAGAATCCTTTAGCCCATTGACTTGTCTCCTCTGGTAGAGATTAGACCTACTATGCTTATTTAGAGATTACACCACATGCAACATAGAGTTCTCTCTCTCTAGATCACAATTTCAAATCACACCAGACTGCTATGTATTTTCTGACATCAGCTGAGAACATCAGTCTAATTCCCAGAACAGCAGGGGTTTTTTGTCATAAAACAATTGCCCCAAGAAATAGGCATCTTCAAAGTCTCACTGGAGATACAACAGAGGAAAAGGCACACAGACTTTTCTTTCTTGGAAATACAGCATCGACCAGAGCTGATAACTGACACGATACATGAGGAATACAATGTGAAGGTGACCACATTAGTAACAAACAGTTTTCCCATCTCAGTAACACCAGCTCATTCTGTTTGAATTCTTCTTCCTAAAGCATCCTAGTTACTGAGCAGCTAAGATGATGAATATAACTCTTTGACCTTATCTGCATGGCTCAGCATACAAATTAATTTAACAGGGACAAGCAAGAAGGTTCTGAACTTACTTATGTGAGAACATGCCACACAGCCCAAGGGAAATCAAGTAGATTACTCAAGGAGTAAGGGTTGCATAATGTAAGCAGAAGTATCTAGCTCAAGTTTCACATACTTCAAAAGACTAATATGAAGCCTATTTCCATTATTAAAGAAGTCAGTAACTTATTGTGCACATTTCAGAAGTTCCTTCTCCCAAAAATATTAAAGTAATATCAGTGAACAACAGCTCCAAACTCAGAGCTAAGGATTATATAGGGACATCCCATCTGCCTCCAAGGGAACAATTGAGGTCCAAAAATAACACAGCACACAGCAACAAACCTGCAGTGACTGTCCAAGAGGGCTGCTGTCCTAAGCTGTGTGGTGGTCTTAGCCTGGGTCAGCAGTAGCTTGAGATTCTCTGCCTTGACTTTCCCACAGGGTGCAGGCAGGCCCTGAGAGGCAAACAGACAGGTGTCTCATTAGCAGGAACCTGCTGTCATTGTAACGATGACCATCATTGTCATTTAGTTCTTGGTAGAGCACTTCTAAGTACCATTCTAAGTACCATATTCTCTTAAAATGCTGAACTTGATAAAAATATATTTCTAAGAGAACACTTACAGAAAGCCATTTTTTGCTCTCCAGAACGGTCCAACAGGCTAGACACCCAGGACAGAGAGATATGTGGACTCTACTGCAGATTGTGACAGGGCATACATGCTCTGTTGAGTAGTTGTAATGCAAAGCAGCCATCCCCTTACCTTCCACAAAATTTGTGCTTAGGTCTTCTGTAGTGACATATGTACAGCACCACTTTTAAAGTGACAGATTTAACCTTAAAATATGCATCAAAAGCTGCCTGTAATTTCTAATAACCTTACAAGATCTCCCAGCTGTTTCCTCCCTGACATAAAAGTCACAACCTGTTGGACTTTAACTGAAATTGTTAATCAATTCAAAACAGCTTCTAAAAATTTCATCTGCTCTTCTTGGGAAATAGTGCCCTTATTCACAGGCTTGTGGTACAGAAAAAGTTCGTCTTCCAAAAGTACTATTTCATAAAAAAATTAAAAAGATGACAATACTTATAATAGAAGTGTGAATAGCATCATTATAATACTTGTAATAGCTTTTTCTAGCAGGACAAAGTGGCCCAACTTCAATTTGTCTAGTGGGCACTCAGAAAAGATGATTTTTAACTATGTGTCAGAATTTGAAGTTAATTAAAACTAATTGCTCACTGTACTGTAAGCGATACCACTGCATTTTCAAATAGCTCTGTTTCCATGGGATAATTTACTTAACACTGGTGTCTCTCATGGACTGAATTCTGGGTTTGCCTTAATTGTGTTGTTCAAGTTGTTTATCTTTCCTTCCTGCCTTGCAATTTTACATGAAAGGTCATAAATAGCAAAGTTCATAACTAAGATTGACATTTTATCAACATGAGAAAAAGCATCCTAGAATAGAAACTAGTTTATCAAAATAAACAAACTCCTCTGACATCTCACATTACTGTTCCCACTAGCCACCACTTTGTCCTCAGAATACTTGTTTATGCGTTTAGCTTTGTAACAAAACTTTATAGCTCAGAACCACTGTACTACTTAGCTGGTACAGCAGCTTCATTATCTTTACCATACAGGTGTGAAGTAAAGTAAATCTCTAATAAGAACATACAACCAGAAAACATATTGCTGCTACTCCCACATATCACTGGCATATTTGCAGACCTTTTCAACATTTTCTGTGTCCAGAGTGCAAGTCTCCACATGCTGGATCACATAAAATGGTAGTATCTCCTCCTTTCATGGGGAGGGTATGAAAGATGCAAACCTAGGGTTAAACAAGTGCAAACATACCCAGGCACAAGTTTCTGCAGCTCTCATCCAGCAAGAGGGGCTCAAGGACTGCAGCAGCAGATGGAGATTGTGTCTGGAAGGAGTACAGGAAAGGGAGAAAAGGGCTCTGGATTTCCAGCACCACATTGGTTGAGTCTAAATGACCCTTCCTGCAACTATGACAAAAGCAGGCTGGTTGCCACCACACATGTATGGCATGGCATGTTCACATCACCTGCCTTATATCAGCTTATGGATTAGCACATGTGCCTTCAACTCACCTAACTTCCCCCCACCTGACACCTGCAAAGGGTGCTAGGACCAAATTTCTAGAACTGCTGCCAGCCTTATGGCATCCCACATACAAACTGTGATGTTGGTGGTAATGCAGGCTCCCATGGGAAGCTCTTGCCATAGCAGGAGAATCACTCCCTTCCCTACAATTTGGTTGTAGGGGTTACATTAGGAACCCAACAATACACCTGTGAAGTTTACCAAGCAGCCAATATGCAGCACTTGCCCTTGATCAAAGCATGCTCCAGTTAGCACACACAGCATCATAAGCACCAACAACCAGTAGGGAGTCTGAGTAGGTCCTGAAGATAAATTTTGTTGCTATAGAAAAGGTATTGTAGGCAACCAGCTGCAGTATAATTTTACTTTCTAGCCTAAGAACATGCCTTCAAACTCATTTAACACAAACTTGCCTCATTCCCTGAAGTCAAATCCTGCCTAAACCCATCCCAAATGCCAAGAATCCCATTCAAGCTCAGCTCCACAGGTGGTGAAGTGGTGGTCAAATGAGACCAGCATGGACAGCCATCTGCTTGCCTTACTCAAAAGCATAAGAGCCTGTGCAAAGCTACTCAGCACAAGCCATCCAAGACTTGCATAAAGAGACTCACTGCATATATGAGCTGCTGTAGGAAAGGACTGTGTTAAAAAATGCTGGCATGGAGGTGGACTATCATTTACCAGTAAAATCTTCAGTGGAGAGGAACAAAGTGACAGAAATGAAAAAAGCACCATATCTGATTGAGTCCAACTTCCAGATGTTAGGTCCATGCTACATTCCTAGTCCACTTCATAATGAAGGGCAACAGCAGCTTCACCACCTGGAGGCTGGAACAGCAATAGCAGAACAGGCACAAGTCACTGCTGAAATATGTCTGGGAAGTTTTGCCTATGCAGTTTGAAACACGTTTGTTTAAAATACACTATTCATAAAAAATACGTGTTGATAAGAGATTTTTCTAATTGGCATTCAATGTTGTCAGTTTTAGACAAACACCTTTGCTAAAGATCTCAGCGCTAAAGAGTATGATAAACATTTCCAATAGTGGAATTCTGGAGAGGAAATCTGAACTTCAAGAAAACTGAAAAGCTTCCTGGTTCTGTGACACTGGGGCAAGTCCACTTTCCTCAGTTTCCCTCTGGTTCAGCAACTGCCCAATGCATTCACTCCAAATGGACTTGTAAAGGTGTCCCTCAGAGCAAAAGCTAGAAACAGTGGAATTGGGCAGGTCTCTTGCATAACTTGGTCTGCAGGACCTTTGTTAGGGCAAATGCTCAACAACTTCACAAACTGAGCAAGTGCGATACAGAATCAGAAAAGTAAAATGGAAGCACACTGGGCTACATTTTCATGTACATTAGACATTAGGTGTACCACTGCATTTTTTAACTATATTTAAAAACTGATTTCTTTCAGTTAAATATTGAAAGTAATCTTTTGCTGTTTTGTCTTACTCCTTGAAGTGACTTGTAGGTCCAATGTAAGAAGAAATCCCGGAGCTGAAAAGTGATTTTCAAAGTGAGAGAACACGAACACAACAGGTCAGTTAAATCAGCATCAGTGCAAACTTCCGCCTATTGGTTTTGTACATGCAATTACTGCAATTCTTCACATAAATGACATGGAGAAATTTGACCCCTTTAGCTCCAGTCCTACTGTGGGACCAACTCTTACCAAAGTCCACTGATTTAAGTAAAATTTTTTCCCTGTTGCAACAAGTCTATGTCAACGGTTCTTGCCAGTGGATTCACAGTTTAAATTGCAACATGTTTGGGGAGGCATCTCTGCAGCTTCTTAGTGACATGAGATTCATGGTGCTTCCATTAACAGAGAGTGTAGCAAGCAATGACAAAATATGTCTGCTTGGAGGTCAGTCTGCTGCCACCCCTTCCTCACCACATACCACTCCCCAGGATGCCTAGCATGTCCTGGCTTTGTCTGATTGACACCAAATTTTTCATGCACAAGACCAATCTCCCTTCTCCAAGAGACTGCAGGAAAAAAGCAGATGAGCCCTGAGCAAGTATAATTAATGCTGACATTTGCTGGAATAATGTACTCTCTTGAGTCTCTGCATCTATGACGCCAATAGAGGCTGCTGGCAACATGAGTTTATATGCATCTTTCTGCTAAATCAGAGCATCATCTGTGCAAATCAAGCACTTGGGAGACATCATGAGATTTGTGATGGTCCCTGGAAGACTCCAGGTCCATAGAGCCATAGCTGGATTCTTAGCCATCTATTCTGACTGCTGGGATTTCTTATAGCAATTTTTAGTGACAAAATTGAGGATAAATCCTACCCATATTTCACCAGGTAACAGGCAAGCTTTGTTGGACTTTGAAGCACAGATTACTCATTAGTGATAGCACTACCTATTATACACAGCTCATTTTCTCTCTTCAAAACCAAGTCCAGAGCTGGTTATAAGTGGTTTTCTGCCCTGCACAGTAAATATGGAACAAATGTGGGCCTCAGGACACGATGCCTATCCTCCTCAAGTTATTCACGTAGTTAGAGAGTTGAATGAATGAGCATTTGTCTACCTAGTGGCAACTGTGTACCTGATCCAAGACTCCTCAACAACAATGCAAAGCTCCTGTGATCCCAGTGAGCTTTGGAACCAGTCTGCTGTAGCCTAGTACTCCTGTACATATCTCACCTCTGACCACACAGACAGGAGCTTGTTCTATGCTGTAACTCACAATGATAACACCCACATTCTGCTCTGTTTTCAGACTGATCCTTGGGGAAAAAATATTTACAGGAACCTTTGGCCTCCAAAGCAGCAGTTCCAGCTCACCTGGAGGGCCTCAGCCTGAAGCTGGAGGTGCTGGTGTTTTTTTAATAGGGTTTAGGCACTTCCACCAAGCAATGTATTAGCCACAGCTCTCCTCACTGACTGCAGTGGCACTGTTTGTGAAGTCGGGATGCAAGAATTTAGCCCTTTAAAATATGAGTTTAAGAAATAAATAATCTATCCAAAATAAAGCCTTGAAAGGCATCAGTAAACTAGATACTAGGACCTGGTATATACTCACAATCAGAATTTGCACTTAAAGATCTTGATATGTGGCAAGCTTCTTCATGAAGAAAAAGGTAGAGTGAGGGTGGGTTTTTTAGCTCTGCTATGCCACTTAAGCTGTGGCATACTTCATTCCCTAAAGTGGAATATAATATGTTGTTGTATTGAATTATACATGGGTTGGTTATTAAAAGAAAACTATATTCCATTATAGCCGTAAGAAATGGAAATGCTACATATGGCTGTGTACAATCCACTAACTGGCTCATGGAGCCGAAGACCCTTCAGACACCATTACAAATCTGATGTACCCTCTACCAGATTTTACACACTGGTATCCGCACTAAATGCAAGAAAGAAACATAAGACTATAGAACCACTATTAATCAGGCTTTATATACTGTCTGTGCTGACAAACAGTATTCTGAGTTTAAATTTATTCCTCATGTATTGTTTTTAGATAATTACATGATGCATGGAGAAAAACCTAACTATTCTAGTCAAAGCACACCATGTCAAAGAATATTCACAGACAGTCGATTTGCATCAATGTCCACCTTAACTTGCCTCTTGCAAGGCAGTAGTTAATGTAGTACAGCTCTGCTTTGGAAGGAAAGAATGCACCTTGGGGTTATTTTCTAAGGCACAAAGTAGGAATAAACAGGAGAGTTGCCTTAGTTGACTAATGGGCCTTTGAAAAATCTTTCTCAATGCTCCTTCTGGTATATGATCTTTCATATGAAGCATGCCATTTTTTGTGTGCAGAACTTTCAATACTAGTTATTTACAGTGATTCAGCACAATCACTTGTTTTTGCAATATCATTTGAAACAATTTTGATCATCCAGCAAAAAGTCTGCATGGATTATGTTTTAAAAAGGTCATGTTTACAGTGCAAAATTGATCTTTTATAATTACCATGGTATCATCTAATGTAGGAGGGCAGCTTGGATTTAAAATGACATAAAGGTAATAACTCAAAAATATATGCTAGTTAAAAGCAAAAGTTTAATCCAAGTTTCAACCAGGAATATTTTGTTACCCAAAATGAGACTTTCCTCTTGCTTTTATTCTGCTAAGAGGATTTTCCAAGCTGATACTATCAGTTCTTGCCTTTCTCAATTATCCATTACATACTCACCAACTCACAAATATTTGGAAAATTTTATCTGGGAGTGACAGAGTGAGATCTTAGCTACCTGTGACTCTGAAGGGACAGATTGACACGACTCATGAACATGTAATATAGAAACTACATAGAAAATGGCTTGTCATCAAAAGAGGTGAAAAATGCTCCAATGAGTTGCAAGTAGCCAGACATTTTGTACATAGCAGCATTCAGATTGGGGTAAGCATAGAAGGAACACCCTTTCAAAGGTCAGTGAAATGGGGAAACTAAGCCACTGAAAATGGACGGCTAGCTCATTTTGACACTATTCAAGATAGCATGTATTTTCTGATGTTCAGAAGCCCTTTCTTACCGACTTCTAAAAGAGAAATGCAGAAAATGGACATTGGAAAAAAAATAGTGAGGTGCTTAGAGAGAACAATAGCATCTACAGTTGGGTATGTTCGCTCTTTCATTGCCAGAGCTTTCAAATATGTCTTTACTTAAGACAGACAAAATCCTATGTAGTTAGTACATTTTCCAGCAAAAGAGTGAAAGCTGATGTACTAAAACATATTACTCATGCAAGCTGTTACATTTCATTTTCTCCTGAGTAAAGATGACTGCTGTCATCTTTGTCTTGGGGCCAACATTTTGGATAAGCTACCTTTGATGCTTACAGCCCTGAGCAAGTTGAGATTTCTCTGGACCAGTTCTCAACCCCTCTTCCAAACTGAACACAAATGCAAAAAGCTGATGCAACTCCTCAAAAGCATGACACAGCTGTGGGCTGCCTTAGCAAGGTAATAATTCATTATCTAATTAGCTGATCTGAATCACTACCACTATGCACACAGGGATCTACAGGTGAGCTGTGACAACAAAACATCTTTTTTGGCAAGCCTGCTATCTCTCAGAGCTCAGCATAGGAATCAAAAGTCAGTCCCATCTCCAAAATATTCAATCTACCTTACAGGAATGAGCTCTGAACTACAGGAGACAGGAACCTATTTTTTCCTATTTTGATTGACCTGTTATTACCAGGGGCAGTGTTATTTCAAGTTACACTGCACCTCACCACCAGGAATATTCCTGTGGACTTCTTTGTTCATTCAGTAAATTCACTCAGAAGAGCTGAGAGCAGATGCTTACACAGAGGTGATAGAGGTGGGAAACTTGCCCAACTTGGCAGCATCTAAGAGCACCTGGTAGCAATAACACATCAGGGATTGCTATTTGACTTAGAGACTCTCTTCCTAATCTTCTATAGAAAACCCTTCCCACAACTGGCTAGAAGAACCCAATAAATTCCTTTTTTTTTCTGCTTTCCCCACTCTCTTTAATACCATGTCAAGCTCATGGCCAAAAGGGATCCTCCTTTCTGCTCCTCATAGGTGAAATACATCAGTGGGGCACTTTTTCTTCAGCACCAGTGCTTTTGAAGAAAGGAGAACAGTGATAAGAAATAGGAGAGATGAAGAATCAGAGCAGCCCAGAAAACTTTCTGGAAAATGTGATAGAGGGAAACATCTTGCTGGAAACAGGAGTGGGAGATAATCCACCTTGCTAACTCATGTTCATGGCAGACATGCCCTTTCTAGGCATTTAAGGTCCTCCTGGTCTGTTCAGGCTTCCAAGCCCCTTTCTAGGAACTCTTGAAAAGTTTAAATGTATTTAATGCCCAGGCTAAAAATCCAGCGAGCTGCAGTCATACCCACTCCACATTAACAGAAGAATTTCTTTTAACAGGAGAATTCAACTCTACTGATACCTCAAGTTTACCCATGAGAAAATAGGCATGAAAGCAGCAGTTCGAGGACAGGAGTACTCTTTGTGTCAAGTTGCCTGCACTGAATCATTTTTCCTATTTTTATTTCCTTTCTGGAAAGACTTTTTCCTCCCAGTGCTTGTTTCATAACAAGATGAAAGTATACAGAAATGTGCAATCAGGACTTCCACAGCTGTTCACTGCAGCAGGGAATTCATACAATATTACTCCCTCCTGTATCCCTTACTATACCATCATAAATCTGCATTTCCATTTCCCCTGGCACAAGGATAGTGGAGTTTGCTGAAACTTCCAGAGCCAAGAGAACCAGCCCTCATCCTTACTACTGCTCGACTGCAAGAAAACAAAACTGCTTTGGTAGAGCACAGAGGGTTTGGAGGGCATTTTGCATAGGGCCAGGCAACTGTGGAATTACAATTAGCTGTCAGAAATGGGCACACAAGGGCTGCTTCTGGTTTTCAGGTAATTGCCCTCTGCAAAAGGAGCCTTTCTGTTAGGAAGCACCCTACAGAAAAAGATACTGTCACTAATTTAGAATTCCACCTGAAAAAGGGGAAAAATTCCACATGAAATATAAGATTTCAGCAAGTTGGGGCAAAGCTCCAGAGGGAGGTAAAAGTTCAAACAGAAACATGAAACTTGCTATTAAAAGACCAAGCCAGTTCAAAATCTCATATGCAGAAGAATTCCAGCTGTAAAAACCTTGGATCTTCTAAGGACCACAATCCTCTTTCAATTATGGCAGCAACTGGAGAAGGATGCATTTACCCCTTAACACTTCTTGACTAACCTAATCACTTCAATCAGGTTTTTTCAGGAGGGTAGCTTCTCCATGCAGTAACCAATCTGGCCTCAGCTATCATCACTGCTTCTGAATAACACTTCACTGGTAGCTGAACAACAGAGTCCATATCAACAGAAGCAGAACTGGATTAGTGTCAAGGCTCTTGGTACTACAAACTTCACATTTTAAACATGGTATTTTACTGCTATTTAGTTTATCAAGAAAATAGTTGGTTTTCCCCATTTTAAAAAAACCCTAAATATCAGTATCTCTAGTTGAATGCTATACATGAATTCTTGAGCATCTTCCATTCAGAGAACACCACTGATTTCTATTTCTTTTTACTTATTTTGTAGTTACAACAAAATAAACCTTTCTTTTCAAAAGCCAAACCTTTTCTCTAGATGACAAAAAACTGTAGCTAATGAACTGAAAATCATATCTTAAAAAACACCTCCATTCAGAAGAGTTATTCTAAGTGGCCGATGAAAGCTGTTCTGATATAGTCAAATTTTGCATTAGAAATAGGACAGAACTTCTGCTAATAAAAAGACAGTTCTTAAGTAATGACCATTAATTTTAGCAAAAAATTTGCTTAACAGTGCTTTAGGTTAGCATTATAGCTATGTAATTTCCCCATTAGATCTAGTAAGTCCTTTTGTGGGCACCAAGGTGACGAAACACATGATACACAATTAAATCACCAAAAAAAAATTACTGAATATTTTCACAGTTTCCCTGGGGACACTGAAGTTTCTCATTAAAAGAGGACCTGGTTGCAAAGAACAAATCTATATAACAAATTAATACACTGTTGATCAAACATGTGGAATACATACAACAAGATTATAAATATGGATTTTATGCATCACTATGCAGAATATGCAATGAAATCTCTGCTTCCTACAAATGTAACAAAAGAATAAATACGTTGCAGGAATGGATTTATTGCACAGAGTTCCACACTTAAGAGGTCTCCAGAGCAGTATTATATGCTAGGTACACTCTGATTGACAGCAGCTTCCAATACAGGCCCCTTTATCCCCCAACATATTTCACTATCAAAGCTACAAATTATTTTTTCCTGTTTGTATTTTTCTTCCATTCACTGACAGTTAAAACATTTCTAAACAATGACAAGAAGTTTCTGAAAACCCTTTCTCATATTAAAAAGTTTATACTTTCACAGATTTCTAAGACATCCTCACTATGAGGTATACTCAGACTCCGTCCACCAGCAAAGGAATCCCACACAATGGAAGAAACCTAAACACTGTCTTTAGAAAACTAGGTGGTGTGCAAGGAATCAGAGGACAGCCTCTGATCCAACACCTGGTAAAGAAGTTCCCATGACTTAACAAGTCCCACAATCTCCAGATCATCCCATTTTCCTTAAAAGAAAGGCATTGGGGGTTGCCATTTAACAGAAAGTTGCACAGTGTTCATCTTTTCCTAAGGAAGAAGGGTATGTCCCACTGTGACTCTGGCTGAACCTTACTTAAGTTTCTAGAAAACCCTGTTCCACAGAACCATTAGGATAGTGGCAAGAAATAGATGATCAGCACTGTATCACTTTTTAGGGCAAATCACCCTTTTGAAACTAATAACACACTAAGTCATTGTTATCAGAATGTGGTTTTATTTTGTCACATATATTTGAAGCTCTGCTAAAAATGAATCTGTTATGCCTTTAATGATAATATGAGCTCATTTATTAGGGTAAAAATTAAAATCTGAGACACCTGCACGCACACTCCTTGAGCACCCCACTACTGGCTTTGAAACCACTATCACTGCTTGCAAGGCTGAGCATAAATCCTCTCAGCTGCAGAACCAGAGCCTACAGAGTGGACAAATACACTGCATAGTGGCTTTCAGACACATTGTACCAATTTATTCACAAGTCCAAAGCAAAATCTGTTCTAATTGCATTGAATCAGCCTCAATTCCTTTAAAGACACTAGTTTTATGTCAAACCCTGGTAACTGAACATCATTTGTTGTTTGTATTGAAATGAAGTGCTAACTAGTACATCTCCTGTTAAAGAAAGAGTAGCATTGAGTAATTTTAATCAGTTCCTTTATGAGAAAGTCTGTTTCCCTTCTACCCATGTTTGCTGTCTGCATGCTAATTCACCCTTGCTTAAACATGCAATGCTGTCACCACTTACTGAAGTAACTGAATATTTTTTTAAACCACATTAAGACAGGTGTAGTAAATGATTTATGCATCTGGATTGCATTGTACCTGAGATATACATACATACAAATACCTTCATAAGTGAGTGTAAAATATGTACTTGCTTTTTTAACTACACTGTACAATTACTTATTTCTTGGAGTCTGAGTAGTTTTCCTATATTTTGTCTCCTCTATCTGTTGCAATACACTGCCATTTACTAAATTCACCAGAGAAAAACCTATGGCCTACTGCCCTATATTAAAGTCCTGCTAATTAATCCCAGATATTCTTCCAGGACTGTGTTCTGGATCAATGGGAAAAAAATGTGCCCCATACTTTCCCTTTGTTTTTACACTTCCACACCACAGCTAATGGCTCTTGTATTGAAACCCTATGCTGAATGTAATGAGATGCAAGACTTTTCTGCATCCATGGTTACTATTTACTAACAAAACTGATGATGTCAGGAATTTAATTAGGTTGTTTCTAGCACAGAGATTTTAAACTATGAAATCCTTAGTGTCTGATCTTTTATTTGTTTGGATTTTATAAAAAAAATAAACCCCAAACTAAGCACCATTCCTGTCACAGAAACCTGAGATTCTCAGGGTTTGCCAGGCATAACACACTAACAGGTTTAAGAGTAATTAACACAAGCTATTCTACACATTTATTTTATCAAACCACACCACAGCAGCAACTGCCATTAGCACTGTTACACTTCAAGATTGTACAAATCCTTACTTTCAGGATTTATAACTTGGCTATAAAGATCAGCTTCAGGCTAAAATTTGGCATACATGCTCAAGCAATTAGTTTTTAATAGAGTTATAAACCAGCATACAGTTGGGATACTTTGGGGTACCCCTTGTCTGCACCACTGCAAAGCAAACTGGGTGCAGGGGCTGTGGAAGTGTCCCATATGTGTATCTGCACAACCTGGCTCTCATGCATCTAATCACTGGTGCTCCTTTCCTGCTGAAGCTGACTGCTGCCCTGGGCACCTCCTGTACATGACAGCCCCCCCACCTGCCCCCACCTCTTCCAGGCTAAACAGCTTTTGATGGGAGCAAAACTTTTTTGGCCTCAAAGAGGATCAAGCCCAGAGGTCAGTGTGTGGACAGACACTGATCTCCCATACACTCCTGCCCTGGGCAAACCCTTTCCAAGATCCAGCAGTTCTTTAGAGAGCCAACAATGATGACACAAAGCACAAAGCAGCCAATTTCAGGAATCCACTTTGCCTGTGATTTGAGCAAGGTTTGCTTTCAGGGCATAACAGAGGTGAGCTGCAATCACCCATGTGCTTATCTATATATACATTTTTATCAAGTCCTTACAACCCTCAAAGGTCCTGGGGCCAGACTAAGCTGGTCTTCAGTAGGAGGACCACCTTGTCACGGTGCTGCTGCCTGCAACATATCCATGTTAAAGAAATAAGGATGGGAGCAGACAAAGCACCTCCCACACCTGGTCACCTCTGCCAGCTCAGCTCACAAACCTGGGACTACACATTACTCCAAGATGGGATAATTGGAGGGCTTTGTGCAGCAGAGATGCAGCCTGGGTTGAACCCATGAACATCTATAGGATTCTCTCCAGAGAAAGACTACAGGATTACCAACAAGCAAGTACATACAGATATGTTATATTCTCTGCACTAATCTAAAAAAGCAGAGAACTCAGGGCAGCACTGAACACTGTCTTCGTACTGCTCTTATAGGCTACCACCACCTGTAATCCAACATAATCAGAAAACTTCTCCCTTGAGCAAGACTTAGATCAGAAAACATCTTTCAAGACCACTTTTTTTTTTGCACAATATCAGAGAATCCTAGAATAGTTTGAGTTGGAGGGGACCTTAAAGATCATCTAGTTCTATTGGTTACACTGAAGGTGAGCTGGAAATGCTCATCAGCATCATATTCATATCAAACTCTGGGCCACCTGGTACATCTCCTACTTACGCTGATCACCAACTGAATAGCTACCTACTCATTACCTCTGTGTAATGGATCCATGGTGCCCCCCAAGGAGGCTACCATAGTACAGACAAGGGACAAGTGTGAGGATTACTGTAATGCCCTTGGGAGAATTAGCATGCCAGGAAAACTCAGTCCTGTTCATCTCTACAAAAGGGATAAAATCATTCTTTATCACTCTTACTACCAAAGCTTCTTAATGTTCAAAGGCAGAGGTATTCTGTCAAAAAGCAGTAGAGTATCAGAAAAACTGAAGAACTTCATTAAACCCAAATTTCCTAGAGTCATATTTCTGGAATTTTGACAGCTTCCTCTGTCATCAAGAGTAGAAATTTCATGAAAGTGTCTGAAGTTCTAAGTGACAGGAATATGATCACACTTAACAGTAAAAAAAAAATCAAAGGTATAACTTCAAAGAAAAATAAGCTGGAAGTAAACTGCAGTAAATCAACATATGGAGTTGCTAGAGGCCCCAAGAATAATTTTCCTGAGCATATCCTTTTCAATAGAAAGCTGTTGAAAAGTAGATTGGTAGAAGATCATTGCATTGGAGTTTTAAGATAGTGGTTTAGTTTTGTTGTGTATTTAAGACAAAATCAACTCAGATTTACTGCTGCTTTGTGTAGCAAGATTCTCACAAAGTTAAACAATGAAAAGGATTACAGTGGAGTATTTTCTTTTGAATGATTAAACTTTTGCTAATTGGTCAAAGCATTTTGCTAATCTTCACAAATTGTTTTGGTTACAGAAGAAACCAAACTTGAGCTTTCTTCAGTTCAAGCCCACTCATTTTCTATATTATTTCCTAAATGCTTCAATCTTCAGTTAAAAGCTTATCAGAAATTCTTTTCAAGTTTTTTATTTTTTAATTTTGAACCTTGGGAGACTCCAGTTGAAGTTCATTGTACTTAACTTTTGAATCACCAAAAACATTGGTAGAAATAAACTGAACCAAAGATGGGATCATCTCATATCCCAGAAAGACTGCAAAATGGATGCCCCTGAATAACCTGAACTAGCATGTTAGGAATGCTTTGCACCCAACGACCTCCCCAGATCCCTTTGTCTAAATTATTCTGTGAACCCAGCTCAGTTATTCAGAGAGGCCTGAAGATAGTTCCTATCTCTGCACAGTTCAATCTTTAGGCTTATTGTAGAGGCCAGTCCCTGACAAACTCAAAATCATTCCTGGCTCATGACAGTTCTTCAGGAAAGAGAAGGAAATAATCTGTTCTTTCCTGTACAAGTCAGAAGGATGGATAATTTTACATCATCCCCAGACAAGTTCAGTTCCACACACTGCAGTGGTAGCTGAAGGCTGCCCACATATCTATACACATGCCTGCTAGAGGATTAAAACTCAAGTGCAGCACCCATTTCTAGCTATATTCCTCACAATTTAATTCAGTCTCTGCCTCAGGACTCACCTTTGCCTATCTTAGGCCTCAGAGGAAAGCCCACCTCTCATAAGGAAGGCAGCAGTTTTCTAGAGGAGTGCTAGCAGTAATGCTACTGCACTTAGCCCTCTATACCATGCCTGCCACACTAAGTTGATGGCATACAACTACACTACATCCCTGTAACAGCTCTGCACAGCCTTATGAATGCAACAACAGTATTTTGTCATTTTGATTTTGCTTCCCAATTTTTCCAATGTAAGACTTCCAGAATGAAGGGGACTCCTGCATGTCCCCATTTGTGAATGAGGATTACACCAGGGCTTCAAACCCCTTAGCTTTCTGCATTTCAGAGGTGAAGTTACCAAGGTGTTCTAGGTGCATCTGGAAGTACCTGTGGGCAACAATCACTTTTCCAGAATGTTTTAAATAAGATGCCTCAAGGCTCATGTCACCTTAAAGCAGCAAGCAGAGAGGACATTGAAAATGAATCTGTGAGAGTAACTTAAGTGAATGACAAAGGCTATTCTAACTGAGCACTTAATTACTTTGACCTTACATTAAGCAGTATCCCCTTTATTTTTGTTCCAGGTTTATATAATCATTTTCTTCCCCCTCTTTGATCACATAACATTCCTTTCTCCTGCATAAAGCTGTGCTGCTGTTCCCATTAGACTCCAGAACACAACTGTGCACTGTTATGGCACAAAAAGCAGTAACAGCAAGTTTTGGCATTCTGCCATTGCCATTTCACTTATTTTCATCTTAAGTGCAAACTGTTCTTTGCTTGGCAAAGAATAAGGTGCATGTGTCAGTGGGAAGGGCAAAAATATGAGCTGAAAGTCAAATGGTACATTCTGCTCACCATGCTCTTTTTTTATGGGCTGAGTCACCCATGATCAGCTGATCTGAGACTCACCATAGAAAAAAATCACATAGGAAGCAGAGTAAAAACCCTTGGAGACATCTCCCCTCCCCAATACATGCAGATAGTGAAGAATTAGCAATATATCTTTTTTTGTTTATCATCAGAGACTGATATTTTAAGACCTTAGTTTGACAAAGGACATGGGAGAAGGCAGAGCAAAGGAGAGTTATCAGGACACCTATAGCTCTCAGCACACTTGTGTTACTGCCTTCTATCATAAAAATTAGGATGAACATATGACAAGCTAGAGGATGAAAGAACCGGGCTAGCAAAGAGATGGCTTAAATAAGTGGTAACCAGAAGGTCCTTAAAATGGCTGCTTACTTGATATGCTCAAAAGCTGCAGTGCAGGATAAGGGCCTGGAGCCAGAAGGAAGGAATACAGCTTGTCCTATCAAGTAAGAATTTAAGACTCCAAGATTTTCTCATGTTGGGCCATAGTAAAAAGTGGTAAGTGTAAAAATGCTGCAGATGCATAATAAAGCAATCAAGTCTCATCAGTTTAAATACTTTTTCCACTAGTATGATGGCACAATGGAAGACAGATAAGGGTTTCAGAACAGAGGCAGATCAGCTGCAATTTGTTTCAGCAGGAAAGAATCAGTATCTTAAGACCAAGATAAAGAAATAAATTTGTCAGGGCCTCTGGAGAAGTAGTGTCAACATAGTCCAACTGTGTCTCAGAAGAGATAAGACTGATCCAGAAGTTTATCCTGGAAAGATCCTAAATGAACCAGAACTTTTACAATATGGCCTAAACAAAAGTCTTACAATAATCTGGAAAATTCACTTTTAAAAAAAATTATTTGGTAGAAAATTCTCCAATACATCTGTAGAAGTTATCACCATTAGCAGTCTGTCAACTATTTCAACTGAAGAATATTACAGTTTCATCTGCCCAAACACTAAACTGAAGTACCAAAACTAATGCTCAAGCCTGGAATACATGAAAGCTGCATTCAGTTTGTGACACAGCAACAGGCTTGTGGACTTATTTCATAGAGATAATAAAGGAGTAGATAAGGGGAGAATAATATCTTCAGCTATGATATAACAAATTAAAGTCAGTCACAGAATGGTAGGGGTTGGAAGCAACTTCTGGAGATCCAGTCCAACACCCCTGCTAAGGCAGGCTCACCTGAAGAAGGTTGAACAGGATTGTTCCAGGCAGGTTTCAAATATCTCCAGAGAATGAGACTCCACCACCTCTGGGTAGCCTGTTCCAGTGCTTGGTCACCCTCAAAGTAAAGAAGTTTTTCCTTGTGTTAAGGCAGAACTTCCTGTGCTCCAGTTTGTGCACCGTATCCCGTTGACAAGTCTTTGAAGTTTAAATCAAATCTATACAGATCTTAATGGCAATTTTAGTTGTTACAGAAAACCAGCTCTTTTGCTGATTGTCATCATAAGTCATCAATACCTTTAGTCTTTTGGGGCTTCTTGGGTGATGGTAAAATGGGATTGACAGAACAGTTCTTATTACCCTGCTCTTTTCTCACCAGGTTTTGCAGCACAAGCTCTGTTCCTAGCCGTAGGAATATGATGCCTAACACAAAGGGGCTCTGAACTCATCCAAGATCATCAGTAACATCCACAAGGCAAGTTGCAGTAACATAACCCACACAAGAGGCTTTAAGAAGTTTGTAGCTGTACAAGAAAGGCTAAACACAACCCTCCCTTCTCCCAAAGTACAGAGAATTTTTTAGTCACTGTAATGGGACTATTGGTCCTAATGATTTGTATAAACAAAAAAAATCTGTTTTATTACCTATAATTGGTTCTCAAAGTAGTGTGTGGGACATTGTGCCCAAGTGAACTATGTCCTCCTTTCCTATTGTAAGCAAAAAATATTGTATCAGCAGCCTGACAACAAACTGTCTTCTACTTAACAGCATCTGCAAGGTCAGTCACTCAGATCTGCACACCTCCTGTATATATCTAATATTAAGTGTAAAATACTTGAAACCTTTAGGAGTAGGGACAGGTTGAAGTTCATCCTCCTCCTTTTGAGTCACAGAATCACCAGACCATTAGGGGTTGGAAGGGACCTTGAAAGATCATCTAGTCCAACACCCCTGCCAGAGCAGGATGACCTAGATTAGGTCACACAGGAACACGTCCAGGCAGGTTTTGAATGTCTCCAGAGAAGGAGTGCTCTGTCACCCTCACAGTGAAAAAGTTTTTCCTTATGTTAATGTGGAACCTCCTATGCTCCAGCTTGCACCCTGCTGTAGTCTGTCAGGCTGACCTAAAGATCTCTCTGGTCACTTATAAAATGGGAATAAAACCATTCCCCTTTACAAGCCCCACCCTTCACCTATTTTGTTTGGGCCACACATTCTGCGTTAAGGTTCTGACTTACTGTATAGTATCTAGCATGAGAAAGATGCTTAGCCCTGGTGTCCCAATGCAAATTGAAGGGTGAAATACTATATTTCTTGAGACATCCAGTCCCTTTCAAAGGTTCTCTAAAGAGTTTCCAGAAACATCAAGATATTTCTTTTCAAATTAATGCTTTATATTAGAATACAGGAGAACAGATTAAAAGGGAAGAAAGATTGCTTTATCTAGAAAAAAAGGCATTTGATTTCTATGAGGTTGTTCAAAAGAACCAAGACAAACTTGATCAAGAGTGTGGTCTTTCCATAGATCCTAATTCCACATATAGATGTTTCCAAACAGGTCCCTTGTGATACCCAGAGCAGCAGTACTGATGTTTTTTACCTCCCTGTGGGTATGCAGCTCTTGGGAACAAACACAGAGCTATAAAGATCACAGGGAGCTTGCCATCCTTGTATCCTGTGACTGTGGGGAGATCAAGATTCATAGCTTTTTTGAACTAACTTCAATGTGGAAGAGACTTATGAAGTCATGTTTAACAGGTAGAGCAATCTGTTCAAAAGAAGTTGCTCAAAACCATTATGCCCATACCACTCAGAAGCACAGTTTTTATTAGTATAACAAAGTTTGCTGAGCTTCAGAATAATCTAGCAGAACTGAGTTACCTTCATGCAACACTAGCCACTCCCAGCAAACATCACAGCCACACTTGACATCACCTGAAACTATCTGCATTTAACATGAAAAATGTTTCATCAATGGGTTGCCAGAGAACTGTGCTCTGATCTGCAGCCTTTGGATGGTTGTTTTGCTATATGTGTTTATGGACTAAATGATTTGCATGCAAGCGTGGCAGAAATCAACAAGGGCACACACAGTATGCATATTAAAACATTGGCAATATGCTTCTTTGGAGAACATCTTCCCTGCACAAATGACTAAGGAATGCAATGCATCTTGAGGCTTGGTCTCGTTCTGCAGGCCTTAACTATTCATTTGCAGAGAAGACGCATAAGGTGTAGACTAAGATTTTTCACCTCCCTCCCCACCACAACATTTTGCCCAGCTGCTATTGCTTAGTTTTGATCTGTCAATATTCTAGTCCTCACCAGTGTCAGTCTACACCTCTTAAGAAAGCTGTGCTGCAGCTGCCTAAAAGTCTCATTGCTTTTGGTTAAGAGCCTGCTGAACTGGTAAAGCAGCAGTAACTTAAAAGGGGAAGTATTTAAGGCCCACATTAGAGATAGATGCTAGCGAATTTTATCTTTATGTCAGCATAGCCTATATGCCAGAAGTACTTGGCCCAAACAGTTGGGTACAGCTTGTTCAAGAATCTGGTAAAAGTCTGCCTGGTTAGCCTCCTCTGAGCTCTCAGCATCATGACTGGTCTGAACAAACTGGTATCAGAACTAGTTTGGGAGCACATACTTGTGATGTAGCCACAACAGCAGGAGGGTTGTACTCAATGATACTGAGGACTTTCCATCTCAAAAAGCAGCAAGGGCATGGCTCAATAACTAAGTTTCAGATTCCTGGTTTATACAAGCATGCTAGGGTGAAATATTGATTCAGAGCCACTTGTGTACTGACTTCAGCAGCTTGGTATCAAGAACCTAAACTTCAAGAGCTGCTCACTAACCTCTGCTGAAACACCCTCTGACTGATGAAAACAGCTGGACTAATTTGGGTGTAGATCTACAAGCTTCACCCACCACAAGTACCACCTTGCTGTATGAATGGGTAAGGACTGTTACTGATTGCTCAAAACACTTATTTTTTGCTGCTTGTTGAAGTTTAAATGCAAGGCAACGGAACCTCTTCCTGGCAGCCCTAATACTATCCATTTTTTCACCAAGTAGCTAGAAAGCAGCTTTGTAAAGCTATCTGTAAAGTTTCCCAGCACTTCAGCTACAGGGTTACATAGCCTGCAATCCAGATGGGTTGCTGCTAGTCTCAGTGAAAGATACCATTAATTAGCTGCTGACAGCACAAACTGGCTTTAAATTGTATAATTTTGGGAGGGCAGGGAAGGCAGCAAATGAATCTGATCTTCAGTGGACACAAATGAACATGACCTTCAGTGGACAAGATACAAACTTAACAGATGCTGGTATGCCATGACCTCAGTCTCATCACTGTTCCTCTAGGACTAAGGTAAATAAAATTTAACTACCACGAGAAAAAAGTGAGAGAGGCATTCATCTGTAACACCTACCAGCTATGCTGTAGCAGTTTGGCAGATAGTAAAAGCAAGGGCTAGCTCCTCAGTGCGAGCACAGTGGAGCTTTACTGAGTGGCAGAAAAAGATCTCCAAGCACCAGAGTCCTCTCTACAACATTGACATGACTCACTGAAACCAGCACAGCTCTGTTAGGATCACTTGTGAGGACAGGGCATCTCATTCAATCTTCCTCAGGTGATGGACACCACACACTGAGAAGGAATGAGAAGACAGAGTGCCTTAAACAGGCCCTTAACACTAGAAAGCTTACAGTTTGTGATACACACGTAGCCTCAAATGCTAGCTTCATCATTGACAAGAAAAGCCCATAGGAAAGCATCCTGTGCCTCCCCATAACAAGTCCATCTGGAGTCAGATACAAATACTACCTAATCCTTGCATTGCTGAAAGTTCACAAAACAAAAACTAGAATTAAAAACAAACAAGCAACACAGATGACTGCTCAGACTACAACCACAGCAATGAACAGCTAATACAGAAACGAGACACTGAGTAGAGTATCTGCATATGCTCTGTACACACAGGAATCATGACAAATCTATGGAACGACCAACAGGCAAAACTACTTGTGATAACATGACCAACAAAATAGCTGATAGAAGTGGCTGAAGAAAGAGAAGAGGCTAAGAACCAGAGGCCTCTGAATAAGGGAAGAAGATATGGGAAGCAGTAAAATGCCATTCAGTTATCAAGAAAGATTTTATCCTGCTTGTCTGCCAGTCCTGGCTAATTTATAACTTCCAAGAAACAAGACTTATCTCAATGCAAAGCACAATACCAAGCTGAGACCTTCAAATAGGTCTTTTAAAAGTAGCCACGATCAGATCTGTAAGACTGAGCATGAACAGAAAAACAATGCATTCCAATTTGCTCTTTGTCCTGTACTCAAATTCCCTTTCATGTGACTAATCAGACAGAATAAACACTCTTGGAGCTAGATGTCACAGCTGATGAGTCTTAGGCAGATTATCAGGCACAACTTGTGCCAACTGATAGAAGGATGAGCTGATTGCTTCTGAACAGGCTTTTCTTTATTCACATTTGGCTTTTGTGATACATGCCTTTTACTGGGAAAGGAAAGAGCTAAAGGGTTCTTCAGACCACAAAAACCCTTAGCAAGAGGAAAAATAACTTTTCTGATGTTGAATCTATTCTACTCTTTCTTGCTGACATGCAAACATCAAAACTTTCTTGCAGGATGAGATCATGTCAGTGATCTCAATCTGAATGTTACCACATGGGTAACATAGGTTTTGCTGGCTCCCATGCTGGAAGTGGTTTAAATTTTCCAGAAGTTCAGTGGTCCAATTTAAGAAAACAAAACACTCCCAAAAGTTTAGACATTAATCTTAGATGCAATTCTAGTACAATCAATGAAGCCACAAGATGGAAAAATTGGCAATTTCTTTGTACCCTGGACAAAACTAAGGTTAGATGGGCCACAGATATAAAACATCTTTCTTCTGAGTCAGAAATGAAACTACACATTTAACAGAACAAAACCATATAATCCAGGTTCAAGCTAGATTCAAATGCCACAATTTAACATGTATTTGTCAACATCTATATTTCACATAGATCAAGGATGTAATGTTTATACTCTACCTGCTATCAATAAAACTTCCAGAATCTTTCTTGCCCCAAGTCATGGTCAAACTCAGCTTGCCACAGATGTAATCCAAAGGTAAGGCTTTCTATATGTGTATATATATATATACACGCACACACAGAGGGTTTTATATATAAAAACAGAGATCTGGATTCTACAAGTACGTACACATGAAGGGTAAATAGCTTAAAGCAATGGACTTAATGTATGGGTAATAATAACTGAAGTCTGGAATCCACATACACATGTGCATATACATATAGGTTATAAGCAAAGACTGAATAGAATGCCTCTTAATCTGGAAGTCAAATTTATACATCTAGGAACTAGAGGGATCAAGCCTGGATTGCAAGGGTATTTCAGGGACCTAGATATACAGGTAAACACTAAATGGGTTTTACAGGAGCCACCTGAATGAGCTAAGATTTGCCTTACTGAAGAACAGCCTCCTTCATTAAATTGTGCAAATCCCTGGTAGGAATTTACCCACACCTAGCTGCTCCAATAACTTTTTGAATCTGTTTCCTTATCTTCCCCCATTACATGCATTGACTCAAAGTTGGCAGCTGACTAATGGGATGTGGGTTAGATACTGGATGGGGACAATGCCTCATTGTGGTAGAGGCTGTTGCATGGTGAGTCCACAGAATTTCAAAGTTCAGAATGTCTCTCAGGATTGATGCAAATCAGAGCAAACCACCACTCAAAATATAAATTGAGAAAGTGACTTGTTGATGGGTAAGGAAAATTATTATTTTAAGATAAACCAAACCATTAGTGCAGACTGAATAAGCACATAATGAACAAATGATTAGACATAACCTCAGCACAAGGACAGTGGAGTGGGTAAGCATTTCACCACAGAAAAAAAAATTGGCAAAGCTGACATTGTGGCTTTTTCACACATTAATACCATGGGCTGCCAGAGCACCTATACACATCCTGCCTGCTCAATCCTCTTCATACAACTGATACCAAATTTAATTTATCACTGGCTCTCAGCAATTTGCTAAGATAATGATTTTCCCCAAAAACCTGTTTTAATGAAAATTTCCCTATAACATCCCAACATGGTAGAGATTACTCATGATATGCTGCTCATCTGATTTAAAAACAGTTTCAAGTTTTCATCACCCACTCAGTTTTTAGGTTGAGTTATCAGTAAGATGACAGCTTGACTCCAGTCTCACACTGGATTACCATCTGCAGACATCTAGTTCCTCTGTTAAGAATCAAGATTCGTCCTAAGACAAGCAGGTGAGAAACCAGAATCCAACTCTACCTTAAAAATTGAGTTTTCAGATTTCAGTGTCAATGACCAAGACAGAGGCCTGTCAAAGACAGGTTACAGATAACTAAACTAAACAATCATGCTTAGATCTATCAAGCATTTGTGTCATTTTTTGGCTTCTCTAGCTTGCATATGCTTCATTACAAAAAAAAGGAAAGATCTTAAAAAAGGAAAATCCCAGAATAAATACCTTTGCAGATGAAGCAACAGTTATAAGCTACATCGAAAACGACTACAATAAACCAACAGAAACCTAGCTTTGTGCTCATTACAGGCATTTCATCAGATGCTCAGGTAGGAAACAAGACACGCAACTCCGTAGGTGGGCAGTCAAGTACTCAACTCTGGACCTTTACTGAAGATCAGGCACTGTCCCTCTACCTACTGCCAACAAACTGAAAAAAATAGTTACTATTAACTGGGAAAGGGGGCACTGACAGTTGTTCCCCCGATTCAGGTCTCATTGTAACAACAGTGATTAACTAGGATGCATTGTAAAGTTCACAGAAAACCCAATAGGGCTCAAAATCTCTTTCCAAATTAAATTTGAATTTGTCTTGTGATGATTGTGGCCACATTTGGGAAATTGGGAAACCTTTGGGAACAGTGAGCTCAGTCCAGCTCTTAATGAGGAGGTGTCTATGCTGCCAACACCTTTACAACTGATGCTTGCAGGCATTATGTTTGCAGTCTCAATCAGGCCAGGTACTGACACCAAAGCTAACCCTACCAGCTCCGAGATGAAGCAAGACCAGCTATGACCTGTGTGGAGCTACCACACTGACACATTTATGTCTAACATTAAATGATGTCAACTAGTAATAAAGTTACTGGAAAGAAATCCCCTGTTTAAACAAACCTTTAGTACTCAAACAGGACAGAACAGCAGCAATGTAGGAAACCAGATGCAAGACAGGTAACTGGGGATGGCTTTCAGAGTACAAGGTCTTATACTGTCACGGGGCCCAGACCAGCCCAGGAAGGATCAGGTGAAGCCCAAACAGCAATGCAGGAGCTGTGGATTTTAAAGAGCAACTTCTAGTGTTTCACCTAACTTGTAAGCAAAACCATTTGAACAGCCAATGATAATTTGATTTAGCTGATTAATGAAAAAAGTCAAAAAGTGATGTTGGAGATAAATAGAGAGTGAATCTGCAACATGCCTGCTGCTTGCAACAATTTGGCTACTCGATATTAAAAAGGAATACTGTGAGGAGCTCTTATATATGACCTTGAACTAAATGACAGGAAGCAACTCCCATTGAAGGGGAATAAGGACAATGTACATGTTAGAGGGTGATACACATCATTTGTGCTGTTTCCACTGATCTAGAGCAGCAAACCCTAAAGATAAAAAGCCTCCTCAGATTTTATCTTCTAGTAACTTTCATATTTAAAGGAAATACATCTATTAAGCAGAAGAAAAAAATCATGGGTAACTCAATTTTGCTTACAAGCTTTGCTCAATAAACAGGACTGCACAACTGGTTGCATTGAATGGGCTGGTACAAGGTCAATTTGCCAGCTTCTCCTATGATGTTATATATGGAAAAATAGTGTTTTGTTAGCAGAATTTGTTGCTTTTTGGAGTATGCAGAGAAAGCCTAGTAATAACCTGAAAACAGGACATACACATTACACAGTAGCTCTGCTTGCAACAGACTGTTGTCTCAGACTCTCATGCCAATAAAATTCATTTGCTCTACAGAAATTGCGACAAGGAAAGAGATTAATATTTACATTAGAAGGCTTGCTCCAAACACTTATACACTAATTCTGAAGAAAAATCCAGATCTATATGGGTCTAACCTAGTTTTTCAGACCTAGGAATCATCCAATTAAATCAGAATTTCCTTATCTCTTTAAAAACAAAGCACATTTCTAGCCACAACTCCCCTTCCAAGTTTCACGAGAGCAACTTCTGAGAAAGCATTTTTCTAAAGTGTGTGGAATATCAACATCAGGATTGCCTAGTGCAAGCCTAGAGTAACACCATGGCTTGTCATTCCAAGGGGCTTGGCCAAAGTCATGACTCACAGATCACCACGAAGCCAAAGGAGAGGTTTGGCAGCAAGGCACTGGACATGCCACAGACAACTACAACGTGACTGCTGAGATAAGAACTTGGGATCTCCAACCAACCCATTACTAGAGCTGGTAGGCCTCTAAGGGTTTGGTTTTGTTACGGTCTTGCTTCTTGGCATGTGCACAAGCCATCTTGTTTCTACTCTCACTTCAAGAAGGGCTCAGGCCCAGTTGTTACCTACAAGTCCTGTTTCCTAGTATCATCCAGGCTGGTTTAAAGCAAAGGTATCAAACTGAAAACAAGTGTTCTCTGTGGAACTCTCAAAACCTTTCAAGTTTCCTTCAAAAAAGCATCTCAATTTTCGATTAATTCTGAAGTGTAATTGAACACGAAAATTTTATGAACAGGATTTCACACCCCACCCCACTCATAATGGTGATAATTTACCTAGAAACGGATGCCTAAGCCTGGTCTTGTAACATGCTAAGACTTCCCACACATTCAAGTAGATACATCATCACCAGATAAATGCTTAACATGCTATTGATAGATAACATTGTTTTGAAAAGTGTATGAAGAGCAAGTTGCTCACTAACTTTTGAAGACATACTTTTTCCTCTCCAGAACAAAATGGAAACCCCTCCAGTGTTTTTGTCTCAGAAGAGTGGTCAGTAAAAGCCACACTATAAAAATCCTCAATGGACTATGTTTGAACTGCATTTTGAAAACTTCTCTCAAATTAAGAGCTTGTTGCTGTATCAATGAAACCAGAAGAGCTGAAGGATCTGACTCAGAGACCGCTTGACCCAGTGGGATCCTAATTTAGGACGCTGCTATAATGTGAGAGTGCTAAGTCTGCAAGTCAGATCCTTAAGAAACTACAAAAAGCCAATTTATCATTTCAGGACAGAAGAGATTTTCCTCTGCCATCTGAATCTGAAGATCCTTGGATTCTCCTGATAGTATATCAGACCTCTAACATAAGAACATGAACAGCACCCTCAGTGCTAGAGAAATAGATGGTAATGTAAGGGTTGGATAACTGCCTGTAGGTGTGTGGCATGAAGTGCATCAAATTAGGGAAGCAAGTCCATCAGAATAAAGATAAAAGCATGACAAAAAATAGTAGAAGGCTAAGGAGAGCAAGTAAAAAGTGGGAAGTAGCTGCAGTGTCTTCAGCCTTTCTTGATAAACCTATTTTTATCTGTAAAGTACTCAGCTTCTGAAGCAGCTAGGTGTTTATCTGCTGTGCTAACTTAGTAACATCATCTAACAATCAAGCTTCACATCTCTTCCAGATTGCTGCTGTTTGTTAAAGACTCCAGTGTAACACAGAAACCGATGTTGAATTCATCAAGCCACACAAAGCACAAGACTATTCACTTATTCTGTGTAAAGACACTTTCTTCAGTGTATTTGTGCCCTAGTGCATGGTTACAGATGTCTCTTCAGAGAAGTTCACCAGCTTTTGAGGATTTACAAACAAAGGGAGTCCAGGAGTTACGGCCCAATTTTGCTTTCAAGCTATGGACTCTAGCAGCCCACAACCACCAAGGTTCAGACTGCTATAGACACATGTAAGCTTCTATGACTAAGACAACTGAAGCTGAGTGGACATATAAAAAAATCAAAAGTCTCCTTCACTGCATATATTATTCAGGCAAATGCTTTTGTTTAACCACCTAGCAGGAGCAGGTTCTCAGATGTCAAGAGTACAGGTGCTGAAGAAGAGATACCTGCATGCAGGCAGGGAACTGGGGAGAGGGGAAGGTGTTCTCTGAACTGGAATACTAATGGTCATTTAAGGTTGGTTGTGCTGTAAGCCCTTTTGGTGCCCTGACAATACTGATAAAGCAACAAAAATTGAAGTGTTTCTGAAATTACATTTTGTTATTCCTGTGGGGATGCCAGTGTATCTACATGCAAAAGGTAACAGCTCTATTATGGAACACATTCCTGATAGTTTCTCACTCCCACAGATCAACAGAAACAATTAACATCCTAAAGGTTAATGCCATTTGGTTGCTGTCATATGAAGTGCACAATAATTTGATATAAAGACAAGTTCATCACCTGATGTAAAACAATGGCATCTGCCTTTATATGCATTTCACTTTCATCATCCCAGGTCCTTTGGAATTCGTAAGCTATTCTATGTTTGGTAATTTAAAAGTTACTCCCCCACACTTCACCACTCATTTTCCAAAATAGGTTTTATATTTCTTTGTTTTATGCTTGCAGAGTCCCTTCTACTTTGATTTGCCTTAAGGCAAATGGAACCATGCTGAAACCATGTGTTTGCTTACTGGAGCCACAGTAAATCTTTTTTTAAGGATTGAAAATATCCTTGTCAATGTCCTGCCTTCCTAACAAAAACAGCATCCTGACAGGTTTCTAAAGCAAGAACATCTGGACCAACTCTGGGTGGGAATTTTCCTTAGGGGAGTCTGGCTTCACTTTTTAAAATTTGTGCTGGATGCCTCAGAAAATGCCTCCAGTTTCTAGGAATAATAAGAGAAAAAGCAGAGGCAAGAATGCAAGCCTACAGAGAGGACCAGCAAATTTCCTAAGACCATTTTGACCTACTTACTGCATAAATAGTTGGCAATAAAAACTTCAGAAAACATAGCTTGCACACAGTATTAGTTTAGAAGATACTTTGGTAAGTCTCGAGTGCAAAAATGTTTACTTTAGCCATCTTATTACTTCTGGAAACCTTGTGTAGCTCATGTCTGATACCTTCCTCTTCTCATTCCATTAGATGACTGCAAGTATATGATAAAACAGAAGAATGAAACATTTATAGGTAAGAGATATCACTTTGGAACTTCCTTATTTGTTTAGATTATTTTCCATAGTTAGCTTGTTACTAATTCTTTGCATGTGGCTTTACAAACAGGAGTTGGGAGTACCCTCAGTGCTCACCTAGTGCTGTATGGCACATAGCATGGCATTATCCACATACACATGGAGGCTAAGACAGGCAAGGCTGTCTCACTAACCATCATTAAGAAATACTCTGGCATCAGAAAAAGATGAAATGTTCAGAGATACTGAGTGTCAGAGGTATCAAGCCTAGCACACATGTTCAAACCTCTTCTGCTGATTTCAAAGTCTCCTAAAAAGAAGGAACATACTATATAGCTTTTCCCCTCCCTCAAAAACATGCTCAGCAGGAAGCTTCATAAAAGGACTTTAGCCTATGTCCCATGCAAACTGGGCAAATTGTCAGTAATTTTGAAACAATCCCTGGCCTGTAACCTGCCCTGGTCACATTGGTGTGATGTGGCTTTATCATCAGGATTGTTTTATTGCCCTTGAAGGTATATTTTAGAAGCTACAGATAAGATTTATTGCAACTAATAAAGAAATGATGGTCCTGCATCTGAATTACCCCTTACAGTGTATGAGGAAAGAGTTTACAGGAACAGAAACTAAGTTGCTATTGAAGTTAAAAAAAAAAATTCAGCTCCGTATCATTCACTAAATTTATTCTTATTTCTAGCTAAAGTCCCAGAGAGAACTTCCCTCAAGAGGTTCATCTTAAAATGTCCCTAGTAGATGAGCACTTGAAATTCAGCTCCAGTATTGCTATCTCAGTAAGAAAAGAACATCTAACAACTCAGACCCTTGTTAGTATGCTTTGATGTTCACGTTCAGTTTCAGAGAGCTTATTTGCAAAACAAGGTTATCTTGCTTCCTTCCTCCCACTTTTTGTACAAGCTACCTAAATTATGTTCTTTATTGACCTTCTGTTACAATCCGAACTACAGCACAGCAGATCCATCTCAGGGGCAACCTTGATACATAAACTGCCATGCAGAGAACTGCCACTATGAAAACCTGAAACTTTTTGTTTCTTGACCTGAGTGCTCAAGAACTGTCATTCTACTGTCACATTCACAAGATTTTTTTTGCATTTAATTCACTGCGTAACTATAGCTTTCTGTACAACCAGAACCTTGAAGGACTGACATAACTTCTCAGCCTACAGTCTATATATAACACTAGAAGGTAATGTGATTTTAAATCTTTATTACTGTACATGAGCAAGTAGCAGAATTTTTTCCATGATCAGATGCAGTATTTTGTGCCAGGTTAACTAGGTGTCAATGAATAATTCCTATGGTTACCATATTAAAAAGCAGCAACTGGTAAGATAACTCATGTTTTAGCTAACATCATTTGCCAACCATTTCACCAGCACTATAAACATGAACTGTCTTCACCTCTATTTTAAAGGATAACACAACCGAGTATTCAGCTTTCTCAGATTTACATGATTTGGAGATCAGACCAGATCTAGGTATTTCAGCACCCCAGAAAGTGAATGAGGCCACTATAGCTCTTTGCATACTAAAGGACAGGAAGGGTTAAGCTGGGGACTTAGTTGTCCTCTGATTTTCAGTGTCAGTCCATCATGACAGTGCCCTACTACAAAGGGACTATCTATAAAGCACCTCATCTTTATGCTTTTTACATGTATTGTACCACAATATCTACCCAAGCAGTTTCCAAAGGATGAGCACCTGTGAGAGACATGGGGTTTGTGATGTTCTTGATCTGACTGTTCATCACTGGACACCTCAGTGATTACAGCCCAAATCATGAATGCTTTCCCCTCTACAAAAAATTTCTAGAGAGGAAACATATCAAATTTTAAAATGAATCACTCGCTAAGTCAACCTGAATATAGCTTCTAGGAATAATCTGCACTTGGTTGATTTCCATACTGTACATGACCATAGTATTTCCACCCCAAGGCTCTCTCACTCCCCTGCATGGGCTGGGCCTCTGTTCAGTGTAAAACAGCCCAGTGGAAAACACATCCTTTTGTTGCAGCTGCACCTGAAGGCATCGGTTCTCATCTAAGGGCACGTCACACCAAAAACGCCAAGCATTTGGTCTTATAATATGCCTTATAAAACTTCATCTTCTTAAAGCTAGCAAAAGCACTGTAGATTTTTATGACTATAAAACCTAAACCCAGATGGTAGTGTCTACACACTGCGAACCACAGTAGGCAGCTATTTGGCACATGTAGTCAGTGAGTTCTCCTTCAAGTCACCAATACTGCCTTTATTCCTACCTTGCCTTTCCCTCATTTCTCCCTGCAATGTAGGCATTAACCATGTCATTACAAAGTTGACACTAAAAGATGAACTATGCACTACACTGAGAAGACACCTTTAAAAGACACAGGTGTTACACATCCAACCCTTAGTGTGCACCCAATAAGGGCAGCCCAGATTTCCAGCACAAATGTGTCAGTTTTCCTTTCATTTAGAAGTTACCACAGGAGCTGTGAATAAATGTGCTTGTACTTGGTGAAGGATTAAGATGGGCTGCTTCTGAAAATTTATCTGACAGATAGCCATTTTACACCTGACAACACAATTAGAGTCAGAGGCAAACTTCAAAAAACACCTAGTGCTTCAATGTTGTACAAGCACAACATTCCATCTATTAGTATTTTAAGAAGAAAATTAGATAGTACAATGAAAATATTGTACTTTGAGTTACTGGGGTAACCCAAACTGCTGTTCCAAACTTGCTAAGTAATGTATTTCAAGAAGCTACTAGGTGCCACAACACAAAACTAGAAGTACCCTGGATGCTGGTATACAACTGGCATACCTGCATCCGTATATCACAGGTATTTTGCTACATACTGTGTCCTGAGATGCACTATAGAGAACCACAGGTTGAATTCTTCCTTCATTTACACTGGCATGATGTACTGGCTTCAGTGGGACAGGACTGGCACAACAGAAGGAATCTGTTCTTTCCTGCAGTCTTTTCCTCAGAAACAAAGCAATCAAGCTTCCTGTCAGAGTAGCTAACTGCAAAAAAACCTACAGACCTTGGGTTTACCTGCAGCCATCAATACATATTTGTGGAGAAACCCTGAAGAATGTTCAGGTTCCTCAGCCCTACATGTTTCAAGCAATTTAACAATTGGAAAGAACACATTTCTATGTGAGCATTGTATAAACATCATTTTCTGCAGTTGTCTGCATCTTTTTCTGCTGTAACCATACATACTTAAGTATGACTCATGCCCATTACAGGGGCCTGGAATTCCTGTGTCCCAAGCTATAAGCCAAGACAGCAAGTTATCCAGTTTCCACAGTCTCCTGTGTTCAATCCAGCATTTCCTCTCACTCAAACCTCCCTTGTCTGTAGTATTTTGCATTCCAAGAGTTGTAGATATAGTCTTGTCCTTTTCTGCTTTTTACGCAGAGAGGAGAAACTGTGGCTGCCCAATTCATATTGACTAATGACCATACTTCAAGACAACGCAAACCTACAAGATCTTGTTTGTGAAGCACCATGGTTTAGAGGAATTATTTACATACGTATATTAAAAGAAACCAGCAGCTCTACGCATATCTTGACATCTACTCTTCCTGACCATCAAGCCTGCTCTGCATTAGCTCATTCCTTGTGCAGAGAACTCTGCAAGGCAAAGAGCGTGATGCATTGAGCATTAGCAGTTTACACGTATCCTTTAAAAATCTCTGCACATGCCTTACAGATATCACACAGTTCTTTTGTTTCAATGAGATAATAGTCAAACAGTTACGAACAACATTGGCTGTTTCTGTACTTCAACTGGGAACACAATTAGCACAATTGGCTGTTAATCTACATATAACAGGGACCTGAGACATTCACAGCAGGCATGCAACCATGCGACTCCTCTGACCTCCGTGCTAGCTTATTCTAGGGC
Source organism: Leptosomus discolor (assembly GCF_034619465.1). Lineage (NCBI taxonomy): Eukaryota > Metazoa > Chordata > Aves > Leptosomiformes > Leptosomidae > Leptosomus > Leptosomus discolor. The sequence goes on from NC_141397.1 coordinate 42,037,429, forward strand.
TAAATCCAATCTGTAGTGCCTGGTGCTTTTGTTACAGCACTCACTGCTCTTTCCTTGTACTGGAAAAGCAAGCTGGAGATGAATTACAGATGCAGACAAAATCTTCCAAGCCACATTCAATTTGGTTTCTTTATCATCACTTAGTCCAGATATCATTAAGTGTTCAATTGCACAAAGGCAGACTCAGATGTCATATATTAATGTTATATATTCTGTGCCTTTGGGAAGGGGGAGGGGAGATTTTCCACTCCAAAGCTGCATATTTTTAACATCTGCTATTTTAATGCAATTTTAAAAAATTATTTCTGAGCTCTGGAGCAAGGAGCTTATTGGATGGCAGAGTCTCACAGAGCCTAAATTAGGCGTTTCGGGTCACAGAAATATCTTATTTCAGCCTTTTTTTAGAGGCACAAAATACCTGGGGAGAAAGTTCTGCTTATTTGCATCTAGCAACACACAGCGTAGAAGAACAAGAATTTATTTAAAGATACATTTTATACATTTTTAATATAAGAGATGACTGTTTAAAGATGTTGAACACTAAACTGAGTGTGATTTTAATCCCTTTCCTCACAGTGTGGAGAGAAATCTCTGCCAAATCAACGGGAAGACTTCCACTAGGAACACTCATCTGCCCTAACGAAGGGCTAACCATGAAATCTGTGTCCTAAGGCACCCTGTGCAAAGGGACAACGAGAGAGAAGGAAAACCCCTATCTCGAGCTTACACACAGTTTTGGGCTTTTGCATCGGGGAAAGCCTCCGTCAGGGATCTATCTGACAAACGAACAAAGGATTGCCGAGACGCTGGTACACGCACCCCGGTGGTGCTGGGCTCACTTTCGAGCCAAATGCATCTTTACAGGCACGAGGATTCCCCATCTAACTGCCCCTACAGCCAGGGACACAGAACTAGAAAGATTTAGCTAAAATAGCCCCATCTCGTGAATCCTGGTAGTATTACACAGGACTATTGTTTCCATTTTAGTTCTTTCAAACTAAACAATGTCTTGTAAGACTGTAAGAGGTTTCCCTTACACTTTTCATCATAGGGCAAATAAATTTTTAGCACACGGCTAGCAGATTAACAAGAGGAGACGTGTTAATGGAAGACTACTGCAGAAGCAATTCCCATGAAGTCAGTCCCTGCAGAGCTCAGGCCTATTGCTTGCAGCCAGAGCTGCCCTCCACATGCTTTTCCCATCTGTTTGGAGAATGTGCTCCCCAGCCATTGCAGGTAAATATCTCCCAGGGAAGGTACTGGCTTCTTGCAGACAAGATCAGGTCTCAAATTCCTAGAACACGACTTCCTATAAAACAGGGTTGAGAACCAGTTGAACAACTCAAATGCTGAGAAACTGTGGCTTAATATAGCGGCTTCACCAAGGCAGTGCCCACCACACCACAACCCTTTGCAAAACACTATGCCCCACTCTGTTCAGGATAGTCAGAGAACTTGCACTGTGGCAATGCCCCTTCAGAACGGAGGGCTGTCAGAGACTCTCAACTGCGCTTGCCTTTTGTCCTAGAAACATGGACTTAATCATGAAAATCTGACACAATTGAAGTCAGCAGTTTTGATCTCACAGATTGTTTGTACACTTAATACAGAAAGGCTGTATCTGATTTTGTTAGTTCTCATTATCAATCAGTGCAAAATGATGAGGTATTGATGTTATCTGATTTTTTCCCCTCATTACATCAAACTTAAAAATATGCTGTGGCAATTTGCACTTGTGACATAATGAGTGTCAATTGCCACAAAGGAAGCACAGACAGTCTGAGAACTAAGGGATGCAAGGATTAAAGTGATTCTCTTGGATACCCACTTTTATCTTCACTAGGCGGAATCTTGCTATTAAATTCCACAAGCAAGCATAACTCTGAAAAATTCCATTGGTAGCAGTGCCTGATCTCCCACATGTTTTCCAGTGCAAGAAAGCATTAAAAGGATCTGGTTCCCTCTGGAAGGATATCTACGAAATAAGTGACATGTGAACAATCCAGCCTTTCCAGAGAACCTGAGCTGGGATGTACTGGAACTGCTGAAAGCATAAACAACTTCCAGTGCAAGGGGCACGAACATCTTACAGGTGCAGGAGAAGAGACAGCCGCCATTAACGATGCAGTTTTAATTTCTTGAAGATGGGTGTGAACATTTGTGAACATGACTTGAACATGACTCGCAATGTGGCCAATCATGTTGGACTACAGGCCGTTATTTGCAATGAAGCAAATCAGTATTTGGTGTGGTCAAGGGTTATAAATTGCACTGGAAACAAGGAAATAAAGGTTCACTTGTTAGATCACATTGATCATGTCAGTGTCCTCACACAGCTCCTGCAGTTCCCCTTAGGAAAGCCACAGGACTGTTGTGTCTCTTTTCAAATATTGACACTGACCCCCCACAGTATCACGGAAAGTTTGAGTCACAGCTTCCCCAGCTCACCAGTCCCCATCCTTAATTCATCTCAGTGCTCCTCCCCAGTTCCTCCCCCACCTTTTGCATATCTCAAATTTCCTCTCTAGATGTCTTTGCATAAGAAACACCCCCTTGATCGTCTCAGAAGCACCTCTTTAGCCTCCCCAAACTTCCTTCACCCCAAATTTGCTGCAGCAATAACCCAACCTATCTGTGATGGGCCAGATGCTTTATCACTGCTGTACGAAGAACGTCACTCCTTTGGGCTAGATTCTGATCACAGCACAAGAGGATAAAGGAGCAGTGCTTGTTTTGTCTGTGCTGCATCTCACACAGCAGCACAAAACTCAGGATGGTCAGAAACCCCACTCATCTCCCCAGAAACTGAGAGCCATCTGCAGCCTGCACTGTGTCCTCACCTGCTTGATAATGGCCTCCAAAGGAGCTAATTTAAAGCTTGCTTGGTTAATTATAAATTGTTTAGTCTTTGCAGCATAGACATGCCTAATCCACAGCAGCATGAGATTAGATCAAACACTTATTGTTTTGCTACAGGAAGCAGACTGTTTTTGAAGTGGGGGGAAAGTTGGAAACATGTCATTTCCAAATAGATTGCAGTTACTGATCTCAACTAAATAAGACAATTTCCTTAATTTTTTCCCCTGTTACCTAATCTATCTTTTTGCCTTTTTTATTCTCATTATGACTTCTCTTGAGACTAAGAGCTCTTTATGCAGAGAACATCACTTTCAATACATTTATACAGCACCAAGCACAGAACGACACTAAACAGATGGGCCTTTAACACTATCAAAATATAAATGCATAATCACATGCTGTATCTCTAACCTACAGGAAGCACATCTGGTATAGCACACAAGAGTCCTGGGGCAGGACTCCTCTCTCATTCTGCTGCACACTAAGTTAGTGCAGTAAGCCATGGCCTAAAGCTCAGCTTTTAGGTTTTGGAATTATGTACTTTAAAAGTGTACATCTGACCGAGGCACAGGCCAGGTTGGCTCCAACTTACTGAAATGCTGTAGCCACAGAATGCTGAACAGTAACTGGTGCATATATTGGTCAAGACCAGATACAGCCAGTAAAGGGGTTATTCACACACTTTTTCTGGTTCCTGAAGTCTATTTCAGCTGGCTGCACTTCAGTCTAATTACCTTGACACACAGACACAAGAGGAACTTCAAAGAACTCCTCTGTGATAAAACAGCAGGACTTGTCTTAGCTCAAGCAGGAGCCCTCAGCTGCAAAGGTTAAGCAGATACAGTTGATGCCCCAACTGAGTAGAGCTAAAAAAGGAGATTATGAGTGCATTTGCTTTTGCCTTTATTCCTCCTATCCCCTAAATAGGCTAAAGCTTTACCCTGTCACACTCCGTTTGAGAAACAAGGTGCTCCATCTGTTAATCTTGTCTTGCTGCTTTTCCTGGAGTAGTTAGTACAGTGGCTTTCCAAGCTAAAATCAAGGCCTCCAGATCCCTGATGCTGTACATCTAGAGGAAACATTATTACCCTGAGCTTATAGGTGGGGAACAGACAGATTAAACACTTTGCCTCTAGACTATTCAAAAAACCCTTAGCTGAGCCCAGGGCTGAACTCAAGTCCTGCATCTCAGCCAGTCCTTCAGTCAGACCTTTCTTTCTTCTCTCCAACAGGACCTGTGATTTTTTCCACAGAAATTGTAAAAATTTTCTGTTACCATTTCTGCACATAAATTTCCACGTGAGGTTGAGAGAAGGAGGAAAAAAATAAGACATTGGGAACTAGAGTCAGAGGAAGTTACATATGATAGCTGTCAAAACTGTTCAGAACTGAGATTCCCAGGTTTACACATGCAAGGAATTGAGTCAGCTTCCTCACAATAAGTATTTATTGGGACCACTGACCATTTCCAAGGTCCACATGTGCCAGATACTGACCTTAATTACAACAGCACAAACAGCTTTTAGCAATCATGAAATTCATCATTCTCCAGGTGCTGATAAGCCTGTTTCCAGCCCTACTCCAACTTTGTTATTTTTTAATAACTTACTCTGGAAGGATTTTGAATGTGAATTCCCTTTTCCATACATTCCTTTCTATTATTACAGTCAGGGATTCCAGCAGTTGGTTTTAAGTGATATTTACTGCTAAAAGCCTGTCAGACATGCTGACTGGTAAATATTCATTACAGTGAAAACAGAAACCCCTCTTCTGTTGATGCACTGGATTTCTGCACTCCAGGCAGTCAGCTTCACACCACCCAGACAATTTCATACCAAGCAACAATTTAGTTTTGAATTCCAGAACTTCAAATATTAGTAGCAGCAAAGAAAAGCAGGAAAAAGTTGTTTTCAGTGATCTACATAACTTCACTCAAACAGCCCACAACATTCTTAGCCAGTAAATGCTAAAGTCTGTAAGCCCCAGCTCTAGTCTTTTATATCACATATTCCTGCTAGACTTTAAAAAAAATCTGCCCCCTCCCTCTTCCAGTTCAGTCTTGCTAGGGAGATATTGCACTGGGACCTCAGGAGGGGACACTGAGCTCTTGGGAACTTGTGCTGGTTTGTCACCTCTGCACCCTTCCAGTCCCTACCTGCCACAAAACCACATGGGTGGCCAAGGTAACCCTGGTGGCCACAGCAGCCTCACTTATTCACTTCATGAAAAAGGATATGATCAGCAGGTCTGACAACATCCCTACTTCCTCTAACCCTAGTATTTCCAAGGGGAATCTCAGATTATGGGTACCTACCCAGAGCCTCAGCTGGAAGAAGTCTTCCAACCAACTGCAAGGCTCCAGGAAGCTCTTTTTGGCCTTTTCACCCTGGAAAAAAGGAAGCAGTGAGGTAAGGGTTCTCCAATTCTTCTCTCATTCCCCCAAATTTCAGTTGGTCAACAGAAGTTGAAAACCCAGCCTTGGGAGATTTTGGGGGCATGCCTGGTGTATCCCACACTCAGGTTTTCAAATAGAGGTCTGAAAGACTTTCAAATGCGCCGAACTGACATCAAAGTCTAGTTGGTGAAAGTAACAGAAGCAGAATAGAGTCTAGATTACAAACAAACTCACAAAGTTTTCAGTAGTTCAGATGCAGCTCATCTGAAGCACATACTGTGCAGAACTATTACAAAAATATTCCTCCAAAAGCTTTTCCCAACAATTGCACTTTTAAAAGTCAGTTAAGGGCTGCTGAATGCTCCATTCCTGCCATTTTTCCTAAAAATCGTGTCTTGGCAGAAAAAACCCAACATTTTCTGCTGTAATGGTCCTTCCTATGCCAGCTACAATGCCAAGCACTATTTACAGCCACATAAGACCAGAATACACTTACACAAGTTCATCTTAGTAAACACAAGTTAAGGAGGAATTGCAAACAGATCAGCTTCTTTGTGTAGTAAAACCATTATCACAAATCTATGATCTAGCCTGAGTAACAACAGAAAAGTTCAACAGTTGAGTCCTGTTGTCCTCACTCAAGTAGAATCATAGAATCATTTATGTTGGAAAAGACCTTTAAGTTAAGAGTCCAACTGTTAACCCAACACTGCCAAGCCCAACACTAAACCATAGCACTAAGCACCACATCTACAAGTCTTTTAAACACCTCCCAGGAGTGGTGACTCAATCACTTCCCTGAGCAGCCTGTGCAATGCTTAACAATCCCTTCAGTGAAGAAATTCTTCTTAACCTAAGCCTACTCTAGCACAGCTTGAGGCCATTTCCTCTTGTCCTATCACTTGTTACTTGGGAGAATAAACCGACACCCACCTCACTATAACCTCCTTTCAGGTAGTTGTAGAGAGCCGTGAGGTCCCCCTTCAGCCTCCTTTTCTCCAGACTAAACTACCCCAGTTCCCTCAGCTGCTCCTTGTCAGACTTGTGCTCTAGACCCTTCACCAGCTTCATTGCCCTTCTCTGGACACGCTCCAGCACCTCAATGTCCTTCTTGCAGTGAGGGGCCAAAAACTGCACACAGGATTCAAGGTGCAGCCTCACCAGTGCTGAGTACAGGGGCACGATCACTTCCCTACTCCTGCTGGCCACACTGTTTCTGGTACAGGCCAGGATGTTGTTGGCCTTCTTGCCCACCTGGGCACACTGCCAGCTCATGTTCAGCCAGCTGTCGACCAGCAAACCCGGCTCCTTTTCCTTCAGGTAAGGCCAGAGTACTCATACCTAGACCTACAGTCCTCCAAGAGATCAGGAAAACCCCAGGATCTGTCAGAGCTGGAACAGTGCTGTTCCCCGAGAGGGGGCAAAAATACAGTTCAGAAACAATTATCCTGTTGCATGGACTACCTCAGCTCCTTTTCAGACTGTTCTAGTGGCAACAGACTTTTTGCTATTTTGTTCTCACTGTTACCCAAAAGCCAGAGAAGGACATCAAGACCTTTTTCTCCAGTCATCACTCTTCATATAAGTAATGTCCTAACCACCATTAGATGTTCCTTCTTTACTAGCAGATGGGACTGGCCATGCAAGAGACTGGAGCCTCCCCTGCTCACCTGGCAGGAGTAAGGAGAAGAGCTGGGCTGGCAGCGCACCTGCCCACTCTGCCCAGCCTATCTCTTGCAGGTGTAAGGCACTGCAAGAGTATACAAGCACCACTCTGCCTGTTTACTTGCCAATGCTTTGCATTCCAGACTTCCACAAAATTAACCCTGACCTAAGCCATTGCAACCTCATTTACAATCAGACAATTATTTCAAGGTAACATTGCAGCAGCACCTCAGAGAACATAGCAAACTACAAACACAACCCTGAGGGATGATGTCATTGAGCACTGACAAGTATGTGACATGACTCATCCCATTACTGCATATTAGAGAATGTTAATTATGGCTCAAGAACAGCAGTGAAATACAGGGAAAGAATGTGGAGTCTCTGAAAATGGTGGACACTATAAGAATGAGACCTGCATTAGACTGGAACATGAGATAAATTCAAAAGCAGCAAGTGAAAACATTGAAAATAATGGGCTGCTTGCAATTATAACATTGTCAGCATCTGGTGTTATTTCTTTGAAAAACTACAAGCACATATGTAGGCACCAAAGACATTTTAAAGCCTACTTTCAATATACTTTTAAAAAATCAATGTAGAAACTTCATATTACAACAATATTCCTTCAGGCATGATTTTTTTTCCCCACAACACCAAACCATAGTGACTATTCAAGCAAGGATAAAACAAATCAAATATTTTCTTCCCTTACACCTGTTGCTGGAGGGATTTAGTCCTCAATTGATTGTCCCTTCTTCCCCATGGAGGGACCCACTGCTAGGTATTGTATCTTAAACATTCTTGTGACCCTGTTTTCTCAACTCAGACCACCCCTTCCTTCTACTCCATCTCAGAATGTTCCTACAGCACCCACTAGTACACAAGCAGAATGCTCAATCACAAAACATCCGTAAGCCCTCTTCTAATCAGCACAGCTGAACATCACATCCCATACTGGGATACTCCACAGCTTTTTCCACTTATCTGACCACAACACATTACATGAAAGAAGTTTCCAGCAAACTTTTGTATGAGCACATGCTTACAACAGGTTCTTAAGTTATTGCAGTGTAGGTTACTGCAATTAATTGCCCTATAACACCAAAACTTCAGTATTTGCAGATGATAAAAGAGGTGCTGAAAGGGAGACCAATGAGCTCAAATCAACATCTGCACACAGATTGTGAGTAACTAAACTCAAGAGCACTCATATCTCACAGGCTGCATTTATCTACTACACAGCTAAAAACATGCTTGCAAACTTCCAAGTTGGAATTTAATGCTTTTGATGTTTCCAACACCCCTTTAGTATCCTATGCTGAAGTATGGATATGGCTGTTTTGTAATGAAATGGACAAAAAGTGACAAACACATAGAAGAGCTTCTGCTTCCACTGCCACCTCTGTTTCCACATACACATCAGTCAGCACAGCAAGATCTGCAACTTTCCCATGAACTAAAAGTAGCAACATTAGAGCAAAAGTATTGAATGTCAGTGGTGATGATGAGAAAGTTTTGTCAGGAAAGAACAGATACCATCTGACACATGGAACAGCAGCAGTAATTTGGAAATTAGAGACCCAGGCATATGCTTTCTAAAATTATCGATGAAACTAATACCAAGGGCAACATACTTAAAATACTCTTACAGCAAGCCTGCAGACAGCCTGCATGCATGCTGCAGGACTGCTGTCTCAACTGGACTTGAAAAGCAGCCTCGTGTCGGACCTGAAGTCTGCCTTTGGATGAGCACTGACTCCAGTATTAGTCTGTCCTTTCCCACCTTGAATGCCAATGCCTCCAGTGCTACATGTTATTGTAACATCACTAGCAAGACACACTCGGACACACATTTGATAGCTCTTGTTTCATGCCAGATTGGTCAAATTATTCCACATTTATTTTATTGCTGCCTAATTGACTTTCCTCCCCCCAGGATAGCACTCAGCACAGCCAGAACATTTATTTGTTTGATGCAATGTGATTTTCAACCAGCTGCAGAAAAAGTTGGCTTCCCTATCAGCCTCTCAAGGACAAAAGCAACACTGCAGATAATACTTCTCTGAAAATAGCCCCAGTTCCCCCTCACCATGACCCTGTCTTCAGACAGCTATCCCTGGATTTGCTGCCCAGTAACTCACCATGCACTAGCAGAGGGGAATACAGCCCCTTCTGGCACACAGCAGTGCTGAGCCAATAGCAATCACATGAAGACAAGGCAAAAAATGACCACTGGTTAGCCAGGACAGTGCTCAGGGGATGTTAGTTTAACTCTTCTCAGTCACAACTTCCCCCAGGGAGTTTGTGGCCTGTCATGGAGGGTACCTTACAGGATACCACACAAGAAGCAGACAGGATCTCTAGATCTTTTTAAAGCAGATAAGAAAATTCTCCAGTGTCTGTGAAGCAGCATGAGATATACCAACCATCAACTTTGCAAGCTTCTCTTTCTACCAGCCATTCCCCACCTCCCCTTACTTTTTCAAAACCTCCAGTTTCAAACAATCTCCTGATGTCAAAACAAGATACTTTGACACCAAAACTGTACAACAGAAGCACTCTTGCTCTGCACCTTACACCACTGGCACTCCAGTGACACAACCCATTGAAGTCAATGACCCTATTTCTTCCTAGGTCTGTTGCTGTTCTGGGGAGCACAGGAGGAGTGCCACAAGCCTCACATCAGACAAGGTCAAATACAGTTCTTGCTGTACATGAAACAGGCAAACAGAGAGGAGGTACGGGAGGAAGCTCATAGTAAGAATGCAGCACTAGTAACAGCCCTGCTGTGGACAGCCACAAGCAGGGGAATCGGTTTTCGTGCTTCTAAATAACATGTGTCATCCCACCTGTGCATGCTTGGGAAGAGGAATTTGACATTACTGGCTAAAATCAAGTATTTGAGAAAGGATTTTGATGGTGAAGGGAATGACTTAATGGGGCATCTCACATGAAAAAAGTGAGAGAATAGGAACAGTGACACCTGTGGAGGAAAAAAGATTAATAGGGGCATTAAGGATAGCATCATTAGCCTAGCAGAGGGAACAGTAATAGGCAACCAGGCTGGGCAAAAGCATGTGGGAGTTACACAGGTAGTCTATATAATCAGACAACATATGGCCAGATGGAGAATGAAGCTTTCATGAGGTCAATGAGGAATGAATTCTGCCACAAAATCTGAAAGCACAGAAAGTTTATTTAAAAGTATAGACAAACCCCAATGTGTTACACATTCTTCAAAAACACTAACCTGCAGAAGGTATATCATTTCATGCTGAGGCTGCAGTCAGCTGCACTAGGACCAGACCCTTAGCCTTCACAGTTCAGGTTGCATCTATTTTGATTCGGTGTTCATGAGCTCAAGTACCACATTTGCCCTGTGTGCTGAGGCTGTTAAACTAGAAGAAACTGCTGTGCTCATTGCTGTTACTCCACATTCTGCTGGTACAAGAAGGTTAAGGAGCAGGATAATGAATTTGTCCTGACCCTATATACTCTAAAACAGGAATAGAGTCAAGTGTGTGAGGTGGGTTTAGACAACCTGGAAACACAAACAGGGAAGGCACTCCCTCTCTCTAGAGGGAGACATGATAATCCTGTTGATTACCTTCCTCCCAGCTACTCAGCATAACTCTATTAGCTCCCTGAATTAGCAGTTTTCATAAGGTAATGTACTTTGAATATTTCAGGTTAAAACCTGCACAAAAGTCAACACAAAACTTACTCTACACAACCAAACCAGCTAAAGCTGTGCATCAGTCCTTCAGCAGCACATAGGCTGGGAAACAAAATCAAGCCAGAGCCCTTATGCTTATGAGTGAGGTTGGTTGATTCAGTACATCTGTCTGTCACTGAATAAGGGTGTCATCACACAGATGACTGTCTCCTTTACAGTAGCATGAGCAGTTGTCATCCTCACCCTTAGTGGACAGCCAGAGATCTTGCCTGACATCTACATTAAGATAAACAACCAGGTGAATGATTCTTAATTTTGGTACTCTGAGCAGGGAGTGCAAAGCCTTTCCTGAGTGTGGACAGTATGCATAAATATAAGAAGTATCCAGTAAACACCACTTTTTCCTGACTTTACTAGCTTTACACTGCAGTCAAGACCCCCAGAGCCATCAGTACTGTACATTTGCACCTCCCACAGTGCTTTAGCTCTGCAATAGTTGAAGACTGGATCCAGAGTCAGGATTAGCATTTGATGCCACTAGGATCTTGTGGCTAATAAAGGCTGGGAAAATGTTAAAGAAATCAGGAACTGTTTCAGAAAACTGAGACACAGGTGACATGGAACAACAGTCCTTCTCTAGCTCTTCAGCAAAAGCTAAGGTTTGGGTTTGACAAGACAGCCTTAGGTCTCATGCAGACATTCAAGGCTTGGGACAAGGTCAGGCACAATACAAAGAAAACAAGTAAATATTCATGTCTGGCTTTATTCCTTGCTATGAAAATTCAGTTCAGCTCCAGTCCTAATTTTCTTATGATTTCTTAGCATTCCTGTCACTGTGTATGAACTGTGTGCTATTGATGTATATGCCCAGTGTAAAGATTAATTGAAGAACCACAATTCAGGAGGGGTTAACTTAATTCCCTTCTGCAGGTGCTCTGCAGTATTTCATACAACTTGTGGCCAGGAATATTTTATTAGTTCCATGCAAGAGGACTCATGGCAAGTGCTGTTGCTCAGCCTTGGTTAGCTGAAGCTGCTGCACAAATCCCAGATCACAGAAGAGGCTGGGAATTGGACAGGACAAGAGAGGGAAGCCAGCAGGGGGTTCCTCCCAGTTTAAGGACAGAATGCAGAGACAGCTCTGATAAAGAACTTGCCCATCATCCGGACATTTTAGACTGAGAGGGATGCTCAGGGTTGGGGCAATAGCACCATTGCTTTTGATTCCTAAGATAGGAAAAGCAAGGTTTGTGGAGTGGAATTTCCTTCCAGTTGCCTCAACACTTTCAAAGAACAAAAGGTAAGCCTGATATTTACTCCTGGTTTTGGAAATCATTACCCAGCAGCATGAAATTCCTTCACCTAATCTAGAAGAAAGGAAAGCAAAGACTATCAGATTAATCCTGCCAGTATAAAAGCCATTAGAGAAATGCATTAGTAGAAGTTGTGCCACTACTTGGAGACAAGGGTATGGTAAAAGCCAGTCTTACTCTGAGGATGGGGAGAAGAGCTCTGCAGCCACAGAAACCTGCTCTCTGGCCTGGGACTGGTCTCAGCCCAGCTTCAGGTGCTGAACAGGAGTTTTCTACTCACATTTACATACCTGCTCAAGAACAGAGAGAGTAAAAGTATGTTTTCCAAGCCACCCTTCAGCCTTTGCTGGGCTGCTCCCTAGATTTGGTTTAATATGGTGGATGCTTTGTTCAGGGACCTGATGACTTTGTCCATCCCTGAGGAGATGAGTAACCACTTCCTGGCAGTTTAAGTACCCAGACCACTTTGACACACCTGGCTGGAAAGCACTATCCAGGAAGCAGAAAAAAGCAGCTATAACACAGGTTGCCCCAAAGGTCATGAAGAGGCCAATATATTGGTTAAAATAGAAATTCAAACAAAATATTCAGAAATAGGAAAATATGTCTAGAAAGGCAGTTGGCAGCTGGCAATCAGTTTTAGATTTTGACATCTCTGAATAAGAGGGTCTACATAAATACATTTTTATACTTTTTTACAACAGCTCTTAAAGTCAAACCTCAGCCCTGCAGCTGATTCAGAGCTCTGCTCATGATGCAGAAACTTTCACAGGTCTCACCAAGACTGCCTTTTTTTGGTCATTTAATATAAATACCAATTTCAGCATGCAAATTAACTGTGAGGCCAACTCTTTGAAGAGCTTGCTATCCTCAATTCCCAGTGAAGTCAAGTAAAGTCAAAGCATCCATAAAGGCACAGGATCAGAGTATATTAGAAAATGGACTATTAACCATATTATGAAATCCCGATACATTCAGCTAGTTAATGCTTCTGAGGAGTAGAAAGGTAGCCAGTAATAGGAGCTAATAGTTCATTCCGAAGAATTAGAGGAAACTAGACATCATCAAATTCTGTATTTCAGCCTAAATATTTGTAGCTTATTTCTAAACAGGTGGGCAAAAAATTAGACAGTTTAAAATATTCTCTAGATAAAATAATTAAGCCTCCATTGTAACATGTCTCTGTAGGCATTTATTTTCCATTAATAGAGGATCAGAATTATAGTTTAATTATTCATAGAGTTCTAAAGAGATACTCTTTTATTCAAAAAGTCATTGCCTGGATTAGAGGAAAAGTGCACCAAGCTCCCATATAACTTAATAAGGCAGACAGACATGAAGGGCAGGCTCAGGATAGAGGAGGGAAAGGAAGGCAGGAGAGCACTGCCGGTGGGGGTGGACACCCTGCTCCTGGCAGGGACAGCTCCCCGGGCCAGGCTCTGCAGGGATGCATCCTGGGTGACCTTTACCTGTCCTCTGGTGATTCCCCCCACTTTCTGCCCATGTGTTAGCTCTATACACAAGGCTTGCACATTACTACACTGATATGACACTGCACCTCAGCCTGGGATTTCAACAGGGACTTATGGGACACAGGTCTCCTCTGCAGGCAGACTTCCACTCCTAATTTCTTTACATTTCTTTGAAAGTCTCAGACTTCAGTTCTCTAGCACTTGCATCATCCCTTCATACACAAATACCAATTCCCAAAGTCTACATAAATCAGATTATCCAATCTCCAGGGACTGTAACTTAAACATAATGCATAAGCACAAACACTTTCTGATTGCATGCAGAGTCACTCTCCGCAAAAAGCTGCTGTAATAGGGAAGGTTATTCTTTATCTGCAGAGGTACCTAGGAGGGGTTGCTGTCTCTGCGGTGACAGAGCATGGCACTGCACACGGGTATTGTGACTGCTGTCTGGTGCCCTCTCCTGGCACTAACAGTGACACGACCTGATAAATCCCGGCTAGATAATGACAATCGAGATATTTCAGCCTAGAATGTATCTTCCAGACTGGGTGGAAACCGGTTAAATCATATACCAGAAAATAAAACTTTACATCAGATGAGCATAAGGTACTGATAGAATAACTGTTTTTTTCGCTTTTCTTGGTGTAGATTTCCTTAAATTTACATTGAGGAAAACGCCTCCTGCTCCCCACAGGAACAGACAGTTTGATTTTGGTTACAAACTCTTTAGCCTCATAATCAGGAAACTGAAAGTTTTGTGAAACACTTCTGATTAGAAACAAGCCTTTCCAATATTTTAGAACTTATCCTCAAAGAGTCATGCAAATAAAGTCTCCAACATCCAGAAAATTTTCTCTGAACCTACCTTGAAAAGGGAGTAGTTTCAGCCAGATAATTTTCCCCCTAAGTGGGAGATAAACCCCTGAACCAGCTACATATTAGGACAGGTAGCTGCAAGTCATATGATTTAAAAGCATAGAAAACATACAGGTTACCCCACATAGAGACATTCTTCAGTTGAAAGCCTGTACAGAAGATTATTACAGAAGTTTCAATGTATATTCATTCATGACCAGGTAATCAATACAGGCAAAATCCTGGTCTGGAAGACACAGAAGGAGCTCACAGACACATGACATTAGTGTTTACACCAAAGTGTATTGCCTCCTGTCCATAAAGCAAAGCCAATTTAAAACAGATAGATGTATCTCCAATTCTTTAAACTAGCAGAATTTTATAATTGCCCTACTTATTAGTCCCTTCAGTACAAATTACATGGACATAATTATACATTAGCTCCCCAATTGAATGTTGTCTATCTTATATCCACAACACAAGCAACTGGAAGCAAGACTTCAAGTCAGAATTCTAAGAGATCTCTTGCACAGTTGTTGAAAAAAGGACTACTAATCAGATCATTAGCAGAAAATTTTCTTTAAATGTGTTAATGAACAAAAAAATCATGAGGCAAAGCATACCAAATTCAACATTAACAAAATTGTATTTCAAGGAATCCATTATTAACTGACCAATCTTGCCATTACGATCAAAAGCTTTGCCGAGTCAAGGCACTGATACAATTAACAGCCACATAGGCCACTGTAGGTCATTACACAGGTCTATTTGAAAGTTACACAGTAAGTTTTGAAAGAGAAATTCTTGTTCCACACCTAAATCAGCTTCCAGTCATCAAGCTTACAAACAGTCATACATGCTTTATGACCAGTATCCATCCATACCTCTTCCTCCACAGCACTGTCTGAGCACACAGGATGCAGGCCCAAACCACCACGCCCCAGCCCAGAGCCGCTGCTGGTGTTTCCCTCAGGCTTAACTGTGACTCCACACCTCACCGTCATCTCCAGGGGCTTAGCCTGGGCCCAAGACCCCTCCAGGCAAGTGCTGTACAAACGGAAGATAGTAGACAGTGAAAACAGGAGCTTAAAGCATATTACAGCCTTGCTACCTCATCATATCCTCACTAAATTACTTTAGCAGCATTTCTTTTTCCAAACTCACCTTCTCAGGCCCAGCCATTGACTACATTGCCCTTCCAGTATGCTTCAGCAAAAACAGCCCCTGCTCCCAAGAAGCCTGCACCAGGGATAAGAGGACTGATGCAATGGGGAACTGTACCCAGGACAAGCTTTTGGGGAGGCACCTTTCCAGTTCTAACTTTTTTTTTTTTTACAATCCAAGCTCAGCCCTAGGTGCTTTTCACACTAACTAGTGCCTTGTTAGGTCATTGTTTTTTTCTTCACAAAACCAATTCACCTTATTGATTCTCCAGCTGAACAAGCTGTAATTAAATGGGGGTTAACACAGCTAGCCCACAGCCCCTGCTTCCCCAGTCACATCTGCCACTCCCACACCTTCCCTTTGGCCAGGATACCCTGCTTTCCTCATATCCCACAGCTCCTCTGAAAGAAATGCCAGTTTGGGGATACAGTAGGCTACAGTGCAGCAGCAATACAACTGGGCTCCTCATTTTACACAGCTGAACTACACTGGGGTGTGGGGGAGCAGCGCCTAACCTCCATGCTTAGGCCTCCAGATCCCCACACACAAAACAGAAATAAGGAGTTTAAGGAAGCATCTTCTTCTAAATCCCATCCCTCTAAGCCAGAATATATGTAATACCACCGAAAAATGAAGAAAGCCTCAGTACATTCAAATACAGAGTTCAGCCTAGGAAGCTCTCTCCAAGCCCCAGGCCTGAAGAAGTCAGAGGGCCTGCTCTGCTGACAGGAACATGGCAGCCCCACACTCCCACCAGGCCCAGAGGCAGCATAGTAGGACCTCTCCTCAAGGAGGAATTGCTTTTACAAGCAAGACCTTGAGAAAGCTTAAACATTTGCATTGTCTTCAAGTAACATAGGGCTGACATCAGCTAGCTTTTAGCCCAGCCCGCCCTCCCTCCCTTCAGCACACCATACCACTCGCAAAGGGAAATTAAGGAAAAAATAAAGAAAGGCACACCTTATAATAAGATAGCAGTCAGGCATGGAACATCCTTGCTGAAGGGATGCAGCATTAGCTGACACCAGCTCCAGCAAACTGTGCAGCTGTGCTGCAGCACTCTCCTGGCAGGAGGGTCTGCAATTTCAGAGACCCTCAAGGAGGACATTTGCTCTCTCATCTTAGAAATTACCCGTCACCGCATGCTTTAGAACCACCCTCCTTTTGAGTACAGAGATATTTATTAAAGAATATTTAATAAACATGTGGAAGTTACAGGAGGCTGCATCTTGGTGAAGTGTTAAAATATTGGAATGAGAATTACTGCCAAAAACTATGAACACAAAACGCCAGACCTCCCATGTTCTTACTGCAGACATCTACAGTAAGAGTCACTCCATTAGTCTCCACCAAAAAATATTTTTGGCTGTGTAATTAGGTCCCTCAACAACATCTAAGGGAGCCCTCTCACAACCTGGAAAATCAAGCCAAGCTAGAATGTAAGTAGGTGGTACATGAGGTTTGTGTTAAATCTCGCATCTAAACAAAAAGGTGTTAAGCATTGAAAGTCATCAACTGAAAAAATTCTTACAAATACAATTTAATTACAAACACATCCTTTGTCTTTCATTAAAGATATTTAAAGTAATAGTGCATTTGCACAGGCCCAAATGTAGTCCTTTTGAGAGGACCCAGAGTTACTGACCCTCTCAAAAGAGCAACCCTGACTTTTTTCACATGGTGCTGCAGTTACACAGAAGCCTGACTTTACAATCAAGTTGTCCGCTGGGTCAACAGGACTTTGTTCTGTGACAGACAGCAAACATGCCTGTACTTGCTACCCTTAGACCTCTAAAATACACAGAAATCATTTTAGAACACAATTCTCAATGAACATGATTTCTCCCCAAAAGCATTTACCTCTAAAAAGGTCTATGTCTAGTTAAAGTTTCTGCAGTCTCATCTTCCCTCCTTCATCCACAAGTTTTCCTTCATACTTCTATTCTGCCTCTGAAGGCAGATGATGTTAGAAGGGCTATTTTTTCCGCCTTTTGGAGGAAGTAAATTTCCACAAGCTAAAGCTTAATTTAATTAATTTAGTCACAGAATTTTAATTTGTGTCAGTCAGTTAACTCTGGGGAACAGTCTGTTATGACCATCTGCCTAAACTACAGCGCTCCCTCAGGACTGCAAGCTTACATGTACACCTATACTAAGCATCCACTTCAATCTTTTGGTCCAACCTTCCTGGCTCCAGCTCATCTTAGCCAGCTTTCTCCAGCACAAACTGAGGCCAGCTGCCCTGAAAGTATCAAAGGTAACCACCTCTTCAGGATAATCATACTGAACAGTGGTCTTTAAGGTCATATGAATAGTCTCACTGATTTCTCAGCATAGCCCACTTGCAAAGCAGAGACAGAAGTTAACACTCATCTAGCTTTTGGTTGGTTTTTTTTTAAAAAAACAAGGATTCAACAGAAAACTCTGAAAAATATCGCATCCAGAAGCCTTCCTTCCTTAAAACACCTCCAAACAACAGACAAATCCCTCTTCCCTTCTGCTCATTCCACTAAAATCAGTATGTGGAAGATACCTGCCTGTATCCCATATATCCAGGGATCAAAGCCATAAATAAGAAAAGAATAGATAAAGCTTCTGGTCTTTCAAGGTTCAAGGGCTTTCCCTTTCAGGAAAACTCCTATTCAGTACTCACATAGCATAAATGAATACTCCAGGAGCAAAAGCAAACCCTTTTGTCCTACTCTTACTTTTAAAGGCTTGTGTTTCCAGCAGCCCTGGGGAGGCAATCAGTGTTAATAAGTGGGAAAATGGAGACACCTGAGATAGTTGCACCTGAAGCAACACGTGTTCCTCAGCCAGTGTTCTCGTGAGGACTTAGTAAATGAAAAAGCAAAGATACTAGCAGCACCAACACAAGGACCAGGGAGGGGGATCTGCTGTTTTGAGCTGACGCATGGCTCAGCACAATCCAGTGGTCTGACATCCATGGTCACCACATGCCTCTGTTCTCAGCCTGCTACGGGGGAAGCAGGCAAGACAGGATCACCAAAATAGCCTCAATGTTGCCAGCTGTACTATGCTGTGGAGGGGTGAGAGGGGGTGTCAGTGTCCTGGCACCCCGCTAGCAGTGGAGCTGGATGGGGGTAGCCCTGGGGCACAGACCCCTGCAGCTCACGCAGTTCCGTGCTTCCCTCCTTTTCCTAGGGTGCTCAAGTCTCACCTCCACTGCCAGAGGCAGAGGCTGGAGGGATGTGCCATGGGGTTACTCTGCTCGGGGCAGCAAAGGGCTGCCCTCAGGACTTCCCGAACCCCAGCTGCGGGTGGCTGGGGGCCAGGGGGCCGGGGAGCAGGAGGTTTCCCAGAGAGTAGCTCTGGGGGTCACGAGAAGAGGATAACTGATACACATCCAGGGTCGTCCCAGACTGATTTCTTTCTCCTGCTCAAAATCAGCATCCCTCAATGGGGCTGTTCTTGTGACAGAGGGCTATTTATTTTCATGCTCAGCACCTCATGGTTTCCTGTCCCCCTTGCCCTTTAACCTGAGCTGCAATTATCTCTGCCCTATTCTGACAATGAAGCTTGTGAAAACCATGACTGAGATATTTCCAGATCATCCGAATTCAAATTCTGGAACGTCAACTTTATCCTGTGGGAGATTTGCTGTATTATTCAGATAGCAGTTGGTCATGATTAGCATAGCAGAGGACAGAAACGCTGAACCACTTTCTTGCAGAAATGTGTATTCCTGAGATACCTGTACATAAAAATGTGTCACTTTGAGATTATGCAAAACTAACAGGTTTCAGACAGTCTGTAGGGC